>NC_141757.1:37520474-38720474 GCF_982258835.1 Parasteatoda tepidariorum | reverse complement strand
TGATGAAAGCATAAATATTTACAGAGCCAGGAATCAGAGTTGATGATAGCAAAGAATATACAAAATCGGTAATCAGAATCAGGAAGAAATTACAAATTTTGCGAAGCCTTAGTGGCGTAATCTAGTGTGAAGCATTCAAGATTATTAAATTGTAATTTATAGAGATGCATATTTAAAGTCAGAGAAGAGTTCAGTTTGAGTCCTAAAGTGAAATTATTCCGGAGTAATCTCCCTCATAATTGTTTGCAGCAGTTGAAATACATCTCGGTTTTTTAAGAGTTCTTTAAGTTCTTTGATAATTGATGCAAGTCTATGGGCTTTACCTATCGTTCTTGATGGGATTGTATCAGGAGTTGCACGAAGGCCTCTCCTGGGGGGACGGTTGCTGCAACCTGTGTAATTTGCAGTATGTGCTTCTCCGCAGTTGCAACATTTAGGTGGTGAAGTTTTATCCTTATGGCACTGATAGGAACGGTGGTCGGCGGCACATTTTAGACATCTTGGTTGAGATTTGCACATTCGTTGTGTGTGGCCGAAATTCTGGCAGTTATAACATTGTATTGGGCTATTCCCTCCACGAAATGACATAAGCATTGTAAAGTGGTGAATTATATAAGTCTACGAATTATTTAGAAACAGTGGTGAATAAAAATTTACTAAATTGAATTTATTAAACCAAGAATCACAATTGATAAACTACCACTTTAAAATATATATTTGCTGTCCGGAGCAAGTTGGCATCTCTGAAATAGTTCTTCTACCAGTATTTTCTCTTTTCCGTCCCGCTTTCAGGAGCAACACCCGGCGTGAACGTGTTAAGTATGCATTTAATTTCATATAATAAAACTTAGTTAGCTTTAAAAGATGAGAAGAGTTGTTTGTTCTAAAATAATTTTTTTTTTCTAATTTAACTTTCTAGAAGTAAATCATTGATAGCATTGATATTACATAATAAAAAATGATAGTACTAATCGCAGAAGTATCAAGGGATTTAGTATGAGTTATATGAAAGCACATTTTTTTTATTCTATCTTTTTAAACGTTTCAAATGCCTATTTAGAAGATTGCCGCCAGTGGTCTCATGGCGAAATCTTTCATGAAATTCTCCAAAATAAAAATGTCATTAAAGTGGGAAACCAAACTGTATGTTACATAACTTACTGTTTACACTCTCATCACAATACCTGTAAATCACTGGATGCTGGATATTTTGGGTAGCTCAGTGTTTGGCGCGAATGCTCCACTAACTGATTCGTCGAATCTGTGACGTCCTGTGTTCTCAGGTCATAATGGAATAAGCTTATGCTAGTACATACCTGTAAATCATTTCCTTTCCTTTATTTATTAAAACTGGGTACCTGGGCCGAGCAGCGGCCTCTACTGTAAATCACTGAAATAATGGTCACTGGACTTTTTTTTTTCTTCAACATTTAGAGTGTCAATTTAAAGGTGTCAGTGGTGTTTTAGAATTAGAAGCACACTTGAATTGCAAAAGGTTAATAAGTTTACAAAGAGTTGAAAGTTTCCCTATTAAAGTCATAATTTTCAATATGGCACTTAGCTAGTCTTCAACTAATTTACATTACATACTTATTCACAAAAATTTATTATGAGCAAGCTTTAATTAAAGTTAAATTTGTTCACAGCCTGAAAATGTTACAATTGTTCGTTCGTTCGTTGCAATGGGACTGGGCGTTTGAGGCCTTACGGCCCTTTTCTCATTCATCCTGAAATTAGACTAAGAAACATGCATGACAGAAATGGAGTTCGTGAAATAAGAAAGAAAAAATGGCACTTTGCCATTATTAATGTTACGATTGTTTTGTTTTGTTTTTAATTTAATTAAACTATTTTAAAAGGTATTGTGATACTGATTACTAAAATTACAACTAATTTTGGTTCTTATTATTTTTTTAAAATTTCCCTTTAGTGACATGCTTGCTGAGCTCTTAATATTATAGTTTAGTTTTTGTGCGTTTCGATTACTTCTGAATCGAGTCAGTGTGTTTGAAATATTCTAAATTACGAAAAGAGGACTGTAACAATAAACTTAATATTTAATTTGTATGAAAGAATTACATGGACCAGCAAGGGTCGATCAATCAATGGCTTTTGCATGGAAAGTAGGTACTTCATGCACTTACAATAGCTTTCTTCCTTTTTCAAACAGAACAATTGTATTGAGAGATGTGGCGATGGTTCATCGCTGCAGTTACAAACATCTACTACTACTACTACTTCAATTTTCCCTCTGGCCCATACGCCCTCTGGCGTCACTTAACATTCCCCCCGATTGAAATTCAGTTACATAATTTCAATAAACAATATAACTAACAATAGAATACATAGAACATATGAATACTATTAGAATCATAAAAAATAATGAACAACTAAATTCTGCTATGATTACAAATTGAGAACAAATACAATAGGATAACATGTGCTGATTAATATACATATAATTATAAACAAAATTAATTTACTCAAATAATTTCTCCTAAAAAGAATACGCATAAGAAAAACAATTTTTTTTTTCATTCAAGAGGTAATAAACAAATGTCCCTGACATTTCTTTTGAAAATTTTACCATTAGGCATACGTACATTTACAATTCTTATTTTTCCATCCCTACTTTGAAATATTTCCACTATTCTTCCAACTGACCACTGTGTGGCAGGAAGTTGCTCATTTTTCATTAAAACAAGAGTACCTTGTTTTACATCGTCTTTACTAAATTTCCATTTGGTTCGACTCTGCAAATTATTCAAGTAATCTTTCTTCCACAATTGCCAAATTTGTTGACTAAATTTAGTTACCCTTTGCCATTTGGACAAATGAGTTTCCTTGATATCACTAAGTAGTGGTTCTTGAAGGCCATTTATTGGTCTCCCAATTATGAAGTGACCTGGACTTAATGTTCGAAAATCATCAAAGTTTGCTGACAATGGAATGAGGGGCCGGGAGTTCAATACTCCTTCTATTTCAGCTAGAATAGTTACAAATTCTTCAAGTGTCAATTTTTGGCCACCTATCACTCGTTTGAAATGAAATTTAAAAGCTTTCACCCCAGCTTCCCAAAGGCCCCCAAAATTAGGTGATTTTGGGGGTATAAATTCCCATACAATATTCTCGTTTGAGAGAAAGTTAGACAAGTTTTCATCGCGGGAAGTGACAAGCTTCAAAAGTTTTTTAATCTCCACATTTGCTCCAACAAATGTCTTTCCATTGTCAGACATGATTTTCGAACACTTGCCTCGTCTACCAAAGAAACGTTTCAAACAAGCTATAAATCCTTGAGTGGTTAAGTCTGAAACAAAATCAAGATGTATAGCCTTTGAGCATAAGCAAATAAAAACAGCTACGTATATCTTATTAAACACTCCTTTACGCTGATTCTTAAATTTTACTAGAAAAGGGCCACAAAAGTCAACCCCTGTCACATTAAAGACAAAATTAGGAGTGACACGTTCCCTTGGTAGATCGGCCATTATTTGTTGAACACTTACAGGCTTATTTTTAAAGCAAATCACACAAGAATGAACAATTTTACGACAATTATTTCTGCCGTTAAGCGGCCAGAATTTCTGTCGCACTTGAAACAAGAGTGCTTGTGCACCCAAATGAAAATACTTCAAATGATAATGATTCAAAATTACATCAGTTAATTTATGCTTCCTGGGCAGCACAATGGGAAATTTACTATTATTCGATAAATCAGAGTTTCTAAGTCTGCCACCAACACGAATTAGAGAATTTTCATCCAAGAATACATTTAAACAAGATAACTTACTCCTAGATGGAACTTGTTCACCTTGTTTGAGCCTTTTAAATTCCTCTTGGAACTCACCTGACTGCAATGAAAGCAGAAGCCAATTTTCTGCATGCTTGTTCTCTTCAATGGTTAAGAATCCCTTATTTTTAGATATTGGATTATGACAATTACGAATAAATCTAAAAATAAAGGATAAAATTCGAATTAGTTTAACAAAACTGTTAGAAAGGTTAAGAATTTGTTCTAAAAAGGATCTATCATTGGTGGTAATTAGAGAAACAGATTGAATGTCATTAGGATCAGGAGCAGTGCACTTTTTCAAATTAATGTCTTTAGGAGATTTGAGTTCACGCAAATAGAGAGTATCTGCCACACTCTCAGCTGTTTGTTGTGGAAAGTCAGTTTTTTGAGTCAAATGGGATGGACCGTTCCACCACAAATCATTCACTAATATTTCTTGAACAGAAAGTCCTCGAGAAATGGCATCTGCAGGATTGTTCTGAGATGAAATATGATTCCATTGAAAGGTGTCTGTAAGATGCTGAATTTGAGTAACCCTGTTACTCACAAAGGTCTTTAATAAATGAGGAGAGCTCCTGATCCAGGCTAACGCTATAGTGGAATCAGTAAACAGCATCACTCCGTTTATCTCTAACTTTAGAGCAGTTAAAGATTTTCGAACAAGTTGAGCTAACAGAAGGCAAGCTGAAAGCTCGAGTCGAGGAATAGTCATTGTCTTTAATGGGCAAACTCTTGACTTACTGCATAGAAGGTGGCTGCAGATAGAACCATTTAGAGAGATACTTTGGAG
The DNA here is from genome assembly GCF_982258835.1 of Parasteatoda tepidariorum. NCBI lineage: Eukaryota > Metazoa > Arthropoda > Arachnida > Araneae > Theridiidae > Parasteatoda > Parasteatoda tepidariorum. The sequence continues at coordinate 38,715,891 of NC_141757.1, read as the reverse complement.
GTAAACAACAGCTCCATACGCAGATTCGGATGCGTCTGCAAATCCATGAATAAAGATCTGACTTGCTTTGTTTATGATGACATGCCGAGGAATCTTGAGCTTTTCGAGTAGAGGAAGAGCTGATACAAATTTATGCCATTCTTGAGCAGCGGATTGAGGTAGTGGATCAGGCCAATCAATTTTCAGCAACCACAGTTGTTGAAGGAAGATCTTTGCCTTTGAAATCACAGGGCCAACCAATCCTAGTGGGTCGAAAATGCGAGCTATCTCGGACAAAACAGATCTTTTCGTATAGGATGGGTTTGGATTCACAGAAACTTTGTAAGCAAAGGTGTCGCTAGAAGGGAACCACTGCATTCCAAGAGTCTTTACACTTTTTTCTTCTGGTGTATCATCAAATGGATACATTTCCGTATCCCCAAGTTGCAGATCCGGATGATTTGAACACCACTTGTGGAGCTCCATTCCACCGCAAGATAGCATTAGTGTCAATTCTCGTTGAATATCTTTAGCTTCTTGTAGATTAGATGATCCCGATAGGCAATCATCCATATAAAAATCTTGTATTGCAGAAGCTGCAAGAGGAAATTTGCTTTTTTCATCGATGCCAATTTGTTGGAGAGTTTTTTGAGCAAGATAAGGAGCACAAGTAGTTCCGTATGTAATCGTTTTCAATTCATAAACACGAACTGGTTCATCCTTTCCTTTCTTCCAAAGAATTTTCTGCAAGTGAGTCTGTGATGGGTTAATTTCTATCTGACGGAACATTTTCTTTATGTCCACGGAAAAAGCATAAGAATGCTTTCGAAACCTGAGCATAATAGAAAATAAATCATCTTGTATGATACCTCCTTTAAGCAAAAAGTCATTCAATGATTTTTGATTTGTAGATTTAGCACTAGCATTAAAAACGACGCGGAGAGTAGTACTCGAGTTTTCCGGTCTGTAAATACCATGATGAGGAAGTACAAAATCCAAATTCAAATTATCTTCCGATGTTACTTCAACCATGTGGCCTAAATCTTCGTATTCTTGCATAAAATCAGAATAAAGTTTTTGCATATTAGGATTTTTTTCTAATTTTCTCCATAATTGTTCTAACCGCAAGGATGCCAAAGCTTTAGAATCACCTAATTCTACATTATCAGAATTTAACGGCATTTGAACAACATATCGTCCGTCATCCTTTCGATAATGTGTTTCTTTAAATTGTTTGTTGCAAAAAGCCAATTCATCACTGATTGTTTTCTTTTCCTCAACCGCTTCTATTTCCCAGAATTTTTTAATTGAATTATTTATATCTTCCATAGTCAAAAAACAAAGATTACTTGAAAATAGATTTGTTTCCGTTTTTGAATAATCAATACTTCCTGAGACAATGTAACCAAAACAAGTGTTCTGTAAAATTAAGTTGTTAGTTTTTAAACAAATCTTTCCTTCTTTTAAAAAATGGAAAAATAATTCAGCTCCCAATAATATCTGTACTTTATTTGGTTCATAGAAATGAGGATCAGCTAATGTTACGTTAGAGGGAAGTTTCAAATCAGAAAGATTTAGAGTTCTAGAAGGGGATAGTCCAGTTATTTTTGGAACAATTAATAAATCCACACAGCGTTTGAAATCATCATTTAAATTAGATAAACGAGTGGTCATATAAGATTTAACGCTGAATGAACTGTCATTTAATCCGCTAATCGGAATATTTATTTTTTCCTTTTTTATTCCTAGAATATTTGCTGCTTCACTACAAATAAAATTCGATTGGGCTGCAGAATCGAGAACAGCTCTCAAGGGTATCTTTTTATTATGCGAATCTTGGATGTAAATTATAGCAGTATTAATCAAAACAAAGTTTGAATTTCCAGATGTGAGAAGCGCCGAGCTTGCGGTTTCGATATTTGATGAAGGAGGGGTAGAGGGGGGAGCGACCTTCACATCGGGAATCGTAGATTGAGTGGGCGAAGTGAAATAATTATTATCCCGGTGAAGCATTGAATGGTGAGATTTTTTACAGAAACATTTTGTTTTCGTTTTGCAAAAAGCTACAGTATGATTTGGGCGAAGACAATTTATGCATAATTTATTTTTCTTTACAAGTTCATATCTTTCTGAAACACTATAACTTTTAAAAATGGAGCACTGATAAATAGAGTGGGAAATATCTTTACATATAACACATGCATTAGGTTGAGAATTAAGTAATGCGCTTTTTGATCGTTGAAATGAATTACTAGAAAGTTTATTCATAGGGGTAGAGGTTTTCGCTTGTACATTTCTATTGATGGAATCCAAAACATGACTTCTTTTTTCCATAAATAACAACAAATCGTCTAAAGACGGGATATCTTGTGTTTCTAACGTTAGTTCAAATTGGATTCTGGTATTTTTATCTAGTTTCGGAATTATTATATTTATAAACAATGCATCCGAAAGGCTATTTCTTTCAAAATTAAGTAATTTCAAAGATCTGATATTTTTGTTTACACTGTCTAAAAGATCCCGTAAACTCTTTGCATTTTCATTAATCATAGAAGGATAATTAATTATATTGTTTATATGCGTATCAATTAAAACACGTTTATTTTCAAATCGTTCGGTTAAAGCTTTCATTAATGAAACATAAGTATCTTCACTGGTTTCAATTAGTTTTGCTTTACCTTGTAAACATGAGCGTAAATAAAATAACTTTTGTGCATCTGATAAATAAGTATGACAATTGATTAAGTTTTCAAAAGCTAACTTAAAGTTATTAAATTCTTCATAATCACCATTAAACATAGGTAAAGGAATAGTAGGTAAAGAAGAATTAAATAGTTTTGGTTTATCTTCATTAATGTTTTTCTCTTTTATACCAGTACAGTTAGATACACTTTGAATTAATAAAAGAAGACTTATCTGTGTTTTGTTTATTCTTTCTTCAATCTCCAACAGGGATGAATCGATCTCTTCTATATCTTCATCTTTTGCAATTTTGTAGTATTGTAGCCGTAGATTTTCCAAATCAGTTTCAAATTTCTTGAGGTTATCTAGTTTATGATTTAATTCAATGAGCGTTGGTTTCTCTTCCACCGCAGACATTGCTTTAATTGACGTAACATAATGTTCTAAATTTGTTAATTTAGCTTTCAAAGCTCCACACTGACGATTCGCTGTCTTAATATCCATTTTTATTTGTTCAAAGTTCCGGCTAGGCGTGGACCATTATGTGCGTTTCGATTACTTCTGAATCGAGTCAGTGTGTTTGAAATATTCTAAATTACGAAAAGAGGACTGTAACAATAAACTTAATATTTAATTTGTATGAAAGAATTACATGGACCAGCAAGGGTCGATCAATCAATGGCTTTTGCATGGAAAGTAGGTACTTCATGCACTTACAATAGCTTTCTTCCTTTTTCAAACAGAACAATTGTATTGAGAGATGTGGCGATGGTTCATCGCTGCAGTTACAAACATCTACTACTACTACTACTTCAATTTTCCCTCTGGCCCATACGCCCTCTGGCGTCACTTAACAGTTTTATTAATCAGATGAAAATGTAAGCCTAATATTTCCGATATCAGTGTCAACAACAGAAGACAATTTGAAGGCTGAATTACACTAACGATAAGTGGGCGTAACAGACTGTCAGAAACTTTTCCCGGGAAGAAACGATACCGGCCAGTTCCTGAGTAATTCAACAGGGTCGAAAAAAAGCCGAAAATTGTTTTAGAAGTTGGGATTTGGGTCCCATATAGATAACTTAAGTTTATCCCACTTCCCAGATGGTGATCTTTAGCCACCATCTTGAATTAACTGAGGAGGAAAAGGAAAATATTTAAATGCGACTGTTGTGTCAAAAAGTTCTTTATTGAAATATGGCGTTGAAATTCGTTGTGTTGCAGTTAATAGTTTCGCTGTACAATGATGTATTCAGTTCTTCAGTGTAACTGAATTTGTCCATTAACTTCATGCCTTTGTACTTTGAATATGTTATCGTTGGTCATGTAGCTCGGTGCATTTAGCATAAATCGTAGTAATTTTTCACGGGAGGTATTGATTATTTTGCTTTTGAGATTTAATTGCAGTCTCCCATACGGTTTACATGATTGGACGTGATAATTGGGGTATGCACACATGATATAAGGCAGACGTTTGTTGCAAAGATTTATTAGTCTTTGTCGTGATTTATTAGTCCATGTCGCAGCTTAGCGCTTTCAGGGAAGATGTGCGCCTTGTGTCTTTTGAAGAGATTGTTTACATTGAGTAACCATTATACAAAGTGGCCATAAGACATTAAAATGTAAAATTTCTATTATTTAGAGTAGTAGATAATTTAAAGTTGACAGTGTCTGCAAATCATCCTTGGAATGCAAAGGGTTAATAGATTAAAAGTAGTTGAAAGTTTCAATATTAAAGTTATAACTTTATAAGTTATAACTATCTTTTCTAAGAAATAATGCCTTGTTTGTGTAGATTCAGGTGTCAGACACATAAATAGGTGGTTTTCCTCTACATGTATAGCAAATGCGGGTTTGTTCCATCAAAATGTCCTCACTCCAATCCTTGATCCAAGAGTTCCCTTGTATTCTAGATATTGGGTTCAAAATTACAAGGTTAAGGAGTTGGACATAAAACTATTAAGATTATTGCATACATTAGTACGTATATTTACAGAGATAATTCGCATGGAATAGTATAATTTTAAGCACATTAAATTGAATTAGTCGGATGAATAGAATCAATGGTTGAAAAATTAATTTATGCGTGCTAAATGAATATTTACATTGAAACTGTTCTTTGTGTAATGTAATATGATAAACAGATTGAATTGTAGTAATCACTTATTGTAAATTATCTCAATTATATATTTACAAAATATAAATGGAGATAATTTACAATAAGTAAATTAACCAAGTGAATTAGATACCAAGTGACTAGACATAGAGAATATTTTCAATATATACAGACTAATAAGCATATGATTAGAATAACATAGCTGTAAACTATTATGCTTTTTACAAAATATTTTATTCAGTAGTAGAGAATTAAAAACTAAAGCATATAAGTTAATAATTTTGCCAACATATTAAAAGCCTCACCACTGAAGAATTGCCCTAGTCCTAGTGTTTTGATTTTATTGGGCACTTGCGCCGTGAAGCGACACTAAAGAACTGACTGACTTGACTAGAACTGACGCAAAGGGGGTTTGATATAAACTTTTGAATCAGTTACGTATAGTGGTGGGAAAAATTACTTTGGAATAATATATGAAAATATAAACTTGGCTCCACTGTAAGAAATTTTCCCCAAAAATTGTAAAAAGTTGGCTGGCCAGGAATAATTAAGTAGGTAAACTAATTTAAATACCTTTTTTCCTTAAATACTATATAGAATGCAAAATACAATATCATGAATATAATAAAGATATAAAGTAGGAGAATTCCTGAACTGAACTGAATTTGTTAATTGGACAACTCGGACCGCTTTCTGCCCGTTTCCAATCCATCATAAAAATACAAGCAGTGTGTAAAAAACAATTGGGTCATTTTAAAAAATGTTACAAAAGTAACGATGGGGGGCAAAAATTGCCATATAATATTACAAATAAAGTAATAAATAATGAAAAGTTTTTTGGGTCTCTAAAGTTCACATTGTAATAAAAACAAGTTAATTGACGAATGTCTTTATGTCCATAATATATCATGTAGTTAAATAGAAGAGAAAAAGTGATGGTTGTGTGATATATACAGATGTTATTTACATATTTTGGTACTTAGAAAAGGAAGCGTTACTTCAATAAAAAGCTGCTATGGGTCTTATTGAGATGTCTTCTCCCAGATTTACGTAAAGAAAAATTTCGTTAAAGTTGGCGGTCTCACACATGGATAATTTTTTAAAAAAAGTGTTAGAATTTAGTTTGGCAACATACTGATCGATATTAACAATTTTGAGGTCTTTGAGAATTTCTTTAGTACGCATAAACCATTGAGCCCTGGTGAGTTTACGTAAAGATTTTGTCTCGTATATTAAGCTTCTTATTTAGAGTTGGAGATATATTAGCCCAGGCAGGAGATGTATATGTTAAAATTGGTCTGATTATAGACAGGTATAGTAAACGTTTTAATTTTAATTGCATAGTGGAGTTGTAAAGTAAGCTTTGTAGTTTATTGCAAGCTGCTTGTACTTTGTAATATTCTGTACGTGATCATTCCAGCTGAATTTCCGACTGAAATCCATATTGGTTCATTATTTCTTTCTTTTAACAGGGCGAAATTAAAGTCTCGGCTGAGCAGCCCCAGTTAAGCATTATATTAATCTGTTACGCAATCTTTACCTTTCCTATCCTTTTTTTCTTTCTACTGTTCATTATAGTAGGGGCATTGTTTTCCTTCATTTCAAATGTTTCTTTTACATTAAGTTAGTTTCATGAATTTGATGCTTGACTAGTTTGCTGTGAGTTTTTGTATTCTCATTTTTGTATCATATTCTCATGATTTTGTTTAAAATTTTTCTTTAAATTATGTATTTTTTGTATCTCTTCCTGGAATTTGCAAAAATTTCGGGTTACTGAGAGAGCAATTTTTGACATTTGTCTGGCTCTCTCAATAGAAAATGTTTTGTTTTTATGGCTTCCGGTACTGGTACCCCCTGAAGACGTCAGCCTCGGTAGCCGTATTTGTATTTTTATTTCCATCGTTTTCTTTTTTCTTTATTGCTTCAATTATTCTTCCTTATGAAAAATTCTGCTGCTTTGCGCGTTTCTTTCAAAGGAAGCTCTGTTATTATAGATTCAAATAGTTTGTTTTCTTTTTCCAAGGTATTTGGCTTTGTTGACTATTGGGATGGTTTCGTTGAGGAGTACTAAATTGGTTCTGAGATAGGATATTGAGGACTCTCTTTTTATGTATTATTAGTAGTTGTGATTTCAGACCGTTGACCTGAAATTTCCAGGTTTGGCACTGTAACAAGCAAAGCCCAAACTGTCACCAGATGGCACAGCAAGCGCAGCAGAAATATTAACTTTTTGTTTTTCAAACACTTAAAAAAGTAGATGTAATGTAACTCTAGAAGCGGCTTACCCCGCTAGTAACTTGCTTAACCCTTTCATCACTTTATAATTATCATGAATCATCCCATTTAATGAAAATTCATCATCTTTGTCATATTGTAGTTAAAATCAATAACTGTTTTATGGATATTCAAACAGGCGGCCATGCAAGGTAAGTGGAACATTTTCCATTACTTCTATTCATACAGAAAAAGCAAGAATTCATTTTAGATTGAACAGACACCATTGTTCTGTGATGTAAATTTTATCCTACAATTTCTGCAAGGCTAAGTTATAATCTTTAGATTTTACAATTATTCTGGTATCATCTGTATTAAATGCTGTGATACTATTGTAATCATTTCTGTCAACAAGGATATCGGCTATTGTATATGTATATACAATACGGTTATTCAATATACGTCTTCGTAACACTAAGACTAAATATCGAAAAGTGGGCATTAGCAAGTAAGAAGTAAGCAAGAATTCATTTTAGATTGAACAGGCACCATTGTTCTTTGTCGTAAATTTCATCCTGCATTTTCTGCAAGGCTAAGTTAGGATCTTTAGATTTTACAATTATTCCGGAATGCTGTGATACTATTGTAATAATTTCTGGCAACAAGGAACTCGGCTATTGTATATGTACTATATGCAATACTGTTATTCAATATACGCCTTCGTAACACTAAATATCGAAAAGTAGGCGTTATTTGTAGTTATGTAAGATGAGACTTGAATATTAATGACAGAAAATATATCGACCACTATAAATTATAAAATAAATTTATACAATGTTTTACATAATTTTGTAATTTTATTGTGCTCCCCAATGCTCAAAAACAGTGCAAAATCTGATAAGCCAATGCATATTCATTTCGCATAACTCGAATTATATTCGGGGTTTGTGATATGACGCATGGACTTTGACAATTTTTGGAGTCCCCCATTGTGTGGGATAAAATGTTAATAAAATAAGTATTATTCTTCATTGGCTGTGTAGCGTCACTGGCATTGTCGATAACCCCCCCCCACAGCTGGCTGTTTTAATTTTTATGACACCTCCAAATCTTTATAGTGCGTTACTTTTTGTATTAATCTGTAGAATCATCAAATATTATTTTCCATAAATAATGTGATCGAAAGTGCTGTCTACAATAATTGCTGGTTTTGCAGCTAGGTGTCACCTTTTAGTCATTCACAGCATATTTTTCACTGCATTGGCTGATGTTTAAAAAATTAAGTTAATCTAAGAAAATAAATTTTATTTACGGTGTCGTAAATTTATTGTGGCTCGATTAGTGAGTAAGTTATTAGGGACATGTCACTTTTACTTAACAATGGGGGCGCATTAACCATTGTACACTACCTACATTTTTTCGGTCTTATTTATATATATATATGTATATATATATATATATTCCTTGATAAGAATTTTTTTTCTTCCAAAAACTGAGTATTTTTCACATTACTAAACTGTGTCATCATGTATAACTGTGCAATAATATTTGTGCTTGAATTGTCTCTCTTCAGTGGTAAATGGAGCTTTTCAATTAACTTTCATAGTAGTTTTTAGATAGTTTTCTTGGAGTTTTTCATATGATTATCATAAAATCTTAGTCGTTTATCTGGTTCAGCGAGATCGTTTTCCTAATTAAGTGCTTTTGTTTCATTTTCACCATCGGTTTCTTTTAAAGAAATTTAAAATTAGTAATGCTTGCGCAGTTTTGTGTAAAAGAAGAAATGCCTCCATGTGCACTTTGTAGTGATAGATAAATATAATATCAGTATACATTTTTTCTTAAAAAAGCGTAAAAGCATTTATTTAACAATTTTTTGTGATCTATTTCAATATTAATTTAATAGAAATTTTTAATCTCCTACTCGCTACTTTTACAACTGCTGATCAAGCAGCACTGTGTGGTCCTAAATACTTTCTCATAAAGAAAATCAATGGGCACTCTGAATCATGATGGCCCAAACAATAATGAACAAGTCGTAACTAGTAACTACGTTAGAATTATCGATTTAATATAGTATGATATGTAACTGTAGTTGAACAGCCAACCTAATTTTCAGTTTACGACTATCATTGTTCAACTACGTAGCCTTGTAATTATGAACAAGACAAGGGAGCATGGATCAAATATTGAGAGAAATTTGCTTTCGTGGGGGACTTTTTCATGGAACTAACCTGCATTTGCTGGACATGGAGAGGGAAACTACGTAAACCTCCAACGGTTAGCCTGACGGAAAGGGAAATCTCACCTCGCCCATGATCCATCAAAAACTGAGAATGTTTTACGTCAGCACTGTGGTCGGTGCGAGTCGGGGGCGGAATTCGTATCGACCAGCTTTTGCTGTGACTCGAATCCAATTCACCTCAGGCGAACGCTAAATCCTAATTATGAAACCCTCGTGCTACTTTTTTTTTCTTTTTTGAAAAAAAAAAAGATTCGCCTTTTAAAAATCACAAATTTAAGATTTTACTTTTAAAATGAAGATTTGATGTTCTAACTTTTTATATGCATCCCTCGCCTGACATAATATCATAGAAACTCAACAAAAAAGAATAACCAGATTCTAAAACAAAACACTTCGAAATTACTGAATCAACAAAATACATCAGAAAAATATTAACACGGACATAAAAATTTATATCTTCTATTATCATTTAATGAAAATTAATAACACTTCTTCGACAAAGAAATGAAGTGTAAACGGCAACTTGCAAACAATTTTTTGAATATGACAACTAGTGCGAAATTGAAAACTTTTTAAGGTGACTGCCAATTAAAACAATTTGAGTATCTCAGCAACTTTGATTCGCTAAGCTCATAGCTAAGTTAACTATTTTTTGATCTGTGTGACAGAAGTTAAAACCTCAAAAACTGTCAAAAACCTAAAAATTGCTCTTGTTTTGTTAAAAAAATTATTTTTACTTAGTGTTTAAGATCAAATATTAAAATTCCTTCACTGTTATTTTTTTTAATTAAAGTTAAAAAATGTATTGAATAGAAAAAGAAACCTTTAACACACCTAACCTATAAACCTAGAAATATATCTTTAATATGTAATCAAAATTACAATGTATGCATTTAAATATTTATGAAATAATAATACTATATGAATACAAAAATTAGCTAGAAGTTCCATAAGTCTAAAGTTGTTTTAGAGAAGATATTTTCACAATAAAAAAATAACTTTAAGCATTCGAATAATTACCTATGCCATCATTCCCTTATATAAAAAAGATTGTATTACGATAAAACTTTACGCTTAAGAGTTAAATAAATTTAAGTGCAAATTCTTTAGAAACTTTTTCTATTTCATATTATTAAAATTTATGCTTTTTTAACAATTTTCTTTCTTCTTACAATTTTACTTATAAATTTATCCAATTTTATAATTTTGATTTTTAGCAGTTAAATGAATAAAATAACTTTAGAGAATTTTCTGACAAAAATTTTTAACATTTGTGATGAGAGTGGGTAGAAATTTTTCTCACTGAGAACCGAAAAAAAAAGAAATTTATTAAGTGGAGGAGAATCCAGCATTTTTGATAGACGTTGTTTTCAAGACTCCATCTCCTAGGAAACGACGCAGCAATGTATTTTTTTTTTAGATACCTTAATTTTTTTTTAAATTGTTTTGAGTCACGATTCATTTTATGTACTTATATGTATATTGTCTTCTATTTTATCATAATTTTTTAATAAGTATCAATTAAAATTTTATAACGAGAATGTAACAATTTTATAACTGCTTAGTAAAAGTATAGTCATAAATAATTTATTCTTTTTTGTTTTTCTCCTGTTTGTTTTTTCGTATTTTACTCCAGCAAATACAACATTGTGCAAACATTGAATTTTAAAGTGGTTTTCAAATCTGATGGGCAAAGTTTTTATTGTTCTATAATGTGGATAACTTGCCCACTGGATTTTTTTTTTCTGTAAGCAAAAGAGGGAAAGACCATATTCTTGCCAACTTTTACACTCTTCAAAAGAGCTTTTTTCTTGTGGTAGTTAAATAATTATTGGTGTTCTGTATACGTATTTACAGCCCTGTTAGACTCTCACTGATTCATCGGATCTGATGTGTCTCAAAGAGATAAAATAATGACATGGCTAAGCATTAACAATATAGTCTAGTCTATATTAACCATATAGTCTAGTCTAATCTAAAACATTGCCAAGATAGATGATAGACCCGCCTACCCCGAGGCTGTGGTCCATCTTCTAGTGGGCTGCTTCCCGGTTACGCAAGTCTGATAGACATGAATGGTAATCAAATGGAGAAAAAAAAAGATTATGTACAATATTTACTCAATTTATAATACTTCTTGGATAGTATACCATCCAATAAGAAAAAGGCTGCAAATGAGCTGTTTGTAATATTTTCATCTAAAAATTATTTGAAGAAAATCTTTATATTTTGTCCTCTCGCATTTTTCTGCTTTACTTTAAAAAAATAGGCATTCAGTGATGCAATATATTAAGAGATTTTCAGGGATGAATGGGAAGGGATGAATGGCTGAGTCAACCTTGCCCGGCCCGAGGATCGAACCAGGGACCTGTGGCACGACAGCGCTACCGCTCAGCCACCGGGCGTCTCCATATTAAATACAAAAATAAAAACTTCCAAAAAAATCTGATAACGACTAACACACTGGAGGATTGCGTCCAGGAGAAACGGATTGAGAATAGGCCTAGTGTCTTGGCTAGTAACAGGCTGTAATGCTAAGGAAGAAAAGTAATAAAAATATATTTAAATACCGTTAATCAAATCTGCTAGCCCTCCTTCTAGTATAGAAGATATTTTTGTCTCTCCAGCTGATAGAAGTACAAGGGCTTTTTACTAAAAGTTCACAATCGGGCAAAGTGACACCAGTTAACGAAGACTAAGATTATTTAAAATGTAACACACTTAAAAATATAATGAGCCTCATAGATTTATGTATAAGTTATTTATAGGTAGTGGTGATTAAAATTCTTTTACATACAATTCAATTTAATAAACTAATAATGAAACATTAATATATTATCTCTAGCAAAAATCTTTTATAGTTGTGTCGGAAATTTCGCAGTTGTGATCTATCTTGGTTCTATGTCTGAGTGTATATTAGAGCTGGCAGGTAATTTGCCAAGCATTTGATTTGCACATTTTATGTCAAAAGCAGTGATGATAGATACGAACTTCTAAAAAATGCAAAAAGTGATATAAAAATAATTGTATTTTTATTTCTGTTAAATCGTTCATTCGTGGCTATAACGACATAATCAATGCATATTTAAAACGAAAATCTTCATAGCTTTTCCATTTAAAATTAAACTAAAAACAATATAGTAATGCTAATTTTGTTCTGCTTTAATAGATTTTTCTTTATAAATATACACCACTTTTTACATTTTTAGAGAAACATATCAATTCAGCACTTGCCTTGTCCAAATAAAAATTAACTGTTATAATTTAATAATATTTATGACCCGAATACATTCGTAAATAAAACACTATCATAATGTATTCACCATAGTCATTTATGAAAACATTTTTCCTTCAATTAACAGGTGCACCCTTGCGGGTTCCAAAAATTGCATCCAAACCTAACAGTATTAGTCAAGCGATGCGGTAAATTGTGTCACATGGTTGTCAGCACGCTGCCCTCACTTGACGTTCATTGGACAGTTACTACCCGTGACAAGGACGGTTAAATTAATCAAGAATTTTATAAAACCTATAATCATTTTTATTATATTTTTAGTGGTAGATTCAAAGTTTGTCTTTATAGCGCTGTTTATGTTTTTTAAATAATAAACATTTCAGTTTTTTCAGCATTTAAATTATCTTAGCTGGTAAGTTACACTGTAATTGAGAAAAATATTTTGTTGTGTTATGACTGATTCTAATCTTATATGCAAATCTTAATTTTTTCTACTGAAACTTCTATTTTATGTTTAACTTCTACCACAATTTCAATAAAAAAAAAATTTTATTACATTTAATGATCAAAACAAATTATTATCTTTGTTCCAGAAATTCATTTATTTCAATTTAAATGAAACACGAAGTATAATTTAACTAGCTTATTTTGTTATTAAAATTTCATCGTTATCATAATAGTATTACTCATTTAGAGTGTATTATAAAGAACATCAGTGTTAAGAATACTGAGCAATGGAATTTACAGAATTAAAAAAAGCCATAAAGAACTCTCTCCGCACTATTAGAATAGCAATTTTCAGTCAATCTACTAGGTTCACTAGATTAAGTAACGCCTACCTTCTATTCTGAGCTTATCTCAACGTTGAAAAAAAAGCTGTGGTAATCGAGTATATTACTGAGAGTAACGCCTATTTTCTACTCCACCATGTTTAAGGAAACACGACTTTATTTCTATTCTGGAGATAGTTCTATAATTTAGTATAAAAACCTCCGAAGAGGTTCCCAAAAATTGCCTCTGCCGACGGTTTTTCACGTCGACATGGCGGGGTATTGGGAAAAGTTTTCAACTAGCAATAGTCACGCCTCGGTAGAACCTCATTGGCTATGACACTGCCTCTGCGCAAAGCTAACGATCTTTGAAATTCGATATACATGAATTATTTATTACTTAATAATGAGTGGTAGATACAGTTTTTTCTTTTTTTAAATTTTTCCCCCCTCCTTTTTTTTTTCTTAAATAAGACTCAAGATTTCATCTGCTTCCCGCTTCCAGATAACAATCACTCCTGACGCATTATGCCCACTCTAATAACTGCTTTTCTTTCAAAACGTAAGAAATGTAAAACTATTTGTTTTTGTAACTTTAAATAACATGCAACTGAAGTGAAGTTGGACTAAATTCTGAAATTTTTCGAGTCACTAAAACTTGGAAGTTTTTATATTTTTACAAGCGAACATGAAAACTCTCGAACAAAAATTTCTTAACCTATCACGGGATAATAATTGCAACATGTCCTGATACCCTAAATCTACATATCGGAAATTTTGTTACACTTTTTTTTCTCCCATTTGCAGAGATGCTAACTTGCTTTGTCGAAAAAAAATTTCTAATGGTTAATTTTATATTTTCATTCATAATTCTCGGTTTGGTAAGTTTGATTGAAAGTGGTTTTGCTCGTAACATTTGCTTGCACAAATAATTCAAATGTATAAATAGAATTATTATTTCTGTCAGACTGCGAAGAAACTTTAACTGTGTTAACGAAATTGAACAAGACATAGTTTTAAATTCTCTACTATTATATCAAATGCCAACCTGTTTCTGAAGGTAATCAAATTCAAGCCATTTTTTGCAAAATTTACTTTGTAGTTATGTACCGTTTGTTTAAATTATTTTGGCGTGTCCGGAGCAGTTGGCATCTCTGAAAAGGTGCCCATAGGGCATCTGACTGAACAAAGGATTTGAGTACCCACAACCTGGAAAAATTAAAGAGTGGTGATGAACCTCTCTCTATATTGCTTAAACTTTCATACAGTTAACCTCCAATTTAATTTTATAAAACCAGTTTTGAAGTTTTCACACCACGATAAACGAGCTTTTGTCAGATATAAATACTTCAAAGTGTGTATATTTTGTAAAATTTAGTTACCTCTTTTTAACAATTTCCAGGTCGTGCTTAGTCAAAATATATCCGATCTGGAGAGATTTAGATTTCACCATATAACCTCTGAGTGTATTATAATAGCAATGAAGAAAAAATTGATTGAAGTAACCTTTTGCACAGTTTTATGACATATAGGGTGGTTGCAGCATTCTATTAAAATTAAAATAGTGGTAGAAGAATTATAATTCTTTTACTTACTTTTGGATAGACGGATAGTTTAACTACCACAGTAGTACGTTAGCAATTTAGGAATTTATTTCAGTTGCTGTTGTTTCTAATGTCACTTGCCAATATCAGCAAGCCTGTTATGGGAATCAAAATAAAAAAAATTTAAGGCAGAGGTGTGTTTCTTACTTTTCAATGGACCCATCTATGGACAAAAATAAGACTGCAGTCACACACATCCACGAATTTCAATTTTGACCTGAACCAGAGAACGATCAATCTCAAATTCAATACCCCAGAGGTATTGAATTTGAGATTGATCGTTACGGGAACTTGAAGAACTTTGTGACCCCGCCAAATATAATGTGCAACAGTCACCATTTAATACACGGAGGAATTTAATTTTAAAACAGACAAGAGTGATACTTTTAAATTGAAGTTAAAGGACCTTCTAGTCTCTTAGGACTTCCTATTTCTAGGCCCCTTTCTACTAAAGGCAGGTCTCTAGTTAAAATATGAATCCCATTTATTCATTAGTTCATATCTATAATTGTTATATCTATTGATAGAGAAAAAAAAATTCACAACAATAAATTCTATTATAATTTTGAAAACATAAATCTGCTGGTCCTTTAACTTTTTCCCACACTGAAGAATTATGCATCCTGTTTAATAGGGACACATTTTAAACGCTATAGCGCATAATCGGAATCACTAATAAATACAATAACAAAGGATGGCATGCCTTACAAACTCAAGCGTAAAATAGGAAGTAGTAACATGGAAGATCGATTACGTATTTTAATTGCTAGCTTCACTTGAACTAAGGATTTGGATCGAGCTATGCCTCTCCATTCATAGGCAAAAATATACGGCTTGATAATATTTGTGTAATCAAAAAAAGATATCATAGTGGTATATAGTATAAAAATTTACAAAGGCTATGATAGTTATTTCAATAAATCAAATATAGTACCAATAAAGAATGCATAAGTGCCAACAGGGATAGGAAAAAATCCAGTAGACTTTACAAAATAATATAAATTTCATGATAACTGTTCCATAATATTTCATATAGGGAAGTTTTTATTGTCATCAGGGTTGGGTTTTTGACGTCAAAAAGTGGTTTTTGACATGACAAGGGTATAATACTGGTTTAAACCGTCAAAAACCCGTCAAAAATGTCAAAAACTGAAGTTTGCCAAGAAAATATATAAACTTCAAAACTACCAACAGTTGCCATGCATTATATTGAAATTTAATTATACTATAGGTAATCAGCAGGTTTTAAAATATTTTTTAATTAAAATTAAGGTAAAATAACATTTGAAATCTCAGAAATTTATATTCAAATGCATGTGCAGAAAAATTTTGCACAAAAATTGTTTAAATATTTATATTAAAAAAAATTTTTTTTTTCTTTTTGATACTTAAGAAAATTAAAAGTTTATTACTATGCATTTTTGTATAAGGAACATATAACTAATATTTATAAGGAACTTACAAGTTATGTTGTATAAATACAAACTTGATACAAGTGTATAAAAATTTTTTTTTAATGTTATACCGAATATCTTTATTATCCAGTATGTTAATTTGAATTTAAAAGTAGTTATATTTATGAATAATGATAACTATAATTCATATTGTTTATTATATTTATTTATAATTATTACACTTATCATTTTAAAACAATTTTTATCTCTTAATTTTTTTTTTCTCCACTTGTATTAAGAATCAGGGTTCGTTGATTTAAATCAGCTTGATTTAAATCACGATTTAAATCATGATTAAAATCAAATGATTTTCTTAAAAAAATCATTGATTTAAATCAACTGATTTTTATATATATATTACATTGATTTTAAAAGTTAAAAAACAGTGCTTTAAATTATTGATACTTTTATTATTTTCTTTTCTTAGTTTTAAAATTTATTTTAAATAAATTGCTGCATTAATTAATTTTACTTAACGAAATTACTTTCTTTCTTGGAGTGTGTTAAACACATTTAAAATTACATGTTTAAAAATCTTTTGATTCTTAACATTGAAAGTACAGATTAAAGTAAATATTTAATGCTGTCTTAATATAGACTTGCATAGCTGTAGAAAGTAAATAAACATGCTTTTTTTTCAAAAAGCAAATGTTAATTAAAATTCTATCTTTTGATTAAAAAAGCATGAAATTCAAATCTACATTATAGTTTATTGATGGAAATTTCTATATTTCTAAAACTTGAGGTTATATTAAAAAGAAATTTTTTTTGATGAATAACAACATTTATAAACACAATCTGTTGCATTTATTTTGCCATTTTATAAATCATGAGAAAAAAAAGAGATCACAATTTTAAATTAAAATTATGCTGTGCTAATTGAAACTTTGTGTTATTAGTTAAAGTAGTATTCTTTAAATTATCTATTTTATCTTGTCTTTTAATTTCAATCATGCCTTTGTATCAAAATGGTCGCTATACATTATAATGAAAAATTATTTTAGTAAGTTAGAGCTTCTAAAATATTGTTGTAATATAGTTAAATATTAATTTAATTTTGATTAAACATTTATAAAGTTTTTTTGATCATAAATTAAAGCTCTTATAGTGTATTTAAATAAAAATCAAAAAAATCTGATTTAAATCAAAAAAATCCGATTTAAATCAAAAAAATCACGAACCCTGTTAAGAATACAAATAATGCATATCCTGAAAGCAAGAAGTAATTATTCAACAGCTGAATATTTAGATATTCAACAAAACTATATCGTATTCAGCAAAATGAAATTCACAAGTATTTGGATAAACTAAATTTTCAGCATAGTAAATGAATAGGCTGAATATACTGTAAATCGGTACTAACTACTCTGTGTATTTAACAGAAAGCACTTAAATTTGTATTGTCTTATGTTAAAAAGATTATTAAGAAGATTTAAAAGAATATTAAAAAGATTTTTCTTTAAAAGGAGATGTCTAATGTACAAAACTGCTAATGTTTATCTTTAAAAATGTCTAATTTTTAGTATAATCTATACTATACACTAAATTTGGTTATAAATAAATTTCTTAATAATATCACTGCAGATTTTTAATAACACATGAAAATGAATACATAATATTACAAAAGATGTGAGTTTTCAAAAGTACAAGACTTTGGTTACTATTCAAAATATAAGTGTTTCTTCAAAATTTTAAATTTATTTTTTCTAGAACATATTTAGAAACACTATCCTTTAAAAAATATATAAATTTTATGTATTAATTAAATTTCACATATGAATATAGGTTTTCGACATTTTTGACAGTGAGGTTTTTGACGTGACGGTTTAAACTGTCACATGTCAAAAACCTGCCAACCCTGATTGTCATCAAAATACAAAAGCCTTATTACACTAATAACTATAAATGATTGGTAGTATTTTCTATTTATGATTGGCATTAAATTTTAAATGTAATTTTATTATGGTGACTTTTAATTTTAAATTGTAGTAGACAAAGTAAATCATTATTGATAATATAAAAAGGATAAGGTTCTGAATAAAAACAAACTTAAATTTTTAGAACAAAGAAAAAGTAAAGTTTTAAACTGATAAGAGAGGCTCGCGTAATTATGTACTAAGTAATACTTAAATATTCAGGCTAGCAATAAATTGTGTAAAAATTCTGTTCCAATAGGATTTTTTTTTGGAAAACTTGCTCAATTATAAGGAATTTTCTAAAATGTACAAAAACCAGGAGAATTTTTATTATACTAGTAGGCCTGGAAAAAATGGCAAAATCCAGTAGTCTACTGGTAAATATAGTAGAGTTGGAGGTTATGAGATTGTCATAGGACGTTCAGAGATTACTAAGTTTTCTTTCATTGCTAATAATTATAACATAACTAGAAACTTCTTAACTAACACAACAGATATGCATTATACACACAAAAGTCGTTTGCGGAAAATTTGTCACATTGCAGAAACTTCTTTAACATTTCTCATTAATATACAACGTAAGTTCCAATTATTACAATAAACTGAATAATAGAGTAGGCTAATAGGATTAATATACTAATTATAAGAATCAATAAATTGATTGCAAAAAGTTTTATAATTGACATTTTGTGTTCGCAGAATATTTCTCAGTTTATCTGAGTATGCTAACAAACATCAAAATCACATTGAGCAAATTTTTTATACATGCTACTTCATAAAAAATATTTTTTTTTTCTATTATTTCATAAAAGTTAAAACAGATAAACTATTTTGTCCTTTTCATAAAAGAAAAATTTTGAATCACCATAAAATTATATTCTTTAAAATTACTAAAATAAAACTTTTAAATAATTTATCTGTACATTTTATTCTCCCAATGAACATGCCACAATGCATACCACATGCATGTATGAACATCCCACAATGATTTATTTAGACAGATTTATTATTACTTTCAGGAAATAAAATTTGAAAGGAAAATAAAGGATTTCTAAGGTGCCTACAAGTCAGATTTAAATAATCAATGCTTACTTTAAATAAAAATAAAAAAAATTACGATTGAAACATAAAAACTACCTAATTCAATTAATAATCTGTCTTAAATCTAAATACAGATTCAATGAAAACACCAAAATTATAAGATGTAAATTATTCAGGGTTTTTGACGTCAAAAACCTATAAAAAAAAGTGCCAAAAACTTTCGTAATCTGTTGAAAACTGTCAAAAACACAAGAAAAGTTTCTTTTTTGACATTTATTTGATACTAAACCAAACCTCGAACAATACTAGCATTATATACTACATAATTACAAATCATATTATCTATGACACATAAAAAATGTAGCTTCAGTTATTGAAAATAATAACTGGTTTTTCTAATGGTACTCTTAATACTTTAAGATCCATATTAGAACTATTCGGCTTACATTACAGCAAATGACTAAGAGTAGCTAATTATTATCAATCTAAATATCGATTTTGATTCTTTTATGTTATAATTTAGGTAGATTCTTCAGATACAGTAAAATTAAAGTATTCACCAATAATGGTCTGATCTTAAGGTTTAATTTCTTTTTTATTGATTCTAAATATTTGTTGTTATTTATTACATTCAGGAGAGCAGAGTATGCCTGACAGCACGAACAAGTTTCAGAGGAAATTCAAGCAGCCATGAGGAAATTTTTGGCTTAAAAAATTTCTACAAAATGTCTTGTTAAAAAATGTGTCGCCTTTGGAAAATTTTCTCTCAGAAAAAAAAATTTAAATTTTTGTATTGATTAGTTTGAATTCCTTAAGTTTATAAAGTGGAACCTTAAATTTAATAAATTATTACTATTTCTATATGTTATGATTTCTATTATTTTATAACATATATGCTCGTTTATTCAAGAATTGTGTAAACTCAAATTAATTTTTTCTTATACAAACTTTATTTTCAAAAAATAATTGTAATAAGTCACTGTGTTAAAAAAAAAAGCTAAAATTTTAGGGGAAATTTTGATCCAAAAAGAATCTTTATTCATGGGGAATATTAAGCTCTGAGAATTTTTTGCACTTCCGCTTATATATACAGGAACATTAGTGAACTAATGTTAATTATATTAATGTATAATAAGATCATTGATTAGTGAACTAATTATAATTTACAAAAACATAATTGTTAGCTAAAATGAGTTAATAATTCTTTCAATCTATCATTTCAATGGTTTAACTAAAATTACTTTTAATATTTGGTACAGCTATCCTAGTTATGTGTTATTTTATTATGTTATAATAGCTTTAGTATGTCTATATTTTAGTCTATGCAGCTCAGCATCAATCAAAATAATAGTTTCGAATTTCAATCTTATTCATACAAAACTGAAAAATCAACTTTGAGTACAAAGGACTCCAAAAAATTTTTTTAAATTGTAATTTTATGCTTCAGGCAAAAGAGGAGTTAAAATAAGAGTAAATAAAAATTGATTTAACATTTAATGAATAAGATGATTGTTGAGGTTGAGTGTTTTTTTTTTTTTTTTATCAAGCTGATTGTTTTTGTATTTTTATATGTACATATAGTAGCAAGATTTCTTTAAAAATTTGAAACGTTTAGTCTTTAGAAGGAATAATAAATAAATTTTTTTTTCAATAAAGAAAAGTTCAACTTAACATAAATTTCCACAATGAAGACAAAGTTGCGCTAATTTTTTTTTCTCTCTTTAAAAAATATTATGATTATATACACCTAGATACTTCTCTTTTTGCAATATAAGGTATATAACTAAATCTTTAATCAACTAGAAAACTAAATTCTTCACAGTTTGCTATGCTAAATTTAATTCTTTTCCACCCCTGCGGCTCTAATTAAAAATTTATACAGCACAACTTTCATAAAAATGTTATAGTCTATGCCTCCAAAAAGTCTAAGGCTTTGCTGTTATATAAATAAGCTGCTATATAAACATGAAATAAAGCATTTCAAATAGGGAAGCTTAACAATAAACAGAAGAAAAACAATCAAAAATATTAAATAAAATGCTGCATAATATACATCTGAATAAACAAAATATCTCTAGATATATTTTTCTTAGATATATTTTTCACTTTTCAATGTTACCATAAGACTCTTAAAGAGCAATTTAATTTTAAGATCCCATTATTTACTACCTTTTAAACATAAATTAAGAATTTACTACAAACTGATAAGAATACAGATAGCTTTAAATTGTTTTAAACAAGAAAATTTATAAATACTTTTTTTTTATAAGAATGGAAAATACAAGATACATCTCAAACCTCAAAAATTTTTAGTTAAAAATAATTAATAGTAAGAAGGTAGAAATTAAAATATTTTTTCTTCTAAAAACTTTTTTACCCAGTTTACTAAACAGTGTTAAAATAATTATCAATTTATAAACAATAAAGTTAGCTATTAATCAAACCTAGATTGAGAAATAATTATTTTGAATTTTAAGTTACACAACCTACATAAAATAATTTAGAATTGAGTATATTGAAATGGCATTAAAGGAAAATCTTTCACCACAGATTAAAATTTGCTAGAATACATAAATTAGAGAATGAAATTAATCACTAACCAGAATTGAAATGAAAAAACTAAATACTTACTAAATGATTTATTACAAAACAAATTAATCCAACAATTATTACTTTCACAGGCGGAATGAGCACATTTGATGATATCACAGAAACTAGTTAGAATCATGAACAAATTATACAGAAAACAGTTCAAAAATGTCTAAATCAGTCACTGTTTTTGTTCCTCAAGAACTTGATCTTGAATGTGTTGCTGCTTTTGCGCCTCTTCCACAGCAGCTGGTTGCTGAATAATTATAGGAACTACTCGTTCATTTTTAGGAGGCTCTATCTGCTTCCTGGGAGCTTGAATAGTTAGAACACCGTCCTGGCTTAAAAATGAAGTGACTTTATCGGACTCAACATCATCTGGAAGCTTGTAACGTCTAGTGAATTCTCTAGTTATGAACCCATGTTCATCAGCTCTCTGTTCGTGATTTCCATGAATTACAATGAAGTTGTCAACTGTCTTGACGTCTATTTCATCAGGTCGGAATTGCTTGACGTTTAACATCACTTTAAATTGGTTGCAGTCGCTGCTACCTTCAGACAAAGGAGATCTGGTTTGTGGACGGGGTGAAACTATATTTAAGTGAATATGGGATGGCTCAAAATAATCATCGAGTAAGCCCAAACCAAGACGAGGTGCTACGAGGTAATCGAAGGGGTCGTAAGCATCACGTAGAAATCGACTGACCATTTTGAATCTCTGGATACTAGGATCAAAAACAAATTCGCAAGTGAAATTTGGAGCTCGGTAATTCGATGCAAAAGTTATATTAATGTCAAAGTAACTAAGTTCACTGTCAAGAACTGTTCTAGAATCTTTCAGTCAGCGATTTCTACAGGGTTTATAAACAATGCCAACATTTACTCTGCAATTTACTATACGCGAGCAGAATTTTCGAGAAAATGCTCGGGCATCCAACGTTTTTGTTTGATTTGATGGATCTCGAGGTTACTGTAATGTAATGACAGAAACGCGTGTGTAAGTTGGCGAAAACTTATCCAATACATCGCCAAATATTCTCGTGTCGAATAGCATGCTTTCAGAATTCGTTTCTCATTCTTGCATTATATAAAAAAATAAGATTTTATTTATTTATTTTTTTATTATTTCTTATTACTCTTAGAAAATATATGCACATGATATGAAATTAGCTGCATCAAATTTCTTTTATGTTTTATTTTTAAAAAAATGACATTCTAATTCTGTCATCTGTCGTTTTTTTTTTTTTTTTTTTCTTTTCTTCTTAAATTTACGATAAATTAAATTTATTTGAGTTTCCCAAAATAAGCAAATAATAAACATCATATCTTATTCCCACTCTTATTTCATGAAGTAAATAAATTCAAAGAATAAGAGTTCTTTTTTTTATTTGCTTTTGTAAATAAGTTAGAGAATTTACATTTACGGATGGTATAAATTTAAAATTGAAGTTTTTTTTATCCCTCCTGTTCGTGATAAATTTTTTTTTATAAATTATGGAAATTAATTGCTTTATAAATTAGATAAAGTACTCTCTTTTTTTTCTATCCCAAGTATACAGTTATGATATATTTTGAAAGTACAGTTTTTAAGGGGGGGGGGACAATATTTTTTCAGGGTTTTTTTTCCCTCCCTTCTAAGCATATGTTAGTCTAAAGAGATGAAATCTTAATTTTTGCAAGTGTCATTCAACTGCTTGAAGCATTTGGTGCTTTCCATTACTATGACATCCGTTCCATTCTTTTGTTAAATTTCCTATCGGTTAAATGGGCTTAACAGTTTGAGAATAAAGGCGAATGTGTGAATCAGTTTCTAAATAAAAATATTATTAAATGAGCCAATTTTTTTCTTTTGTGAACGACTACATATCTTGTTACGAGTTGAACACTGAAAGTCGTAAACTCAAAATTGAGTTGAGTCGGCTGTTCAACGCCGGTTTTGAAAAAAAATAGAGAAACTTAGTTATTGCATTTTAAGATCTAAGTTAAATTTTTTATTGAAATATTCATGTTTTTGTTCAAAACACAGAAATGTTAAACTTTGACAAAAAATTTTCATGTTCATTATTTCTTTAGTTCATCAACGACATTATTTCATAAACAAGTTTTTTTTTCATAAAAAGTTATTTTACTTATTTATTTTTAAGTGAAAATTGATGAGTTGCCAATTGCATTCGTTTCTCTCACCAATTTACGCTTTAATGGATAAAATTTTGTGAATTTTTGAAGATGTATTCATACTTCTTTATACCCTCAAACATTATTTTAATTTGAATAATGCTTCGAAAATTCATTTGAAAAATGAGGGAAAACAATTGGGGGGGGGGGAGTTACATTCTTTATTTTTATCAGGGGAATAAAAATCATAAAAATACAAAACATTAGACTTTTGAAGAAAAGTTAAATTTAATCGAGCAAATTCTTTAAAGAAACTAAAAAAGTTAAAAAAAAATATTTCCCTTGTGCACGGCTCACAGAAAAGTACCATTTCAATTAATATGCAACTAATATTTCATTTACATTTGAAATTCTTCTTACTTTAAGCGTGCTGAACTAATGTAAACTTTTGTAAGCTTCATGTAAACTTTTTTGTAGCAAAAAGGATAGATTAACTGCCAAATCTGTCGAGAGGATCACACACTTCCGATGAGACTGTTCCCATAGCAACCAGATTTTAGGAGAAATTTCTGGATCTCTTCCTGCCTATATAATGACGCGGCGGCATGTTTGTTGTAATTTGAATTTGCGAATTGTCAAAATACGATTTTGCATTCACTGAAGAGTAATTCCTATTTCTGCTTTTGTTCTCTATTGCTATACGATTTACTATTTCGTTGTGTATTTATCGTGAAACCTCTGCTTCGAAATGGCGTTTTCTTTGCTACCTCTGTTGACCGGCGGCAATTCATGGTGGGATACATGGGACTACCCCTCCACGCTGCTCGACCAACATTTTGGAATGGGTTTGCTGGACTCTGATTTGCGTCCTCCTCAATTTTACAGAGGATATCTCCTTCGACCCCGAACCCAAATGAACATCGATGCATCGGGACTGTCTGAAGTGAAAAATGAAAAAGATAAATTTCAAGTGAAGTTGAACGTCAGTCATTTTAAGCCTGAAGAAATCAACGTAAAGGCTGTTGACAACTCAATCGTCATTCATGGTAAACACGAGGAGAAATCTGACGAACATGGTTTCATCTCCAGAGAATTCACTCGTCGGTACATGCTACCGGAGGGAACCGAACCCGAAACTGTTACATCAACCCTTACACCCGATGGTTGTTTAGTCATCGAAGCTCCAAAGAAAGCAATCGAGCCTCCACCTTCAAAGGAAAAAGTTATCCCAATTGATGTCCAGAAATCTGAAGATAAATGAACTGTTTCTGAACTGATCCTCCTAAATACTGAAGGTAAATAAGACTGTTTATAAACTGTTTACATTTAATGAAGTAAATTGCATTATATTAATGTTAATGGTATAGAAAAATTGGGGATGTTTTCTGTGATAATTTCCTCTGTCATAAATTTCATCTGTTATCCTGTAATGTAAATTGGAATGATCAAATAAAATTGTATTGATAAGTAATGTGTCATTATTGTGGACTTATTTACACAAATTACCAATACAATTTAATTTGGTAGCTTTATTTACATAAGTTATTAATTATATGTATTAAATTCTATAATTAAACATCCAAGAGAAAACATTTAGATGTTTAATTATAGAATTTTATTGTCATGAAAAAATGCATTTAAATTTCAAAATGTATTTATGAACTCAAACTATATTTTTTAGAATGAAAATAATAGGAATAGATTTTTTTTTAAAAAGCATTATAAAAATTTTAAAGTTGTATGTTAAAATTAAGATGATATACTTGTTTTCTGTTAACGAATTAACCACTATTAAAAATTGAACTGATTTAAAAAATCTGACATGGAAGTAGCTATGACCACTGTAATTGACATTTAGCTCTGATACTAATAATACCTTCCTAAATCTCATTCAATTTAATGGTAAATACCAGTGTTATTTCACTTATGATTATTTCTTTTAAGACTAATAGTGTTTTGCTTTCAAAAACGAATGCATTGTTTAAATGATCTGAGCACTTAATCAATTTTATTTCTAAATATATAGTTCAGTCACACAAAAAATTGTCTCAAGAAAAGCAAATTTTAAGTTTGTAAAATCAATTGATTTGATTTAGATTATATTAAATAAAGTGGAATAAGGGTGAAAATATTGCTATAATTCTATATAGCTCATATAAAAAGCTCATTTAAAAATTTCTTTCATTTTTTATACAAATATTTTCAAACATAATTGCTTGCGAGAAAACATAAATCAGAGAATTATATTTTCGAAGATGGATTATTATATTCTAGCTTTATTAACACTGCCAAGTACAGTAGAGCGCCGATTATCCGAACGTCCAATTATTTGAACTATGTCCGAATTCGTTTTTTTTTTCTTTCAAGTTTAGAATACTTTTTAACTTATCGACAATTTTTCTAAATTTAGAAGAATAAATAATATCCACTACATTTAATGATCATATTTAATTTACAACCTTTCTTAGCAGTTTTCCTTCAGTAGCCATACATATATGTATTGTTATGCAGTTAAACCTACGTACCCCTTTAGCCCTCTTCAACTGAAAATTATTTTCAAAGAATGCGAGCTTCATTTGACAGTCTAGTTTCTAGAATGTCAAAATGATGTTGATCCAGTTCAGTTGATTTATTTAAAAAGAATAAGGGCTGCTCAAAAAAGAACATCTTCTTTGAAACAAATCTTAGCTGGATTTCTTTTGCAATGGAAAATAAACAAAAAAGGTTTAAATCAGTAATTGACAACAAAAAAATTATAAAAAGGTGAAATATGATAAAATAAATAAATAAAATAAAAACGATTTAAAAATTGCAGAAAAAACTTTTAAATGCGACAGAGCTATTTTGAATAGTACTTCCAGTTCTAAGCCTGGAAAAAGTGAGAAAAGGGAAGTTAGTGCATAAATAATAATCATTTAAACTAGATTTTAAACAACTTTCCAACTATACGAACTTTTCGTTATCCGAACCACGTTCGGTCCCGAGGAATTCGGATGATCGGCGCTCTACTGTAGAGTTAATATGAAGTAAGGAAATAAAATTTTGCCAATTCCTTATAAAGATCTGAAATTTATAAGTTGTTTTTATTTGAGTAGTGACAATGGTTGAAAATTCAAGAAAAAAAGTGTAGTGTTATTAATTAAAAAAAAAAAATATTTCAGACGATTACATTATAAGTGTATCTGTAATACATAAAATGAATAATTCAAACCAACAGGCTTTTACATTTCTGCCAAAACAGGTACCAAGACAAAAAAAGTGGAAGTTGACACTTTAATATGTTTATCAGGTCAAAAAATTTATGTGGTTTGATGGTCATTAAGATTTGATTTGGGCCACCATAAATAATCAGTGATCTCAATCCTCAATGTTAAAAGACTGTAAGCTGTTTTGGTCACTATATAGCATAGTTGAAGGCATTATACACTATGTATTATAATTCTCCATTTAAATTCACTTTATTAATATTTCATTTTAAAACTAAAATCTAATCAAGACTTGTGAACAGAAATGCGTAGTTTGTCCAGACTTTTTATATTGGACTTTTGGACCGATATCTGCATTTTATAAATTTTTTCCCTCTATGAACGATATTCTGGGTATCAAAGTGTGAATTACAATTTTTAAAAAAAAAGCTTTTTGAAAAAAACTTACTAAGTATGGATTTACCAATTTTTGTGTTTTGAGGCCATTTTTTAAGTCTTAAGTAATTACCTAAAATTAAAAATAAAATTTTTATTAATGCAGTTTGTATCTTTAAATCATAATATCTTTAGATCATTATCATAAACAAGGAAGATTATTTAAATCAGTTTTGTTATTATTTTTCTTTTAAAAAAATTAATAAATAAAAAATAATAAAAAAACTGAAATATTTGAATCAACAATCAATTTTTTTAAGTTTTCTCCAATTATTATTTATTTAACAACAAACAGAATGTAGAGTGGTAAAATTTAGAAAAAAACTAATGATAAAAATGGAACATTTTGTAGAATTTCAAAATACTTATGTACTTATTATTTTCTGAATAATTTGCATAAACTGCATAAGATGTTAAGTTATGGAATTTTTAATAAAAAATTAAGAAATAAATACAGATATAGAATAATAAAATCAATTTATATTATTGCATGGTATGAGGGACATTCTTGTTTGTTCTTCTTTTAGTTCCTAATTGTTTTATGTTATTGTTTCATATTTAGTTCTTAATTATGTAACAATCTAACATACATTTCTTTATACTTAGCACTCTGGGGAAATTTACTTCGTTATGTATCATGATGGATGTCAAATGATATGAAGTGGAATCAAGGGAAACCCTGTTCTACAAAATCATGTAACTATATAAGGTTTTTAGTATATTAAACCATTACTAATCAACTGACTCATACTTTTTGTTAAAAGGATATTAATTTGTTACATAATCTTCTGCACTTTTGTTCTTCATATAGTGCCTTATAGTAATGTCCAAAAATGGCTGTTACCTAATTCCAATGGGCGTACTGCTCATAGTTAAGTTTCATAAATTAAACTGAGTTTTCTGTGATCAGTTATACTCAGTCTTTCATATTTATAATATAATACGTTTATGTTATTGCATTATATATTCTTATTTAATTATCTTTTATGCTACTATTATTTCATTATTCCAAGATAAATTGACCATTGTTCAAATACTATATTAGTTATATATAGCAATATAATTTTTCAATCTTTTAATTAAACTTTTAAAGCATTTGTTGTAAGTTATTATTTAGAGTAAATTTCGTATTCTCTATATCCCCTTGTGACAGAATTGAAGCAAAAATATTCTTATGTATTACTCCACACAAAATCACAGTAGATAGCTGCTATTTTGTGACTTCTATTTGTATTTTCTGACTGCTATTTTGTATTGTTTGACTGCCCCAAGCAGTCTTTTAAAAAATTTATTTTGCATTTTTTTTCTTTTTTATATGCAAGCTTTTGACTATTTCTCAATGAAAAATTATTCTATGAATGATATTTCTGAATGATTCTATTTTCTATGAATGATATTATTAGTGTTAATTCTTGATCAAATTAATTTTTCTGTTCTTATCTAGGTTTTTCGAATGAGCACGGTCAATTAGTTTTAAAATCATTCTCAAATTTTCATTGTGTATGAGTTTTTATGCATATATATGTACCAGCAATTTCTATTTTTAGTAGCAATATCTTTACATATTTTTTTTATAAATATGTACGAGCAATATCTAGCATTTTTTTTATAATTATAAATTAATATATTTAAAAAGAATTGAAGAATGATTGAACAATTCACACCTACTTTTTTTACCTACTTTTACTGTTTTACTGGTGACTTTTATGTAAATTTTGTACAATATTATAATTTCTAATTATAATATCGTAAAAAATGATGACACTTAAAGTTCAAATTTCTTATTTTACCTTAATTTTATTTTTACCTCTCATTGTATACTGTTATAAGTTCTTTTATTCTTTTCAGAAGATCAAAAACCTTTGGATGTTCTGTATTAATTTATCTTTAATAGACTTGAAGCTAAAACCAAGAAGTAAGGTAGTGACATGGTACAATATTATTGTTTGAACCATATTTTTATCTACAAATTATAAGATCAAACTGAATTGTGTAATTTTCTAATAATATAAATTCAAATTACTGAGTTTATAATGTTTTATAAAAGTGTATTTATTTTTAAAAAATATAATATTTTGATTTTAGCATCTATTTCTATCTTTAAATTTGTCTAGTAATCTTTCTAAATATAGTTTTACAGATATAGTTTTATATATAGTTTTGTCCTTAAATAATCCTTTTATTGATTGTTTTTAACCATTATTATTGTTATATATCTATATATTTTATTTTGAAAATATGTTCCTCATCTCCATTTAGTAATTATTTATGTGATTGCAAAATAGTTGTGTAAAATAAAATCCTGTTTTTATGTTTCTGTTTGCAATTAATGAAGCATTTCTACTTCTGACAGAAGCAAAATATATAAACTAAGAGGGTGATAAAAATTTAACTGGTGTTAATAATAATATTTTTTTTTCTTTATTGTCCATTATAAGACTAATCTGTATATCGATATAACAGTATTTTTATTATACCTGCTAATTCATAATAATTTCAATAATTCATAATAATTGGGTGGTACCAATTCTATCTTGTGTATCCCAAAAATGAGTTTTTTTTTCTTTACTAATTCTAATCATGTCTTAACTACTCTTGAATCATAATATAATTAGAATAATTTATAATTAGAATTAAAAACTGAAATCAAACTAATTTAAATAAAAATAATTTGTATTCAATGGTTATAGTTATTCAAGTATCAAGCAAGTCAGATGTGCCATTTAATTTAGACCTTTTGTAACAACTTTCAAAATTTAAAAAAAAAAATGTTAATTAATTTTTAAAATGTTTAAAGGGAAATATATTTTAATTGTAAGTAATTTTGGATAACTGACCTTTTTTTTCTTCTTTTTAATGTGGTGTTTTTCTCTTCTTTGAATGCATATATTTAATTTGCATATTTTTACTAACCTTTTTTACAACACAAAATATCTCATGTATGTAGTTTTTGTATTAAATTTTTTATGGCAAATTTTATTTCTCATTCTGAAAACTGATTTATTGCACAGAAAGAAAAAAAATTGTGGGATTCTACCATGAAGTAATGTTATATTTGCTTTATGGAGACATATAACAGTACCTAAAAATGTGTCTTTCATTAATTTGAATTGCGTTGTGAATTTGAATAGCTAGTTAGTGGAGAAAAATGATTAATATTCCTTGATAATTACTCATCACTATCGAACCGTTTCATTAATTTAATTATGAAATTAATTAAGAAAAAATTAGAATTAACAATTTACTATTCTAGTTCAAGTC
Source organism: Parasteatoda tepidariorum (assembly GCF_982258835.1). Taxonomy (NCBI): domain Eukaryota; kingdom Metazoa; phylum Arthropoda; class Arachnida; order Araneae; family Theridiidae; genus Parasteatoda; species Parasteatoda tepidariorum. Next base: position 38,685,029 of record NC_141757.1, on the reverse strand, counting down.
TAAATCAACACGTGTGGATCGACACGTGCTTCACTAATACTTAAATCTAATTGCATCTAGGCTTAGATTTCTTAATAAAATTATTTATCTTGATTTAATATTTTATTATTTTTATGCAATCAAAGTAATTCAAGCATTTTCCTCCAAATAAATTATTTAAGCTAATCTAAAATCAGGTTCGAGCCTGTTAGGAAAATATTCAAATATATAACTAAAAGCTACTAAAATCACAATAACTGCCTAAAGTGAATCAATTAATAACTGCTAATAAATGAGAGTTAAGTTTATATAAAATTACAATATTTATTGAAAATCATATTAATCATGTTCAGCTCAAACAATTAAGTATAACATTCCTCATGTGGTTTAACATTCTAAAACAATTAAGTATAACATTCCTCATGTGGTTTAACATTCTAATTTAAACATGACAATGAAAATCATTACTAATCATTTTAATACAATAAAAAAAGATTCTCTGGAGCAGGGAAGGATAAAAAAAAATATTAAGTTTTCATTTCATATTAAGTTAAATTAGCGCGAGCACGTGGCACAGCTACCACGAAGTTAAGTTTAATTATTAGAATTACTTATTTGATAGGATCCTACGGATTTAATAAATAAAAAAAAATTAGTTTATTTGAATTTAGCGTTAAACGAAGCAATATGAAAAGAAATAGGAAAACTTATCGTGATGTCCATCGGGAGATAGGGACGCGTCCGTCCCGCCGCGTTAACTTGATTCGGACCCTGCAGGCGCCAGTCACGACCATCACCTCGGGAAGCTAAGAGAGAAAAAAAAAAACTCTTCCTTCGTAGATCGCGCGCCACACCGTCCACGCTGCACAGGTTCGATGACGACATTATTTCGTCACAGCTATAGCTACTACCTATTGGTGGTTCGCTCGTACGTCAGAGCGGGAAAAAGAGAACTTGAAAACAGGGAATAAATAATTAATGAAAGGGATTTAGGGAAAACAAACATTACCTGCTCCAGGTTGAAATAATACCTTAACCTGCTTCCAGAGATTTAATACCCTAATATAATACATAGTTTTTCTTCATTTCCAAAATACTTGATTATACATTCACATACTTTATGATGTCTGGCTTTTAAAGCAAAGCCCAGCGATATAACATACCAACCGGGTAAGGGAAAAAATATATATATTATGTACACAGACATACATATATATATTTTTAAGCAAAAGAAGACTTTTTCAAAAAAAAAATTTTTTTTTTAAACTTTCAGACTGACGTCACATATTATAATTTGAATCTGCCTTATTACCAAACATCATAGATAACATATCATAACAAATACAGTAAATATGACATAACCTTAGAGAGGGGAGTTCGGGGATCTGAGGGGAGGAATTGCACCCAAGAGGACAAATTCTGGAAATTGTCTTAGCTAACGAAACTTTGTCATTGAGGATGAATTTTTTTTTTATTAAGTGTTCACAAAAGATCCTCTTCTGTTTAGCATTTCACCTGCTTGGAATGTATCTGTCATCTTTCGAGGATTCACTGAGGGTTCCTGGATTTAATGGTTTTTCAGGAAAGGAAAAAAAAAATCCGGGATTCAGAGTCAAATACGTCTGCCAATCTTCCATCATGTTTTTGGTTTTTGAGTACTAGTTCGGTGTGTGTTGAGGGTTCCAGGCGCCATGGAAGCCTTTTTCCATCATCATTGCTTTGGTAATCAACTATTTATTCCTCGAGTGGCCAATCCGGGGATTTCAACATTTCATCACGTTTAGCACTGAAGGGGAAGTTGTCTTGTAAGGTAAATTCTCTCCTTTGCCTCACAGTTGATCAGGCTACGAGAGCAGTAGATAGGAATTTCCTTTCGTTTCAGGTCTCTGTCTGGTCTTACTTCTTTTGCAGTTGGACCACAAAATAGTCAACTAGATTATCTGAGGTAAAGTTTATGTTATGAAGAATTTCTTAAGGTGATTCATCATGTTTGACAGTCCTATCAAGAGTTCTTTCTATTTGGAGCTTTCAACAAGATTTCTCAAGAATTTCTGTTGAGAAGGGAACGGTGAGGGGAAAATGGAAGAACTTATCCTCAAAAGATACAATTCCAAGCTCAGAAAAACCCAAACACCCAAATTAACATTTTTAACACACATACATAAAAACATTCGTACAAAAATTTATGTTACTTTTTTTTTTTTTTTTTTACCTTATTTGTTTTGTTTTGACCTTAAGTTATAACCATGCGTGTTGTCTTTTTTAGAGTCCAACACTTTTACAGCAGTCTCAAAGTTGTTTGAAACCTCATCCCTAGTTAGTTTAAATCTTTATTTTTCTTAAAACAATTTTCTACTGAATGACCTATACGTTTGCAGTAATTACAATATGGAACTGGGCAATTCTTTGCTAAATGTCCCAATTTTTTACAGTTAAAACATTTCTTTTCAGACTGATTCTGATAACGATTTCTAGCACTATGTGTTTGACGCGGCTTCTCTCTATATTCCCGATTGTTTTGTTCGGTATCGAGTTTTGTTTGCATTTTAGAAATTGTTAGTGTAAGCTGTTCGATTTTTGTATTTAGATCATCTATTTTGGCTGCTGTATTATCTTCCGATTTAGCTTGAATTGCTGCCGCTAATTGCATTGGCTCAATTAACTTAAAATTTTCCTCAAACGTAAGAGTATGTTTTTTAAATTCATTATAACTATCTAGTGCGGTCGATGCAATTCCTCTTAACAATTCAACCCTTAAACCTTGCTTAGCAGCGGATAACAAAAGTTGTTCTCTATAACTTTCAAACTCTTCACCGCCATTACCTGGAATACAGTTATATGATATCCCTTCTAAACGGCTGAAAAACTGGCGTGCATTTTCACAAGGCAGCTGATATGCCTGTGTTAATTTGGTTATATACGAAGCCATATTCGATTTAGTTTCAAATCTTTCCCTTAACGACTTAACTAACAATTTAAAATCCTTAGTGTACCTTAACTCTCGCTGAGTGGATACGAATTCCTGAGCTTCGCCGATAAGGCGTAACGAAAGAGCCAAAATTTTGTCATTATCATCCCATTTACAATAGTCAGCAATCGAATTAAATTTATCTATAAAAGCAGAGAAATTAGAATTTCCGTCAAACGATGGGATCACGGGTAAGAACTCAGAAACTGTGTGACTTTTGACTACTGGAATAATGTCTATTGTTTTTACTCCCGTAGAGTTTGTAGAAAGACCTTCTAACTGGTTATCAGTCATGTCTAGTTAAAGAACGGAAAAACCAACACTCAAAAAAAAATATATAAACTAAAATTTTTGTCTTAGTGAAAGTTTACCTAAAAATAATTGCTATTTCGAAAGCATTAATCTAATTAGCTTTGTAACCACTAATATCAATCTCATCAGGGGAATATATCACACATTCACATAAATATACCTTAATACCAGTAATACTAATAACAAAATAACACACAAATGAAAATAATATGCATCAAATTCAAAATCATTTGCTGAACATGACGTTAAAAGAATGTTTTTTTTTTTTCTAAATATTACTATTTACTGAAATAAAATTTTTCCTAACAGGTGTCTCGGCACCATTTGTTATATTTGCTTTATGGAGACATATAACAGTACCTAAAAATGTGTCTTTCATTAATTTGAATTGCGTTGTGAATTTGAATAGCTAGTTAGTGGAGAAAAATGATTAATATTCCTTGATAATTACTCATCACTATCGAACCGTTTCATTAATTTAATTATGAAATTAATTAAGAAAAAATTAGAATTAACAATTTACTATTCTAGTTCAAGTCTAAATCAACACGTGTGGATCGACAAGTGCTTCACTAATACTTAAATCTAATTGCATCTAGGCTTAGATTTCTTAATAAAATTATTTATCTTGATTTAATATTTTATTATTTTTATGCAATCAAAGTAATTCAAGCATTTTCCTCCAAATAAATTATTTAAGCTAATCTAAAATCAGGTTCGAGCCTGTTAGGAAAATATTCAAATATATAACTAAAAGCTACTAAAATCACAATAACTGCCTAAAGTGAATCAATTAATAACTGCTAATAAATGAGAGTTAAGTTTATATAAAATTACAATATTTATTGAAAATCATATTAATCCATACTTGCCAACTTTTACGGATTATCCGTAAAATGTACGGATTTACGTCTAATTTTACGGGCCTACGGATTAACCTGAAATTTATACGGATCCCCCGTTTTTAGCGTTGCACGATTAGCGCATCGGTAAAATTCCGCGATTATCAGCCGCTACGGAGCTAGAGTAAAACCATTTGTAAAGGGGGAAAACAGAAAAAATGACAGGAGTTTTCCGATCTATTCCAAAGCAACACGGTAACCACACACCCCTTATAAGTGGCTTATCCTCGTAACCATAGTAACGGCACGTTCACGTGTAAACCAGTTGATTGGTTATTCTCCTTTTCTCCCTCCTAACTGCTTCCAGTCTCCTCTAGTGAATGCGCTGTTCCCGTCATTATTGCCACTCCCCGTTTCTACTACGTCACTGAACTAGCCGATCCAAACGTCGTTCTCCCTCCCTCTGTAACGAACGAAAACGGTACTGAACTGTCGACTACTACTTAGCTTGTAATCACGTGGTGTGCGTTAAAAATGAAACCGAAGAAAACTTATTTTCAATCGTATAAGAATTCTTATACTGCAGAGTTTCCATGCATAAAAAAATCAAACAAAGGAGAAAAGTATGCTTATTGTACGATTTGTTTTTCTGACTTTCTAATATCGCACGGAGGTAGAAATGATATACATCGCCACGTGACCGGACCGAATCATGCCAAGAACATTGAAAACGCTGAAAATAACCAAAGACTAAGCAAATTTTTTAAGCCACCTGATAATGTCCAAGATGAAGTAATGCGTGCTGAGTTATTGTTTACCTCTTTTTTAGTTGAGCATAATGTTCCGCTAAATGCCGCCAGCCATGTGGGTCCGCTTTTTCGAAAGATGTTTCCGAAAAGTGAAATTGCGAAACGTTACGGATGTGCTAAAACCAAAACTGCATCCCTTGTCCATGAAATGGCTATGGATCGAACTTCAGAAATCATTAAATATTTGCAAGAACAAGCATTTACTGCAGCATGTGATGGTAGTCACGAAGCTGATTATAAGTTGTACCCAGTTGTGGTGAGTTATTTTAACGTGGATCTTCAACGCATTGAAAGTACTTTATTGGCAATCCCAAATTTGGAAGGAAACTCCACAGGTGAAAATATAAGCTCCCTTCTTTTAAATGTGTTTGCTAAATATGACATTCCTTTTAGAAATTGTATAGCATTCAGTGCAGATAATGCTTCTGTTATGCAGGGAAAGAAAAATGGTGTGATTTCATTTTTAGAAAAAGAAAATGAGCACATAATATCAATTGGATGCTGCTGCCATTTAATACATCTTGCCTCTGAAAAAGCTGCTGCAACTTTTCCCGTTAGGATAGATGAAGTTTTGGTAGATATTTTTTACCACTTAAAAAGGAGCGTTAATCGTAAGGACTCTCTTAAGAAATTTCAGGAAATGTATGGTAAAGAAGCACAAAAAGTGCTTAAACATGTGTCAACTCGCTGGTTATCGTTAGGGAGAAGTCTTACACGCTTGGTTAATCAGTGGGATCCACTTACAAGTTATTTTAGAGCTGAAGTTTCCACTTCCAGTGTGTCTGTATCATCTACTTTGTCATTTTTCAAAATACCTAAAGTAGTTGATACAGAAAGCAACACAGGAGTAGAAAAATTGAAGGATAAGCCTAAAGTGGAAACTAAGACTTGTGCTATAATAAAACAGCCTGTGACACATAAGCAGGACCCAACTAATGATAAAAAAAGGAAAAGTTCACAACAAGAAAGTGTGAATATTGTTAAAAGACATAAAGCTAAAAAAGATTCTTCAACTTTATCCAAAGAAGAGAAAATTTTTATGTTTTTATCTTCAGATTTAAATAAGTGCTTTAGTTTATTTCTTTTAAATGTTATCCCTACATTTGAAAGGGTAAATGTGGTTTTACAGTCATCTTCCCCACAAATTCATCGATTAAGAGCTCTTCTTTTGGATCTGTTGAAAGAACTTTTTTCGAAGTTTGTTAAACCTTCTGAGGTTAAAGGAAAAGAGTTAACATGTGTCAATTTTCATTCTTCTTTCAACCATAAAGATCAGCAAGATTTAGTTATAGGCAACGCAGCAATGGACTTAATTTCAAGTTCTTCGGAAGAAGAAAAATCATTGTTTTATTCAGCAGTTATCAAATATTTCATAACTGCCTGTGAGTATATTATTAAGAAATTCCCTTTAAATGATCAAGTACTCAAACATGCTGAAGTTGCTGACTTAAATAAAATTGAAAACACCAGTTTTGAAAGTGTGAGATATTTTGTAAATTTGTTTCCCTTCCTTTTAAAAACAAAAAGTAATGAAACCAAGCTTACAGCAATGGATGAACTGCAGAAACAGTTTTGCCAACTTCAGTTGGAAGATTTGAGTGAAATAACTGTTCCAGATAGAGCAATTGATGTGCAGTGGTCAATGATAAGTCAAATGAAAGGTGCGGATGGCATGTTTAAGTATGAAAAATTGGGAAACATTGTATTGTCAATTCTTCTCATACCACATTCAAATTCAGAATGTGAGAGAATTTTTAGTTTGGTTAGAAAGAACCGTACTGAATCGCGAACAATTATGTCTAATAAAACTTTAGAAAGCCTGCTTATATTAAAAACCAAATTTTCTAAAATCTGTCACGAACAAGTGTTTGAAAAAGATTTTTTAATTAAAGCAAAGAAGGCTACTTCAGCTTCTTTAAATTCAGCATCCTCTTCTACTGTTGATTTAGAGGAAAACCCTTAAAGAACTATTTTATTTTGCATATAACATTTTTTTTAAAAGTAGCATCATTGTAATAGAATTTGAAATAATTGTAATAGAATTTGAGATGATAAATGGTTGGTTGATTCGATATTTCTGTACATTTTCTAACAAGTGCAATTAAAAAATTTAATGAAAATTTGGTTCTCACTTCATCAACATTCAATCATGTGATAGATTCTATAATTAATATATTTATTATTCATTTGTGGTGTATTGTTACTTATTAAATAATTCGAATAGTCTTAAATTTTTCGTAAAAAAAGTTTTACTGATGGCAGTTTTTTTAAGTTGGCAAGTATGTTAATCATGTTCAGCTCAAACAATTAAGTATAACATTCCTCATGTGGTTTAACATTCTAAAACAATTAAGTATAACATTCCTCATGTGGTTTAACATTCTAATTTAAACATGACAATGAAAATCATTACTAATCATTTTAATACAATAAAAAAAGATTCTCTGGAGCAGGGAAGGATAAAAAAAAATATTAAGTTTTCATTTCATATTAAGTTAAATTAGCGCGAGCACGTGGCACAGCTACCACGAAGTTAAGTTTAATTATTAGAATTACTTATTTGATAGGATCCTACGGATTTAATAAATAAAAAAAAATTAGTTTATTTGAATTTAGCGTTAAACGAAGCAATATGAAAAGAAATAGGAAAACTTATCGTGATGTCCATCGGGAGATAGGGACGCGTCCGTCCCGCCGCGTTAACTTGATTCGGACCCTGCAGGCGCCAGTCACGACCATCACCTCGGGAAGCTAAGAGAGAGAAGAAAAAAAACTCTTCCTTCGTAGATCGCGCGCCACACCGTCCACGCTGCACAGGTTCGATGACGACATTATTTCGTCACAGCTATAGCTACTACCTATTGGTGGTTCGCTCGTACGTCAGAGCGGGAAAAAGAGAACTTGAAAACAGGGAATAAATAATTAATGAAAGGGATTTAGGGAAAACAAACATTACCTGCTCCAGGTTGAAATAATACCTTAACCTGCTTCCAGAGATTTAATACCCTAATATAATACATAGTTTTTCTTCATTTCCAAAATACTTGATTATACATTCACATACTTTATGATGTCTGGCTTTTAAAGCAAAGCCCAGCGATATAACAGTAATAATCAGAGGCTAAAATGCTAGTTTATGTGATTGTGAAAATAAATATATAAAAAAATTTTCAATTATTACTTAGTAGGGTTTTTTTTTTTAAATTTTTTTTTTCACTTATTTCAGTACTTTTTATTATACTAATTCCTATTAACTCATTGGTTGCTAATCTTACACCAGTCTAGGATACTTTTGAAGTTATGCTGTGGCACAAGATTGGCAGCAAATGTGTTAATACACATTAGTGAGTGCAATTTTGGTTAATGTTATTCAAACTCATTTCCATTTTAATGTTTTCTGATAATTTTGCGCAATACATTATATAATAATCCAATTCTGTGCGTGTACAGGGTGATTTAAAAACAAGGAGTATAAATGGTGGAACATTACTGGTTCAAGTACTATAAAATTTGGTAAATATATAAGACTGAAAATAATAAGGGAGAAAAAATTTTAAACTTCATAGTGTTTTCAATGATTATTTAAATGTTAAATGAGGGAAAAAGATTAATTTTATTGATCTTGAAATGTATATTATCTGGTTACAAAATTATAAAAAAGGCTTTTATAAAAATTTGTAATATCATAAAATATAAACAAGATATCTATACATATTCTCATGAACAATGATTCAGATTTTGTGAAAGAGATTATTTTCTATTAGATATGAAACTATTCATATAACTGGAATAATTTTAAAATGTAAGATTGAAAAATTAAATTTTTCTTTACTATTGAAATGAATTCATTGTATAGGAAATTTTTAATTATATTTTAAACATATTCTTTTGTATAAAAGATACTCTTCTGAAAAACATTCTGGTCACTTTCAAACTAACAATTATAATTTTTCTTATAAATTGATGCATTGATATTTTTGAATTACAAGAAAAGGAAATGGTGATGGGATTACAATTTTATCTTCCCTTTTTATACAATGTATTGATTAGAAAATCGTGGACTTATGCTTACCTAGCTAGTAAAATTTCATTTGACTATTTATACAAAATCAAGTATGATTTTCTGGTAAAAAAAGTGTCATTTTTTTACATTTTGAAATAAAACTAAGTTTTTTATGTTAATTTACATTTACAGCATATATTTCTTTTGGTATATTTTCAAAAGAGTAAAAAATTTAGATTTTATTTTGGATAATAAATTTTCTCTTAGTTACTTATTTTACTAGCAATAAAAAGTGTTTTTAGCCAAAGTACCTATTATTGTTAAAGTGTGTGCATTTCTATCAAATTATTTTCTCCTTATTAATGTGTTAGTAATTTTTCAGGATTTTTGTGCATAAGTTTTCAAATTTAAAACTAAAATGTTGATCTTCATTTGATAATATCGTTTATTTCTATTTTTAGTTAAGAAAAATATACCTTTATTTGGAAGAATTATACAGCCAAAAGAAAGTTGATTGAAAGCATTCAAAATAAGGTTCAAGAATTGTTATTTTGCAAAAATGGTAAACTTATAATTTTTTAGCAGTTATTTTATGTGAAAATCATTTTTATATCGTGAATTATTTTCAATATTGCATACTTAATTATAACTTACATACTAAACGAAATTGATAATTGCTGAAGTGTCTTATGGAAAGTTTTTTATACAGTTGCACACTCTCAGACTACTACATAATTTCCAAAGTTCTGAAATATATTTTGCCTAGTAGTGGCAAAATAAATGCATTAATATTTTAACAAATAAAAATTATAAAAATTTCGTCCACTAATAAGTAACAAATAAAAAGTCAGATATACAAATTGACATATCCCAACAAAAGTTTTTAAAAGTCCAATTTGCTTTATTAATTTAAGCCTTATTTTTATACCACCATTATAAATATTTTGCAAAAGCCCCAAATCTTGCAGGATATGCAGCTTCAGGGTTATTTTTTTACCCAATCTGGAAAAAAAAATCCTGATATTTTTTTCACACTTACATTTGTTTAATAATAAATTAGCTCTAGATATTAAGTTTATAATAGAATAAAATACAAGCTCAATGCTTTGAAGTATATATATTTCCATTACTTTTATATTTTACTGTGCTTCAAAATTTTTTCTTAAGCTTTTAGAAACACATATATTTAGAAATTGCAAATATTGTGCTAATATATTTTCACAAAAATGTGAGATATTATAACTTTTTTTTTCTTTTTTTTTTTTGCAACAGTTACACTACAAATGAAACTGTTATAACAAGAATGTAATATTATATTATAATATTTTTAGAATGAATATTTTCAATTCAATGAAATAGGAAAATAATTTATTTATATAAATATTTTTTCCCTACTATTTTCCCAGACCCGTGAGTCTTGTTACATACAGTTATGAACATTGCTTTTAAAATATTGCTAAATTAATGCAATGAAAATAAATTAATGGCAATAATTAATACTGCAAGACTTAGTCTTAGAATATAAAGAATAAAAAAAGTAATGAAATAGTTTAATTTACTTAGAAGAATTAATAAAGCCCTGAAAAAACACCAAACGCCTGGCGGTGAAAAAGGTCCAGTGGGCCGGGTTTTCCTAAAAAACCTCTGTTTTTTTAAATAACCACGTGCAACTGCTTTTATTCTGGGAATGTGCATTTCATGATATTTTTATAATAAATACATGTTAATCTATATTTTTGCATTTATTTCATAATTTTGTATTTTCAAAAACTTTACTGAACTGTTTTAAGTTAATTATCATTTAATGTGCTGATTTTTGCAAACTTTATTGTGTTTTACCTGTTTCTTCTGTCTCATGAATATTGATATTTTAAATAATTTCCTAAATTTGTGAAAGTTCAAACTCCTATCGACCCATAATTTATTCCTATAATTTTTTTATTGAGAACTTTCTATTTTTAAATCAATTCAAAAATAATTATTTTTATTATCATTGAAATTTCCAACTTATGTATTTCGAAATAAGCAATAGATATCACTAATTAATAGATATTTAATATCTAAAATGAATGAGGTGTCTTTTATTGTTCAATTTTATGAATTTAAAAATTTTATCCTTTTAATAAATAAAATTATATTTAATATCCTATACAAACATAAAACATTGCAACAAATTAAAATTTGTCATTAATAGTTTAGTAAAGTTTTTAAATTTTGTTTCCCATTATTGATTATAAAGAAAAATTCTTAAATTATATAAGGAATTATTTGCATAAGCTTACTTTCTTTCATTTAATAAAATCTACCAGAATTCTTCTCTCTTTATGATCAGTGTAACTGCTCTTTAAAGTATATTTGTAGAATGTATGTACTTTAAAATGTATGTTTTTTCTTTTCAGTTCTCATACACAAAATTTTGTTTCATTTCAAGATAACAAATTTTAATAATTACTTGTTTTCTTTTCTTAATTAAATATCTTTCTCAGATTCAATGAGTTCTAAAAAGTTCTAATGCGTGCCTGTATCTTTATTTTTTTATTAAAAGATATAAATAGTTTAAATTTGATTGATTGCTTTTTCACGAATTCATAATTTGCATACACATACACTAATGCATATTCCTCTTCATTCCAACTTGGAGCTTAAGGCTTTTTCATTTCTCTCCACCTTATTTATTTATTTTGGCTCTATTCATAATTGATTTCTTTCATTTATAATTATCCTTCACTAAGTTATTTTAGGTCTCCCTCTTTCCTGTGCAGTAATATAAGAAGCTTAAAAATGTATGACTTTATGAAATTATAAAATAAAATACTGATTAAAAGCTGTGACTTGTAAATTCAAAATAAGTGGTAATCTGACTAAAGTTTAAAAAAATGCTTGCAATTTTTTTCATAAATGTTATACTTTATACTAGTTTCTAATGTTAAGTATGAGATGAAAAACAATTAATAACTTTGATCCCATCATATTTATTCTAATTTAAACTGTTTGCTGTAACATTACAATTTTAATGCACATGATGAATGTAAAGTTAGAATTGATTAAAAGCTCTGACATGAAGAAATTTCTTATGTGGTAGGTTTATTAAAAATTTTAAGCAATTTGTTTTAATGTGCATGTTATTGTAGCAATTGTCATGAATCATTTTCTGTTATAAGATCCAAGGAATTATTATTTTTAACTTATTTATTCTTCCTTGAAACTATTTTCATGACTCAATATAATTTTCAGTGACATTCCATTTTCCATTTACTTGAAGAATTTGATAAGCAAATGTAAAATGCTTGACTAAAAAAATTTAAATGCTATATCTGCATATAAAATTCACATGTAACTAGGGTTGCAAAGAACCCACCTACCCAGTAAAACCCACTCTGAAAAACCCACCCTAAAGTGGGTTTTTCTAAAATTGATTTCTCTTTTATCCTCTGTTATATTAAAGAATATGTTGTCTAGCCTAAAAAAAAATACCTATAGTGTAAAAATTAATTGTGTTGGAGACTTGAGAATCACCTTGCTGGCTAGATTTGACTGTACGGCCATTGATTATTCAGTGCCATTGATTTGCTTTCTATGCAAATGAAAAAAATTCTTTAAATATTTTTTAAGATTAAAATATAAATAAAAAGTAATCCTGTGTAAAAATAAGTTTTAAATGTGTGATGTATGTGAGTACATATAACATTTTGTATCGCGATGTCAGAAAAAACTTTTTTCAGACTTTTGCACCAATTTATTTGTATTAATATTAAGATAAGCTTTTTTAAAATAAGGTACCTATCCCTGCCCTCTCTTTTGAAAAACCCCCCATTAAAACATGAAAAACCTAGAAAAGCCCAATAAAACCCACCCGGGTTGGGTTTGTCTAGAAAAACCCATTTTTTTCCAACCCTGCATGTAACAAATTATTAAAACCTTTAAATTATGTTTTCCAAGTTAACTTTTCATAAGATTCCTAATTATCAGCTCTAAGGTAATTTCTTTCCTACGGCTCTAATTGGGTACAATAGTTCCAAATAATAATATATATTGGAAACTAATTTTCTGTTTCTCAAATTTTTATTGACATATACAAGAGTTCTAATTATTATTATCAGTTCCTACAGAAACATTAATTTCAAAAATTTTATGTTTTAAAATTTCATATTTTAAATGTTTGTCTAAATAGCAATAAAAAAAAATGGATAATTATTTGAACTAACTTTCTTTCGCAGTCTATGTGTATATGCATCACCATATAGAGCAGTCACATCATCAACTTCCAGAAGACTGAAGATCTTCAGCTACACAATTTTATTCTGAAAGACCAATGTTTCCATTGGATACAGTCGGTCAAAAAAGAATCCGAATGTTTAAAAAAACTCATTTTGAAAAGAAAAAATAATCTGTAAACATCCGGGACACGTAAAAAAATTATTTTCCATTTTGACTTGAAAACAACAAACTTGTTTCAGTATCACTGCATTCTACATTTTATGTTGAGAATTCGAATCGGGTCAATGCATTCTAGATTAAAACTTCATGTTGAAAATTCAAATCGAACAATTTTACTAGTTTCGAACGATTTTAAGAAAAACTATCCTTTTCAGAAACTTTATCAGACGTTTCAGAAACTTTAACGTTTCATTTCACTTCATTAACGTTTTATTTCACTTCATTAAAATACATTTAAAAAAAAATTATTCGTTCTTAATAATCCATTAAAAAAGCATTAATATGTATTGAATTTGAAATACTTAATAACCTATTTAAATTAAAAATTTTATTCGAATGCATTTACGCTTAGAATCGACAACGCTCAAAATTGACGATGCACCGGCCTCATTTATGTTTAGAATCGACAACGCTCAAAATCAGCAGCTTTTAAATCAAAATCAGCATCTCTTAAGTCAAAATCAGCAGCTTTGAAATCAAAATCAGCAGCTTTTAAGTCAAAATCATCAATACCCAGAAAAACTAATTTCAAACTTATTTTGAAACTAAAAAAATGAACTGTTATTTCAAAATCACTAGGTTTTTTATATCATCAAGTTTTTATATCAACATCAACAATCGAAATCATCAAGTTTTTTATCTTATAATCAACTAATCAAATCAACATATTAAAATCAATATGTCTTTATAATTAAGTGTTTTTACGTCAAAATCAACTTATTGCAACATCAACAGTTTTTTTAAAAAACTCATTTATTTTTTTAAAAAACACTGTTGACGAAGTGTTTTTCATCAAACCTAGAAATCTGACTTATAGACGAGTTTCAGACCCAGAAAACTGATTCCAAACTTTTCTGAAATTTGAAACTATGAACTAGAAAAAAAAAAAAGTGGGCTAGACTTAAAAATAATTTCTGTAAAATTTTTAAGTTTGATCTCCTATATAGGGTTACCCACCTTTTTACTCACACAGTGCGTAAAATATTTCAGGTGTGAGATTAAAAATTAAGTGTCATTTTTTTAACGTTTCAAGTGTGAGATTTTTGTTTTTTTTTTTTTTTCTATTTATTTTATTTATTTATTCAAAACCTTGTTTAGTTTTGAGACAAGGTAAATTCTTGTCACCCAATTTGTTTTCGTAGTATTTACAATCGCAAAATTTTTTATCTGAATCCCATCCGATATCCGTTACGTTTGTTAAATTTTGTAAACAATAATCGGTAACGGAGGTAAAAGGGACTTCTAAAGCCACCATACTGTTACCTTTTTTGTCAACTGAATTGCATTGACACTGATAACGTAGTTTTCCGTTATGGTATTCGTACAAATCTTTAAAGTTGAGCGCTTGTTGTTCGATCTATCAGTACGTTCAAGTTATCGTTTTTTGCTAAGGGGTGTTTACAAAAATGACTTGACACATTTTTCGCGAGACATACCCAACCGTTTGTAGAAAAGACGGATAGGGATGTTTTTAGATTGCAATTTAATCCTCCCGAAGGTAAGCAATAAGTGCCGGGCGACAATCTTTCGCTGTACAAAATCATTTCTTCATCGGGAAGAATATTTATTTTCTCATAATTTCCTTTGCAAAGGTGAGAACATTCACAATATTCATCTGTTCACTTGAAACCGTTGATGGGACAAAATAATTTATCGAAGGGATTATAGTATGTATCAACAATACGACTCGATTGATTTTTCATATTAAGTGAACCACTAAACATTTTTAAGAGGGTTGGTTTATAAAATAAATTAATTATTGTGACGACCAATACTTGTAACAAAACAAAGTAAATGAAGTTTATTCTCATAATTATATGTCTTTTATTATTGTTTTTTTCAGTTCGAAAGTTCACAATTTTTAATTGAAAGCAAAAAAAAAATGCTTTAGTCGTGTGGTGGGAAATTAAATCAAATAAGCATTTGTTGCATGTTTTTCCACACGACAAATACATATTGATTGATCAAAATGCAGTCTATCTATACGTGAACAAATATGATCAAAATACTTACACGGCTGTTATAAAAATGGGTGAAAATTCGAAATTGTTTATGTTAAACCATAAATATTTAATGTCATTTGTCAATAAACCTCCAAAAATTTATCATTATCCAAATCATTTGACAAGTTTAGTAGACATAGTTAATTACTTGGCATAAATTACTTTTTTTAATAGAAAATATAAAAAATTAAATGGTGAATTTAAAATTTTTTTATTTATCACTTAATTTTTTTATTTTAGATGTCAACTGAAATGAAAACAACGGAGTTCAAGTTAGGTGAATCGTCAAAAGATTTGGCAGAATTGGAAGTCATAGAATTGGATAAGGGAATTCCAGTATTTGATGTAGTAGATTTAGAAAATGAAATGCCAATCTTGAAAAGGGCACTGACAGACAGGTAAAATGATATGCCAATCTTGAGAAAGGCACTGATAGATTGGAAAAAAATGAAGACTTAACAAAAGAACAGTCCGACTTGGAAAAAAAGCTGCTAAACTTGGAGGAAAAGCTGCCAAACTTAGAAAAAGAACAGCCAGAGTTGAAAAAAACGCTGCCAATGGTAGGAAATGATGTGGTAGGAAAAACAGTAATGCAATTAGCTCAATCTGTGGATAAAGTTAATTTTGCTATGAATATATTAGGAAGGACATCAGAATTACTGAAAACTGAATATGTGCGAAAGCCAAAGACTCTAAAGGCACCAAAACAAAAAACTTGTGCAAATTTCAAAAAAAAATATCCTTATGAAAAAAAAATTAAAATTTGAAAGGAAAATATCCTTACTAAAAACTTGTATACTTATAAAAAAACTTGTATACTTATAAAAAACTTGTATCCTTATAAAAAACTTGTATACTTAACATAAATAAAATTTGAAATGTCATTTTGTTTTTTAATATTTATTTAATAATCAATCATTCTGTTTTAATTACAAAAACATCAGGATAGCTTAACAAAACTTTTTCAATATCTTCTGTTAATTCTTGACTGAAATTCGTCTCACTCAAGTTGATTTTCATTTGTTGTCAATACCTCTTCATTCAATAAACGAACATCTTCCGCACTTTCTAATTAATTCGCACTTTAATTTTAACTGTTTAATGAATTTTTGTATTGTTTTTTTGATTAATTTTTCAGATTTTTTGCATCCTTGTAGTATGTCATTGTTAGATATATTACCTCCATCTAATAACTTTCTCATAAGTTGTAATGTCACTGTGGATGCGGATTCCCCCGAGAGATTTTTCAAACTCTTCTTTTAATGCATAAAATTTTTTATCACTGGATAAAACAACATAATTTCTAAAGGCAAAATTGTGAAAATCTAAAATATTTGTTACATTCATCAAGTTTCGTTCTTTCACTTTTTCTATTATTTGCTCTACATTGAAGTTGTATCGATACACATAATCTAGTTTAGCAAGATCTAAAGAAAATAAGAAATGCTGCGTGACATCATAAATAGTTTTGAGCAAACGCTCCATAATTTTAAATGCATTTTCAAAAATATAAAAGAGGGTAGTAAAAGTGTTTAAGTTCTGATTTGTTATTTATAACAATTTGATAAATGTTTTGAAAATTTCGATTGTTAAATTGGTGAAAGTACTCTTGTACTTGACAGCATCTAACGTTGTATATCATATTTTCATAAATATCCATTTATTAACTTTTTATTTTTAACTTTATTTATTTCGCAAAAGTATTTGAAGCACGATGCAAGGAACTTTATTTTAACTAAAAATTCAGGGAATAATCGGGTAAAATTACAAATTTTTAATAAAATGAAAGGAAAATTATTATTTTATACCTGGAAAATAACCAGTATTACAATTGTAAGTAACAGTAATCAGTTATTGAGATTAGAGTAAAATAATTAGAATATCTATTATAATAATTTTATAAAATTCCACTTTATAGTAAAATTTTTCCATGTTTCCATTCTTATTCTAATAATATGTTTTTGCTCACAAAATCTTATGTTTGACACTACAAATAAAACAAATCTAAGTTTTCTGGTGAAAAATTTCATGGTATAGCTAGCTAAAATATAGTATGGATTTTCGTTGTAACTTACCTGATATACCTGGAAAGTCAGGGAACCCTGATCCACATTTTCTGTATTACAACTATTCTATTATAATAATATATAATATTATATATTAATACAATCCTTATATTTTCTATCTTTCTGTATTAATGGTCTATTTTCAATGTTTGATAAGTTGTATCATCAATAATTTTAGTTTTAACTGTTAGACTACTCTTAATTTGTCTTGTGATTAAGTTATTAATATTAATACAATTTTTATTTTAATGAAGTTTGTTATCCCTTCTTTCTTAAATAATATTAAGCTCCTTTTCTAAAATAAGTAAAATAATATTTTAACATCTTGAGAAGAAATAATCAAATGAAAGGTATGTTATGTACAAAAACTATAATGTTAGACGTAGGAAGAAATAGAAAGAATTTTTAAGCAAAAAAAATTTTTTTATATGATGCAGAAAAAGTATCTTCTGTCCATTCAATTTTCTAATAATTATTACTAAAACAAGTATTTTTAAGAATTTTCTTACCTTTTTTTCTCTGAAATCCTTTCCTTTTCTGAAATCCTTTTTTACTTTCTTTCATTTTTTTTCTCAGATAAGATTCCTCTCAGCTGTTTGAATATTCACTATGTATTATCAAAGATTAACCGAAGTTAAATTGATTGATAGATCATTCAATATTTATACAGGGTTCCCACTTAATTTCAGAAAGAAAAAAAATTCCCTAACTTCCATGTATGTCAGGTAAATTTCAATAAAAATTTGTAACATATTTTATCTATACCTAGCAACTTTTCATCAGAAAACCTTGATTTTTTTTAAAATTAGTAATGTCAAATATTAGATTTTCTGAACAAAAACATGTACCTAATAGAATAAGAATGGAAACATGGATAAGCTTCAATAAAAAGTAAAATTTTTTAAAATAATTTTAGTAGATGTTAGAATCATTTAACTCCAATTTCAATAACTGATTATTCTTACTGACAATTTTAAGACTGGTTATTTTCCAGATATGATATACGAATTTTTCCAGTTTTTTATTTTTTTGTAAAAGATTAAAACTTTTCCTGCTTTTTAGAGTAGAAATAAAATTCCCAGACATGTGGGAGCCCTGTTATAAATATCTAACATCCTTTATTTTTTAAATTGCTTTGAACATAATAATGTTATAAAATAAATCTTTTTAGGTTTGACTCATGAGTCACTTTACTATTAACATTTTAATAACCAGAATTTTCATTCTAATTTTGTCTTTTAAAAGTTTTCTTCATTTAATTAATATTTTATTTCTTTTGCTTTGCCACCTATCAAAAAGAAAATTCATTCTTTCTTTATAGTTGGAGAATTAGAACAAAAGAGACAATTTTCTTATTTGAGTATAAGACATTCACCAATATTCAAAACATTATATTCATGCAAAATTTACTAAATCTTGAAATCTTTCAGATATACATTATTTAAACCTAAAATAATGTCTTTTTTTTTCATTTTAAGTTTCTTTTATCTCACTGTTTGCATTCATAAATTAAACTTCATAGCTGTATGTTTAGTTCTTAAAGATAAATAAATATAACACTCATATACGAGCTTAGGTTTATTTATGAATTATTCATTCGTTAAAAGCTAAACATATAATATAGTATACTATTTGCAAACGGTAGAATTTTTCTATGTCATGTATTATTAATAGTGAAACTGCAATATTATAATACAATATAAAAAAATTTTATGCTAGTATAAGCGAAATAACTTACCGTCTGCTGACTAAGTCGTGTAACGAAAACAAAAGCAGCTCTGCATTAACACTTATTTTATTAACTAACTTATCACAAAATAAAAGAACATCATGAAAATAAAGTGAATAATATTCACATACTTAATTATAAAAAATAATACACACTATGAAGTTCATGAAAAAGTTCAATAAATTATAAACATAAAATTTTCACCAATTGATAAAGAGTTCATGAAAAATGTCACTTGGAAAAGTCTTAATTTTGTGCATCAGATGTTTCTACTGCTGCTGCAGCAGCAGCCTGATCCTGAATCTGTTGCTGTTGTTTCTGCGCCTCTTCAACAGCAGCTGGCTGTTGAATGATAATAGGAACTACTCTCTCATTTTTAGGCGGTGGTTCCAATTGTTTCCTTGGTGCTTGGATGGATAAAACTCCATCTTGACTCAATGACGAAGTTATAGTATCAGGCTCCACATCATCCGGTAGTAGGTATCGGCGAGTAAATTCCCTGGATACTAAACCATGCTCGTCAGCCTGTTCTTCATGTTTGCCGTGAATAACAACGAAATTGTCAACAGTCTTTACATCAATTTCATCAGGCCTGAAATGTTTGACGTTTAACATTACTTGAAATTTGTTTCCATCGCTTCGGCACTCCCCTGAAGAACTACTAGTTTGTCGTCGTGGTCGGAAAATATTTAAATGAACATGAGGATGTTCATAAGCTCCTTGCCGGCCTAGATCATAAGAATCATCCAATAGTCCTAACACTACTCTAGGATCAATTGAGTGCGAGTGCCGGGATTCGTAAGGATCATAAGCATCACGTAAAAGTCTAGCGAACATTTTCTTTTAATTTGTTGTAGACAAGAAGTAAACCACAGAAATAGTCTTTGATGATAATAATTTTAGAAGGCAATAAGTTTTTTTAAGTTCACCAATAAAACAGTTCCAGTTCAAAAAATGTCAATAAAAAACACAATTGCTGCAATGTATATTATCTTCGTAGCCAAAAAGCTTTTAGCGTTGAATAGCACAAGGGTAGATAATAAACAAACAATACTCTGCTAGTACAGTTCACGAATTAGTAGATTCAACGACTGAATTGATAGGGAGGTCAGGATTTCTGGGAATATATATAGATGAACAGTTTTCCGGAGTTTTCTAGATGCGCCTAGAAAATTCTGAATTGCACGAGAACGCGCTCTGTTTTGATTGCGTTCTAGGGTTACTGGAGCTAACGTTTTCTCCTCATGAGTAATTGGCGAAGCTAATAAGAGCCAAATAAGCTCTAGTCAACAGTTATTGTAATCTTTGAGAGGGATAGTTTTTGTTTCATTTTACTGTTTACTTTCCAACTTATAACTGACAAATTCGAGGAACTTCTTCGGTTCTTATGAAAAATGCTCTGAGAAAATAAGTGCGAGTTGAAAATTTATTCTTAAGAAATATACTCTCTTTATTAAAAAGTAAGTTACTCGATGCCAATTACTTTTTAAGAGTAAAATTTTCGGATTAAAATAGGGAACCCGAATTTTAATTGGGATAAAATTTAATTTTTTTATTTTTATTAATTTAAAACAGAAAATTGAAAAAAATTTTGTTCTCCTATAATTGTCTCTCGTGTTTAGTGCACTAAGAAAGAAAAAATAAATAAATAAATAGAAATAACTGCTGATCAATGATCGGATTAGCCCGAACTAAATTGCAATTTTAGTCGTTCGAGGAGTAATTCTTAAATTGCTCTTCGAAAATTCTTAAATTTGCAAATTACTTAGAACAGATGACATTTTTAAACGTTTGCCTCGGGAAAAGAGAACACTTATCCTTTTGAAAAAATAAAAATAAACACTAGCTTTCCGCGATCGTAGCAAAATATAAAAATGTGATATTAAAGCTACTTTTTCTCAATCTAACTCATTAGTTTATTACCAATTATATAATTTAACTAATTATAATTTCGAAGTTGTATATTCAGTACTACAATAGTTTGGCGAAAGAAAAAGTTATAATTACAGCGACAAGTTTATGATAGCTTTGATAAAATTTCGCCTATCACTTCTTTAAATTTTAATCTAAAACAGCTGCATGGTGGTTTTTGGAACATAAATATACAAGTTTCCCGCATGCAGTGTTTAAGTTACACAGAATCAGACACAAAAACACACATCTCTGAATAAATTAATAAGGAAAGAAAAAGATGCATGACTTCTACTTATTTAGTAAAAATAAATTTTTGTGCTTGATATCATTATTCTATAATTTTATATCTATTTTTTTAATGAGGTGTTAATTTCATTCTTTTGTTAATGTTAAATTCATTCTTTTTGTGTCTTGCCATAACACTGCAACTATCAATAAAATGAACTTTTTTTGTCCATAATTATAAAACTCGTTCATCTAAAAATAATTCCGCGAAAAAAATAATTTGTTACTAAGATTAATTTTTTTAACTATTTAATTTGGTTGTTTTCTAATTGTTTATTTAAACAATTCTTCAATTGTTTATTTAACAAATCTCCAAAACCAGTTGCTTTTGCGGTTTCATTTTCGATATACATTATTGTAATTTGCATCAATCTGTCGTCATTTTGTAAAAAATTATTTTAAAAATGAAAAGTTTTGTCGTCGACTGTCGAGAAGCGTTTTATAGGTTTACTGAAATTTTTATACGTTTATAAACTCATTCATTCATCCGACTATTCACTAAAATGTCTTTCAGTAATTCGCCCATAAATAGAAATTCACTGCTATTTATTGCTGACTTGTATTTATTCACTGATCCATTGATTGTTATCCTTTCATCTCCCATTATTATTTTATTCACTCGCTGTATCTAGAATTGTTCATGATAACAGTTTTTATGACGAAGTGCCAACGTACTTGTAATAAATTGTCTACCAAACATACTAGCATATTGAAAATAACCGTTTAAAATAAATTAAAAATGACCTCGATTAAAACACATTATTAAAAGAACCGATAGTCGTATTAGTAACATTAAAATATTAAATAATTATTCCTATTAAATAACTTATGGAAAAGAATAGATAATCTCTACACAGACTAATATTGGTATATAAAACTATATATAAAAATAAATAAATAAAAACCTCCTCACGACGTTAAATATAATAATCAACGCTTAGATAAAACAGATGAATAAAGAAGTTATCGAGCCAGCTATTAGCAAATATTTTGAAAGAGAAAAAAAGTCTAGTTATGCAGGGCCATTTCGCGGGCCCTGTATATGCGTATATCATGAAAATTGAGGGTTTAAAATTTGATTGACGTTAGATCAAAAATGTTATCAAAATTTGACGATTCATTATTGTTTGATTGCCAGATAATATTTTAAAATGGATGTTTATTTATTTGTTATATATATATTCTAACTTTTAATTAGCCTAAATGGCCAATCGAGAAGTAATTATAATGTATTACGGTATAGAAGAAGAAGAAAGAAAAGAAGAAAAAAATTTAACTAAGAAATACAGGCTACTAAACTTATTTGTAATTTATTTTTAAATTAGATTCCCCGAATACAGTTACACTAATATACTGTTACAAAAATTCTAATACACTGAATTGCTTCTTCAGTCATTAACTATTATTACTTAATTATTGACTTGATAGAAAAATATGGAATAACGCTTGTTAGATCAATAAAATCAAAATTTAAGTATAGTTCCGAAAAAAGAAAACATTTAGTCTGATTATTAAAAGCACGAAGTCTTAATAATTCTTTTGAAATTTATTATAAATAACGGTCTTAATCATGCGCAAAGTAAGCTTCAGAAAATAAACGGGCAGAATAATAAAAAAAATATAACAAAAATTAAAAATATAGTTTTAGGGACAAAATATTTATAACATGCTTTCAAATTAAAAGTAAACAATCTTAAAAAAAATTAAATAAAAAACGCGAATGAATTCTATTAGTTTTCTAAATTTTATATTTACATTTAATTTGAATTCAAAATAAATCTAAAATAATTGGCTTTAAGTACCTTTTAAAAAATTTAAATAACGTAATACTGTTTTTTTCTTATTGTTTCCAGGGCCGAAAATAATAAATAAATAAAAATTAAGTACCAATTATAAGCTTGAATAGGATTCTTCCATGTGCGTTTTCCAATAATAACGTTTACTTATAAAATTTCAAGCAATTAAAGCGTACTCGTAAATCCTTTATTCTTAATAATAATGACATTAATTCTTAATAGTAATGAATATGAGTAGTTATAGTAATGAATTTATATTTAATTCAAAATACAAGAAAAACAGGGCAAAAAGTATTTCTCCGAGGGAATATAGTCAGTACATTGGCAATTTACAGAGAAATATTTTACCACTACTATCAATATTAAAACTTAAAATAAGCAATTTATAAATAATTAAGACTTTAGGTACAAATAAACAAGCTAATTTCGTTTAAATTATAGAACAAAATACATCATTTGGCGATATAAATTTTAATATTGAGCTAGATTCAAAGCTACGCCAAAAACATTCATAACATGCCAATTATAGCAACCAACACGAAGAAAACTTGCATAATATGACAGTTACTATGGAAACATCCAGCTGCTCGGAGAAAATTCTAGATACCGGCTTGATGATTTAAAAAGAGCCGAAGCGTTCATCGTAGTCTAATCCCGTTGTTACTGGAGTTGATCTCTATAGTCTATTGTTGAGCGTTTATTAAACAAGAGTGTTTAGCTGCAGTTATTATCTCACGAAGCGCATTTCTTTGAAATTAGTGAGAGTATTTTTATTATTGAATTCAAAATGTTTTCCATGCTGCCATTGATGTCACGAAATTCCTGGTGGGATGCCTGGGATTATCCATCAACTTTACAAGACCAGAATTTTGGAATGGGTCTGCTAGATTCTGATCTTCTACCACCTCGTTTATATCGTGGATATGTTCTTCGGCCTCGAACTCAGGGAAACCTCGATTCGTCTGGACAGTCTGAAGTAAAGAACGAAAAAGATAAATTCCAAGTAATGTTGAATGTCAGCCACTTTAAGCCAGAGGAGATCGACGTCAAAACAGTGGACAACACCATCGTCATCCATGGTAAACACGAGGAGAAATCTGATGAACATGGTTTTATATCTAGAGAATTTACCCGACGTTACATGTTGCCCGAGGGCACCGAACCAGAGACTGTGAAATCTACTCTCACTCCTAATGGTGTTTTGATGATTGAGGCTCCTAAGAAAGCTATTGAGCCACCTCCTAGTAATGAACGTGTTGTGCCTATTAGTATTCAGAAACCTGAAGCCAATTAGTGACTCTAAACTGTTATGAACTTTTTCATTTTTAAATAATTCATCAGTAAGTGACTTTTCATTTTTCTGTTGTGCCAAGTTATTTGGAAGACTTTATTTGATTAATTTCATATTTGATTTAAAAAAAAAAACTTATAGCAATAGTATTAATTTGTCTTAAAGTATTTGGTGCTTTGTTGATTAAAGCTGCTAAATGAACCATTGCCAGTAAATTGTGTTGAATAATATGCAAAATTTTGTGACCTCATTGACTGAATTCCGGAAACTTTTTAATACTGTTCTTTGATGAATTTTAATTTATTTAATTAATAACTATTTCAGTATATGTATGTTTTGTTTTCACGTGACCATTTTCTTATCAGCTGTTCGTTTCACATTTTATGTACAACTTTTTCTACTAATAAATGTTTGCAAACTAGAATTGTGTTATGTAATTAATTTTGTATAGTATTTTAATTTTAAATTCTGACTTGCATTTTAAATACAGTATATCAATTTAAGAAAACTATTATTGTTTTCAGTTATGAAATTTGCGTTAGTAGTGTTTTTTTTAAATACAAAAACTTTGCAAGTATTAGAAAATTAAAGGTAAGTTAAACTAAGGTTCTCTTTTTATGTAGATAAATATATGTGTACATAAAGTTGATTAGAAATATTTTAGTACATAAGCATTACTTCCTTTCTATTTTACATAAAATATCAATTCGGGTGATATTTTGTAACGAAACATTGATGAACTTTAATTTTTTTTACTGTTTTTTTGTTAATATTACTTTACTTTTTAAATCATAAAAAATATCTTTTTAAAATAAACTTTTAATTTTTTATTAACATTTTTTTTAATTATTTATTTTAAACTGTTTAAGGAATTTTAAAGCATTTGGTAACTTGAGTGTTTGTATGATGAGCCTTTTT
Source organism: Parasteatoda tepidariorum (assembly GCF_982258835.1). Taxonomy (NCBI): domain Eukaryota; kingdom Metazoa; phylum Arthropoda; class Arachnida; order Araneae; family Theridiidae; genus Parasteatoda; species Parasteatoda tepidariorum. The sequence goes on along the minus strand of NC_141757.1, from coordinate 38,659,677 downwards.
AAAATTTAATTTTCAATAGAAAAATCAGAAAAGTAAAAATACCATTATATATTGTGTTTATAGCATATTATTTGAATTATTTAACAGATATAATTTGATTAAAGAATACCTTTTAAAATAAATTCCATTAAAAACACAATAATAAAATAAAATAACATATTAAAGGGATTGATTTTATGCATAAAAATATTTAGTAGGATGGATGTTCGTTCATTATAATTTAAAATTTCAATAAAATATTTGTAGATTATGAAATTCTTTCTTTATTCTATCTTCCTTTTTAAGATTGGTAGAAGGTACAAGAAGTTTCATGAAAGTGTGGCTAGCTGAAGGCTGTTTGCTGTGTTTTGAGACAATAAAATCATGAGTAATAATTGCATTTTTTAACTTAATAATTTTTTTATCATTATTTAAAATATTTTTTATAAGTATTTAGCAGGATTAAAATGATAATCTAAAAATTTTTTCAAAAAGATAAAGATTTTCTAATTATCAAAAATGACCCTAAAATGAAAATAAATACCTTAAAAAGATTTTGGAAGCCTGTTTTATCTTGATTTCCTTTTTAAAAAATTGTAATTTGTACTTATAAATTTAGAAAAAAGAAATTTAATTAAAATATGTAAATTATAAATTAAATGTAAGTAAATACCAGGTAGAGCACTAAATTAGAGTTTATTAATTTTTACATAAAATAAGCAAAAGTATTAGAATTTCATTGCTTTATCAAATCTTTTGATATTCTTTAAATTAAAAAATTGTCTGTCTAAGAGTGATTCTTAGATATTTTGAAAAACTGTGCAAGATAAGCACTTGTTATTGAAAGATATTTAAAATGAGAAATATTATTCAAAATTAATAAAATATTAAAAAAAGGATAAAGTCTCAGTGAAAAAAACGTCAAAAATGAAATAGTGACGAATGCTCCATATAGGAAACAGTTATCATTATTTTTAAACAGTCAAAACTGCATTTATCATCATCCCAGCCTTGGTAATTAGTATAAAAAGACAATTTATTAATAGTATTTCTCATTAATTGCTCTGGCTTTTCATGAACTTGGTTTCTTAATTTACACTATCTAGGTCAAAAAACCTAGAAGCATAAATTTAATGAGATAATACTGTTTAATTGCTATAAGACATAACAATAAAATCGTGTCATTATGTAATGTAATAACATGATTATAAAAATTTTGTGCTTTATAACTATATTTTAATCTGAAATTCAATTCTCAATAACATTGTGCTGTGACACTTGTTGCAAAAAGTTTCTTGTCCGCCATTTGTAAGTTCAGAAAGCTTTTTTATTCACAACTTTAAAAGTAAGGCAAATATGTGTATATTACAAATTTTAAGATATACTTTAAAAGAGAATTAGGTGTATTTTACTGGGAAAAAAAATTTATCATAAGAATTGGTTAATTTGTCAAATTTTTTTTCATTCAAAATTTGAGAATCCGATTTGTAATGCAGCTTAAATACATTTTTATTTGATTTGTTATAAGCAATTTGTGATGTAAACATGTAATTCACGAAATAGTTTTTGACAGCGTTTTGTTTTTAGGATCTATGCAACTTGTTGTCTCTCGGAAGAAAAACTAGACTTTTCAATAATGGTACTTACTAGACTTTTCAATAATGCACTTAAGTAGTAATTATGTTTTTGTACATTAACAAGTTCACTATTTGCACAGCAAAAATAGAGTTATGATTTTTAATCATATAGTAAATTTTAAATCACTGTGGTAAAATTTAACATTTTAAATTCTTAAATATTTATATCCTTGATATAAAATGTTATATTTTTCTTAAATCTTGAAAAACTATCTTCTTAGTAGGGAATTTGCAAGATATTCTTTCTAGACTTGTCTTCTTTTTTTAAATAGAAAATTTACTTTGCTTTTAGTGAGAACATTACTGTTGATTTTTCAAAAGATTGGTCTTATTACAATTATATAGACATTCAAAAACATGTTCTTAACAGTATAAGTAGAAGCAAAACTCATTAAAATAATAAAAATATTACATGTTTTATATTGATCGAAAGAAAACAGCTTTGCATTACACTACAGATAAATAATTATTTAACTAATGTTGTATGCCAAGACTAGCACACAAGACTGTTTTTATTGGGTTTATAAATTTTGAGCCATTTTTCTTTCTTTTTTAACTCCTTCTCAGTTTTTTTAAATGCACTAGAAAGCACCAGAGTGTAACAAATTGTTACTGCTTTTAGTAAATGTATTATAAGTGAAGATGGTAAAATATTTTGTGTATAAAAGCTAAGCGCACTTATATTAATTATTACCACATTAATTATTTCAAAACATGTTTGAAATGAAACCAACAATTTATTTTTCAAAGCATATAAAATAATATAACATAATTTTTAAACACAATGCGATTTATATTGTAGTTCACTTAAAATAGAGTTTTTTTAGAGAAACATTTTAGTTCTGTGTTGTTAGTGTTCAGTGGTTTTGTTTTAATCGTTTACGTTTCCGACTGCTTAGGTTTGTCCCAGACTGCTTTGTCTTAAATGATGTACTCTCTTTTTATTAATCATGATGCCAGATTCTAAAGTAAATAGCAAATTGATTAAAATTGAATTACAAACTAAAAATGCCGAATCTTATTCTTCTAAAATATAAGAATTAAAATGTTAATTATTTAGGAATTTGAATAGCTAACTTCTTTCAAGCTTGAAATTATATGTTAATATCGTATCAATAGTACTCAAGTCAGCTCAGCTTCGAATATGGATCAAAAATTTCGATCCTGTCTTGCAATCATTTCCGAGAAAACTAAAAACATTTTTATAATTTTCTAAATTCTCAGTAGCGACTGACAGCTAGTATTTGATCCAGATGATGAGCAGTAATATTGATTCTGATGTATTGTATATTCAGTGAGAAAGCTGTTTCGAGATTTTGTACTATGATTTGTTCAAATTTATCATTTGCGAAATTAGTTTCGTATTTTTCATAAAATATATTTATGGTTGTGTTTTCTTCGTAAAACATTCCTACTTAATTACAATCCGAATCCGACTTAATGATGGGATTTTCAACAGAACTTCAAGACGTTTTTTCACACGAAGCTTTAGTAGGATTACAAGATGCTGAATTAAAACTCTTAGATAATATGAAAAAATGTGTGTTGCTTCGTGCTAAATGTGACCGTGATTATGCTGCAGCTTTATCTTTAGTTAGTGCTCAGGCTTTAAAGATGGACCACTCTAAAGAATTAGAAGGCAGCTTTATTGCTAGCGTAAGCCAAATAATTTTTTGATAAAGTTGATTGCCAAATTAGAGCGACCCCGTTATTTGGGCAATTTTTAATGTACTCATTAAAAACTGGGGAAAATATTCAAAAGTGTGTTTTTCTAATGATAAGAAATTGCCATAAATATAGTAAATAAATGAACAAAAGGACGATTACACATACATTCAAAACTGCCAAGTTACACTGTCCAATCTAAAGGATATTAAAAATTCAAACTATTATTATGTTTGAATTTTTAACAATTTATTTAAATGTTTTTTTTTTATTCATCATGTTAACAATACAGTAGTTTTGGATTTAAGTAATTTGTTTAAAAGTTATTTTACACAGTACTTAGATGGTATCAAATAGTTTTTTCTTAAATAAAAGATACTTTTATAAAAAAAAAAAGTTCAAATATAAAATTATTAATCAGCTGAAATTTTCAATAAATTAATGGTATGATTAAAAGCAAAGTAATAAAATAAAAAAACTTTTTTTTAATTGTTTAATAAACACTTGTAAATAAAAGCTTTTAATGGGTGAAAAAAATTTACATTGAGAATAGGTCGGTGAACCAAAAAAGATTGGAAATATAATAGATGCAGCCAGGGTTCCTTTACTGAAAACAGGTTTTGGGTTGGAAAGGGGGGAGAATTGGACTCCTAATAAAATTTTCATAAACTTTTTTGCTACTTTAAAACAAATATTTAATTCAATTATTAAGTATAAAAAAATGCAAATTTTATAAATTGTAATATCTTAAAGCTATCTTTTACTTTGCCAAACCAACACTAATTATTAAATAATTTTCATTTAGCTTAACATTTTGATTTTCTTTTTTAATTTCTGTAACTGGTAAGTACTAATGCTCATACATACATCTTGGAGTTACAATTGATTTAGCTCCATGCTTTTCCTTTACAGGTTAGTGATTTAAAAAAAAATGTTTTAAGGATAAATTCCCTTGTTTAAATATCAAAGACCGACCGTTAGAACGAAAATTTAACCTTTATCTAACGTATATCTCAGGCTTAGATTAAAGCTCTTCGAGTTTGGATATTTAAAAGCGAGCCCAAACCCATCTCTAGAACCTATGAGTTAGAGTATTGAATAGTATCCCTTTTAGGGATATCTAAAAAAAAAATCATCTCTAAAAATTCCAAATGTTTACACTTATTGTGTAAAACATCAAGCAAAGTGATAATTTTTCTCCCGAATTAGTTAGTAATAATTTTTCTCATTAAATTTCTGAATTACTGCGTTGATAATGTAATTTATGCAGAATTTTAAAGAACTAATTTGTATTAGTCTTTTGATACAAAAAATAAATATATAAATTTTAAAGTGTTCGTGATGTTTAAAAAAGTTTCTTTTGCATGTAAGTTTTTACACATCCTCTAAAAAATCTTAACTGCACCCTTAGAAACATAACGCTCATTGGGAAGGGGGTAGGAAGTGCTCACCTATGCTCTAACCATAAAACCTATGCTCTAACCATTTTTTTTTTTACTAAGTGTGCTTAATGACTTTTATTTAAATTTTATATAGATGTGATGTGTGTGTTGCATTGGTAAAAAATATTTCCCGTTACATCTGCTCTATTCCTCTTGGGAAAGTGGGCATTTTATTCTTCAGGTAAACATGGTTCAAGTTTCCATTTTCTTTAACGTCATACTTTTATCACATTAGGTTATGTAGTACCCTTCTTTTTTGCACCTTATAACTCATTTCTCATCTTTATGAATTTTAAATCGCTTTGTATTCAACTCACCTCATTGTGTTCTGTCATTTACTTATTCTAAGAATAGACTTCTCTTATTAATTATTAAACCTGTTATGATAGGGTTGAATTTTTCTGTCATACATATAATAAGAAACAGCTTATAGACAAAAGAATTCTTTACCGGTACCTGCACCAAAATAATAGCCATGTTTTGGTGACTTCTGAGCTGTAGCACTAAAAAAATTTGCAGAAAGTAGCCAAAAACCCTTTGGTGCCTTTGTAATTGCATTTGGCGTGTAAAGGTATCAATATGAAAATTTCCTCCATCTGTTTAATTTTAACTATATTAAAATAATTGTTAATTTATTTAGAAAAATTATCATAATTTATTTCCCTTTTATTGTCTTTTTATTTTGTTCTATTGCATTTTTTGAGCATATTTTTATGATATTTTTAACAATTGCTACGTTTATAATTTAGGCCTGGTATGCTATATCTGAAGAAATGGAAACAACTAGCAAAATAATCCGAAGAAATGCTGATAGCTTGACTTCTGCTACAGTTGAATCTATTAACAGTTTAATATCAGAAAAACGAGCCCTCAAAAAAATTTATGTAGAGGAGCATGATACTTTGCATAAAGAGTTAGCTAGAGTAAGCTTTCTCTTTTGTTTATTTTTTTTAAGTATTCAAAATGAAGTTTGGTATTTTTTTCTTAAATTATTCTAATTTGTGTCAGGCAACTAAGAATGAACATTTGTAAGAAACATATACTACTTTTTTCTTGCATGTCAAAATGTTTTTAGAAATGTGCAGAGTTAACTTTATTATATCAAAAAATGACAAGCATTAGACAAGCATTAGAAAACTGGTTTAAGTTGTTAAAAATCAACAGTAATAAGTATTTAAACAGGAAGGATTTGCTATCAAGCTTATTTTTATTCTTTGGAAATGGTGTAAGAAAATTTTTTTGAGTTGGCCATGGTCCTTTAGTCTTAAATGACTCATGTCATCATCCTTCATTGAGCCTCAATAACTAATATAAAGAGTAATTATAGGTCTAATTATTTTTCCTTTTTGTTATTTGAAACTGAAATTGAGGAATCAAATAATTCTAGGAGGGACCAAGCCCATTTGGGGTCAGACTTAATTACTTCAATGTAAAGAAAAATCTTTGCCTTAAGTATGTGCTGCTAAAGGGGACATCTTTTAAATGTCCAAGTACACTAATATAAATCTTTTCAATATTTAGCTATTTCAGTCTTATATTTTTTTAAATAAAATATCTTTTAAATATATATTTTTCTTTTTATAACCATTACACATCCATTGAATCCTTCCACTTCTGTCAATCCAGCTAATGTGTATTGTACTTTAAACGATACAATTAATCATCTTTTTTATAGTTTCAATATTTACTTGTGCTGATAAATTTCTTTTATTAATTTTTATTTTATTAATTTTTTAATTATATATTTTAGTTGCAAAATGCTGTAGATTCCATGAAAACTGAATATGAGAAATTGTTGGAAATGTGGAAAGAGGCTAAAGCAAAATATGAAGAACATTACATAAAAGGTAAATAAATATTTGTGCAGTGAAACCTCTTGGGAGCGACCACTCTCCATTCCACAGTAAAATAATCGTGATGGAGGTTGATCATTCTTAGAGGTTACCTGCGTTAGTTTAATTGTTATCGAAGGGACATGATTCTTCACAACTGATTTTAATTAGTGTTATTTTCTTGGAGTGGAAATGCTACATGGAGTTGGTGTCATGAAAAAACAAGTCTATGAATTAAATTTAGCTCTATAAAAATAATCCCTACTGATATAATTATTTACAAAAACAAATTTATCAATTATTAAGGATAAAACTATTTTTTTTTAAATACTTTTTTTTAAATTTAACTTTCAGCTCAGTACGGGTTTCCCTATATTTCGTTGTTCGTCGCGTTGATGAATTCACTTATGATGATATAAGAAACAAATTTTCAGCTGCAACTTTTTATTAAGTCATTTAAGCAGCATAGAACAATTACACACATAATGGACAAATAAAATTGCACCCGACAAAACTACCAGACAGTCATCAAGTCCAAGATAGATGTGAAATAGTTCAGTTTTCTGTTCTAAAAGTGTATTCTTTTTAGAGGGTATACGCCATCTATTGGCAATGATTCTTACAAGCTCTAAAAGTAAATCATTATTAGCATCGTCTTTAGCACACTCTGATTGCAGTATGAGGTTCTGTTGTCAAAAAGAGCTATAAATAAGAATCTCACACAAATATTTAAAATACATTTTTATCTATTTATTTGTTTTGTTAGTTTTTTTGTTTTGGTATTTTTCGTGTTTCTTTATTTGACCTTTTCCACATTTCGTGCCCGATCGTTGGGAGAGTTTTAATGGTCTCTCCTAAAGATTTTCTTCAACACTAACTCTATGGAAAATATTCTGTGTCTCCCAAGAGTGGTCACTATATAGTAGTGGTCTTACCTGGAGTTTTCACTGAATTTATTTTTCCTATATAAAATTTTTACATGTTAAACAGTATAATTTATTCTTTTTCATTTTTTTCCTCCATATATTTAAGAGAAAAATATTTGTTTTCCTAAATCATTGTAATGTGAAATTCGTAGGTAAAGGAGCAAAAAAAGTGGAAGAGGCAAAAGAGCGTTATCAGAAAGTTGCGAAAAAACTTCATGTCTTGCACAATGATTTGGTTCTTACTCTTTGTGAAGCATCAGAATATGAAAGACATTTTCGGACAACTTTGTTGCCTGGACTTTTGTATTATCAACAGATTGTAATGGAAGATTCAGCTGAAACATGGTATGCATTTCCTAATTCAGGCTTCTATTATTATCCTATCAGCTTTCTACTATTTTTCTATTATTATAATTTGTCTCTATATTTAAACTAAAACAGTTGCTCAATTGTTATAAGCCAATACTCACGTTTAAATATTTTTAAAAGCAAAAATAATTATTTATTCTATGCAAGAAAGAATGAATGGTTTCTGTTAGTATTGCTATTTTTATTTGTAAAAAATAAAATAAAATTTTCTCTTGTTTAAAAATCTTTTCTAAAGATAAATGGTTTTAATTATTGTTTTTTTTCCATTTGTTTAAAGTTTATTATCTTCATTTAGTAACTTTATTTAACACATGTAATGCAATGATAAACTTATTTGAGCTATTGCCATAATTTTTTGTTTTAAATTTATTTTGCTTATTGTATTCTTCACCCACTTATTGTCCATAATAAAAATTACTGAACAATAATATGTTAATGCCCGTCATAATGTTGATGATTTTTAATAGTTTCATTATGGTTTTTTAATTTTAGTTATGTCTAAATAATAATTAATCTTAAAATTTAATCTGCATCTTTAGATTAAAAAAATATATTTAAAAATAAAGTTATTTATTTATAAATTAATTCTTTATGTAGTATCACATTTTAAATTATATTTCATTTGTAATTTTAATTACAACATTAATATTTTTTGTTTTATTTTCTTTATTTATATTATTTATTAACTCCCTAATACTTAAACTAATTGTTTGCTTTAGTTCAGCAATGGCAAACTCTTCTCTTATTTATCATTCTGATTTCCATTACGTTTTAAAAACTGATACATACTCTGACGATTCTGCGAATTTACAAAGTGTTGTATTTAAATATATTTATTAAAATATGTTTTAATTTGTATTTAGGAAATCCATTTTGCAAGAGTTTTTTGAAATCATCAATCCTATCTCTGAACAAATGCAGGCAGTTCATTCTCGAATGAGCAAAAGCATTGAAGTGATTGATAGTATTGATGAATATAATGACTTCATTCGCAAAAATCGGTGAGCATTCCTCATGTATATTAAGTCAAATTGTTTATTACCTCAACATTAAGAGTAAGACAATTTGTTTGTTAAACCTGAGTTTACTTAAAATCATCAAAAATAAGTGTTATAATGCTCCAAAATAATCTATAAAATGTTTAAAAATGGCTTACTTTTAATATTTCATTTACATTGAAGGGAAAAACTAAATTTTATTAGTGATTTAACTTTTTGCCTTTCAGTAATTATTCGATGTGCATTATCATGTGTACAATTTTATTATGAATGATGTGTGTTGAAAAAATCTATGCTTTTCAAAAAAGGAAGAGCAAATCAGGCACATGATTAAATAAATAACTAGGCTAGTGTGTATGTCTCTTGCAGATGTATCTTGTGCATGAGCTATAGCAGATAAAATTCATTCAATGGTTTTATAGGGACAACTTTTGTTAACCATTGCAATGAATGCTAATTTTTATTTTCTCTGTTGGTTTACCAGCTCTAGCCTCAAAATCTTGTTGGTTATGTGATTCATTGCAAAAAGATCAGGGAATTCATTTAACAATTCTATTGTACATTTTGATCTAAATCTGGGTTTTTAAGCTTTTACAAAGGTAATGAAATATCTTTGAATAGTTTTGTACCCTTGTTTTTTACTATTTCAATGTAATTATTAAGAAGTTGTTAAAAAATTCCTCTTAAAATCCAAATTTTACTTAATATTTTAAATCTGTCACAGTTTAATATGTGTCACAAATTTTTAAGGTGTTAACATTAGAGGTTTTGTTTAAATACAGTAAGCATGTTCCAGTGTTTATATTTTTTTTCTGTTTTTCTTTAACTTGAAATTGATTTTTAAAAGTGATAATAATTTAAATTTTTGACATATTTTTTAGCTCTGATCCTCTTCCATCAATAGAGTTCAGGTATGATGCTTCTCTTTTAAGAGAGATTACAGGACCATTAAGACCTAATGAATTGATTGCTGATGATTATACTATAGAGTGCCTTCGTGACAAGTAAGTTTTCTTCATCATATGTTCATTTATCTTGTTATTATTTTAAAGTTTATTATATTTTCTAAAATGAGCACTATGTTATGGCAAAAATGTGTTACATAATGCACAACATATATTTTCTGTGTAACCAATGTTCAATTTATGTTAAATTAAATATAATGTTATAATCGTAGATGTAATTGAAATGTAGTTAACATTTAATGTAATTCAACAATCAATTAAATGTTATTAAACAGTTTTTGCTTAAATTAAAAATTAAATAAATTATTGAATTTTAGGCATGTTATTAATTAGAATATATTGTATTTAACATGAGTTGTATTTATTTATTTTTTATTTCAAGGGCAGTATTTTTTATGCATATAAAATTACACAATACACTTTTGAAAAAAATTCTCAAAAGTTGCTATTACAAACTTAATTTTTATTATTGCTTATTTAGAAAGTGTGATCTGGAATCAAAGCTTGGAAAATGTGAAAGAGAGCTACTAAGAAAACAGGAAGATTTACAAAAGTATGAAGATGAAATAAAACTGAGTCAATTTGAGGAACGAGATTGCACAAAGTAGTTACTTTTTTTAAAGTTATCTGTAATTTCATGCTTAACTCCATACTTAACTCTTTTAAAATTATTATCTAAACAACAATCAGAAATTATGGGGTAAAGTTGCAAAATATCTTATCAAAATGCATTGTTAATTTTCTTTTTAGTTTTTAAGTAGTGGATAATTAATGCTCTACCTTGTGTTTTATTCAGATTATCACCAGAGAAAAGACACTAAGTGAAACATAAAATTTTATGTATATATGAAAAAATTTCCTTTACATTTTTATTTGAAAAAGTTAAATGTGTTATATAGTGTGAAACCATTTAAATAAATTCCCAAGTCATTCACAAAGACATTCAAAGAAAGGTGCTGGTTGCTGCTATTGTAAGGTTCCAAAGACTGTAACTTTTTTAAGACAGTAGGGTTCCTAGATATGTAACTTTTGTCTAGGTCTCTGGTTCAAAACCCATGTTGGAAAGAGGAGGAGGAGAAACTTTTTGTGCATACATAAGTTTTTTGCTCCCTAACAGCTTGAAAATCATCCTATTTTTTTTCCTTTATATTTTATACCAGATTTTTAATTTTTTTTAAAATACATTTTCCTATAACTATTTCTTTAAAGTTTAAAATTTTTAATTTAAAGATTGTTCTCTAAACAAGGACAGTTAAAAATAATTTCAGCTTTGTAGAAGGAAAATTCAAAACATTTATTTTTCTGTGCAAGGACAAATTTAAAAGTTTATTGCTCTGTAGAAGGTAAATTTTGATTATAAATAGATTTTCCAAATCCATTTACTAAAATAATTTTAAATAACTATTTATAAGCATCCATAAACTTAATATATAAAAAAAATATATGTATTATAGAGCTGATTACAAATTATTAAAAATAAATTTCTAAAAGTTTATTTTTATATCTCTGTACAATGCTCTTAATTATAAATAGATTTTACTAATCCATTTATACTAGATATTTGAAAATAACTATTCATAGGGTTTGATAATTATTTCTAATAATATATTTAAAAAGGATATTTGCATAATAGAGATGATTAAGGATTGATAAGAATAAATTGTAATAAATTTTATTCTATTGCTTTACTTGCAGATTTAGTAATTATTACAATTTGTTTATGTATTTTTAGACTTAGAGTTAAAAAACGTGCAGTTGACATTTTAGTGAAGGACCTCAGTCATCTGCAATGCATTGAACACATTTTAAATGTACAACTTCATCTCATCAATTTTTCACTTTCGTGTATAGAGAATGACATACCATTTCAAGGCATGGAACTAGATGAGTCAAAAGCTACCTCTAAAAATGTTCCAAGTGAACAGGTAGACTTTTTTTTTTGTAGCATTATATTGTATTTGTGATTATGTTTTATGTTTAATTTGTTTTACTCTGTTTTAAAACTAGGAATATTTTCAGTTTCGTTCATAGAAATATTTGAAGCACTTGATCCTAATAGATTAAAGGAAGCAAGTTCTAGCTATTATAATATTTTATGTAGTTCTATGTTAATCACATGCATGTGTGAATGAGTTAGACGAAATGTAATTACTACATAGTAAACTAATTTTCATTTTCATTATTTATGCTTCACAAAAAACCACCGTGTGGTAGAGAAATTTTTTGGATAAAGGTTTTGTACTCTTAAATTGTATGAACGTTTTTGTCCAAGTAGCTTGAGGACTAACAAGTTAAACAAAAGGTATTAAGTAATATGTTGTAAATAATAAAATATTAAGTCTCTAGTAAATGTTTGGTTTCAAATCTTTGAATTGTACCATTTTTTTTTTCAAAGCAGTTTTTTAAAAATATATTTATTGTGAATTATTGAAACTTAATACTTTATTATTTTTTTAATAATTAATGTCTCTTCACTTAATACATTTTTGAGTTTAATTTTTGAACAAATTTTTGAATTGAATTTAAGAAAAAATTTCATTTTTGCATGACATTTTTTGTTAGAATTAAAGAACTGGCCTTTAAATTGTTTCAACTTTTACATGCTGTATTTATTTCATTTAGAGAGTTGAGAATTCTTTGTGTTAATTGAAATTCTTTCTATGGTGGTTTGTGTTGAAAGAACATTTTGCTTGCCTGTGTTTAAATCTATCATTGGGGAAATTATTAATTGTCCTTGAGAAAATTTGCCTTAATTTATTTAAGTTCAGTCATATATTGGAAATATTTACATCATTTAACAAAACAAAAAAGAAAGAATGGAAGAAAGGAAAACATTTATTTAGTTATATTTTGAAGATTTACATTAAATCTTATTTAATTTAACTAAAATGAATTGTCCCTATTATTTTGTAAATACTACAATTTTCATTCCTCAAAAATTAACTTTTTAAAAAATTAACAGTGCATAATTTTAAAAGTATTTTAAATATCAAATGTTTTGTTCAATCAGATGGCGAAATGATTGATTGTTCAGTGATAATTGTTCAGATGGTGATTGTTCAGTTACATACGTAATTTTTTTTTTTTGCATTTATTTAATTGCCCCAAAATGGAGAAAACAGTATTAATATTTTTATCATTTTGCCATCTATTTTAAATTTTATATTTGACTTGACTTTTTGCTGTAAAATTGTATTTTCTATTAGGAAACAATTTTTTTCCCATAAAGTTGTAGAAGTTTTTTATAACTTTTTATGGTTTTTTAAGTCTGTAGACGTTTTTTATTCATTTTTTTAAAACTAATCGTTACTTAGCTTTATGTTCAATCTAATAATTCACAGAATTATTTAAAGTTTGGATTTTTTTAATGCAGTCAAATTTGATCACAGTATTGAATACTGCAAACATTAGTAGTGTTAGATGATTTTTAATATGGGGAAATATGCTATTCTTAGGGTGTGTTCTAAATTACTATGTTTTTGAAACTGTGGAGTGCGCAGTTTAAAATTTCTATAACATTATTAACTTAATTTTACATTCTATTTTCTCTTTAGAAAGAAGAATCTACTATTACATTGGGAAGGAAATCTAAATTAATAATGGATAAACTGAAACAGCCTTTCTTTACTCTTAAACAAAAGCATGTAAGTTTAAAGACCAATGTACTGTAATAAATTCTTTTTTATACATCATTTTTATTACATATTATATTTAAATGTTATTTGTTTTAAAATTTTTAACAGTTCACATTACTATTAAGTTTCCAAAATTCAAAAATCTAATTTTGATTCGATAAACTCTTTAGAACTAGTAAATGTCATTAAAAAAGACAGCTTATGATAAAAAATAGTTTCATTCTGATTTGTGATGAATTTTTATTGCTACTATTATTATCTCTTATGTATTATTTTGTTTATTTTTTCAGAAATAATCTCTATGTCCCTTCAAGAGTTATAATTATTTGATTTTTAATAATTTTGTTTTAATATACTTAATTTGTTAAGGGTAATTAATATTATTTTGCAAAATGGTTTTTGATTCTTAACACCATTTAAGGTTTAATAACATATAGGTTCAGTCTACAGGTTCATTAAGGTTCAATTAACAAACACTATTTAAAGTTCAGAGTGCATGCACAAGCAACTCTCACAAAAATTTACTCTTCTAATATGTTTTTGCTGCATGAAGATTGATGTTGTAAGAAAGTCTTTTGCAAATTTCAAAGAAGACCTAAGTGTCGACCCCCCTTAAAATGATTGGCTGTGTCATGAATGGCCTAAGCATTCTTAGGGTTAAGAGCTGGAGAGAAGTCACTAAATGTAGAGATGCATTTAGAAAACTACTGAGTGGCCTGGGCCCACTCAGAACTGTTGAGCCACTGAAGAAGAATGCTTTTCTACATCCTTTTCAGCACACTGTTTCTTAAAAACAAATTATAGTGACTACCACTAATAAAATCTCAGATTTTTTTTTTGTCAGCTACTTTTTAAAATCAGATTCATTGCATCATCAATGTATGTTAAAGCCATTCTTCGATGAAATCACTATCTTTGTTTTATGCATTCAAGTTTTAGAATTATTTAAAACTGAAAAATTTCATGTTTTTTTCTTTACTTGTCCAATTATATATAATTTTTTTTCTTGAGTTTTGAAAGATGTGTAGCATATAGCCCATAAGCAGATTATTTTCAAATGTTCTGCAACAGGACTTATTTATGCAAATGTTCTGCAAAAATTTCCCAAACGAAAAAAATTCCAACTTTACGTTAAAATACTATATGTTCATTTATTAAAGTACAGGATCATACACAGATACACTACATTATTTTTTAAATTCTAGATTTGCTACTTTTTCAATCACTTCTGAAGTACAAAATTTTGTTAAGGACGATGATGATGATGAATTATCAATAAAATGTCTATGATATGAAGGTCCGAACATTAAAATAAGGGCTGCCTTAAAAATCTTTCGAAGGAACAAGTGCTGCACCATTTGCAAACACAAACATTCGCTGGTCTGTTGCTCTAACAACTTTTTCATCGCCATCAAAAGCATTTGATCTTTTAGAAACAATTCTGTCAATCGTGGATCCCCATGATTCACAAATTGCTTCTGAAATGGGAATGGAAAATATAAAAGTCATGAACTTTATGAAATTGGAAATCTCGAAATTTAATTCTTTTGCTGCTTGCTTTAGAAGCTCTCTTGATAAAAATGGTGATCGATTTCTCCTGCTGTCTGCTGAAAACTGATACACCCATTTTAGAAAAATGTTATAGCCAAAAGTTAACTCATTAATTTCCTCCTCAGAATGGCAAAGATATGGGAGAGGGAGATTACTGATAAAAGTACTGAAATTTGTGCAGGGTGTCAAATGTTCCTCTTCTGAAGCAACATCATTCCTGGAAAACAGCAAGTGGTTAAAGCTAAAGAGAATTTTATTCAAGATACAAATTGTTCTGCAGGACTTCGTTTGTTCTGCAACGTACGTCACAGTTTTAGGCACTTTCTGCTTCTGGGGCATATAGAAAACAAATTCCAGTTGGCAATCCGGCAACAAAAGAAACATCACTACAGGTGTGGGCGACACTTTTTGGATAAATTGAAGAGTTGTAGTTGAAATAAAATGAAATAGTGAGGAGTGCAGAGGAGTCCAAATGAAAACGACTAATTTAAGGAAAGTTATTGCTTCTGCCCTCATTTTTGTTGTGTCTTGAAGGAATATAATTACTGGAAAGCCTGGAGTTTTTAATAAGGTTTTTGTTCTCTTGTTCCCCCGAGGGAAAAGTATTGCAACTATAATTTATAAACTGCATTACTCCTGTACAAAATAATAAAATCCAATAACAAATTCCAGTTGGTAATCCGGCAACAAAAGAAACATCACTACAGGTGTGGGCGACACTTTTTGGATAAATTGAAGAGTTGTAGTTGAAATAAAATGAAATAGTGAGGAGTGCAGAGGAGTCCAAATGAAAACGACTAATTTAAGGAAAGTTATTGCTTCTGCCCTCATTTTTGTTGTGTCTTGATGGAATATAATTACTGGAAAGCCTGGAGTTTTTAATAAGGTTTTTGGTCTCTTGTTCCCCCTGAGGGAAAAGTATTGCAACTATAATTTATAAACTGCATGACTCCTGTACAAAATAATAAAATCCAATAATTTAATCCAATAACAAATTCAGGACCAATCCAATAACAGAATTTTGAAATGAATATCTAAGTAATTTTTTTGCTGTAAAAATATTGAAAATATTTTTCCACAAAAGAAAAAAATTAAATCAAGAAACTTATTATTTGTACAGATTGTGTGCAAAACAGATTTTTTTTTCAAAAATACTATGCATACAATTCTTAAATATATATAAATTATTTGAACATTGTCTTTAAATATTCAAGATAAATTGATGTTGTTTTATAAAGTAATATATATATATATATATATATATATATATATATTAAAGTAATATATATATATGTAAAAGTAGGATATAATTAATTTAATTTTAATTCAGTAAATATATCAATTTTATTTTAAATATCGTATAAAGTTCATGCTTAATTTAGGATTTTTTTTTTTCATTTTTAGGTTACTCCATGTCCTCCTTCACCTCCAAATAAAGACTTTTTAGATAATGTTGTTGAAAATGAAAGAAATCCTTTCAAAAGAGTAATGAATTTGAATTTTTTTATTCAAAAATGTAAAGTGATTAACAAATTTAAGAATAATGTTTTTTTTTTTTTATTAAGGAAAATGTTTAGCGACTGTTGCAATTTCGTAGCATAATTAATATTCGATTGTTATCAGTTAGAAAGTGTAAGGATTATAATTTTTAAAATTAATTGTTCTTTTGATACTCAATTATTTGATATTTTAAAATAATATTTGCAATCATTTTAATAATTTCATTCACAAAACATTAATAAAAGTTACAGATTTCCTAAAAA
This sequence comes from Parasteatoda tepidariorum, assembly GCF_982258835.1. Taxonomy (NCBI): domain Eukaryota; kingdom Metazoa; phylum Arthropoda; class Arachnida; order Araneae; family Theridiidae; genus Parasteatoda; species Parasteatoda tepidariorum. The sequence continues at coordinate 38,642,915 of NC_141757.1, read as the reverse complement.
TATAATTTCAATATTTAAGGAATTAATTGCACAAAATTGAAAGATTAAGAATTATTGTTATAATTTTACTAGAAATTGCTTTTGTTTATAGCTGCAAGTTACTTTGCATTGAGGTATTATTTAGTTGAAGAAAAATATATATATTTTTTGAAAGTATTAAAATTTATTTTAAATAAGCAGCTTCATGAAGAAAAAAAAAATGAATTATATTTTATGCTTGAAGCTGCTTTTAATCTTAGTATTATTATTATTTAAATGGCTTTTTACAGACTGGTAGTAAATTACTTTTTGTATAGAAATACTATATTTTTTTGTCTTCTTTAAAAGTTTAGTTTTTTTTAGTAAGCATTTTCCTCACAAATCCTTAACAATTTTTTAAATATATTTTTTAGGAAATAAAAGACACAAGCTATCAAACTGAGGACTGGTTTCATGGTGTTTTGCCTAGGGAAGAAGTTGTCAGACTCCTTGTTAATGATGGGGATTTCCTTGTCCGTGAAACCATTCGGAATGATTCAAAACAGCTGGTTTTATCAGTGTGTTCTCAAGGATACAAACATTTCATTGTTCACATGACTAGTGACGTATGTTTATTTAAACTTGTTAGTTTATATTTAATTTATTTTGCAGTGCAAATCCTATGCATCCTTGTATGAATTTTAAATTATTAATTATATGTTGTAAAGAATCACATCATAAAAATAAAAATAAAAAACAAATATGAAACTATTATCTTTTAGACTGCCAGAAAAAAAAATTACCTTTAGTTAGTTTATTTATTTATGTGGGGGAAAATTAGGGACATCTGAAATTTAAAAAATATAGTATATTTAAATTTAGAAAAAATAACCTTTCAGATGAATTGAGAAATCTTTATAGAATTTGTATGGAAACTAATATCCAGCTAGAGTTATCCTCATCATATATGAAAAACAATTCGTTGTTGTTTTTGTTGCAATTGTTGATAACCGGTTAGGATGTCTATGATCTAAGAAAAAATTTTATGACTAAAAAAGCCTCTAAAAATCACAGTGAAAAATTACTTGAAAATAAAAAACTGTGCTCTTAAATATTTTCAAAAACGTGTCTTATATTACCATTTTTTTTTAAATGAAAGGGAATTTTAAATCATATTTTGTATCTATAAATTTATTTTAAAATAAAGTAACAATTAAATGTGTAATTAATGAATAAAATAAAATGAAAATTAATACCTGATATAGATAAATAAAAAATTTGTTAATTTTCAGTTACAATCATAAAGAACATCAGAAATGTGTTGTATTATAAAATGTTTTTGATATTCTTATGGTTAAAAATTTTCCTATTACCCAAAATCCATTTTTTTACATTTTGAAAAACTTTGTCCAAGAACATCACTTGTTATTAAAAGATATTTAAAGTAACAGATTCAATGTGGAATTTATAATGAAAAAGAGAGCAAAATAATCTTACAATGTAAAAATATTCAAAATTCATAAAAAGTTAAGAAAACAGTCTAAAAAACAAACAAAAAAAGACTAAAAAGAAAAGAATAATGTCCTATAAGAGGAAAAAAACAAAAGTGCTTTTATCTAGCCCTGTTGATAAAGTATCAGATTTCTTTACTCATTTTAGTAATTGATGTTTCATATTTGATTTAAGCATTTATCTTCAAAAATTATTAGAATTTATGTGTTTTGAGCATTATTAATGTCCTTAAAATCAGATATCTTAAAAGGATAATTGAGCTCAAGGAATTCTAATAAAATTTGACTTTAAGATCATTTTTTGAGAAATAAGCTTTTGTAATATTTCTAACTCTAATTTGTTGTAGAATAAAACAGTAGTGTTTTTTATTTTAAAAAGCAAAATTATTTACCAATATTTAATTTTTCAAAAATATTTTTGTTGAATACTTGTTGAAAAGATATAAATAATATGTTATATAATCATTTAGTGTTTCATTTATGTGTTTAAGAGAATTCTGTTAAAATTTAGGTGTCAGTTAATGTGAATAAGAAAAATGAAAATTTCTTACTCTAACATTATGAGGAGTATTATCACCCCTAAACGTTTTAATGGACCAAAACTTGATTTTGACTATTTGATTATTGATTATAGATGCAAATTTTTGATTATAGATGCATAATGATAAACTCAGCTACATTTATCTATTAATCATAATTTGTTTTTCATTTATCAAAGAGAAATGAATGAAGGTCTTAAATTGTTAATAAAATATGCATATGTAAGTGGCTTAAGTTATTAAAAATCTATATTGAATAAATGAGCATTCTATATTAAATCTAGATTGAGTGAGAATTCAACAAATGAAAAATTGAGTTGCGGCAAAAGTTTAGTGATTGCTGTTATTCTATAGTATGGTTATAAATTTTTTTTTTTCTCTCTAAATTCCTAGAGAAAATATCGATTTGAGGGACCAAGTTTCAATACCATTCAGGAGCTTATCATGCATCAATTTCAATCTGGTCAACCTGTTACTATGAAATCTGGAGCAATACTGAGACGACCCATTCCACGTGAAAGGTGGGAGCTTAATAATGATGATGTGGATCTCATTGAAAAGATTGGATCTGTAAGACAAAGATGCATTATTTTTCTTTATTTATCTAAAGAGTTTGGGGCAATAGTAAGCCACATTTTCCCATTTTTTTTGCAGAATATGAGTTTTGGTGAAAAATACACTATTTTTATGTTAGTTATAAAAAATTCTTAAGTATTGTGTTGCTATTAAGTGGAAATTCTAGAATATTGTAAAGTATATATCTGGAAACTATATTAAAAAGTTTGATGTAAAAATGGCTCATGTATGAAAAGTGTGGCTTATTACCATATTGTCCCAAACTCTTTATATGATATTTTACATTTACTTACTTGTGTAATTAAAGAAGTTCTTATTAGTATTTTTTACTTTTGTTCATTTGTAAAATTTTAGCTATATCTAATTATTCTACTTTTTTAAAAAAAATATTATTATAATCATATTTCATTCCACTTTAACAAATTTATTTTCATTGCTTGTTATGTTAGCAAGTTTTATATTCTTTGCTTGAAGCAAAGCCACATTATTTTGTAGATTTTGTTGTTTCGTGATTTCTCTCTTTTTTTATGTAAACAAACATTTTATTTACAAATAAAATTTTATAACAATTTTTGTTTTATTTGTAATGAAAAATATTTTATTTCAATATGCTGGCTGTATTTTTTTATATAACTTATTGCTTCAGAATTTTTTTTTTTATGAGAAATGCAATCTAGAAATGAGAATGGAAATTGTGGTATAGCTTAGAGAAATTGGAAATCTTGGATATGATCTTAAATTGCCTGAGAGTTATAAATTGAATATTATTTGTGATATTTTTAATCTGTATTATTATAGTTCTTTTTTTGTATAAATTTTTCTAATATTGTTCAACTAAATAAAGAATTATGTTATTTCGAAACTATTAACTGGATAGACGAAACATTGCTGGTGGAATGAATATTTAAAAGTTAAGTTATTCAGCGTACAAATCACTAGATCCCCACTGTACTCTCATAAAACACCCCACTAATTTTCTTTTTGTGCTTTGTCAATTCAGTGTTTGGTTTATGCCAGTTAACATAGACAAGGGAACGTTTACATTTTTACAACATAGACAAGGAAACATTTATGAAAGTAAACATTTTTCGAAGTTGTTTTCATTTATTGAAATTGCGTATGTTTTACTTCAACTTCAATTTTAAACTATTGTCTCAACATGATTTATGGCATTTAAAGATTAAATTTAACTTTACAAAATAGTTTTATTTCATTTAAATGATTAAGAAGAAATTTCCTATATATTCAAGTAAATTTATTTAATATAAATTATGTAATATTTTCTAGGGTAATTTTGGAGACGTTTACAAAGCTCAGTTAGCTGATTATCCTGAGGAAGTGGCTGTCAAGACTTGTCATGTAAATCTTCCTGATGTACAAAAGAGAAAGTTTTTACAAGAGGGCCGCATATTAATGGACTATGATCATCCAAATATTGTTAAATTTATCGGAATTTGTGTTCAAAAGCTGCCATATATGATAGTCATGGAACTTGTACCAGGTATGACAATTACAAATTTGTGTGTTTTGATGATTTTATTTCAAAGTTTCAAAATTTTACTGTTTATATTAAATTCTTTGTCTTTAGGAAATTTATTTTTAAATACACTAGCTTAGATATGTTTCTAAGTTGTTACTCAATTAACTTTCTGAACAAGTCAATTGTTTATTTCAGAATAATTTAGAATGCTTTGCCATTAGGGAATAGATGATTCTGAAATAAATTATTCAACTATTCATAATCTGCTACTCTTCGTATTGAGGTTTTACTGTCTTGCTATCAAGGTGTTTACAGGAATGTGGGGGAATTTTCATGATAGCAAGACTGTACTTGCTGATATTCGTTTTTTCCGTTTTAGTGCTTTTAGGTCTTTGTAATGTTTCTTTTAAAAGCTTAGGTCACTCTAAATTTTCACCGACTCTAACAGCAGAAAAAATAAGCATGTGAGAAATTTTTTTAGCAAGACAATGAAAAAATCAATGTTCTGGAATAGGTCTTAATTATACAACTAGTGAAGTGTTAATTTAGAATTTTTTTCAAAGCAATACAAAACAAAATGGTGGTTGTATAGTTTTTCTATCATGAACCCCCCCTTTTTTTTAAAAAAAAAAAAAAAAAATAGTGGGCTACTGAACCAGGAGCGCCCTTAGTTTTTAAGTTAGGATAAATAAAAATTGTTTCAATTACGTAGTATGTAGGTGAAAAGCTACAGAAGATTTTAATACTTGTTGTGTTCTTATTTTTTCCAAAAAAATTTTTAAGAAAAAAACAGGTCACTTTTGTAAATTAAGTGACCAAACTTTAAATTTTAATTTTTATAAACTAAACCATATTTAAGGAGTGATCAATTAAATATCAAAAATATTAAGTCTGATTTTTTTTTTCATGTTGATCTTATTTATTTTCTTACATATTATTGTTATTATTCTGAAATTTTGATTTTTCTAATCATAGTATAATTTTTTTTTAAATACTTGTTTATTTATTTATTTTTTAAGCATGCTTTAGTTATGTTCTGTATAAAAAGCACTTAAACATCTTCAGAATTTCTTCAGGGCTGGAAATGCTAGATGATTAAAGTTCAACAGTTTATATCTAACACTTAATTTATTAAAATTTCCATTTGATTACAGTCTATAACACTATTTTTTAACTAATGGGGGTAATTTTTGTAATTCATTTGAAATATATGCCATATTTAAACTTTAGTATTTTTATTTTACAAAGATCTTCTAGTGTCTTTTTAATGATATAAAGTTATATTTATTCCCTGAACATAAAATGTTGATTAAAATAATAATGAAAAATGTTGAATAAAAAATAAAGTCAACTTCTAATGACTTTTGCAATCCGATCTACTTCAGTGATATGAAGGGGAAAAACATTTTTTCGAAGGTAACTTTTGTTCTCATTTGTCTCAATTTTTTTCTTTTTTTTTATGTTTTAATTTTATTGTCTCAGCAAATGCAACTTCTTCTATAAGACCTTTGAAAAGATAATGTATTATTTGGTAACTTTTTGTCTATTTTTACTGTGAAAATTTCCTGGTTAAGAATGCAGTCCTCTAAAAATGTTTGATGTTAAAAGGCAATGATGATAATCAGTAAAACATGAAGTTTTCATTGCTCTAAGTGATTTAAATAATTTCCTCAATAAAAGAATATTGCAAAATAAGTAACAAATACATATATATATATATATATATTTAATAAAAGTACTTAAACTGTTCTAAATTTTATTGTTTAAAGTATTGAAATTTGTAATTACTTATATTTTAATGAAGTTAGAATATTTTTTTAAAAAATTTTTTATTAATAAAATTATTTACTTTTATTTCATTTTACAATATTTTATATCTTCTAAAACAACAATGAGCACTGTTCATTGAAATTATTGGTTGTTTTTTTTGGACTTCAGTACCATTTCAAGTTACTGCATACTTAAGACCTTATATTAGTCTTATTTAATGAAATAATGTTTAGATAAAAGTTTCCCCATTTAAATACCTTATATTCAAATATTACATCTTTTAACTTCCATTGCAAGATTAGCTTTTTAAATGTATAAATAAACGGTGAGAAAAACAAATATAGTATTGGTAAAAATAATTGTATCTTAGATATCTTTTATATTCTCAACTGAGTAAATTAGTTAGCTTCGTAACTGATTAACCTTTCTTTTTAAAACAGGTGGCTCTTTACTAAACTACTTACAGCGACATAATGAAAGCTTGTCTCAGAATCAACTACTTTCTTTTTGCATTGATGCAGCTGCAGGCATGGAGTATCTTGAAAGTAGGAGTTGCATTCATAGGTAATGTATCAAATGTTTAGTGATAACACTTTTGAACTGCAAAATATTTTTTAATCAAAAAGGATATATTTTAACTTTGATTTAGGGATCTGGCTGCAAGAAACTGTTTGGTTGGGACAAATAATGTAGTGAAAATATCAGACTTTGGGATGTCACGTGAAACAATAGAATATGTTGTGACTGATGGCATGAAACAGATACCCATCAAATGGACTGCACCAGAGGCTTTGAATTATGGTACTTTAGCTATATACATAAGTTTGTTTAAATGTTTATATTTTTAGAATGACTAACTATAAATTGATTTTGCTGTCATCTGTACATTATAAGTGAAAAAGAATGAACTATAAGTGAGAAAGAATGTTCTATTCATTATTTTTGAGAAATTTAAGATTTCTAGGAAAAAGATTTTATTTTAGTCTTTTTTAATGGTATATAATTAATTTATGTTCTAAGTCTTTACATTAGCTGATATCGGTAGATGAAAGTTCTAAGTGATAGGCTTTGACTTTTTTAGAGTGGATGGTTGTTTTAAACTCATTTAGCAACTGACAGTGTACGAGTAACCTCAGAAAGTGTCACATTTAAAATTACTCATCAACATCTTTTTTAAGATTATTTTTATTATTTTTTCTTTTTTTTTTCCGTAGCTATAACAAAATATATTATTTTTATAAATCCTTTAGAAATTTTGAAATTTGTGATTGACAAATATGAGATGAATATGTTATTAAATATAATTTATATTTCAAGTTATTCACATTAAGATGATCAATCCATATTTTTGTAAAGAACTATTTTCATGCAGAGTACTTATTTAACCTAAAATTTTCATTGAAAAGTATCACGCTTTATCCTATCTACATAACCTATGTTTGTATATGCGACCAAAATTATATTTATTAAAATGAATTTCAATTTGTTTTAGGTAATATAAATAAAAAAACTGAAGATTTAAATTGCATTATGCATGAAACAGTATTTGATTATGCATAAAAATTTAAAAATTTCATTTTGATATCTCTAATTATTTGATTGATCTTGTTAATTTTTTTAAATCTGTCACCTAACATAAGTAATATTCTTTTTGTTATATATGTTAACCCTTTCAGACACGGCCCTCGGGACATCAACTTTAAGCTTAATTTCATTAATAATCGTTAGAAACACAATCTTTTGGCTTTGTTTGATTTTCAAGATACTTATTGTCTTATAAGTTATAATCTTTTATTTTCTAATAAACAACAACATAAAATTAAGAGACAAACAATTTTAATTGTTAATTCACAAAAACTCATTACATTTGTTTTTAAGAAATAATTTAGTAACTTATATTTATTTTAGGTTTATTTCAAGTAAATACTTAATCCAATTAATACTTAGTTCAACTGAGCTTCATTGTCAGTCAATTCATAATAAATAAATCATAAAATATTTTTAGTATTTAGAAGAACATTTTCTGGAAATTTTTATTTTTTGTGTTGAAATCCAGTAAATTTCTAAAAAATTATTTCACAAACTTAATTTGAAAAAATTATGTCACTTTCACATTATTATTTCAATGTCCCAAATGAAGGGATTAAAACTGTTAATTTTTATGTCCTGATTTTGTGCTAGATTTATGTGTTATATCTTTTTTTAAAAGTTTTAATCTTTCAAACAGGCATTTATACAACTATGTGTGATGTTTGGAGTTATGGCATTCTGATGTGGGAAATTTTTTCTTTGGGAAGTGTTCCTTATCTTGGCCTTTCCAACAACAAAGCTGCAGAATTAGTGGAAAATGGTACTTTTTATTAGTAATTTAATTCTGCCATCAATTACAGATATAATTTTACCTATTTAATTTCTTGATTGTTAACATTGGTTAATTTTAATCTGATTTCTTTAGTTTAGTTTTAACGTAAAAAAATCAGTTTTGTAAAAGGTTTTCATTTAGTTTAAATCAAATTCATTATTCAGATAAACAATGATAGCAAGGTCCAATTAAAGTTAACAGAATATTGAAATTTTAGTTTTTGTTCTGTTTAACAAAATGACACTTCTGTCTGTTTAAGAAATAAGTCTTATCACTTACATTATTAACATGTCCTTGTATTCAAAATATTCTGTTTCACCCAGAAATTGATTGAAAGTATAATTCTCCTTCTACTTACTGAGCAAATTTATTTTTTTTGATTTGAATGATTTTTTCCTCTGGGAGCAATCCATATCTTCCAAAAATAGTTAATTACCTTTATGTATGCATTTCAATGTTAAGCTTTATATTACCTTCCTTGCACTCTTGCTTGCTTGTTTAATAAAATAATTACATTTTGAAATTTATATCATTACCTTAAAAGTGTTTAGTAAATTTTTCTTTTATCTCTTATTTTTCAAAACATATTTCAAATTGCTACGAGGGAATATTTTTTTAACCATTAATTCTACATCTCTTTTTTACTATAATAAAATTATATATTAAACTCATAAAAATGGGTTTATTTCATTAACATGAAAATTACATATGATAACTAAATTATTCTTATTTTTAAACTTCACTTGTTCATGCTTATGAATTAACTTACTCACTTTCTATAAATCTTTTAGTAACTAATACAATTGTCGCAATAACTTTATTTTTGAATTTATTTTTGATAGTTTTTTAAAATATAGTAAAGCATCAAAATGTTAAAAAAAATTATATTACTTTCCTTGCATTCTTGTTTGTCGAGTCACAAAGTCCTCCTTGGTTCCAATACAAATCATATCTCTGATCACGGATGTAGCTATAGCTTTTACAAGGGGGGGGGTCGAGAATTTTCATTATATATATATATATATATATATATATATATATATATATATATATATATATATATATATATCAGGGTTGGCAGGTTTTTGACATGTGACAGTTTTTGACAGTTTAAACCATGGTTTAATCCGTCACGTCAAAAACCTCACTGTCAAAAATGTCGAAAATGTCAAAAACCTATATTCATATGTGAAATTTAATTAATGCGTAAAATTTATATATTTTTTTATAAAGGATAGTGTTTCTAAATATGTTCTAGAAAAAATACATTTAAAATTTTGAAGAAACACTTATATTTTGAATAGTAACCAAAATCTTGTACTTTTGAAAGCTCACATCTTATGTAATATTATGTATTCATTTTCATGTGTTATTGAAAATCTGCAGTGATATTATTAAGAAACTTATTTATAACCAAATTTAGTGTATAGTATAGATTATACTAAAAATTAGACATTTTTAAAGATAAACATTAGCAGTTTTGTACATTAGACATCTTTTAAAGAAAAATCTTTTTAATATTCTTTTAAATCTTCTTAATAATCTTTTTAACATAAGACATTACAAATTTAAGTGCTTTATGTTAAATACACAGAGTAGTTAGTGTCGATTTACAGTATATTCAGTCTATTCATTTACCATGCTGAAAATTTAGTTTATCCAAATACTTGTGAATTTCATTTTGCTGAATACGATATAGTTTTGTTAAATATCTAAATATTCAGCTGTTGAATAATTACTTCTTGCTTTCAAGATATGCACTATTTGTATTCTTAATACTACAAGCGGAGAAAAAAAAAATAAGAGGTAAAAATTGTTTTAAAATGATAAGTGTAATAATTATAAATAAATATAATAAACAATATGAATTATATTTATCATTATTCACAAATATAACTACTTTTAAATTCAAATTAACATACTGGATAATAAAGATATTCGGTATAACATTAAAAAATTTTTTATACACTTGTATCAAGTTTGTATTTATACAACATAACTTGTAAGTTCCTTATAAATATTAGTTATATGTTCCTTATATGTCAAAAATGCATAGTAATAAACTTTTAATCTTCTTAAAAAAAAATGTTTTTTTTTTCAAAATATAAATATTTAAAAAATTTTTGTGCAAAATTTTTCTGCACATGCATTTGAATATAAATTTCTGAGATTTTAAATCTGTTATTTTACCTTAATTTTAATTAAAAAATATTTTAAAACCTGCTGATTACCTATAGTATAATTAAATTTCAATATAATGCATGGCAACTGTTGGTAGATTTGAAGTTTATATATTTTCTTGGCAAACTTCAGTTTTTGACATTTTTGACGGGTTTTTGACGGTTTAAACCAGTATTATACCCTTGTCATGTCAAAAACCACTTTTTGACGTCAAAAACCCAACCCTGATATATATATATATAATATAAGCTACTAATATTTCAGTAATCATACAGGTGTGTAAAATATTTGTTTATTGCAAGGAAAACAATGATCAAAGAGTATAGAAAAATGTTAATTGCTTTAAGTAATAAATTTAATCTTTTGCGCCTTGTTGATAACTTATTTACAATTTCGTCGGAACTTTCTCGATGAAACTTTCGTTTCTTTTGCTCAATGAAACATGCAAAGCCAGGGATTCTTCAGCTTTTGTAAGGTGCAAACGAAAATTTTTTTCTACATATTTCTTACAAATTTATTTTTCAAGGCAAGACGTATATTATAAGAAGTTCTATGTGATATTTGGAAATATGGATATTAAAAAAAACTCAAGCTAATGCGGGGGGGGGGGGGTCCGGACCCCATGGACACCCCCCTTATATATGCCCTTAGTCTCTGATCCGGGAGTTTCCTCTTCTTCTGGATTGGTTCAAAATTGCAAGGCTACGGAGTTGAACATTAGTAGTCGTAAACCCAAAATTGGGTCTGCTGTTTGATGACAGTTATAATATTAAATATAAAAATTAAAAATAAAGTCAATAAAAAATAAGTTTTTAACCATTTCTTAAGTTTAAAAACTTTGACAATAAATGGAAAATTATTCTTAAAGTTTTCTAAAATGTTTGTTTGATAATTTAAACTACGTTATTTTATTCTTTCTACATCCTGGTATGGTACGTTATTTTATTCATACCTCGTAAGCAAAAATATATTATATCTGATTTTTTCCATTTTTAATTTTTCTTTTTTTTATACTTATTTTATGTTACTATTACACAGTTAAACGATTCAAGGAGCAATTAATATTTTCATGGTGGCTGAGCTTTATTTACCAAAATTTGCATGTGGATACACAGCCTAGCCTCTTTTGTTAAGACTGTATTATTTCTCTGCTATAGTCATAATTGTATTAAGTAGTTGTATATTTATTTATTTATTTATTATAGGTTATCGTTTGCATGCTCCTGACAACACACCACCTACAGTATATGAGCTTATGTGCAAATGTTGGGAATATGAACCTCAAAAACGACCTCATTTTTTAGAAATACACTCTTCTCTTCGGGCATTTGCCAATGCTGTTGCATTAATGGAGGACTCTTCAGATTCATAAGTATATACTTAAACAGTACAAAACATCTTCACTTCAGCTGCTGACGAATTGGGTTTGGAAAAATATAATCTATATGCAATTTAATTTGCAAGTAAATTACTGTATTGCATGTAATTTTTATTAACACATGTGTCTTGATGGTGCCTTTGACTGTGATAAGTATAAATAATACTCGCATTTTGTAATTCGAAGTTGCCAAAGAAGAAATATTTTGCATGTGCATCAAGCATTAATTTTTAAAATTGTAGAGTTATATAAAAAATTTTAGTGGCAGTATGATTTTACATAAGAATTAATAGATTTATTAAATTTGATTTGATATAATTTGCAGGCTTGGTCGTTTGATTGTTTTTGTGAGTTTAAAATTTGAAAGCTGCTCATAATATGTTTAGATAAAGACTCACTTTTTTGTTGTGCGGATGCGTGTTTGGTTGGATAGATATATTTTTAATGTTTATAATTAGTGATACTTTTGTTTCAATAGAGTGAAATTTTTATCATAATATTTACTATGCATTCCATGATTTAATTAATTGATTATAGAAATTTAATTTATTTTAATCATAATTTCATCCCAAGTGATTTTTACATTTTTCATTGCTTATATGTTTTTATTTTTTAATGCTAGAACCATAATGTTCTTGATTTTGGAACAATGGCATGATGATATTGTATAAGCTAGTGTGCACCTAGTTCTTTGAGGAATTAGATTAAATTTTTAAATTGTGTGCTTTTTTAGATAAATATAGAATTTCAGCTTTCTATTTCTATAAATTTTTTTATCAATGCTCTATTTAAAATATTGCATTATATCCTAATCTGTTTGTTTGTAGCAACTCTATTAAAATATAAAAAAGAAAACAAAGTTTGTGCAGAATCAGGTGGTGATAAAATTTGTTTTGATGAAAATGATACATTATTTTTTTTTTATTTCAATCAAAATGTAAAGTTAATCTGAATGAAATGCTTTCTAAAAAGAATTAAGTTGTTATTTTTTATTTTAGAAATTAAAATAAAAGATTTGGCGATTTCTTAATGCTAATTTTTGATGACTTTGAAAAATAATGCTTTTTTGTGTCTGTGGGTTTTCACACCAAGTCTGTCTAATAATTCTCTCTTGCTATCCTAAGCCTCTGGGATGGTCTTAATTTCAGCAAAGGTGATCAACAGTTAAATAGACCTTTGTCTGTAAACAACTGATTATTTAGTGCTTATTCGGTTAAATTTAAAATTGATGATGTAGTTACATTAAAATAGTTCCTCAAATAAGTGAGTTAATCCCGAGACAAAATATTTTTAATAAAATAAAAGTAATAGAAAAGAGTTATGAATGTTTTTTCCCCTTAACTCTAATTTATATTCTACCAAAATAAACATTTTTTTTGATATTTTTATAATAATTATTTACAAATAAAAATATTTAATTCAATCAAGATGAATAAATTGCATTTTTCAATTAAAACTAATTTTGACTTTGTTATGTATCTTTTAAAATATCATAGCTAATATTTTAAACTAAAAAAATAATCAAAATCATAGCCTTTTCTATTTTGTCAGATTTTATGAAACTAATCTATATATTTTTGCATTTTAATAATGTAACTTAACTTTTCAAAATGTTATTAAAAAATAAGTGGAAGAGCTTATTTTAAAAAAGAAATAAAAGAATGTAAGAGAACTTATTGAATGAAAATAAATAATCACATAAAATTTTTGTTTCAAGCTACGAAAAAAATTTTCAGAGTTAGCTATTGATACTTCTAATTTTTTTAATTTTAAATGTTTTTTTTTTTACCAAAGGTGTCTTTAACATAATTTTTATTCTTTCTTTGTTATTTGCGGTAAGAAAATATTATTTCTCTATCTAAATTGTCATTTCCTGTACCTGTTATAATTATTTGTAATTTTTTTCCCTGTATATTTTTATTTACACATTCCAATTTTTCTTATTCTCTACTAAAGATAGCAATAATTTTTTTTTCTGTAATTGTTGCTATTAATTGATTTTTCAACAAATTTTAGATATTTTAAAATTTAATCATTAATCAAGCACGATCTGTGTTTATTTTTAAATAATTTTTGATTGATATGCATTGTTGTTATGAATACATGCCTGTAAAATAATTATTTTCAATATGTGAAAGAAAAATAATCTGATAATCAAAAATTCACAAAATCTGAACATGAAAATCTTCTTTTCCTGATTTTTATTTTTATTTATTATCCTTCACTTCTTCAACCTACCTCACCCAAAGTGCACTGTCAACACTTATTAGTTGCTGCCAATATAAATACATAAAACATTTTATGAATTAATATTTTTAAAAAAAGAATTTTGAACTTATAATAAGAGGCTTACTGTTTCAGATAACCATACTTATATTGACACATAATTTTGTGGCCATTTGAAATTATTAATCTCAAGGTTATTACAAAGCTATTACAAGGTATTAATCTCAAGGTTAAAAGTTTTAGTTAGGTTTTATTTTTTATTCTAGTTGCATATATATTTAGGTAGAGAGGTGAGGAATGGGACACCTGTAATTATGCTTAAAATAAATATAGTTTTTATTTTTCAGTTCTTTACTAACCATGATATCATTTTTTTTTTAAAATTTATTTAATTTTTATAGGCTTTCAATGTAGTTACAGGGTTTCAAAAATTTATTCCGAAAACACTATTTTACTACACCAAAAGTTAACTATTGTATATGAATAATTCAATGTAATTAGAGAACAAGTGGTAGACAAAAATTCGCAAAATTTGTTTTTGGTTAAGTAAACAATAACTTTCCTCAGTGACAAAACACAAAATGATAGAATGAAAACAGGAGACAAGCATGTGGTTTGTCTCTTCTTTTTTTTTCCTTTCTTTCTTCCAAAAAAGAAAAGGTTTGACCAATGGTGGGAAGGGAATAAGCTTGAACAAAATAATCTAATAAAGTGAGAGAAACATGAAGCTAGTGTATATGAGATATAGTATGAAAACCTCATATGTGAATGGTGTAGAAGTTAAATTTAAATAAATTTCCCAAGATTAAATAAGAATTATCTTTAAATTTTTTGGGATTCATTTCATCTATGAAATGATTTCCAGTGATCAAGATCATTTCCTGTAGAGCAGTGTTGATTTACTTTAGAAGAATAAAACTCAAACCTATGATTAGACCAGCTATATAGGGCAATGGAAGATAGTTTAATATCCTGATTTTGAACGCATCTTTCATGATCTATGTTTAGTTTTTCCAATGTATGCAAGACTGCTTCGAATCAGCTACTCTTAATTTCAATTTTATTCCCATTCAGTACCGTTAAATTAATTACTTTTATTATATTGTAGATTGATTATGATGAATTAGGGATTAAATTTAACCTAAAAATCTTTTCTTTTAACTTAGTAAAATGTTAGCAAAGAGGGCATGCCGTTAAATGTTTATCTGTTTTCTGAAGATTGAGTTTTTTTTAACTATTTACTTAATAACTGAATACAGTGATTAACACACATTATATTCAGTTAGTTCAATAATTTAATGTTATGTGAATCTGCAGTTATGGAACTAATTGCACACAACTGTATTTATTAATTTATTTTCACTGACTGCCTTTACTTTTTCAGAATACTTTTAAAAATTACGTACACCCTTTAATTTTTAAAGTGATCCCATTCCTATTTACTCACCTCTCACTCACACTCTATATATATATTACATGCATATAGTTTTTATGATGAAAAAATACCATCGCCTTTTCCCTTTTACCTTTTTTATGTACCTCCTCTCTTTTTTTTTTATTCACTATCGTTTAAAAGTACTTCCACCATACCTTATGAGGAAGAGGCTTCTACCTAGTCTTTTGGATGAATTAGTTTTTGTCTTTTGCGTGTTGTAAATATTTTAGCTATTTATCGCTTTTATAGTTAAATTATATGAAAGAATATTCTTGTCTTCTATTTATTTAATATAATTTTGGTATTTATTTATCTGTTAGTTAAAATTCAGATTAGAATTCGTGTTTAAATAATATTACTCAACATGTTACATTCCATTATTAAGTGTTTTTTGTTACTATTAGTCGTGAAATAATTTTTTTATCTTCTGACTTCAAAGACTATTTGTTGAAATTTATAATGAGTAGAGTCCTATCTTTGAAATTTAATTAACTTTTTGATATTGTACTTCTTGTCAAAGGACCAAAGATAATGAATTTTCTAGTTCATATATAATGTTATTTAGAATGAGTTTTAATGTTATATAGTTTGTTATTTTTATCAATAAAATTTCTCTGTAGCTTTTTGTGGCATTGGTTCTAGTCAAAAATGCTTTCATGATATTATCAATGTTGTCTTGATATAATTATATATGATACATTAGTTTATGTATCAGATAGTTATTTCTCTGATTTAGAGTAAATTTGTATTAGATTTGTTGACGTATTAGAGAGCTTTTAGTATTAATTGAAAGATTTCAATTTTGTGCTTGTAAGTGTTTATGCAATTTTTTATCAAATTTATATTGTACCAGTATTGATTTTGATAAATATAAATATCAAAATTTAAGTATTAATGTTGATAAACATGAAATCTTGATAAAGAGTATTTTATTACATAACATTCCTACACTGTCCGAATCTACGTATTATTTTTCCTTCTTTATTCTAAACTCTTTATAACTTTTCTTATCTTTTTAAAATATGGAGACTATATTTCTTTTATTTTTGAGAATTATTCTCAATTTTATTCATTATAATTGGTTTTAATTTTTTTTTTATTTAAATGTTCAGTTTTAAATATAATAGCATTTTAAAATTCTTTAAAAACAACATATAAAATCGTAAATGATAAAATTTTATTAAAACCTATGCATGTTTTAGTGTCACAATGTTGCATGTGCCTTCATCAGTAGGATAAAAGACAGAATTCCTGACTTCTGATGGGGGTATGTATTGGGGAGGAATATTAGGATCATCTTCTGATAAAATGATACAGATGGAGGTTTACCATTGTAACACCAAAACCTGCATAAATTCTAATAAAATTTTATCATATATGATTTTTAATGTTGTTTTTAAGAAATTTTTAAATGTTATTATAATTGAAGGAGAACATTTAAATAAAAAAGCTTAAAAACATATTTTAACCTGATTATATATTGTAAATCTGATTATTATTTCACAAAAAATTACTTTTGTAATTGTATAGTAGCATTTTGTTTAAACTGTTTTCAATAAATCAATTGTATTCTATTTTAATTTTAGAAATTTAAACAGGCACTTTTGATTATTGCAGATTCATTGACTGTTATATATTTTTTATTTACTTTACTTATGAAAATAATACAACTTTAGATTTTCTCTTTCATTTGTTAAAGTTTACTAAAGAGTATTTGCTTTGAAGTATTAGATTAGATCATATTGTTACTTCAATTAACCCTCTGAGGGTTAAACTGAACCCTTAAAGGTTTACCTGATTGTTTTTTAGTTAGAAAAACTGCTTTTTTTCTCACATTTATAAGAAAGGAAGTAACTTGTTAAACTGGAAATTCTGTACTCTTTTTTTCTTGAATTTTATAACAAATATACAAAATAACTATTCAAACAGTTGCTAGCTACAAATGTTTCATCATATAATAAAGCTTTTCATTACATTAAGCAAGAATCTCACTTAGGAAAATATTTGCTTGCAAAATAATGTCTGCAAATCTCTTTTTCCCCTCTCATCATTGAAATTACACTTCCATTGAAATTGCAGTTACATTCTTAAAGCTGAAAAATAAACCTAAACTGTATTAGTTGTTGGATTTCAAAATGTTATGCATTGGAAATAATTTTTTTTAGTTCCTAATTTTTTATTTACATCAAAATATTCTGAAATCTTAATTTTGAGTAGTTTTATTAGAATGCTAACAACTTAAATAAATAAGAGAAAAATTATGAAATAAACCATGAATTTCAATTTTTATGCATTTATATGCATATTCATTAAAGTATTAATGTATACATTCAGACAAATTTTTTTATTAAATATTAAATTAATTTTTTTAATTAAAATTAAAAAAGTAGAGATAAATAATGACTTCTTTACTGTTTTATATTTTGAAACTAATACCCTTTTAGGATACATATGATCAGCCTCAGCTCATAGAATGACTTTTATGATAATTCTGCATGAATTTATGTTAATTTTTAACATATGTTTTACTTTTATTTATCATTTATTTTGTTCATTTTATACACGTAAAGTGCATTTATTTTTTTTTATTAGTTAAAGACAAACAGTATGTAAATTTTACTCTTAATTATTATGTAACCAAATTAACTTTACAGCTTTTACCACTTAATATTAAAAAAATTTAACTTTCTTTCAATTTTCATCTTATTGTATAAACTTTACGGTCTTCCATCATGTCTGTATATTTTTACTTGCTATGTAATTCTCTATGTGTGTTGTGCGAGACTTTAAAACTAACTTTGGTGTTTTTACATTTGTTTCTCTGTTTATAGCCTTTTATATTTGTTTTATTGTACATGTGATAGTTTTATTCCTTATACAAGTGTGTTGTACTAAAAGTTTAGAATTTACAGCTAAGTGTTTTATTTAGCTGAAGATACAGTATTAAAATTTGTTTTTACAGTATATGTATTTTATTAGAATGTTAAACAAAAACTTGTTTATTTAACAGTTAGACATTATATTAAAGCAAAAATTACAACATTTTGATGAAATTGTTTTTTTTTAATTAGCATAAAATGATTTTGAAGTTGTTATTACTTTTTCTATTTACAATCCTTTTTAATACCAATTGTTGCTGTAATAGCCTATCTAAATAAAATAATTTGTCAAATTAAGTTTTAATTCTTGTCTTTGTTCCTATAATGCATATAACATAAACACATATTGAATGAGAAGAAATAGTACTACATTTCCAAGTTCTTTGCAAAACTTTATTTATTTATTTTTTATTGTAAACATCAATTGTTCTTAATATATAATTTTCTCTATAAAAGGCATATCAATATGTTATTAATAACAACTGAAGGAGGAGAAGGAGACATAGTTTTCTTTTATATCATATTTTAATGTATTTCTGATATATTACATGTCAAAACAAAGTTAAATATTGTGAATTTAAATTTTTTTTTTGCGTAAAACTTAAGTATCTTAACATAAAAAATATTGATTGATGGCTATAATGAATTACAAAATGTTTTATAAAAATTAACTAATTGCAATATAGGCTTAGTTTGTTAGTGATACTTGCCAGATATTTATTTTAAATAATTTATAAAATATCATTTATGTCATTAGAAAACTGGACATTATTTGCATTTCAACATTTTAAAATTTGTTTTAAGATACTTTTAACTTAATTGTTTAAAAAAAGCCCTTAGTACTTTTCCTATGTTGTCCACCCTGTAAGGAGTTTAAAATAACTTTTATACTGGTTCCCCAATTTAGTGACATTCTGATATCTAACATAATAATATTAAAAACTTTGTTTTTTTTAATCTAGTCAACTTAAGGGGTTACAATAGCATTTAATGACACTGCTAGGCAAATTTTACTTAATTTAGGGGTCAACATACAAGATATACAGGTTATCAGGTTACAACGATCTTGCTTTCTTTTGTCATTTAAGATAATTTAGGTTCGAGGTTTACTAACAAGGGCAGTTAATACGACTGGTTTCACTGTACTAATATTCGAATTCTATTTCAGTACTGTGAAACCTTGAATTTTTATTAACATTCATTTCTTTTAGAATGAGTCCTACAGTGCACTGATCATAAGACACAGTTCCCAATAGAACAAAGTCAAGCATCAAGTCGGTTAGTGAGCGTGTGGGTGACCTCTTTGATCAGCTTGCAAAGAGACTGTGAGTATGTGGTACTCATTAAACTCTTCTACCGTAAAGTCCATAACTTCACTCATAGGTTGTCAAAATAATGGTGGAATGTCTTCGGATCATCCTCAGGGATGTTTCCCAGAACGTCGCCAATACCCCTAGTAGAGCCGTGGTGGTTCAGGGGATAGAGTGTTGACCCTCCAATGAGGTGAACTGTGTTCAAATCTCGGCTGGTCGATAGGAATTCTGAATCGGCCAAGGTGCTGTCGTAAAATATACACAGTGGTAGACGGATTATGGGTTTGAGTCCCCTTACCGTCGGGCTAATTGTGGTAGCTTTTCATGGTTTTCCCTTCAATGTAACGCAAATGCTGGTTAGTTCCATGTAAAAGTCATTTCAGGCAGATTTCTCCCAATATTTGATCCAGTAGTTCCCTTGTCTTCTAGATTGAGTTCAAAATTGCTAGCCTACGGAGTTGAACATCAGTAGTCGTAAACCCCAAAATTGGATCGGCTGTTCAACGATGGTTATAAAATAAAATAAAATGCTACCTAGTGCAGTTCTAGTACGACGTAAATAAAATAAAATATTCGCGTTTTATCAAAAATTCTGATTGATTTTTGACGATGTACAATTTGAACTTACATCGCATTTCTGTTAAACCATCTTGAGAATTCGACTCTTAAAAATATACCAGTCAAAGAATATTTCCATTCTAGGATCCAAACACACCTAACATATTTAATTTTCTTAAGACTAATTTAAAAAATTCGCACCAAAAAATTATAATGAAATATTAATACAAAATAAATAATTCAGCAATGGAAGAATGTGACTATCTTTTTCCCAAACATTTATTGCTGGTTATCAATATTGGCTAAGTTGCCACCAATCACCACAGCAACTGCAGAAAGAACTTTTTTCTACTCTTAAATGCGTAAAAACAGCAACAAGAAATGCTACTAAAGAAGAAAGGCTAACAGGGACGCGACTTTACACATTGTCGACTCCCGGGCACCTCCACTCGCCGCGGTTTTATTTGTCAACTGTTTCACCGCCTTATCTAGTAACCCTCACTCAGAGGCAACCCTACGATCGCCGCAATACAGCACTCGCAAAAGTCATAAACGAATCTTCGCGCTCATGGATATTTTTAAAAGTTGCTTGTTGAATTAAGTTAAAAAAGTCGTTTAAGACTAGAAAAATTCAAATAACGAGATCAAAATACTTCGTCCTTCTATAAAGAAAAAGTTACATACACACAATTATTTCAGTTAATTACATACATATTTCGGTTAAAAAAAATTTCAAATAGAAACTATTCTTGTAAATTAAATAAAAATCTGGAGTAATAAAATATTTATATCTTCAGAATAATCAATTTCTTTTGAATATCTTAATTAATAAACAAAGTTTAAAAAAATATTCCCCTATATAAATCATCACATTATTAAGTGTACATATTTTTGAAGATAAAAGTATTAAAAAAAATTTACGCAGTTTGAAAAATAATTATTTTTATTTCCTTCATTTTTACCATGTGTTTTCAATTGTTTCTATTTTGGAAAAAATATGTATTCTTCAAAATGCTTACAATATCTTAAAAAAATTGCATGTATTTTATACTGAACAACTTTTGATTGACAATATTTTCTTCATAAGAGAGTCCTTAAAAAAATTTGAAAATATTTTCATTAAATTTGTTCAAATATTTTCTGTAAAATGCGTGCTATTATGAAAACAAGGAGAAAAAATATTTTTAGTAAAGCCATGACATAAAGAAACAAATCTATGACATATTCACTACCATTTTCGTATAGTTAATTTATTTTTTATAACATCAAATCATATTTATTAAAACTTAAAGTTGTGGCTGCTCAACTTTTTTTAATGTTTCTTAAGTTTGTCAGGGAAAATTCCGATATTTTCCATTTTTCTTGCTTCTATCACTATTATTTGTATATATCTGAAATTACTCACCTTCGTTTTAATTGTTTCCTAATTAATTTTATCATATATTTTGCTACATATATTTATCCTTTCATTCTATGCTTCATTAATTTCATAACTTATCCATCTTGTAACTTTTTATTCATAATTTTATAACAACTTTAGCTCATTAGATTCTATAACTCAACAATTGGTATATATATTTTATAATTTCTTTATTCAATTTTTGGGCTTCTAAATAAGATATGGAAAAAATACTATGAAAATTATTACATTTATTGTCAATCTAAAATCAGGCCTTTTTTCCTCCTAAGTGCGAAAACACATTTACTAACTTAATGTAACGTAATTTAACACGATTCATCTTTTTTAAAAAGAACGATTCAGAGAAAAGCAGGATCAGTAAAAGTGAAATGTGTATTTTAATTTATATTCTGCTTCAAAAATGAGACAAAAGAGACACAGAAAACTTTTCTGTTATTATTTAATAGTATTCATTAGTCTTTAAAATTCCAAAAGAATTTTTAAGTTGCTGGAATCATACAATAGTCTCATTTGTAACAACTTGTTTTTAAATTTTTTTTTCACACAATAGCTTTTATTGTATGTAATTTGCTTTAAAAGTTCAAACATTTATTCTTAGATTGTCATGCAGTCTGTGTGTCTGCAAACTGTATGACATATTTTATTTTATTTGTTCCTTGCAGAATGGTAATAATTGTTTCTTATTTGGTAATAAAAATCTTACTTTTGCTGAGATCGCAAGAGTTTTGTTTTATTATCATAACATCGATTCATTTTTTTGAGAAAAGTGTAAGTCCTCAGCCTTTCAACCATATTGCTTTAAAACTACTTTCTTTATTTAAAGTAAATTATTAAATTTAAAAATTGTTAAGATTCTCTTATTTGACTCAATATCTTGTCTTTAATGAATCAGAAACAAATAAACAGATTGTCCTTATATGATATGAGAATGTCAAAGTTGATGCTTACTGTTTACATTATATTTTTATTTTACAAATCTTAAAAAGTTTTCTTTAATCAAAATTGTGTTCACCTCATAAATACACTTTAACTGCTACAAATTTTTAGGTCCTGGCTACCAAAGCTGTGGAGTTGGCTAATACGTATGAAGGAATTTATCGTTTGGGACATAACATTTACAAAAAGTGTCAAATCTAAGTACAAATGTTTGGAAGCAAATATTATTCGCACTGCAAATGGGAATCATTACATCAAATTTAATCATAGATATCAATGTCAGAAAAGTAAAAAAGAATAAATTCATGTATAAAGCTGACAGCAACAATCTCCTCATCATTACACGTATATAAAATGAAAATGCTTAAAACTCATAAATTGTGTAGTTACTTAAATTAAAGGTTTTAAAAACTAAACAATAAGGTACAAAACCCTGCTGCATTATTGAATATTGCGTCCACATGCTTGATAAAGACACCATAAATTATTTGCAATAAATTTATAAAAATAATTATAAAGCTATATTCTACTCATATATCCTACACCCACAACAAAACTTTATCCTAAAAAGGATATAAAAAAGTAAGAAATAAATATGTGTTTCAGGAAGTCCGAATAAAAAGAGAATGATAATACACAAAAACTTTTAAAGCAGTTAAATTTATTCACACCTCATGTTCACTCATGCGTTTTTTAAATCGTATGTCGCAAGTGAAACATGCGCGAATTAATATTCAAAGATTTTCGCGAGAAAATTTGAAACCCGACTTGGCGAATGTAACATTGGCGAATTTCAAAATACGGTGCCAAAGAAGTGCCCGGGAGTCGACAATGTGTAAAGTCGCAACAGGGACAACTTTATTAAGCACATTTCGGGATATTCCGGTTTGTCCTAAAAAAGCAATCGAAAAATTTTCTTCAAATCCCCGTCGCATGTCTTTGTAAATTTTGTTTACAAATTGATTATAATTATTATGTAATATTAATTGAAAAATAATTATTACGTAATATTTTTTAATTACTAGTTTAACTTTTGCAAACAGAATAAACAATATTTGTTACAATGTTTTCCCCCTACTTTGCATGTCTGTAACTGTCCTTGCTTCTTACCATATCCCCCCAAAAAAAATATCCTGGCTACGGCCTTGAATGCAAGCGTTTCAGATTAGCACAAACGAAAATTATCTTCAAAGAGGTTTATCGTCAATCGAAATTCCGACCACTTTTCCGATTACATTCATATTGGAGCTCTTTGCTGGTTAAGAATACATGTTTAAATCGTTTCCTTCCTGTTACAAGCATAATTTACCCCCCAAAACATTTCATAGTTACTTGAAATTTCGACCACTTATAGAGGGCATAGATTCAGAGGCGTACCTAGAGAAAATGGCGCCTATGGCAATTCTCCCGATCGGCGCCCCTATATATATATATATATATATATATATATATATATATATATATATATATATATATATATATATATATATATATATATATATATATATATATATATATATATATATATATATATATATATATATATATATATAAGCTCGTTTGATTTGTAAGTTACCAAGGATCGGCTCGAAAATGGATGTACGCGAGTTGATATTATTCTGGATAAGTTAATAATTAATAGGTTGACATTTAATTATACAATTTTAATGATTTTAGAAAAATAACATTTATTTAAATCAATTATATATATATATATATATATATATATATATATATAAATGATTAAATATGATAAAATATAAAAAGAGAGAGAGAAAGGAGCATGAATTGCCGTTTGGCATATATTTTTAGCCACAGATTTGCCCGAAATAGATTTGCACGTGGCAAAATTTATATAAATTAACCAAGAAGTTTTTAATTAACTTATTTATAATAACATACAATTAACTTAAGGATTTCACATAGAATTTTACCACTTTAGTTGGATATCAATTGTTTTTTTTTTCTTTCAAGTTTTTGAAGATTTTGTCTATTTCTTTGGGAGAAAAAAACATTACTTTATGTTTTTTTAATTCTATTCATTTGATTAAACATGGTATTTAAATAAATATTTTAGAAACATTAAAATTCTAAGTAATTAGTTTATTTACATTAAAATCATTTCTTTTATCGTCTTCTTCTATAATACCCAAATCTAAAAAATTTCAATTAATGTTATCATCATGATTACAAAGCAAGATAAAAGGAGCAAGCTAAATATTATTTAATAAAATTGTATAGCCTTGAAAATTAAAGATAATTAAATCACCAATAAATCGAAAAACATATTTAAAAATAAGTTCATGATTTTTTTCTTCATAATAGTGCAAAAATAAATTAGCTAAGAGAGATGAAAGATTAGATCCTTGTGGTATTCTATCAATTTGAAAAAATATTCTTTTCCATTGTTAAGGTGGCTATTAAAAATACAATTAAAATCGCTATTAAGGATATTTTTAAAATCATAGTAATAATTCAAAAAGACATCTTTTAGTTTAAAAAGGGGAATGCTATTGAAAAGATCCTGGAAATCAAAAGTCGCAATGGAGTTAATTTTATTATCTTTAATATAAACTCGAGTGATTATTAGTGATAATTCAAGAAAAATCTTCTTTAATGATATTGTTAATAATTAATGTTAAAGTAGGTTGAGGAAATGGAAACTATTATGAACATATTTTTGCGGCATCGTGGTTGAAATTTTTAAAAAGAAAATAAAGGCAATTAAAGTATAGACATTTTAGTTTCGTTTCAAATTTTTCTTCCTTTTAGGATTATAAAACTTTTTTTTAAAATCGTATTGTAGATTTGGAACTATTCAAAAGATTTAAATATTTTATTAAAAGTTTGTATATTTAAATTAAAAATTCTTATCTTTAATTCTTGTTTGTTCATTTTATACACATAAGTCCGAAGGTGGTTGGAACCCGTCAAGTAAATTAGAAAAAGAATTACCTTTGATCTTTGATAATCCTAATTATTAGTATCAGATAATCATGTATTATTACAATTTTAATGGTTCGATAGGGAAACGTTAAATCTTTTATTTTAAACTTGGAGGCTTCACCCCCTGCTCGCTGGCGCTTGCCAACCCCTGGAACTGCTTTCGCAGTTCATTTCGGATTGCTTTGCAATCCGATACTCGCTTTACTCGCTCATTGGATACGTTCTTAACGTCTAGCTTTTGTATACTTTTTTGAACACTGAAGTTCCGAAAACTTTTCACTGTAGAAAATTCTAAACCTGTGCATTTCAATATTAATTTGAAATTGCAAACAGTTCGCATATTTTTCTTAATCACACTATTCTAAATTTCAGTTGTTGAGAAAAGTAACTGTTGTAAGTTTTGTTTTAAAGTTTTTCCCACCAGAGGGCTAACGCTATGTGCTGAAAAACAATTTAAAAAAAAGTACTGAACGACGGATGTAAAGCATCGGCTTCGATGAAGATAATTTTGTGAGAATTTTTTTGATAATTCGGTGAGAATTCACCCGATTAGACATATGATGCTCACTACGTGCTCTTGCGCGCCGAAGCCTATCAATTAAAAATGAAAATAGTTGCCAACGCGAGAAAAGAAATATCATCGATTTTATTGATACATACGTATTAGCATTTTATATAATATAGATAGATAGATAACAAAATATTACGATTGAATTGTAAGTTACTTTATTTTTCTTTAAACCCATAGAAATTAGTGCATACAATAACTTGAGCAATAAAATAAAATGTAAAAACGTACTTCCCCTTAATAAAAACATTTTTTTATCGAATTTAGGTTTTTGATCTTCGTATTCAAAAAAGTAACAAAAGTACAATAATAACTGAAAACACATTTAGAAAATCTGCACTAATATTAAAATGTTAAAAACACACATTGATTTCTTTTGTTCATATTTGAATTTGTCACACAATTTTCGCATATTTCACAAAATAAATAAATAAATAAAATGGAGGATAAAAGCTTTATTTCTAAGAAGAAATATTCTGAATTAATGCAATAAATTAAAACTGTTTTACAATAATCTTATTTTTCCAAACATGGCCATGGCTAAGGCACCAAGGGTATTGTTAGAAAAATCTATAAAAGATATGATAATAAAATCGCTAGAAGAATTAGTTTAAAAAAAATATTATTTTTAGCGGGCATAAAATGCTTTTTAAAGGAAGGTAATGTAATATTATTATTAAATATTTTAAATAGTTCTGAGAATTTTCTATAGTTACGGTTTATTAAAACCAAAGTAGGCTGGTATGTGACAAAATTACTACGCTAAACCTTAGTTAATAAAAATGTCGTTTCTTAAAATTTGCACTCAAGCGGCAATTAGGTGAAAATATTAAAAAGAAAGAAGGTAGAGACGAAATGCACGTTTACAGAAAAAATGATTTAAAGTTCATATGATCAAATTTAATCTTAACACATAGATCGACATATACATAATTATTAATAAAGTAAATTTTTGCCTTAACGGTTATTCGTTTAAACATTTAATGATGCACAGACATTTTTTTTAATATTTAAATATTGTCTGGGGTAATAAGTAAGTTTAAAATTTTAAGCGGTTAAAAATTTACCCAATCGAGAACCTTTACATTAAAATGCAACTTCAGTTCGCAAGCAACAAATAATTAATTCATCTATAAAATAAAGGATTTAACCATCGATATTTTTTTGACAAAGCCATTATCCGAATAAATCTTTCCAAAATTAATCGAATTTAATTAGTTTTAAAATACTCTTTTTTAAAAAAAGGAGAAATATAAATCTTTTGAATATTTTGAGGAGAGAGGGCTTTTTGAATTTTTTTAAAAATGCATATGTTTCATAAATAAACAAGCTCAAATTTTTCTATAAGATGTTTATCATTATTTTTTTCTTATTTTCTTAAAATAAAGGGAATTAATTAATGAAAAAAAAAATTATTGTTGTTATTGTGTTGCTTTAATAGATAGTTATAAAATATATATTATAGCCTCAATGATATTTTTTTCCATTTTATTTTAATTATAATGGACAGATAAGATGCTTTGAAATTAAAAAAAATACTAAGTAAGGTCTTGATAAATTTCACAACTCTTTTTTTCTCAATTTGTAAACAAAAGAATTATTTAAACTTGAGCTTAAGTTATTAATTTAAAATTAAAATTGTGTGTGAATAATATTTCTGCGACTTAAGAGCAAAAAAAAAACCAAAAAAAAATCATTTTGAACAATTAAAGATACGTTCCTTAATCTATTCATTCAATAAATAAATTAATCAATTAAAAATAAATAAATTGTACTTTTATGAGTGTTTAAACCTAAAGTCTATCTTTTAATTAATGAAAAGAAATCTATTTCTCCATAGTTGGCACGCTTAACTGAGCCAATGCTACGTAATTTACGCAAAAATATTTACTTGTTGCAATAATTTTTCAGGAAACTTGAAAAATTATGTTTCCAACATTTCAAATTTTAACATTCGTTTTTTCTTCCCATTAAGACATTGTTTTTAATAATAATACAATAACGAGCATTTAATTACACGAAGTTCAATTTTTGTTACCAAAATATCATTGTGCATATTAAATGATTTTGTTTTATAAAAATAATTATATACTAAAACAAAATATTATAATGTAGTAAACGCCCCTCTCAATCTACATATACAGAGATGCAAACTTGCTCTGCTCGGTATAGAAAAATATTTTTTATTGAGTGCAAAAGTTACATTTATTGTATGATTCTTTGTCTATTTAATGTAAAACCATTTTCCCTTTCTACGTAGAAATAATAAATTATTGAAAAAAATCATGTGAAACATAATTTTGTTCCAGGTGAGAATTATAAATTTTACCCGAATTATCTTAAATTCTGAATGGTTTCGTTTTTAACTACCACTGAATAAAATATTTTAGAGAAAGTGGAGCAGTTGGCATTGCTAGAAAGTATATCGATCGCTACAAAATATAATGTGAAATAATAAAGTGAGCATGATTTCAATAAATAAGAAATGATTACTTACAATTTAATCCTTGAGTTTAAGAAAATCCTAATACTTCGTTTAAATTACACTTATGGCTGTCTTTTTTTTTCTCATAAAAAAAAGAATAGATGGGGTTTATTCATTGTTGAGTATTACCATTGGTTTAAGCAAGGCAGAGGCACCTCCTGTTTTTAGTATTTAAATGTTTTGTGACAGTGATTCCCACCATGTGTGGCAAAACCTCCCTTTTCGAAAGGATTTACGCTGATTTACAGCAAGGGTTCTATTCGTATATTCAACAAATTCGAAAGCCGCTTTTCAAAGTGATTTTCACCCCTGATAAAATTTAAGATCCACAAGCATTTTAGGGTATGATAATTGGGCTAAACTGGACAGGGACACCCCATGGTTTTCACATCTCTTTGCCCTCTGTCACCACCAAAGGGCTATTCTCTATGCCTGCAGGTGTTCTATTCATTCCCAGATAATTGGCCTTTTTCAACCTAGTAATGTGATATGAAGAGATGTTTATCTTGTCTTTTTCCTTGTGGTACAGGAAAAGAAAGATTTATCTGAGGATCGGATCATAAGAAGTTTTTATTCTGCATTCTGGAGAGTTTTCTAAATGATTCTTTTCAATGTTTTATGTATTTTTTTGAAATTTGTATTATTGTTTTTAAAATTTGTATGTATGTTAAATTTATTTTTTTAAAACAAGCAAAATATCACAATATTTTGAAAAATTGAAAAAAAGAAAGACGTTGATGTTGGTTAATTTTGCGCCTTTTTCAAATAATGCGCCCATGGCTCACGCCATGCCTGCCATACCCTAGATACGCCACTGCATAGATTTCTACTGATGTCTGAAAAAAATACAAATTTCCTATATGTTGTAGACAAAATTTATCTCTCTTTTATCATCATCAATCGAAATTTCGACCACTTTTCAGCATAATCAAGAAATAAACTCAACAAAACACTTCACGAACTAAACCATAGCCATCGTAACCCAGTAAGGACTTTCTAGCGTAAGTGTAAAAGTTTAATGCAGAAGAAAATTTTTTTAAATATTTGGTTTATTTAATTTTAATTAATTAATTAAGTTAGTTTTTTGTATTGTAAGATCAATAAATATTTAGACTGATATATATTAACCCCTTAATAGTCAGCCTAAAATACATGTTATAAAAGCAATTAATTCAAGAATTTATTGAGACAAATATGACTAACCAATTTTAGAATGAAAATAACGCTTTGCTTGCTATTCAACACGAAAAGTGTTTTACATTTAGTAGCTTGAGATTACTTTTTTTTATTTTAGCTTTTAAAAACTCAAACTTTTTGAATTTTTAACAAATTATTTTCACTCCTTTATTTTTCTATTCATCATCAACATAATGTTACAACAGTTTCGGATTTTTTTAAATTATTTGTTTATAAGTTATATTACGCAATACTAAGTTTACAGCAAATATCTTATTTTCTTAAAAGCTACTTTCATGAAAAAATTTGTTAAAAAAAGGTTCACAAATATAAAATCATAATTGCAATAAATTATATGGTATGATTAAATGTGTACAACATAGAAAATAAAGTGAAAGAAAGTTTTCTTTTTTCTGTCTCTCTATATGAAAAAATTATAGGGGACGCCGAAGCTGTTTCGGGTGTGTTCACTGTGCAAAACAATAAGACTTAGACACTTGAAATTACTAAGGTGTACAGAAGAGTGTGCAAGGAGTTCAATGGAATAAAAAAAGAATTATCCACTGTTAAACCTGTAAATCAGTAATAAAAATTTTAAAAAAAACATGTTGGCTGATTAAAATGGAATTTTAAAAAAAGAACACTTGATAATTAGTTCAAAAATCATTAACTGTTTAACTTGTTGGAAAAAATACCATATGGGCCGCTCTACAGGCCGCAGGATTGCAACTATGGGATTGAAATTTGGCATGCTGAAAGAGCTATATTTTTAATAAACATAACATAGTTTTTTTCATAATTTAAAATTGTTCGAAAGCTGCTATGTTAAGTGCTCTTTTTTTTTGTTCTCAATTATTTTTGCTGTACTTTACATTTTGCTTCGCTGCTCACAATCTATAAGACTTAGAAAACTTAAAATTACAAGGGTGTGTAGAAAAATGTGCAAAAAATTAAAAAGGAAAAAAAAACGATTTATTAAACAGTTTCTTTTTGTAATTAAATTGTTATTATAAGAACTTGTTGGTTAATCTACTGCAAGCTGAAATTAGACGTACTGATGGAACCGTTTTGAATTATAACTTTAACAATATTTTTTTTGTCCAAATTCCTATTTGTTCAAAAATTATTGCAATTTTAAGTGTTATTTTTCTTTTCTTTAAATAATAATTATTTATCCATTGCTGTAAACAAATTTATCTCTCTCGCAATTTTCCTTTTATAAGCTTGCACTTGACTTGAAATAAATAAGTAAATAACTAAATAATAAAAAAAATAAGAGCGAGGTCAGGTGTTGCCAAATCGGAATTTTTAAAAATATAAAGACTGAAGGGAGATAATGCGAACTGCTACATGATATAAGATCATCGTTATATATTGTTAACAAGTAAATTTTCTTCTCATTTATTGTATCACTACTAATGTGCATTTATAAGTGTAATTTTTTTTCTTCAAATACATTAGATTACTTTTTAAATTTAAATATCATTTCATTTCGTTACTATTAACGTTTTAATAAAATGTGATTGCATAAAACTATTATAATTATATATTTTTTTAACAAAATTATATTTTTTTATCGACTATTAAGGAGGTAAAAACAGTTTATGTTCGTTCAAGCTGATTCTGAGGAAAAACGAATTTGCGCACAGGCAGGAATTGATTTTGCACAACACGGCTCATCTTTACCGAGTATTGACTCTCGGGTTGAGGGGGTACCGATATTATTGATTTTCAAAAATTTAATCACATTCAAAATGCAACTGAGGGCAATCCAAGAGCAATATTTGCAAATTAAGGACATAAACCATTCCTCTCTTGATTTTCAATAATGAATAAGAAGCAACCACGGGGGTTGGTGAGCGAAGCGAACAGGTAGTGGTGCCTTCTAGTTCAATAAACATATGTAAAAAAAATTTTTTTTAAGGTTGCGTTGAAAATGTTTGTATTGTTAAACGGGCGGGAAACCTATACACTAAACACAGACAAAACGTAAAGAACTAAACTATGCACAAAAATAAGTCAGCAATAAAAAAGAAGAAAAAGGTAAAATAAAAGTTCTAAAAACCACCTTTTTTCATGTTTATTAAAAAGGGGCAAATAATTCTTTTTTTTTCCACATCGAAAATAAGAAATGTAGAATGTAAGAAATAAGAAATGCTCATCACTTTCGTAATGAACTTCTGTTAATCACCACCAAAACTTACCCGTCACGTATGTCGAAATGATGCGCCTTACTTTTTTTGTCTTAAGGAGTGCCAAAAATAGAATTTTTTCTCCTTTTTAGGACACTTGAAAAATATTTCTGAAGATTTTATTTTAATTTATTTACTTTCTAGGTTCATTTGATGTAAGCGACTGAGAAGTGATTGATATTTACCCCGTGAACTATGAACCTACTCCAGGTAATTATTCATCACCCCATTAATTAAACTAAATAATTTATTTCAACAATGAATAATACATGATTTAACGTTTAAATTTCCCCTATGCCTGGTTTGGTTATTTTATTTTTAATACTTTTGGTGAGGAATTGTCCAAAAATAAAACAAAATTTTTTAAATATATAGTTACATATTTTATGAGAAATCCTACTCGAATACTTAAACCGTTCGAACGCGTTTTTCTCAAAACCGTGTCATTTTCATTTTATACCGGATTTGTGTTAAGAGATAATTTAAGAAGATGAATTTTCTTTTGTCACTTAAAAATTATGCTGATTTTTATTTTATTGCCTTCGTTTTACCCACTTTATATTTCTGTAAAATCAGAACGCTTAACAATTGTGATTTTGTATCATTGAGTTCGTAATGTCGTCTAAGTTTAGCTCAGTATAACCAATTCCTCTTTATATATGTCATTAAAATCTACGTTCAATCTATTCTTAATTATCTTCATTTCATACGTTCTGTTCCCCCCCCCCCTACGTTTTCGAAAAATCATCATTTTCTTAGGCCTAACATCTTATAATAACATCGTAAATATTTTATTTGTATTTTTTTTTATATAAATATGTATTACATGCATATAATTATGTATAATTCATTTAGTTTCCAGATGGGGCACGAACTTTAGGATTATTTATCTGATTTATTTCTAAAACTGGAATATGCTCATTCTTCTTTTTATTTTTTCTTATTATCATTTATATCTTAGAATTTATAAAAATTTGAAGTAAAAATTTAAATTTTCTAACAATAATTATATTTATTTTTTAAATAAATGTGTTTTTTTTAATCAAATTATGATTTTTTTTTTATCTTAAAAATTCCCCGATTTGCCGGTCTAAGAGATTTAAAACTTAATTGCAGAATAGAACTCTTTTTCATTTATTAAAAATTTTTAATAATTAGTTTAATTAGGATTATATTTTTTTATTAAATGTTACTGTTTATCAATATTTAAAAGAGAGACTTTGAAGGGAAAAAAAGGAAAATTCTTAGAAATTATTTAAATTATTATTTAGAATAAAAAATATTTCAAGTTCTCTGACATTTTGGTAAATTTAAGAAACAACTTCCGAACGAAAAATAACAGTCATGTTTTGGAGATCGTATGAAATATCAAAAATTAATTTAATAAGTTAAATTATCATTGATCGTGTATGTGTAATAATTCAATATTAATTATTTAACAATATTTTTATTTAATAATAATTTTTAATAACAATTTTTATCTCAATACAAAAAATAAATTGAAACACTTACAGCAAATATTTTCAGTAAATCATTATTCTGTACTTATTTTTAGAACAAAAAACATTAATTAATTTAATTTAAATTATTTTTAGACAAAGAATTATTTGATTACTGAATGACTTCTTTGTATTAAACAAATTTTAGTGAAAAATAAAAGTGAGATAAAAAAAAAACACTAGCACGATTTATAAGAAACTATATTGCTTGTCTATATATATCAAAAGCTGAAAATATTACTAAAAGAAATAAAGAAATGTTCGATTCTTCTATCTTTGATTTAAATCAATTTTACCATATTCTAAAATCATGCACAAACCATAAACGAAATATTTTTCATCTACCTTAAACATAGATGGCGCTAACTGTCTTCTGACGTCAATATATGTGATTATAAATATCTGCTCACTTTCATTATTTTTTTCTTAAGTTTGTCAAGTTCTAAGTCGTGATGAGCGTTAGACTTGAGGCCTTTGGAAATTGTAATAAAGAGAGTATTAATCAGTTATTTGAAGATATGCCTGCTATTAGTAGTATTCCAAGTAATCTTAAGTTAGGGTAAGTAAAAATTAATATTCAAATTTTTGTGTAAATTGAGCAATTAATGTTTGTTTTTGTTCTGCAGTTCCTCCCTCTTTTATGTGCGCAGTTGGCAAGGTACAATCAAGGGCAAAGAAAATGTAGATCGATAATTGATTTATTTCTTTTTATTTATATTATATTGAACACCTGGAAACATTTTTTTATTAGTGGAAATCGCTTTATAACTTGCTTATTTGGAGTATTGCTCAATATAGATTATCTTCCGATTTATGACGTCAATGTTCAATGACCGACTTTTCGTAGAGTAGTGGTATAACTTGCTAACTGAATAAATTGTATTTTTAAATAGGCGAAATACCCAAAGGGAATTTTGTTTATTTTTTTTTCCCATTTGCTTGTCTGTTGCTATGCAAAATTAGCATTTATCTAAAAGGCGTTCGATTCCAAGGAGTCTGCTAAAATGATAGAAAGAGTAATTTAGTTTTAAATGTAATTAAGGGTATCTAAATATTTAAGAAAATAAATATGGTTACTGAAAAAAATGAGGTTAAGATATAATAAAAATTTAGTGTCAAGAAATTCGAACAAACTTTTAATTTTTAATTCTCACACTTACAGTGTAAACAAATTATAATTCACGTCGCTTATTTGTTGTTAAATTGCTCAGCACATTTTAAGCTCTAAAAATTTTTTTCTTTTTCATTAAAATTATGCAATATGTTCCAGAAATTATTTTAGTTCCGTTGCTTAAAACTCTAGTTATATTTATTGCAAATGTATTATGATTCAAAGTAAATTTATTGACTAATACATAATGCTCAATAAATGCAACGAAAATTTCTTTTTTTTTTAATTGTTTATTATGCTTTGACCTGTGGCTTTTTTTTTGTTGTCCTATTGCATTTTAAGGTCTTAAAGGAGTTGACTATATTAAAAGCACATTTAAAATTTATACATGCTAAATTCCTGTTAAAAAATAATTAGTTCTATTGTCTGCTTATTAACATTTCGTTCAGATTAATTTAGCAAAAGAAGTTTCAACAGTAGTAACAGGAAATAATCAATTATTTTTTATTTCTCTATAGATTTTGGATTAAAATTTTTTTCTTCTAAATTTAACTTATAGTTCATTTTGTGTTGGCACTGTTTTATTTTTTGAAAACTTAAGCCATTATAATTAAGTTGATTTGTTTACAAATTTCACATTATTAATCTCCCTTCAATTTTCAATATCTTAATATTCATAATCTATCTCAATATCTTTAATTATTTTTTTTTTGCATGCATTGTAATATTAAGTTCAATTTAGATAAAAATTTGAGGTAATAAAAATTAGAAACATTGTAAAGTTATAGATTTTAAGCTTGTAACATTGTATACTTGCAAGCAAAGCTTTTTTTTTCTTTTCATGACTTTCTATTTAAGTTCTAATTCATTTAATTTCTTTATTCAAAATATCTATGAACATTAGAAGTTAAACTTTTAAAATTCGTCTTTCATTTTAAATTAGTTTCACAAATAATAAATCTCCTAAATTTGCATATAATCAAAATGGTCTTTTAAAATAATCCATAAATAAGTAAAGAAATTTTCAATAAAAACTCAAAAATTCCTTTTTTTTTTAAAAAATTTTTTTTAACTATTTGATTACTGCTTAACCTACTTAGATGTTATTTGCTTGTTGATAGTTTATAAAATGTATGTTTTGAAGTTTTAAAAAAGACTGTTGCTTATTTAATCCTGGAGTGGAAACTAAGAGATTTTTGACATTGGTCTCAACGATCAGTAACTTGAAGAAATTGCTACTTTGTATATATTTTCATTGATCTGTTTACAAGTCCTTATTTGATTTTTTTTTTCTTTAAAAAAAAAACAAACTAGGTGATAGAATGAATATTACCTGTTATCTGAGCATGCCAAAATATTAGTCATACTTTAACTTTTTACATGAATATTTAGCCATACATGACTGCAATAGATATGATGCATTTTTCATGGAAATTATGAGGTGATATTATTCATAACTATGAAGGAAAAAAAGTCTCCATTGTGAAGAGAGTTAGACAAAAGTTTATTCTCTGGTTGACAGGTTAAGTAGAAATTGCAATACAGAGAATATCAATATTATAATAAAATAAACTATTGTGAAAAAACAAACCAAAATGTCACTATTAATTGATCATCTGAAATGCTTTAAAGCTTCTGTTTAGTTGGAAACTAAGTTATTGAACTTGGAATTATTGAAAAAATGTAACCTAAGTTATCTTTTTATTGATAAATTGAAATACCAAAATTATTTGGTTGCAAAGTTAAAAGAATATTCAAAAGAATTATATGGAATGAGGAACAAAAATATTCACTAAAGAATCTTGTCGGCAGTTGGAAGATGTTTATATAATGTTTAAGTGATTTTTTAATAAATTAACTTTTTTCTAATGGCTTAGCATAATTTCAAATAAAGCTCTTTAAATTTTTCCTAAAATTAAAGTAGAAATTATCGACTAAGTTATTATAATATTTTCCTTGGATTCATTGAAAATTACATTGAATTTTAAGTGAAAGCCGTGCTTTCAGTGAAATCTGTAAATGTATTCTAAAATTTCAACTGCAGATAACCTGTTACAAAAGAAGTAGCTATATTTCAGTGTTTTTGAGCTGTAATTATTTTGTTAATATCTCCCTTGATTTGTTTAAAAAAAAGTGTTTCAATCTGGAAAAGATCTGATTTACTTAATATATTTCAAAATATTAACTTCTGTAACAGAAAACATGCTGTTAAATTGTCAATTTTTTCCATAAATGTTCTGAAAGATGTGTAGTATAATTAATTAACCATAGATGTGTGAATTAATTTCTGAAGACTCTTTTAAAGACATACTTTTCTTGTAAATTATCTCTCTCCCCCATGGTGGAGATTTTTTAAAAATTTAAAACTAAATTTTAGGTTTTAAAATTTAGGCTTATCACCAAATAAAAACAGTCTCAGTGAAGGTAATTATTCAAGCAAAGCAAATATTTTCTTTACGCTATTAAATCACATTAATAAAAGTCAAAGAAAAGTTCAATTTTTAATATATTTAGAAAGGTGCTGATAAATCTGAGAATATTTCTCCCTAACCCACTGGTGGTTTAATAAGTTGGCAAAATCGAGATAATGTTTCTTCCCAATACAATATTTCCCTACCTAATAACATGGAAAAGCAGATTTTGCTGTGCAGAGAAGTCGGCAGGTTAAAATTATGTCAGATTTATATTTCAATTAGAAATTGGTTAGAAAGAATTGATTTTCTATACCTTTATCAGTGTTTTCATTACAGAAAAAAAATGGAAGAGAATTTCTCACCCTTTCTCAAAAACAGGGTGAGATTTCTAAAAATTAAAAAAACACGAATAGACTTGGAAAAAAAATATTTCTTTAATTATAATAAATTTTTAACATCTTCTAAATTCTAAACCATTGAATACTTTTGCTGCATTATCATATGGAAAATGTTCTATATCTACTTTTTCATCAGCTATTCTCATTAGGTTTGCTCAAATGCTTATCAGTCGACCTGTTACAATATTTTGTCTTAATTCGCTTTTACACATCGCTCTAAATTGTAGATGAGGGAGTTTGGTAATTCATTAACAGCTAAAAATAGAGATAACTTTAAACAACTTATTATAAAGAACTCACTTTTTTTTTCCCAACACTTGTCGTAGCTGTTTTCATGTCTTTTTCAAAATGGTGGAAGACTGAATTTTTTCCAAAATTTGAGAGATTCGCGCATTTTAAAATTGATTAATACAGTGCACGAACTTCTCGTGTTAATCATTTTTTAATGCGAGAAAAGAGAAAAATATGTGAGATTCTCGCACTGTAGTGGAAACATTGCTTTATCCTTTTTATAAAATTTAGTTTTCATATTTGCTTTTGTATGAACACTAACTTAAATCTGTTCCATAG
Source organism: Parasteatoda tepidariorum (assembly GCF_982258835.1). Taxonomy (NCBI): domain Eukaryota; kingdom Metazoa; phylum Arthropoda; class Arachnida; order Araneae; family Theridiidae; genus Parasteatoda; species Parasteatoda tepidariorum. Next base: position 38,605,034 of record NC_141757.1, on the reverse strand, counting down.
GACTTTAGTAAAATTTGAGAGCAAATAATTCTATTAAACCAAATTGTCAATTTTCACCCCTTAAGTTTATTTTTTTCAAATGCTTTAGTTCTTTTTGTTGATGGTTAATGATTTTTGTTTTCCTCTATAGTATGCAGCCCCACCAGTACTCAATATCCATTGATACAGGGTCTCTGTGGTGTTCCTGATGTGCCCCATGCCGCCAATGTTTTGCTATTAAATGCAGAGGGCAGCGGTGTGGGGAAATTTAAAGAGCCCCCTGTGACTGGAACAGTCTCAGTGAAGGTAACTATTCTAACAGAAATATTAAAATGCGTACCATAAATTCTTTTACTGAAATGTTCTGTAGATTCCTGAACATTTTTCATTTAGATTTTGTTTCTCACATTTATTTCATCACCGGCGTCGAACAGCCGACCCAATTTTTTTGGTTTACGACTAATGCCTAACTCTCCCCTTCTATTGCTAAAATTTGACCAAATCTTGTAAAACTTCTTTAAAAATTCTGTCTACATTTTTATTTTTACATGATGTAAATATCACAAAGGCATTTTATAATGAAATATATTGTCTACTTGACATTCAAGCTAAATGCCATGTCTTGGTCAGATTCATAAGTTATGAAAATGTGTTAGTGTTTGACACACATGATGATTAAATTTAAAAAAGAATTGGGCAACATCAAGTTAACTAACATGTTTTATGTCCTGTTAGTTTTTCACCTTCATAATTTGAATATAAAAAAAAAATTGGAATATAATTGATAGTGCATATTTGAAAATGTATGACAGAATTTGCTACTAAATTGAATTACTATCTTAAAAATTATTTAAGGTTCAATTAAAATGGCTTATGACTAAATGTATTAATAAAAGTTTTTATATTTTTGTGAATACATGTTTTATTCTAGTGGGATGAGGTGACGAAGGAATCTATAGATGATGCAGTATTGCTCACTTTCAACTTCCATCTAAGTGATGCAAAAGTAACGCAGTGGAATTCTGTGCTTTGGAAGAGACGGCTTTATGTCCAGGTTCCAGACGGTGGCATGTGTGATGGATCAAAGGAATCGTAAGTATTGTGTCAACAAGATTATCTTCGTGGCTGAATATGTTTATTTAATGGCATTTAGTGATCATCATACATGGGAACGTTACTTTTTAAAAAGTAACAAGTAAAAAGTACAAGTAAAAGAACAAAAAAAATAATGATTTTTCAAATTAATCGTAAATTTCATAAATTTAAGAAAAATTTATATTAAATGCATTCAATTTTATTTCAAAGGTATAAAACTTCTAAAATGAAGGAAAATGTTACAAAATTCAATGTTTGCACGTAAAAGGAATTTTAAATTATGCTCCTTTTAAAACTATTAAATCTTTGTTTTTACTTTCAGAATTTTTAGTGAAAAGTTAATTTGGTAATACATATTAATTTGTTGAATAAATTCTGTAACATATTTTTGTTTAAGGAACTAAGCAAAAAAAAGATAATAATTCATATGCAGGTAAAATCCATTAAAGTAAGTTTTCATGATTTGGTTAGGAAGAAACTTTTTAAGAAGAAAAATTTTAAAAACTTCAGAAAAATGTAACAATTTCTTTAAACTATCCTCATTACAAATACCTATGCTTTCCCAAAAAGAACAAGGGAAAATACTAAATTTAAAAAGTAACAAAATACAAGTAAGATTACATACTTTTTTTACCCTGTATAGTGAGCATAATAATTTACTTCTTAGAACGCAACACTTTATAGTTGAACTATAACTATAAAAGTCAGTCAAATAATTTTTTCTTTACATTTCTATGAATTTTTAAGCTGTTTTTGTAGAGTTAACTGAAATGCAGTTTAAAGTTCTTTCAATGAGCCCTTTATTGCTTTTAACTAATTTTTCCATTTTAACACTTAGATAACTTTTATTTAAATAACAGGTTTTTGCAACTCTTGGAGTTTGCTGAAGATGAATTGCAGTGTTCACATGTCATTGTTTGCTTTAATAAGAACAGGCGAGACAAGGGTAACTATGCGTTCATTGAAATTTTTTTTTTTTTTTTAATCTAATAATTCGGATATTTTTGGTGATTACATAGTAAGCACTAAATGTTCTCCTACTTCGCAATTATATCAAAGTGAAACTATATTGTGTAAGCTAGGATTCCATTTTGGTTAATTACTGATCTTATTTTTTGCTCAGTTATTGTAATTAGACAAATAAAACAACTAGTGAAACTTGTATTTCTTGAATTTTGTTTCTATAGTTTTATGTTAGCTGATGACATACTAGGTGAAATCATTGCTAATTGTCTAGTTTTACTCAATTGCAACATTGGCTGAGCATTCTTTGAAGTTTTGAGTAGATTCTGAAAATCTAATTCCAGGGTTTTCTTTTCGCTGACTATATTATCGTAAATTCAAAGGCAATCATTCTCCAGAATTCTTTTTCTGCAGTTTTTCTAGTATGATTTGATTAGCTGTGTCCTTGAATAAGAACGTGTGGGATGGGTTCTAGTACAATTTTTTTTTTTTTTTTATAATTTAATGCAATGATAAAATATCTGTCCCTTACAACTATGGAAGTGCTCTAGTAATCTTTTGTTCATACCAGTTAATAAAACAGTTAGATCAGTTAAAAATATTTTCTTTTGTGAAGAAAAGATTCTGACTGCGTATTTATTTATTTTAAAAGATATCTACTTGTGAGAGATCAAATTATTGTAGGTTTATATTTTGTGTTGAAATAAGACTAATACTTTTACTTTTTACTTTACTTTTTACTTTACTTTTTTTTTTTTACTTTTTTTCCCAAATTACTCGACTGAACTCAATTATTTGTACTGTAATCTGTAATTCCTTAGCTAGGCTAAGGCCTGTTTAAAGATTTATTGGTTAACATGTATTAGTGGCAATTTCTTTAGAATAGTATTTAAAAACGTTTTTTTTTCCCTCTAGAAATAAGTGTCTGTTATGGAAAAAGTATTGAGTATCAGAATTTGAATAAAAAATTGTAAAATTAAGAAAGTGAATTTTTAGTTTGAAGGCCTACATTGTAAAAGATAAAATAGTATTAAATAAAATTTAATTGCCCAGAAGCTTTTAATCAGCTAGTAGAGTAATAATATAATTATAAAAATCTTATTTGATTTCAGATATTTTATTTCAGAATGTTATATATATAAAATTGAATATACAAGTCAGAACTTAACATTATAAGCTAAACTTCAATTAATTGCACAAGCATCGGTCAAGTTTCCCATTAACTTGTCTCAATTTATTTCAGTTGCTCTTGTTCGAACATTCATGTTTCTTGGATTTTCGATGCTTGCACCAGGACATAAACTTGCCCCTGCTAATGCGAATGAGGAGACACTTTGCATGTTGTACATCATCGAAGAAGAATAGTATGCCATCTCGGTACCATTTCATTGGATTGTTTGAAAGTCATCTATACAACACCACCTGTAATTGAAGGGGCTCTTGAATTTTCCCACACTTAACTTTTCCAAAGTACTTTGGCTTTTTATACTTACCCCGGCTTCGCTGTTTTTAAATTTGAACTGTGTAGCATGTTGGCGGCTGACGAACATGAGCTCAATTACATACATATTCTTTTTTGTTTTTATAATTTTTATTGCTTATTAAAATTTATGAGCTGTATGATAAAAATGCTTTGCTGTAACTTTTTAACACTCTTTATTTTGGGGACCAAGTTATTTTTCCTTTTAACATGTATCTAAGCCCCTGTTCTTTGGAGAACTATGCATTCTGTATTTTCTAGTTCAACATGTGTATTTTTTTTCCTGATATCTTTTGTCTTAAAAAAAATATTGTAGTGATGTTCATTCCAAGTTTAAAACGTTCTGTCTTTCTGAAAATTATTGTGATGTGGTAGTTGGGTGTTACTCTTTTTTTATTTATCCATATTTTTTGTGTACTTACTTGAGACATTTCTGTAATAAAGAAATTTATCTGTTATCAGTAGTGTTTTATTTCTAAAATGTTTGTGCTAAGATTAACTTTCAAAGTGTTCAAAACAATGTGGGTTAGTAATAATTTAATTTGCTTTACAGAAATATTTTTAAAATGTTTCTCACTAATTTTTAAAATTCTCATGCCTACAAAATTAAAATCTTTTTCTGAAAATACTGAGGCTAGGTTTTGAGCACAGGTTATTAGGCAATGGTAATAATTTGCCCCATTGAATTAATGTTAATTTGTAAATGTTAACTTGCAGCTTAAAAAAAAATGCTCTACCAAGGTTATCTTTCAATGTGAAGCTTTAATAAGAATTGTAAATAAAGCAACTTTTTTCTATGTTGAATATATACGTAGGTTCGGGGTTACTATTTTCGAGAACATAAATCAAGATAACTGAAGACTGTTTTTACTCTAAAATGAACTATAGATGGGAACTCTGACATTTTTAAAAAAATTGATTCAACTTTTCAAACAGGAAATGTATGATTGATAAATTTATAGTATTTAAATTACCCAGATTATGAATGATTGTAAATTACAACCACCTAGCTCTCAGAAAAAAAGTATTCAGGAGGTCTTTGTCACACTTATTTTGTTCAAATTATATCTGCGCTGTTTTATAGTTATAGTGGTGTAGCTTCAAAAGAAGGAATGGTGGGAAATGACTAAATTTTGGTTGCTGTATTTTATGGGTACTCTATCTTTAAAAATTCCCCCTTTTTTTTTCAGTAATTTAATCGATATAAATATTTGGGAAATGAAAGTAAATTCTAACAGAAAAAGAAATATTCAGAGAGTGAAGGTATAAAAAAATCGCATATTTTAATTCGTAAGTTTGAATTTTCTTGAAAGAAAATTTATAAGGTTTAAACCAAAAATTAAAACCATTATAGTACAAAATGTGATGCGATATTCGTTAAGTATACTTCAAATAATATCTCTTGAATTATTAGGGGTTTTATGAATTTTAAATAGAAAACTTTTTTTTTCGTTCTTCCTAAAAAATCACATAAAAAAAATTATAAACACTACTAAGAGAGCCATTAAAAAATTTGCGTTTTCCTTCTCTTTTTCGAAAGTTTCATGTTTCGATAATGTTCCACGATATTTTAAAATATCGTGGATTTAAATATCACGTGCAAATGCATAGAGCTATCTAACGAAAAAATAATTTATATTAACAATGGCATATGTACAAATAAATTTTTTCAAAAAGTGATTATTTAACTGCGGGATTAAAAACTGTCGTCTTCTAATAACCTTGTAGTTAAAATTATTACGGGATCGTCAAAAATCAGTAGTAAAAACATCGCAATAATAGAACAAAAAAAAAGAACCCTCTTAAATTTACAATGGAATTCAGCACGAGTAAAGCGCGACAAAAAGTGATAACTCAAATGTGCTATTTGAAACTCGCTTGTCGTAATGATACATTAAGAATACTCGATTTTCAAAAGCATGGCAATAACTGCCTTTAAAAAAAGAAAAAAATTAATTTAGATTCACGATGAAATCACATAAAAAAGCACATTAAAATATGATTAATTAAATGCGCGATTTATAAATAACGAGTCGTAATAGAATAAATGTATCGGAATTTTTAAAACCTCACGGAAATTGGTCCTTTGGATTCACGATTATAACGACAAAAATAAAGCAAGTTAAAAAGTAATTACACTAATTCGAAATCCATGCATCGTAATAGCGTATTAAAAATATTAGGTTTTTTAAACCTTACGGAATTTTGTAGCAATAACCGTTGAAAAAGCGAACGTGAAGCAAGATAGACAATAGAATCTCTGAAAATTGAGCTCATCGAAAAGTGATACTCAACTGTGCGATTCAAAATTTTCGACATTTAAAAGAAGAAGAAAATCATTGCGCCCAGAAGCTCCCGCGGGCTGCTGGTTAATTGTATTGGTGTGAACAATTCAATACAAGCTTTCTAATGAGCATTAAAGTAACATTGAGTCTCAGGAATAGCAAACGGGACTTAATCTATCGGTCATTAATAGTGAAAGGGTTGTACTAAAAAGTGTAGATTGTATTATATAAATCAGCGTTAGTTTTTTGTCGTGATTTCTCGCTTATACTAATATGGAAAAAAGAAAGGCTTTTTGTGCGAATACACACAAGTAAAAAAAAAGAAAAAAGGAATTTTTCCTTTTAGTGTTGGCGCAATACTATCTGTCTCCGCTTCGTATATTTTTGTTCATTATACTGGATAACCTTCATTTGGCGGAATGCCTTGCTAAAAATCATCGTTTTTTACGATGGTTCAGTTTCCTCTCGATGTACAATGATCCTTTGATTTTTAAATTTGTTGCGCAAACTTTATTATCCTTTATTTAACTTTAAAGTATTAATTTTTTTTATTTGCGCTTAAGAGTCTACATGTAATTTCATAGTTAATTATCTGAATATTCGTTATCGGAACGAAGTGAAAAAAGTAAACAATTAATATATTAGTACTGAACAAAGCTACGAAATCATGCAAAAAATTTTAACACATACCAACACAATGAATAAAGCTAAAATAATTACTTTTTTCTATTATATTTTTTCCTTCATGGTGGCTTTACGTTATTAAATTAAGAAAAACATGTTTTTAGTAGTTCATCCTATCAGAATAAAAATTAACCCTATTCAATATAATTTGGCATGATGCTGTTGCTTGATGATCGTAGTCGAAATTTACCGCAATCATGTTATTTTCTGCGGTACTTATTCCTTCGGAGAGACATAAAAAATCTTTTTCCACAGTATCTATGTTAAAGCTTTTTAAGTATTGATGCGGTTTTAATTCGTGTCTAATATACTAACATAATACATTGTACCTATACTTGATACCTATTGAAACTGTTTAAAATTTTCATTCAATACTCAATATTTCTATTTAAAAATGGTTTATTTCCCGCTTGAGTTAAAAGAAATCTATTTTTTTTCTTCCCTAGTGTGATGTTTTCCATTATGAAAGAAGTCCATCTCTAGTTAAAATGTGCTTCATTTAATACATGGATTTCTTTTATCAAGTTTTTTTTCTCCTTTCACTCTGAACTCATCTCTCTGTAGAATTGGAGGAGAGGAAAAAATGAAGCAATGTTCACAGAATTAAGATTAATTTATTTGTCTCGAACTTTAAAAATTTAACTTTATTTAATTTTTTCTTTATTTTATTCATGTTATTTGGAAATTTAGAACAAACAACGTTTTTTTTTCTTTTGAAGCAGTAGTTGAATTAGTAAATGAATTAATTTAAAAAATGTCATGCATATAAAAATAAGTTAATTTTATAAAATTGAGCTTTGATTTTCTTCTAAATACGAGACTAATTTAGATGTTTTAAACTATTGTATAGTACAGTTGCTGTGTAAAGCGATGTATTTTTTAGTGGATTTATTTTAATAATTCTTCAAGAGGCTTCCACTTCCAAGGGGAAAAAAGTCAATTATTTCTTTGAGGAGGCTATTTAGGTCTCTATTTTTTTTATACCATTACTATTTTTTGTATTTAAGGCTTTTATAACAACTAAATTCAAACATAATTAAAGTGGAAATACCATAATAATAAGTTTTTATGTAAGCATTAATTTTTTTTCTTCTTAAATTATATAGATATTAATAAATATATTCTCATTTAAGGACTTTTATGCACCATGAAAAATTAGAATCTAAGTTGTTAATATATAAAAGAAATTTAAATTACAAATATGACTTTTTATTTAATAAACTTAGTCTTATATGTTAGGATTTTTTAAAATTTTTTACTGGATGTTAATGATTGCTAAGTATGCGCGTAGTACATCTAAATTTACTCTTTTCGGTTATCAGATTGTTTCAGAAGTATTTGTCTAACTCTAGAAGATGTTTGGGCCAGTACAGCCCAGGACTTAATTATTTCGAATTGTTAGCAAATTCTACTCAAAAGCAATGTTTTGTATTTTAAAATTTTCACGAAACCAACTGGTTGCTTTTTTTTTCAACGCAAGATTTCGGAGGTTAAAATATTATCGTATTACAAGATTATATTTTTTTCGTTGATTTGCTTCGGCGTTATGGCTGGTTTAATACGGAAAACTTTCAATGTCAAAGTGTAATTTTTTATTCAAGGTAAAGCTTGCAATCATAGACATATTGTTTGTGTTCTGTTGACTGCACTTACGCGATTGCTGATCTGGTTCCACTCCATGTCCCACAAGAGTGGAAATTTTTATTTAAAATTTCTGGGGTTCAAAACGATAGACATTATTTTAGTTTAACACTATGTTATTTTAACTGTGCTCCAAAACTAAAATTCTGTAGAAATTTTTCTTTTTAGAATTTATAATATTTAAGTTGCTATGGATTTGTAATTTTGGAATTTTCATCTCTTAAAAAATTGGATAACATGTGCAAGTGGCCTCACGTTCTTGAGAACGGTAGTTCGAATTAATCCGGCTGTAGACTCCCCGCGTCGTCAATGGAGACTGGTGCACGTTAAATCTATCGAGTCACAAAGTCCTCCATGTTCCCATAACAAATTATACCTTTGGGGACATTGGATTGCAGATGGATCGTTCTCTGGTTCAGGTCAAAATTACGATCTGTGGATGAATGAATGGATGTATAAATGGGTATGACTTTAAAACGGGTGTGACGTATGGGTATGGTAGAAGTCGAATCTTTCGTCGTAGATGGCGCCACTGGAAAGCAAGAACATTCGCACCTCTTGCCTTTATGGCTTACGACAACAACAGTAATACAAGGAAACATCTACTCAATCAAAATAATGTAGGTCCGATGGTACAGTAGTTGAGGCATTAAGCTGAGATTGTGAAGTCAGAGGTTCTCATCTCGGTGGTGGCTTGACTTCCATTCAGCTTCAAATTTATGAGTGCAAGATTGTACCTGCAAAGAAAAAAGAGGCCATTGCGTAATACTGACCACATTGCTATCATTATGTTGTTGATCTTTAAACTTTAGAGCCTTTTAATCTACGAGAAACTATTGACCGACAACTGGTTTTAGTGACAAGAGTGCACTTTGTTTTGTTAGTTTTGGATGAAATATAATTGAAACTCCTTTTTATCGTAAAATTATTGATTAAATTTTAAAAAAATTATCTAGACCAAAGATAGCGAATCTATGCACGCGACAGGTATTTTGGTAGCACAAGGGAAGTACAAATTAAATTGCTTTTATTTACTAACATTCAATAAAAACATTAAGAAAAAAAATAACTTCAATGCTAGATGCCATTATATGCAGATTCCGAAAAAAAGTACGATTTTGAATACCATTTATTACATTTTCCAAAATGTAAGTCTGACTATAAATACCACTTCCACTATGAAAATCTTTATTAAAGAAGAGATTTATGAAGAAAAAAAAATTTATAGCTTCAGTTGCTCGATTTCGTTTCATTGCTTACCAAGAAGGGTGGTGCCATAAGATATATTACCTTAGCTTAATATCAAAAGTGAAATACTGTTTGATTTCGTAATAACTAAACAGTAAATAACGTAATTCCATAGTTTAAAATCTAGATACAATGGCTTAAAAATTATTTTTTTAAGAAGAAAGTTAACAAATGGCACACTATACACTGGAAAATAATAAATTATACTTTAATTGACACGCTTATCGAAAAGGATTCGCCATCTCTAATAGATTAATTACTCCGGGGGATATTTTGTAAGATTCTGATTTATTTTGTTTCATAAGATTTTTAAACAGATCTTTACTATTGATATTTTCGCGTCGTTGATTTCACATTTGCAATCGGTTTCTCTCTACAAGCTGATTTCTCTGCTTTTATATCCCACTTCTGTGCTACGTAGGGAGTGGTAGAACGAAGGCGATAATACACTTCAGTTTATGGTATGTTTAGTTCATATGCTTTTTTGCTTTAAGTGTTATTTTCAAAGGAGCAGACAAGTATATATATATATATATATATATATATATATATATATATATATATATATATATATATATATATATATATATATATATATATATATATACAAAAATTATAAGTACTTTCGTATTAATAAAACCATTAAAACTTCTTCGTTTTCATAAAATGTCTTTGGTAAAGAATAGGTGTAGAAATTCTATTTTGGGACTTCAAGGATGAAAACACTCCATTGATTTATAATTAGATTTATATTTCAAAGGTTATTTTTAGAATCTTGTCCCTCTTTCACTTCCATATTAGGAAGCATTAAATGATTATCGATGATGCGTAGAGTTACAAGGTATGCACGACTGGAACCTGTTTACATCATTCTCTGTTAGTATTTAATGCGGGACAGATGGTTTTCGCATGTCTCTTCCTGAATAACGTGTTCCATACAAGATCTGCCCGAACCATCCGGACTTTTACCCACACACCCTCCCTTGTGGAGTGGGGATGTGAACTATTATAACCACCAGCCTACCTTTAAATAAATCTTTTGATAACGTATTATGGCTTACGACTGAATTATTAAAGCTGAATACAACAATGATAACAGGAATGTAGACCTGTTATTATATATATATATATATATATATATATATATATATATATATATATATATATATATATATATATATATATATATATATATATATATATATATATATATATATATAATGATTTTTTAGTAACTTAGTATTGAGAGCAACATGATTGAAGAGTCCAGTTGTGCATAATCTTCTTTTATTAAGTTGCGATGGTGAAATAGCAGTTTAACCCCTCTCCGAAGCGGGAGAGGGGGAACAGATATCCCGTCTAAGCTGACGGATTTTATATTAGCAAGATAAACATCAAAAAGCCACGCAAAAATTAGCGCTCTGCATTTTATAGGATGATTAAACAGTGTGAAGAGGTCCCAGTCATATGCTTTTTCTGTATTCTTACGCCTCATCAAATTTATTTATTACTCAAAGCAAATCGTTTAATCTTTCCTTATATGGAAGTGAAAGATCTTAAAATAACTTCTCTTTTGAAGTATTAATCTAATTATTATTCATTGGCATGTTTTTAGCCTTGAAGTCCCAAAATAGAATTTCTACCCTTATCCTTTACTAAAGATATTTAATGAAAAGGAATGAAGTTTTAATGCTTTTATTAATACAAAAGTATTTAATTTTTGTATTACATATATATATATATATATATATATATATATATATATATATATATATATATATATATATATATATATATATATATATATATATATATATATATATATATATATATATATATATATATATATATAAACCTAAACGTTCCTTATAAACTTGTATATTCAGACCAAAATAAACTAAACTAAGAACTTCATTTTGAAAAGAAAATCTGTAGCTTTCTAAACAAAACTAATTTCAGACTTGATAGTATATATTTACACCCAAGTTAGGAATATTAAGTACTTGTATAAATGCAACAAAAAAATTGCTCCCTACTGTTATTGTTGGCAAATTTTGATTTACCCTAAATTAGATAATCTTATGAACATACTTTTATTATTCACAACTTAATTTACTAAAAATATTTAAGGGTATAAAAAAACCACGAGTCTAAAAGCAAATATATCGGTTTTTTTCGACTTATTTCATTATCTTTGCTTACCATAATAGAATTATAAACATAATATAATTAGATAACATGGAAACAATTGATTAAAAGGATCTTTTGTTCGCGAAATCTCTTTGTAATTAACTGAAGAATCACAATATCGATGCCAAAACTCCTCGCCAAATCAGAAAAGAAAAAAGAAATCCATAAAATAAGGAAAGTTTATTTATAGAGGCTTAATTTTTAATGCCGTAACCGATTGTCGTCTTCCCACTGTGTTCTACCTTATACTTTGGCAGCTGAGAATCTAGATTCGGATTTCTCCGGATTCTCTGTTTGCGTAAGAGTTCAAATGTGTCGCGTTTACGTGTTTATCTGTTTACATTACTTCCGTCTGTAACTTCCCTTTATTTGATTTCAACATTCATTATTTCAACAATTAATAGGTTTCCAAATACAATTTTATTTCTTGTTTTTTATCGAATATTTATTATCCCCTCAAAAATTTTTTTAGAAAGTGGAAAGAGATTGGGAGAAAGTGAACCTCAAGTATTGGGAGAAAGTGAACCTCAAAAACTATTATACGATACATAAGTTGTTTTTATTTTATAACCGTAGTTGAACAACCGACCCGATTTCATGGGTTTATGACTGCCAATGCTCAACTCTGTAGCCTTGTAATTTTGATCCCAATCCAGAAGACTCCTGGATCAAGTATTGGGAGAAGTTTACCTTCGTGGAAGGCTTTTTGATGGAGATAACCCGCAATTGCGTTACACAGAGATTAAAACCACGAAAACCTCCCACTGTCAGTCAGACGGCATTACCCATCGTCCATCTACCATTGAGGATATTTTACATCAGCACCGTGGTCGTTGCGAACTGGGTGCGGAATTCGTATTAACCAGCAATCGCTGGGATTCGAACTAGGATCACTTCAGGGGGAGGCGAGCGCTTCCTCCCCTGAGCCACTACGACTCATATAAGTTGTTTTGAAAATAAAATATGGTAAATTTATTTTATAATAAACAAAAGTTAAGATGAAGGACTAAAAAAGCAATGATATTTAGGAAATCCAAACTAGAATTTCAATTTAATACAGAAAAAAAAAATCCCCAAGCAGTTGATTTCTGCAGATTAGCTACGCTTAAATATAAGTTAATTTGATTTTTGTTTTAAATTTAAATTCCACTTCTGTAATATGAGGTTGGTGGCCGTCTTAAAGATTTGAACAACGTTTAAATTAATTAAAAACTGTTTTTACGATTTATAAGTGAGCATTGGTTTGTTTAATTATTGGGTTTAGTTAACCATTTCAGGTTAAGTGTAGCCAGTCTGGCAACGTTAATTCAACAACAGTTACAAACCACTGGAAATGAGCGACGGTGGCTCAGGGGGTAGAGCGTTGGTCTTCCGATGAGGTAACCCAGGTTTGAATCTCAGCGATGGTTGGTCGATGCGAATTCCGCACAGACCATATTGCAGACTTAAAATATCCTCAGTGGTAGACGGATCGTGGATCATTCCGTGTTTATCATAGTTGTTTTAAAAATGTTTATAAGTTGTTTTTTTTAGTCAAATAAAATTTTTTTATGAAACATAAAATTTGTGCTGAACAAACGACGTTATTTTAATGCAACAGTAATTTTAACTGTAATAAAAAAAATTGTAGCGTGTTGTGTTTTACATTGTCTTTTGATGTTCAAAAATCATTGCTAAGCAATATTTAATGCTTTTCATATCTGTTTTTAAAATGTTTATACGTTGTTTTTATAGTTAAATACAAATTGCTTATGAAACGTAAAATTTGTAAACAAACGACGTTATTTTAATGCAACTGTAATTTAAAATCTATATTAATGCACAAAGTTGCTTTATAAATAACTGAAATACTATGATATTACGAATTATAATCAGTTTCCTTACAGTTTTGTTAGATTACCTTTATCAATTCTTCCAATTACACTTTGTTTGTGTGCTTCGATTGGTCACAAAATAGTGAATACTATAATATCACGAATTATAATCAGTTTCCTTAACAGTTTTGTCATATTACCGTTATCAATTTATCAATTTTTCCAATTACACACAGTTTGTGTGCTTCGATTAGTCACAAAATAGTGAATACTATTTATAATCAGCTTACTTAACAGTTTTTTTTATAAAACCTTTATCAATTCTTCCAATTACACACATTTTGTGAGATTCGAATGGTCACAAAATAGTGAATACTTTGATATCACGAATTATAATCAGTTTCCATAACAGTTTTGTTACAATACCTTTATCAATTTATCAATTCTTCCAATTACACACAGTTTGTGTGCTTCGATTAGTCACAAAATAGTGAATACTATTTATAATCAGTTTTCTTAACAGTTTTTTTTTTTTAAATAACCTTTATCAATTCTTCCAATTACACACAGTTTGCGTGCTTCGATTCGTCCCAAAATAGTTAATACTATGATATCACGAATTATAATCAGTTTCCTTAACAGTTTTGTCATATTACCTTTATCAATTTTTCCAATTACACACAGTTTGTGTGCTTCGATTAGTCACAAAATAGTGAATACTATTTATAATCAGCTTCCTTAACAGTTTTTTTTTTTTATAAAACCTTTATCAATTCTTCCAATTACACACAGTTTGTGTGCTTCGATTGGTCACAAAATAGTGAATACTATGATATCACGAATTATAATTAGTTTCCTTAACAGTTTTGTTATATTACCTTTATCAATTTATCAATTTTTCCAATTACACACAGTTTGTGTGCTTCGATTAGTCACAAAATAGTGAATACTATTTATAATCAGCTTACTTAACAGTTTTTTTTTTATAAAACCTTTATCAATTCTTCCAATTACACACATTTTGTGAGCTTCGAATGGTCACAAAATAGTGAATACTATGATACCACGAATTATAATCAGTTTCCATAACAGTTTTGTTACAATACCTATATCAATTTATCAATTCTTCCAATTACACACAGTTTGTGTGCTTCGATTAGTCACAAAATAGTGAATACTATTTATAATCAGTTTTCTTAACAGTTTTTTTTTTTATATAACCTTTATCAATTCTTCCAATTACACACAGTTTGTGTGCTTCGATTCGTCCCAAAATAGTGAATACTATACAAAATACTAATTATAATTCATGATACTATGACTATTCATGGTACTATAAAATTAAAGTTCCTGCCAGATTCTTATTTTGCAGCGTTTTTATATATATAAAAAAAAAAAGTAGAGGTTTCATATAAATTAAATTCTTTTTAGCTATTAACCCATTGGCTACTAATATTTCATCTACTAATAATTTAAATATGACTTCCATCTTAACTTGTTTAAGGATTATCAATAGTTTATCATTTGATAAATATATTTTATTGTTGTTTTGTTTGTTTAACTCAATATTGTTTGTGTTTCAAAGAGCAAATTTATGTAAGATTGGTTTACTGATAAATAGCCCTTTTTAGGTTTAATTTTGTATGATAATGACAATATAACTGATAAATTGTTAAGTTCGGAATATCTAAATCGTAGGTTAATAAACCTATTGTTCTTTAAGTATTTGCAAGATACATGGATACATACATATGTGTTAATCATTAATAGAAAAATGTAGGTCAAACCATTTACAATATTTTTTTATAAACTATAACAATAATAATAATTAAACTGCATTTTTTATAAATTATATCAATAATAATTGAACTATATTTTTCATAAAATATATTTTATTGTTCATTCTATTTTTTTAATTCGTTATCATTTATATTTCATTGAGCAAATTTATGCAAAATTTGTTATTTGTAAAGATTCATTGTTAGGTTTAGTTTTGCAAGATGATGACAATAAGACTGATGAATTGTTAAATTTAGTGTATCTAAATTATAGGTTAATAAACTTTTTGTTCTTTATCTCATATACATGTGTGTAATATGTGTTAATCATTAAAAAAAAATGTTGGCTACGGTTAGTGTGCGGGTGGATGACCACTTGGATCAGTCTGCGTAGGGACCGAGGGTGTGCGGTATTGGTCCTCGTTAAACTGTGCTACCGTAAAGTGCTCGATTTCGCACGCAGGTCGTCGAGCTACCGAAGCGGGGGTGCCATCTCCTCCGCAGAGGATCGAAATTGTGATGGCATGTCTTCGGATCATCCTCCGGGATGTTTCCCAGACCGTCGCCAATAGCCTATTGTGCAGCTCTAGTGCGACATAAATTAACAACAACATTAAAAAAATGCGGGTAAACCACTTACTATATTTTAACTATATTTTTATTAACTATAACAATAATAGAAATTAAACTACATTTTCTATAAATTATATCTGTAGTAATTAAACTATATTTATTTCATAAACTATATTTTGTTGTTCATGATTAGCTTATGATATTTTATTTTTGTAACTCGATATCATTTATGCTTCAAAGAGAAAATATAGCCAAGATTTGTTTATTGATAAAGATTAGGTTAGGTTTATTATTGCATGATAAATGACAATAAAACGGATGAATTGTCAAGTTCATATCATATGTTAATGAACCTTTTCTTCTTTAATTATTTCCAACATGCGTGGATACATATTCTTTATTCATTAAAACAAAAATGTGAGTTAAATCACTCACTATTATAACTATATTTTCTTATAAACTATAATAATAATCAAACTATATTTTTCATAAACAATATCAATAATAATTAAGCTATATATTTTTATGAACGAAATTTTATTGTTCATTAATAGTGTCTTTTTTTTGTCAAATAAATAGCTAATAAAAGTAATTTTAATTGGATCAGAATTTAAAATACAGAATCTTTTTAAAAATCCATTTATGGAACAATACACTATTGCGAAAATTTCGCAATACAATACATTTTATTTTTTCAACTCCTAATTTAACGTGAATTTTTAATACAAGTTCATAATCCTTTCACACTCTCTTTTTGAATGTTGGAGAAGAAATCTTGAATATTCTGAGGCGGAACAGACCTTGGCATCAAAACACGATTTCGCAACAGAAAATTGACGTAAAAATATTAAATGAAAGTGAAAATGAAATAAGCATGAAAGGAGAAAGAGGATTGACTAGTTGCAGGATAGGGATATGTTTTCAACCTACATTGAATGAAACTAGAATGAACAATGTAGTACATTGGCTTTCAAGGATATAAAGTGTGCGAGTATGTAATTAATTAGAATTTAAACACGAGAGTGCATTTTTCATATTAAGTTTTAAACTTAAGGATTATATAAACATTACTTATTAAACGAAATCGATAAATTAAAAAAAAAATCTAATAGACTATTTTATTTCATTTTATAACCTTCGTTGAACAGCCGACCCAATTTTATGGGTTTACGACAGCTAATATTCAACTCCGTAGCCTTGTAATTTTGAACCCAATCCAGAAGACAAGGGGACTCCTGGATCGAGTATTGGGAGAAATTTGCCTTCGTGGAGGACTTTTTGATGGAGCTAACCCGCATTTGGGTTACATGGAGAGGAAGACCATGAGAACCTCCCACGGTTAGCCAGACGACAAGGGGACTCTAACCCGTGATCTGTCTCTAATAGACTATTTGAAGTGAAGTTTTATATAGTGATAATGCAAATTTGGCGTGATTTTTCTGCACGGAAGTGATATAATGCATACCAGAATACTTTCCGCAGACTCATACCAGACTTATTATTATAATTTCAATTATTAAAATTTTATATATGAATCAACAAAATAACTATAACCCACAGCATAATTTTTCTTAAAAATGCTTTTTAATTGAAATGTTGATTGAAATTGTTGATTTTAATTGAATTGAGTGTGTTTTTGTATCTTTACCTATTACTCCCAACTAGTTCTGTCATTGGAAAATATTTTATTGTTCACCCGGAAAGTTCGTGAAGATTTTTTATAGGTGGAGTGACCGAAAGTCCGACAAAAATATTCAAGTGGTAGCAAAAATTATACTATAAAATATATTTCTTGTTTTTAAAAAATGGGTCATTAAATTTTTTTGATCACCGCAAAGATTGGAAATTTATTGCATATATTCGGATTACCGCGAAACCCCAATTTATTTGACCCACCTAGTGTATTGCCAACACATAAGTTAATTATTAAATTATTAATATGATAATAATTAAAAAAATAACTGTATTCATGATGTAGCCTTTACTAATGACATGCTTAACTTAAATTCTTTATGTGCTTTTTTGTTTTTGCTGTCCTTTCCTTCTTCTCTTTTTCTTTTTCGTATCTTCATGAGCATCTTACCACTAATATAACTACTTCATTTTAATGTCATCAATGAGTCAGCAAATATCTCATAACAACTGAGGTGGCTTCGTTGGCCGGGTATTCCTTGGTACATATATTTTAGTTTCCGCAGTTTCTTCGATGAATATTATCTAAATTAGAGTGATTGCAAAATTAGGAAAATTTCAAACTACTTTGATGAGTACTTTGCTACCACTTGAATTTTTTTTCTGAGCCTTAGGGATGCTCCACCTATCGAAAATAGGCACGAACTTTCCAGATGACCCAATATAAAATAATACTAAAAGTTGAAAGAAAAATCTAAAAATTAAGCTACATCGTTAACTCTCAAAAGCATATTTGCCCAACTAATCAATAATAGTTGACATGACTAGTTCGGTAAAACAATTTAAGACTTAATTTTTAAAATTGCGTAAGTTTGATTTAAATTTGTGAAGTTAATTTGATTTAAAATCATTTTTTGACACTACTGCATGTGAACTGGCCTGAATGCAGGACGGAAAAGAGAAAATACTGGTAGAAGAACTATTTCAATATTAGATAATATTCGGGAGGAGTTAATCTATTCTCAACAATAACAATTGACTGTAAGGAAATTTTTTACGACGAAGAAGCAATTCAATATAAAAATTGCATCTGGTAGTTGTGGATTTTTATTATTCTGGGAAAAAAAACCAAAAAATGAAATTTATTTGTTACCAGTTTTTACTCTTTTCCGTTTCGATATATATGGTCTTTCAGTTCTGCATGTGAATAATGATTTTAGAAACCATTTAGTTATACTTCTCTCGTAGTTGTTCGCTTTTAAATTGTTAAAAGCGAATTAATTAATCAAGATTCTGAAAGCTTTAGTTTATGATTGTTTGCCACTCTATAAAATCTTTGGAAAAAGCTTATACTAGTTGGCCACACTAAGTTACTTTACCCAGTATTCGATTGATTACTAAGAGATCATTTCCCATTTAGATGATAGCTCTCGCTGTAAACCAGGGCTCGAAAAACAGCCCGTCCGCCCGTCCTCGACGGTCAAAAATTCTCCGCGGACAACGAATTTCTCGAATCCGACGTCCGCGCGGAAGGCCATTTTCCCGTTAATGTTCGTGCAGGGCTGATTGTGCTCCGGAAAAAATCCGGATTTCCGGAGTTTTTGCTAACAGTGATCCGGAAGTTTCCGGAGATCGAAGGTCCAGCCGTTTCAAAAAATCATTGATCACTGAAGTTTCCGAAAATCAAATTTTCAAAGGTGGAACTTAAAAACACAGTTTATTTTATTTGTTTGTAAGAGAGAGCCAGAGAGATACTTTATAAGCTTATATTCATGATTAATATTCATTTTTTATCAGTTGTTATAATCATAAACTCTAGAAAGAAAGACATATTTGTAAATTTTAATTACTTCTCCAGGTCATCATAGGTCTATGTAAATGGTATAGGTATGTGTTAAATTTTAAATATATTTTAAGTAAACTAAGAAACATTGAGAAAAACGGAAGAAAAACCTTGTTTAAATGTTTTTCTAATTTTTCAATTTAAACTGTTTTGTTTTTTTTTCAACTAAAGAAACTTTCCGGAATTTTGACTTGGGCTCACAATCACCCCTGTGTTCGTGATACATTTTCAATTTTTGTTATCTTACAAAGAGTCTTGTAAGTTACAAGGCAGCAAAATGACCCACAATACAGCAACATACTGCGCATATATTGATGTTTTCTCTGTCTGGGAGTATTGCAGCGGTTGAAAGGGGCTTTACAGCAATAAACTTACAAAAAAACACAATACGTACTGGTCTTAAACAAGAAGCTTTAAAAGCAATTATGAACATCTACCTAAATGGAAAACCCCTTTCAGATTTCTGTTCAGAAACCTCTGTAAATCATTGGCTTGATTGTGGAACTGGCAAACGTCATATTTGATTCATTTAAAAAACGCAGTACCCTCGGATAACTTGACATTCCATATAACTTGACCCTTGTCATTTAAATTATTTCATAAAAGAAATACTAGGTTACTATTAGTATTAGTATAACCTAGTATTTTTTTTATTACTGTATAATGTAATCCTAGTGACGACTAATTCATTGTGCAATTTATATAAATGTTTGTAGTAAATAGGAGAAAATTATATTTTTATTTATTTCGAAGCGACGGGTTAGTTTCAACGGAGGATGGGTGCATTGTTTGACAAGCCGTCCTCGGGGACGGGTAAAATTTCTGAGTTTTTTCGAGCCCTGCTATAAACCCATCCCCTTCACTTTAATTATTTTAATTCTGATGATGAAGAGGATAACCCCGGATTTTAGGTACTCCTTAAATAATGTATCAGTCAGTGAGTGAAAGTTACTTGATTCGAAATGTGCCATCTTTTCTTTAACAACCACTATTCTGTAAACAAAATGTGGAACCTTATATATATATATATATATATATTTCGAATGTACTCTTAACCTTGTTTTTCCTTTTCATCTATTGTTTTTGTAAGTTTTCCTCAGAAATACACAAAGTAATGAAATCCCACTTGAAATTGCCAAATGTGACAAAATGATATTTTTATACTTTTTTTTACGACCACTCTTTGAAACAGAAACGAATAGAAGCAGCTTTGCAAACAACAAGTTCTTGAATATTACATCAGCATGGATATTTTGCATGTTTTTGATGGAAAATTAAAAATACGGAGGTAAATTTTGTAAGATGCGTTGCGTTGTTCAAATTATTACTTTTTCCAATTTTCGCTACTATTATGAATAACAAAAGTGAAAACCGACTCTCTGCACTATTCTTTGCTCACTATTAAAAAGTCAAACATCACATAATTACTAAAACGGTATCACTCAAACATACATTAACGCGTTCACTCCGGGAAAAGTGAAAATACTGGTAGAAGAACTATTTCAATATTAGATAATATTCGGGAGGAGTTAATGTATTCTCAACAATAACAATTCACTGTAAGGAAATATATCACGGCGAAGAAGCAATTCAATATTAAAATTGCATCCGTTAAAAACAATTGGTAGTTATTGATTTTTATTATTCCTGGAGAAAAAACTAAAAAATGAAATTTATTGTTACCAGTTTTTACTCCGATGCGCTGCCAAGATGAGACAATCTAGCGTGACCCACCGGTGGGTCACCCCGGCGTGAACGTGTTAAGACATAAATTATTTTATTTCCACGTTAATAATTTCTACTGTAGCAAATTATTTGTAATTGAATATTTTAATTAAATCTTTCTCAAAGCATAGTTCAGAGATGCCAACTGCTCTGTATAGATTATTCTAGATGAGTATTTTTTTAATTTGTTTATTGATGTTGGAATTTATGAGGAAAAAAAATCTGTATATTAAAGTTAACGGCACAACGTTTTTGTCAAAGTTAAATATCTGATTTGAGAAAACGTTGAAGATAATAAGTTTGTTTAGATCTTGAAATAATACTTAATAACTCTTTGTTTATGCTTTAGAATTATTGGTCATATCTTATCTTAAAGTAGTAGTACCTTGTTTTGATCCGTTAGATAAAGTTAAGTGCTCTCTTTCAAAAATATCTTGTATTAACTGCTTATTATCTTCTTCCTCTTTAAAAGAACGTTTCAGGTATTAACCTTATCTTTAACCTGTGATTGTTGTTATCATCTCATTTTTTTTTCATGATTTATTTTTAGTCTTTAATGGAACATTTTAGCTTCGAGAATGTCGGAGATTAAATTAAATTTTATACATCATTATTTACAACTACACCAATACGTAGCAGAGAGTCATGTTTTTGCCTTAAATTGATCCAGCAATCACGTATCTTCGAAGGCAGAAGAACGAATTTTTATATTTCATTTCCAATTTTTAAAATTATTATTGAAAGTTTAATTTAGTTTACATTTTTACATTATATTTTTAGTCTTTAATGGAACATTTTAGCTTCGAGAATGTCGGAGATTAAATTAAATTTTATACATCATTATTTACAACTACACCAGTACGTAGCAGAAAGTCATGTTTTTGCCTTAAATTGATCCAGCAATCACGTATCTTCGAAGGCAGAAGAACGAATTTTTATATTTCATTTCCAATTTTTAAAATTATTATTGAAAGTTTAATTTAGTTTACATTTTTACATTATATTTTTAGTCTTTAATGGAACATTTTAGCTTCGAGAATGTCGGAGATTAAATTAAATTTTATACATCATTATTTACAACTACACCAGTACGTAGCAGAGAGTCATGTTTTTGCCTTAAATTGATCCAACAATCACGTATCTTCGAAGGCAGAAGAACGAATTTTTATATTTCATTTCCAATTTTTAAAATTATTATTGAAAGTTTAATTTAGTTTACATTTTTACATTATATTTTTAGTCTTTAATGGAACATTTTAGCTTCGAGAATGTCGGAGATTAAATTAAATTTTATACATCATTATTTACAACTACACCAATACGTAGCAGAGAGTCATGTTTTTGCCTTAAATTGATCCAGCAATCACGTATCTTCGAAGGCAGAAGAACGAATTTTTATATTTCATTTCCAATTTTTAAAATTATTATTGAAAGTTTAATTTATTTTACATTTTTGCATTATATTTTTAGTCTTTAATGGAACATTTTAGCTTCGAGAATGTCGGAGATTAAATTAAATTCAACACATCATTATTTACAACTACACCAGTACGTAGCAGAAAGTCATGTTTTTGCCATAAATTCGTCTTAAATTGATCCAGCAATCACGTATCTTCGAAAGCAGACGAAAGAATTTTCATATTCCAATTTCTAAAATTAATATTATTGAAATTTTAATTTAGTTTACATTTTCACAGTCCATATTTATGCAATAAATGGCATTTATCAAGAGCAATTAAAATTCCGATGAACTGTTTTAACATTTTGAACACAAATTTATTTTTAATTAACCCAATCGCACCATTTAACGACTGAGAATCGCTTTACATCTATTTCTGTCTTCAACTTAAGTTATTTACAGCAACGCCATCAGCAAGTCATCTTTTCATTATAAATTCGTTTTGATCAAGTCATGTTGTTTCAGAGACAGACGGAAAAACAGTTTCTCTGCCTTTTTCTTTCTTTCTTCTACTTATTTATTCATTTATTTTTGATGGCAACGCAGTTTATTGTTTACACAATGTCATTTGTAGTTACAATATAGTAAGTAAAAAAGAAAATGTTTTACAATATATTATACCTCATTTAATTTCTCATTTCACCATATTTTTTTAAATAATTATTTCTCTTTTTTTTAACGTGAGACTTTAGTTTTCGCGTAGTTTTCGTTTTACATTCTCAGCCTTGTGAAATATGTTTCTTGCTTCGTTTTGTTACTAGACGGTCCATGCTGTTTACATTGTCTTACCGTTTCGCCACCGATCCTTTTTGCATAATGGTTTCGAAGAATTGGGAATATGTACATATCATCCCCAAAAATTAAGAGATAATTTTAATACCTCAAAATTAATCCATATATTCCTTACTTTCAAGAAATTCATATTTTCAAATAGTCCATATTTTCAATATTTCCAAAGAGAAAGGATTGACGGTGAAACAGTTGAAAATGTGAACAGTTGAAACTATCGGCGTCCCAGAATAAATTATCACGCCGCGCAAGTTGAAAATATCAACAGTCATTTACAAGTTGAATTCATTGAATTTGTTGGCATTGAATCAATGTCCTGTGAGTAAATTTTAGACGAATTATATATTATGCAAAAATATACAAACTTTTTTATGCGGCCTTTCCCTTTTTAAATGAATTCCCAACCTCATGTATGGTGAAATTTGGTTTCAGCCATGTTAATTCTATTTGAACAAAGCAGAGAATTAAAGTGAATGTGGAGTTCTGAGGCAATTTCGAACTGAAAATAACAAATTTCGAAACCAAACATTGCTAATTTATACAAGCACATCCTTCTCATTAATGTATGTAAACATTCGATTTTATCAAAGTAAAATAAATAATTTTAAAAACAGATGTTTTTTTTTCGTCTCTATCATTTTTTTAAAAAGAAGTCGCTAAGAGAATTATAAAATTATTGAGGGTCTATGATCAAAAAAGTTGAGCGGCTCCTGCTTTAAGCGATATGTACCTATAAATAGGTCTATGTCGGCGATATAGTTCGAAGATATGTCACTTAAACATCCAGGATCCTTGCGACATCAAACGAACAAGAAAACGATCACAAGCAAGTTGGTTAAACGATCACAAGCAAGTTGGTTAAACGATCACAAGCAAGTTGGTTAAACGATATAAATAGAGCCGCGATGGCTCAGGGGATAGAGTGTTCGCCTTCCAATGAGGTGAACTGGGTTCGAATCCAGCGAAGGCTGGTCGATTCGAATTCGCATCCGGCTTACACTGACTGCAGTGCTGACGCGAAATATCCTCAGTGGTAGACGGCTAACCTCCTCGTCAGGCTAACCGTGGGAGGTTCTCGTGGTCTTCCTCTCCATGAACGCAAATGTGGGTTAGTTTCATCAAAAAGTCTTCCACGAAAGCAAATTTCTCCCCATACTTGATCTAAGAGTTCCCTTGTCTTCTGGATTGGGTTCGAAATTATAAGGCTACGGAGTTGAACATTATTGATCGTAAACCCAAAAATTGGATCCGCTGTTCAACGCGACGGTTATAAAATATAAAAAAATGATATATATATTAAATTAACAACAGGTGTAAATTAAAGACACTAGATTGAAATTTTTGGAATACTTTGGAGAAGATCTCGTCCAGTAGTGGTTAGATGATTAATGTTAACCAGTAGTTGATTATGTAGGAAATATATCAGGTAAAAAATATTTATCTACTGCTTTTTTTAAATAAATTTGAACTCAATGTCCTCAATTTATGGTTTAAGCTGCGATCTAGAAAAGGAAATGAAACAAATTCAATAAAACCGATAAAGGAACAATAGCTTCGTTTAATATCTTTCAATACCAGAACTGACAAAGTGCACGAGCAATTATATAATGTGCCGTAGTTTGCCCATCTCAGTTCAGAAGGTCATTATATATCGAACAGCCGGATTGAATTCTTTTGTTCCTACGATAAAATCACAAAATGTTTTATATAAGTCATTGAAAAAAGCAATAAAATAAAATTAGTCGCAAAAAATTTCGAAGTTGGTTATTTATGTCGAAAAATTAAATTACTGGTTTGAACAGTGGAATCTCATCTAGGATAAATATATGAAGTAATCTAATATAGCATATGAAGTAATCTAAATCTGATCTTAGCTAAAATTCAAGTTCTTTTTTCCTTTGAAAAATTCCCATTTTTATTTTATTCCAGTTTTCTTTTTACTCCTTATTCGTTTTTTTAGAGGTATGAGACAGTTTTCAAAACAATGAACCATTATTTTTAAAAAAATGTTTTTGTAACTTTTTCATTACACGATTCTTATTTAGGTAATTGCAGTGCACGCAACGTATTTCCTCTCTTAATTATCTGACACTGACACTTTTCTTTGCATTGGCGATCAAAACTCAAAGCAATCGATATTTTTTAAAAACGTCCTTAATCTGCACCAGTCCTAATTATCTTTTCCTGCTAATTTAGTTGGTTTTGAAGTTAACAGAGAACAATTGTTCTGAAAGCTAATCTAAAAAAAAAAAATCTTGAGTTTATTTTTTGGTATATTATTAAGTATGCAACCTTTCCCCGCAAAATACGAAGATGTCTTTACTAGTTTTGTAAAAGAACAATCTATTTCCAATGCTTATCGAATGATTCAATTAATAAATTATTTGAAAGATAATTCGATTCCAGAGAGAAAACTCGAAAGTTTGTAAATAGCAATTATAATAATTATATCCCATCTAAATAATAAAGTTTGATTTTTCTTTCAACAGTATATAACAAAAATCTTTTTATGATTAAATTCGGTTTCAGAAAAAACATTCTTTTTTTAAAATTAATTAAAGAAATTGAAGCGTAATTTATAGTTATTTGTATTATACATGAAAAAAATGTGGAAAATTAATTAATTATATTTTAAAAATATATTCTTGATTGTTTATTATATAACATGCACGATATGTACATTATTAATTTCATACATGATATTTCGAAATGTTTGCAGCATTTAATCCATTCTCTCTTAAATAATATATATTTCCCAATCCCAATTGTTTTCACAGTTTAAATTATAGAGTTTCAAATTTATTTCTGTAAAACTATAATAATAATTCATGCAATAATAATAATTCAATTTTCTTTTTTATAATATATTCGCATTAAAATTTTTATAAATTGGCAATATATTAATAAGTCTTGGTAGGACATTTATTTCTTGCGAAAACAAGCTAGAAATGAAATTACTACCCGTACCATTTTTTACCAGAAATTGTTACCAGTACCACCACTACCGGTTTTTACTCTTTTTCGGACTACTAACAGTGCTGTATCATTTGAAGATTGACAATCGTCATATATAAATAAATTTAAACAAATAGCGAAAAGATTTTGCTATCAGTATATTTGTAAAGAAGATAACAGTACAGTCATAGTTACCAGGTATCATCTTTGTCATGTCATATTTAGTCAAAATATTTTGTTGGATTTGTTACTAATGCCTTTAAGTGAAAGTTCCCATTGTCTTTATTAAAAAACTTATAGTTTAAAATACAGATGATTTCTTTAATCGTTTTAAGTTTAATTTTTTTACAGCGAACATTTTTATTTGCTTAATTCGACAGCATGGACTTGTTTCCGGCGATCCGATATCGATCTTTTAATCTTTGATTTCCAAATAAAATTTTTGAAGGAATAAATTTTTTATTAATGAGGGCACTTCCCAATGTGATGATCCAAGTTCCAATCACAGTAATTGCTGGTTGATACGAATTCTGCTCCCGGTTCGCACCAACCACAGTGCCGACATAAAATATCCTCAGTGGTAGATGGATCATGGTTTAGATTCCTTTTGCTGTCGGGTTTGACCATGGGAGGGTTTCCTGGTTTTCCTCTCCATGTAACGCAAATGGGAGTAAGTTCTATCAAAAGTCCTCCACGAAGCGTACTGATCCAGGAGTTACCTTTTTATTTTTTATTTTATAACCGTCGTTGAACAGCCGACCCAATTTCATGGGTTTACGACTACTTACGCTCAACTCCGTAGCCTTGTAATTTTTGAACCAATCCAGAAGACAAGGAAACTCCTGGATCAGTACCCCCAGAGGTATTGATTTGTTGTGGGAACATGGAGGACTTTGAGACTCGACAGATTTAACGAGCCTCAGTCACCATTTACTACACGGGGAGTCTTCGGCCGGCCAGGAGTTACCTTGTCTTCTGGGTTGGGTTCACAATTACAAGGCTACAGAGTTGAACATTGATAGTCGTGAACTCAGAATTGGGTCGGCTGTTCAACGCCGGCTATAAAATAAAATAAAAAGTACACTTCAATTAAAAAACAATGTTTCAAAAAAAAAATATTGATTAAGTTAAGAGACAATACTTTTGAATTTCTCTGCTACCTATGTTGAAAATATGGTAGCTACATAAATTCTTTTGACAATTAAATAAATTAATAGTGACTTGTCTGAATCATAATAAAATGAACTCAACTTTTTTCAAAAAATGAGTTTCGTTCGAAGAAAAGTTACGTCTATTATTACTGAAACAGGTACTTTCGATAAATTTACGTTTACTATTAACACCACAGGCATAATTTATTTTATTTGAACATTGCTACACAGTTTTGTTTAGGATAAAATTATATGGTATTGCCTAATATTTTCATAACGTTTCAGGTCTCAGTTTTTAAATTTTTTATTCAAATTATCATCATTTTTAATTCCCCCCCCCCTCGAAAATGATAGTGCGTGCGCCATTAAGAGGACGTGGCAAAAACGAAAAGAAATGTGTAACTATTAATTTCCCCAGGACTTTGATCGCGTAATTTTCCCTTCAAAGTCGGCAGTATCATATGAAGAGTTTAATGGATGAAGCAGGTAAGTGACATTTTCAGGAATATTTATTCATCAGAGAAAATAACATGAAGTGGTAGCATCAATATGGGTATGTTTAATGTAACAGAATTGTTTGTGCTCTCATTTAATCTTAACATAATTTATCCACATTAGTTTTTAGTATGCTTGAAAGGATTTTTATTTCAAATTAGAAAATGGTAAATAAAATAAGACAAAAAATTATTTAACCTCACCTTCTTATTAAATATGTAATAATATTGCTCGGATACCACTTTTTTTTAACCCTGATTATAGCTACTCTGATAATGGGACTTACCTGGTTCTTCCACTCAGCCTTTTCATATATATTATAAAACGTGCCTTTTAGCGACGCAAAATCACACCGATGTGACCTGAATCGGGATTCTTTGTATTACATCTCGAATTAGTGCTCTGCATACTCTTTAGTACGTATAAACTTGGAGCATGCGAGCATGGGAGAGCGCTTATTTTTGCTTACAACGGTTCTGAAATTGTTAGCCCTTTAATGGGCCCTTTATTTCTAGTAAAGGTAAATTAAAGTATTTTTGGAATTGAAATTGTTTTAAGAACAGTAATTGATATAAAAAAAAACTCATTTAGTTTATAAAAATGCCATTTTTTTGGTGGTAAATATATTTAACATGATCTATTAGGAACTTACTGACTTTTATTTTTCTTTATTTATAAAATAAATTCCTTAAATGCTACAAACTTCAAAAGGAATCATGTATTTTACAACTTTTATACGTTTTTTAAAAGTGACAAATGGTTACCAATTTTATTCAAACTCACTTCAAGAAAGCTGAAGTTATTGAAAAATGGAAGCCTAAATTAAAAGTGGTAAAACGTGGTGGTAAGTACATACCCTCCAACTGCTACGGAATTTCCGTAGTTTCAGAAATCTTCTTTTCTGACGGTAGCAAAATTAATGTCTTAATATTTAAAAAAAATTAATTTTAGCGTAACTTGTCCACTATTACTTATAAAAGTGCAGGCCATATGGCTAGATTCTTAAGTTCTGATAAAAGTTTTATGAGAGATCCATTTGCTTTAAAAATTTCTACTTTGGTTCGCTACCACTAGAAAGAATTATTTTCAAAATCCTCATAAGTTGGAGGGTATGTAAGTATACTTACCACGGCCTTCAAAAGGGTTAAGCATGCACTTTATTTATTAAAACTAATTCAGTTTTTAGTAATTGATGCTGAGTGGACATAAGAAAAAAAGAAAAACGACAAATAGTGACATAACTGTATCATGATAAGTTCAATTCTGGACGAGATGATCATTTTTGTCACATCTTGTTCGCCATTGCTATATTCCTCTTCTATTGGCATGACAGCCCTTTGTGGGTCAAAGCCTTCTATACAACCTTCCTCCTTTCTGCTCTTTTCTTGCAGATTGTTCTCCAGTTAATAATTCTTAGGATTTTAAAATTCTCTTCCACACAGTCAAGCTATCTGATACATTGCTTTATTAAAAATCGAATATGTATTAGATTGTATCGGTAGAATTTATTTTGTCGTAATTTAAAATAAAAAGCTCATATTCAGCCGAGTATTTAAATATTTAAAGTTGTACAAAATTAACGCTTTATAAACTGACTTTTTATCAAAACTTTGATTAAGAGCAACAGGATATGTAAACAAATGCTTCTTTATTTTATATTTTATGCTTCTATTGCTTTTTTATGTTTCTTTTTTTATTATTGGATTTTACGCTTCTGTGCTGAAATTTTTAAGTAATCGCATAATTAAACATTCTTTATTTTTTTACTACTTTAAATAATTTGGGTGCTACGTTGACATCTGAACGTGTTCAGAGGTTTAGAAAATATTTTTTTTTCATTCAAATTGAAAAAAAATATAACAACTTTCTAAAACGGGCCTAAAATTTCGAAACATTAATTTTTTTTAAATTTTCTCAATAAAACAATTTATATTTTTCTATCTCTAATTTGTACGGTTGATAATATAAAGAAGAAGTAAAAGAAACTTAGGTTTTCTGAAATCGACATGAAATCTGGGCTTTCTTTAACAAATATGCATATTTTCGATCTCAACTCAATCTTTGGTTAAATTATTATATGTAGATTTCGTCTTAAATTAAGGCGAAGCTGTTTATGTCTCGGTGACGAGAAGGAGCTGGTATATCTCAAAATTTCTTTACAATTTTTGGTTTTAAATTATCCGAAATTGCTTACTTATTCGAAAGTGTTGTTTTTATATATGCTATAACTGTTAATAAGTCTTGGTATTTAGGGGTACTCCTTACGAGAACAAGGCATATATGAACTGTTTTCACTAGCTTTATCTCTTTTCAGGGGTACAAACTACACTGACTAAATTCGGGGGAGAAAACAGAAAAAAAAATATTTTTACGAAAAAGAAAAATACTTATTATTAAATAAAATAATTTTAATTTTTTTAAATTTAAAATATTTAAAAGTCGGAAAACGAAATAAGGAAAAAATATAATCTCCTCGTCAGCTCACACGATTATATCAGCTAAAACGAAGTGCTTTCTAATATTTTATCAATGTAGCCAAAGCAAAATATATCAATATAATTGTGTAAGGAGAAATAAAAATTTTTTTTTTTAAATGAAAATAAAAAATATTATGCAAAAATACAAAATAAAACATATCAAGGAAAATTTTAAAAAGTAAAAATTCAAGAAAAATACAGAATAAAACTCAGAATGTAAGATATAAAGTGAGCAGTGAACCCAAATACATTTACTGGCATCCTGTAAAAATGATTTAGTAATGATTTAATTTAATAAAAGTGTGAAAAATTTAATATACATAACATAGGAATAAATGAAAATGAAACTTTACCGTTTAAGAAGGAAAAAAATACTTTATTTTAAATTAAATGAAATGTGTTAATCTATTTTCGAAGTACAATATATATACAAATGATAGAATAAAAATACAAAAAAAAGGAGATCCATTGTCGAGAAACTCTAGCCAGTGCTCGAGTATCGGTTCTGAAAATGCCTGTGTTAGAATTTAATGAGAATAGGAAGAAGGAAGAAAACAAGATTTCCAATAAACTACCAAATAAAAAAGTCAAAGTTGCATAACTTTTACGGTCACATTGTTCTTTGGCAGTTGTTGCCGGGTGAACGATGACAAATTTAACAATGTCTCCCGCAGGATCCAGAACTTAAAAATGCATGTTGATAAACAAAACGAAAACAAAGTGATCAGGTGGGGGAAAAAACTGACATTGAAAAAAGAACGTATTTCGAGTTCAAAATCCTTATTTAACCTTGCAAGTTATCACTTCATCCTAAAAAAAACCTAATTTTGTTCATTTTCATTGTTTACGACCTTTTGGCCTCCCTTAAAATATATTAAGAAGGGGAAAAAAACAATTCTTTTGGCAGAAGTCTATTTAGAGCACTAATGACGTCACGAAATGTTGTGTAGTAATTGAGAATGTCTGAAGAAAGTGAAAACTTTTCTGACCCCCCGCAGTTGTCGAAAGTGGCGTGATTTCTCTGTCTGCCAAAGACTTTCTTGCGAAAGTAATTAGTCTAGTGACTAGAGTAAAAGGTGAGAAAACAAAAATTAGAATGGCTTTAAATTTTAAACTGAACCTATATTTATATACTCACATATAGTTATCCTATGCAAATCCAGTAAGTACATAAATTAGGTAGAAAAGCAACACAAAAAATCTGTATAAATGCAACACAAAACAGTATAAATGCAACACAAAAAATCTGTTCCCCTATGTTATCTGTAACGATCACATAGGGCAGAGATGGCGAACCAATGGCACGCGTGCCATTTATGGCACGCGACACAATATTTTGGGCACTCCACCGATCACAATTGTTGCTACACTATGAATTGTTATTACACAAATGTTATTACGCTATGATGCATGTGTAACAATTAAATTAAAATTCACAAAAAAAAACAAACAAAATAATAAACAATTATTAATAAAAAAATTAAAAATTAATACTAACAAAACAATTAATAACCGTAAAAATTAAGCTAACAATAAATAACTAGCAAAAAAATCAACAATCCTGCTTAAACTAACATCTTACAACCTAATATAAGTTATTGGTCATCTAATCTGCAACAACAAAAGTCACACTGATGTTACTTTAAGTTGAATTACGTGTATAACTGAGACATTGCAAAATGTATTATTTTTTTCAATGTAAATAAAGAGTTTTGAGTTGATAGTATTTAGTATTATTATTTTCCCAATAATCACGAAGTCAAAATTATTTGACGGCACGTCTATGACCTCATTAAGCAATTTTTTAGAGAAAATGGCACGTTGGTGTATAAAGGTTCGCCACCCCTGACATAGGGGAACAGATTTTTTGTGTTGCATTTATACTTGATATTACCTTAATTTCAAACATGAAAATAGTTTTGATTCGAAAGTTACAGATTAGTTTATTTTTATGTTATTAATTGAGTTTACTTTTGTCTGAATGTACATAGAGGGCACAAAAAAATTAAAAAAAAAACGGATCACCTTGAATAACTTTTGATCTAATGATCAGACCTTCACCTTCTAGGACTCCATCTTAATGGCTCGAAGGGGTGACCTCAAATATGTTAATTTATAAGAGCAGGCGATATTTTAAGTAACGGAATCAGACAAAAAATATACTTTTCCTGAATAAACAAACGTTTTTCCCGACGAATTTGGATTTTTGACCCCCAAATTATGGGGGGTATAGCCGCAACTTACAAAATATGGTCACAGTAGTTTGGTTAAGCAAGCGTTCCAAAGCTTGGACAGTTTAATATTAATTTTGTTTTTTGCGTATTTCGCTATATCTTGAGAGCTTTTAATGCGAATTGAAATTTTTTTTCAAGCAATTATAAAATTTGTTAATATAAATATAGCTCCATGCGAAAAATAATTTTCAGCAAATATTTATTATTTTTTATTATTTAATTTAATAATGGTCGAAAAAATTTTGAATTGTTAAGTATAAAATTTTTTTTTTCTTTCATTTTAAAGAATGTGATTTTACATGGTAAAATACAATATTTGAGCAAAATCTGTTGCATAGTTCTTGAGAAATTAAATTTCAAAAATAGCGAAATGCGCAAAAAGTAAATTTCATAACAGTAATCCGGAATCGGTTGATGGAGAAAAATATAATTAAAATATGCAGAGTTTAGCAGTGATAACAATATTACCATGAGGAAGGAGTTCTGAAAATGATATCGTCTGATATCATAGAGGAAGGGGTCCAAATTATCAAGAAAGCGATAACGATAGGGCTTAAAAAATTGATACGTATGGTATCAATTAATTATCCGGTCGAAAGTTCGCATGAATATATTTTTAAAAAGCATATATATTTTAAAATGATATTGATCGTAGTTGAAAACATTTCTGTATTTTGAGGAACGTTTTTTCTATTGATAGTGAAAGGTCAATTATATTGATAGGGTTGATGTAACTCAGGGAATAGAGCATTCACCTCCCAATGAGGGGAACCGGGGTTTGAATCCCAACGATGGCTGGTCGGTATGAATTCTGCACCCGCCTAACACTGATCACAGTGCTGACGTAAAATATCCTCAGTGGTAGACGGATCATGCGTTAGACCCTGCCCTTAAGCTAACCATGGAAAGTTTCCGTAGTTTTCCACTCCTTGTAGCGCAAATGAGGGGTAGTTCATTCAAAAATGTCCGCAAATTTCTCTTCACAATAATCAGCAAAATCCACAAAAGAGAGTGAGCACTCTTTTTTGTGGATATAATGGTGTGAGCTGATGAAAAGGTTATATCTTTTATTTTCCGGATTTTTAAAAAATTTTTGTCCTTTTTTTCGGATTGTTCTTTTCTTTCTTCTTCCGGTTTCCTGTTATTTTTATTATTATTATTCCCCCCCCTCTTTAATTGTTCTGTAATTTTTCCCTTGTTTTCTTTATATTTTGGAACTTATTTTATGAGTTCTATTTACTTGCAGCTTATGGACAATAAATAATACTTATTGTTTTCTTAATTTTGTTCGTGCTTTTTGCATTTATTTATTATGATATATGTATATATATATATATATATATATATATATATATATATATATATATATATATATATATATATATATATATAATTTTGAAAATTTGTTTTAAATTTTGTCTACTACTCAAATTACATCAAATAATTACGAATTCTAAATGCGCATATTTGAATTACTTATATATAAAGGAGGTTCATTTCAGTAGTTGTTCTTGTTGTTATAGGCCATTACTGCAAAGGGGTGCGGTTGTTCTTTTTTTCCTGTGGCGCCATCTATAGCCGAGAATTCGACTTCTGGAGCAGCCGTTCATAGGGCGGACTCATCCATGCATCCATTCTTTCATCTAGGGATCGTAATTTTGATCTGAACCAGTGAACGATCAATCTCCAATTCAGTAACTTCAGAGGTATAATTTGTTGTAGGAACATGGAGGACTTTGTGACCAGACAAACTTAACGTGCAACAGTTACTATTTTTAACACTGGGACTCTTCGTCCGGTAGGATTCGAACTCCCAATCCTACGAGCATGAGTCCAGCACCCTGCCAACCAGGCTATCCCGGACGTTCAGAAAAATCTTTATTAAGTTAATAATGAAATATGAAAGAGTAAATTTTGGCTCTACTTTAAATATATAAATAAAATATTTCTGGAAAACCAAGGGAGTTGGCAGCTATATATTAAGTATTTTGTAAACAAAAAAAACAACAAAATTTTCAAACATGTCAATTAACAGTTAGAACAATAGGCCTTCATATAATGCATATCTTTTTTATTCATATTTATTAATACGCAAACTATGCCTTTTTTAAAAAAAAAGTAATATTCCGTAATATTGCCATTTTTTCTAGTCGAATTAAATTTTATAACTTTTATTTAGGAATTCAAAATCACTAACAAATTAAGAAATTTTAAGAATTATTTTTTTGATTTAATAAATTAATTTTATTATTTTACTTTACTATATTAATCAGTAAAATAATAAAATTATTTAAGTACTTTTCTTAGAAAAAAATTTTCAATTTACTTTAAAAAAAATTAAATGAGAAAATTAGAAAATGATAAAATAAATATTACATTTGTTTTCTATATTTCTTACATAATTTTTTTTTAGGAATTTAGTATTTGTTAGTATTTTTAATTTATTTTATGAAATTAGTGAGTTGTAGTAATGATAAAATTGAGGTTATTTAAAGAAAAAAATCAAATAAATTAGATTTTTTATATTTTATAACATTTTTTTGAGATTTGAACGAAACATAAAATAAAATTAATTATTTAAGATTAGAGGAAGAAGAGAGGCAGAGAATGTAAGTGAGTAACAGTTGTTTTTGTGAGTTTTTCCTGTCCAAAGAAACGCTTAAGTGAGTGTGTTTCACTCAGTGAGTGGGTTAGGGAATTTTAGAGTGTTCTTTTGCCAAATGCGCAGTAACGTCTTTCGTAAGTTTAGTAGCACCGAACACAACACAAAATCAAATAATAAAATTGAAACAATTGTTCTCTTTTTAAGCTTGCTAATGATTGTAATCTAACACATTAAGACCTTACCTTCGTTAAAAAATATAAGTTTTTAAGCCAAATGACGTCCAAGGATATTCTGAGAACTTTTTAGAACTTGTAAGGGAGCGTATAACTTTAAGCACTTCTACTTCTGCAGCGGGAGATTTTTTTAGTTTACAGGATGATGCCGGCAGAATAGGTCCTGTAGATTTCCCCTTTTAAATTTTTTATTTCTTTTGTATTTTGTAAATTTTTACATCATAATTTTTAATTTTCTTCTTGCCGTCAAGTAAAAGTATTTAGCCTAAGCGAATTCAAACTGTTAATAATAATAAACCTTGTAATACTTTTTTCTTACTTCCGATATTTTTTTTCATTAAAACGAAAAAATCGAAAATTAAAAGCAAACTAATTAAACTTTTTTTTCCCTATAATAATGCTAATTAATTTACTCAGGTTTCATAATAATTTAGAAATGCATTATAATTTTATAATGCTTAATAACACTGGCAAAAAAATTTTTTTCTTCTTTTTCTGTAGCATGTGATTTTGTAATAAATCTTAAATACTTTTGAATCTCTGATTACAAATTTGCAATTGGTTTCTATCTCTAAGTTGCAGTTTTTTAATGTCCTTTATAGGCAAATTTTTTGTCGGAATGTGCAAGTTTAACCCTTCGGGGACGGGTGATTCATAAAAGCATTCGTACAAAATCAGTATCAGGATGTAAATAAATAAAAAACGATAGCTTAAATGTAGGTGTTGCTAATTTGACAGACTTTTACTTTAATTACTGTTAGTTTAATCATATATATAATCAATGTTAATTCAAAGTATAACTAAATAGTTTTATTTTGAACTAAAGTTATGGTGAATTAAATAAATCAAACAATTATAATTCCGCCCACAAATAAACTGCTAAAGAACTGCTTTGGTTACCAGTTTTATCTTTTTACCCTGATTGATACGGTTTTATGCTGGCACGTATTTGTGACAGTCGGCGCGAAAGGGTTAAGACATTTGTACTTAAAATGGGTAAGCATAAATCTTGCGATAAATTTCTAGGGGAGTTTGGATTAAAATTGCATAGGAACCCTTCACCGGAAATATCAGCATACGCTGCTAGGGACGCTTCTCTATAATGAACTGTCTCTTCGCGTGCTGTTGAACAGGTCATAATAGAGAAGCGCCCCTAGCCGTGTTCGATGGCATTTTAAGGCACTTGTTCCTATGCAATTTTACTCCTGATTTTATCCTTAATTCCTCCAGAAAATTGGCGCAACATTTACGCAGTCCCGTGTTAAACGTAATGTTTTTTAACTAGTACATTTCGACAAAATATGTCATTAAAAATAAATCTATTGCTTTAGTAGCAAAACTAATTTTAGATTCAAAGTCTCCGCACCCGAATTAGGCAGGATTAATTACTTGTGATAAATGTAACAAAACATTTGTTCCCTAATGTAATCAATAACCAATGAGTTAGGCATAGTTTGGTCAAATAAAACTTAATCGCGGTTAATTCACATAATTTAGTTCAGGCTAAATTATGTAATTATTAAATAATTTAGTTCAGGCAGCCGACTGGCCTGTGTAGGGGGCAGGGAACTGTCCTTGCATCAGAAAGGTTGTGGGTTCGAATCGCGGGCAAGGTATGGATGTTCTTTCCTTCTCTGTACTATCTGTCCTTACTGTGGGGGCGACGTTGGACCACCTTATATGGTACTCCTGTAAATCGCCCTGTAGATGCCTGTATTGACGGATGTTAAGACAAGATGGCATTAGAAAAAAAAAGTTCAGTCTTTGCAATCTATTATATTAGTTTGATTTTTAATAACTAGACGGCAGCGCAATATTCAATATACGAAATTTCAACTGGACAGCATTGTCAGACTAGTAATTAAGCAAAAGTCAAAAATTATTTTTTTTATTCACAAAGCATCATTAACACAAATTCTTCAAATTTAAGTGTGATGCAAAGGTAATAATGTTTTAGGATTTAGAATATATTTTATATTATTTTTACTGGATTTACAAGAAACTATTTCCACTCTACTAGAATAACGTTTCTTAAACATGTTTTTCTGTCGTTTATTCATCATAAATATTCGAATTAGACCGAAAACCAAACGAAATCTATTTGAATACTTATATCTATATTTTGCTACTACTCTTTAATTTGCATCTAATTGCCATCGAAATGTGTATTCACTGAATTTTTCTCAGTTGCTTCTAGTTTTTCTGAAATATTAAATTTTATTATGTATATTAAAAATTAGACAAAAATTTTTTGCTACCACTAAGTGATTTAAAAAATTTTTTTATTTAATTCTTCGCTGAGGTATTCCTGGTAAGTTTTTTCGTCTATAAATTTGATCAATCAAGAAAGCTGGTTCCAGCCGGCTTTAGTATTGGGGTTATAAAGTTGTCCAAACTTTTTTATATATCCTATTACTAGGAAATAATATCCTCGGTTGGCATAAAATTAACATGTTACCGGTGGGTCAGAGATGCCAACTTGCTCCGGACAGCGAATAAATATTTTCGAGTGGTAGTTTATTAATGTATGATACTTTGTTTAAAAAGTTCAATTTATTAGGTTTTAACCACCACTATTTCTAAATAATTCGAAAGCTTATATAATTTGCCACTTTGCGTTCTTTGAGACGTGCTGTACCGTCTAAAAAATAAACAAAATTAGACAATTATTTGCAAATTTCAGTTTGTAGTTGTTTACCGTTTTTTAAATAATTAGGGCTCGTCCGGAGCAGTTGGCATGTCTGGTGGGTCACGCTAGATTGTCTCATCTTGGCAGCGCACCAGATTAAAAGCTGGTAACAAATAAATATCATTTTTTAGTTTTTTTCCTAGAATAATAAAAATCCATAACTACCAATTGTTTTTAACGGATGCAATTTTTATATTGAATTGCTTCTTCGCCGTGTTTAATTTCCTTACAGTGAATTGCTATTATTGAGAATAGATTAACTCCTCACGAATATTATCTAATATTGAAATAGTTCTTCTACCAGTATTTTCTCTTTTCCCGTACCAGTATTTTCACTTTTTCCGGCGTGAACGTGTTAAGCACAGCAAAATATAACTTTTTTTTACAAAGCATTTTTCACATTGGTAGATAATCAGGAACTAAAACTTGCGGAATTTTGGTAAATTTTGTCAGTATTTTGAAAGACTAACCGATATAAAACTTTTGAAATATGCACAGGAATCGAATAACTTAGAATCAAATTTACTACTCTAAGGAGTATACAGCGAAACATGAACTTTGCTATCCCTCGAAAAATATTTTCCCTCTCAGCATAGAAAGTTGGCAGTTCTGCATCTACAACACTTTACGAATGTGCCCTGCTTCTTTATAAACTAAATCGATAATTTTAAGGTTATTGATATAGTAGGGAATTTAGAGCAATGATTAATTTAAGAATATGATAACCTTTTATAGAATGATTGCGGTGGTCCAGTTTAAAGTAAAACAAGGATAATAACAGCCGACCGGCCAGTGTAGGGGGCAAGGAACTGTCCTTGCATCAGAAAGGTCTTGGGTTCAAATCCCTGGCAAGGTATGGATGTTCTTTCCTTCTCAGTACTATCTGTCCTTACTGTGGGAGCAACGTTGGTCCACCTAATATGGTGTCCGTGTAAGAGAGGTCAACAAAATCGTCCTGTAGATGCCTGAATTGACGGATGTTAACACAGGTGGGCATTGGAAGAAAAAAAAGTTCAGGCTTTGCAATCTATTATATTAGTTTGATTTTTCATAACTAGACGGCAGCACAATATTTTTCTAGTCATGGCCTTTGAAACTTTTTCGCCAGATTTTTCAGAAACGTTTGTTCTTCAGTTTTTCTGGAATTATATGTAAGTTTTTCTAGGGCCAGATCTTTTATTTCAGTTATTGTTGCGTCTCAAAGTTCCCAAATTCACAATTATATACATCAAAATTTTCAGTATAGCCCTCTTTGACGTTGTTTGAATGATGTTGTTTATTTAGCCCTCTTTGACGTTGTTTGAATGATGTTGTTTATTTATTCAACGTAATTTTTTTGTTTCAGCACCAGAGTCTACACATATTTTTACGATTGTTGCTTTACCATTCTACATTTTCGTATCTTTTCTTTGATTTTCATACAATGAATTCCATACATGATAGAATTAAGGATTTAAAATTGTTTTCTCACGAAACACTAAAATTTATAATTGTGTATGTAGGGAAATTCTATGAATTATTTGCTCCGAACGTAATTTCCAAGTGGTGTTTAAACACATGTAAATTAATTCCTAATGCATATAAATTGAATAAAATGTTTAAAAATCAAGTTTTCGCAAGATATGTTGCATATTTTTAGACAAGATATGTTGCATTAGAAATCAAGACCAAGGCTGAACAACTTTTGGTCTTTGTCTAGATGAAATGTACTAACTAGAATCCAATAAAAAAGTAGAGGACGTGGCTTCCATGTTTCATACTAAATATTTTCAAATAAATGAACGAATTTTAAATTAGAAAAAAGTTAGGAATGTTTAAAAACATGGGGGTTTCGATAACCTGTCTAACTTTTTACTTTTATCAACAACTTATAAATATTTGAAACTACATATTAAAGGTCCAATAGAGAAATGGTCGTGCTCTAAACTGCTTATTATGGTCTGGTAAGAATTTTATTTGTATTTAAAATTTCGGTTTTAGTTTGGTACCACAGTTAAATGCATTTGGCACTTAACTCAAGTGTTGTAATAGTTAGAAAATACACTAATGTAGTTACGAAGTTTTATTGTGATATAGTTGGTAGTTATTAATTGCACATATGCTAAGCAGTTTTAATTCTGATACCGTGGAAATAAGTTTATTATAGCCCCTCGAAAAGGGTATGCACCTGAGAAAATGACTTGAAAGTAGTAAATTTTAAATATCATAAGCTGGCCACGAACAAGAAAATAAATAAATAATAATTGGAATGACATTAACTTTATTAGTTGTGTCGGTCTATGACATTAAATTTTGTGTTTGCTTTCGTAATGTTATTCACCCCGTGCGAAGAACTGGTAATGAGCTAAAATTATATAAAATTGTTGCATTATATTAAACGGAATTAAACTTTCAATTTCTTACTTTTATGTAAGGGAAAGTTTGTTCTGGTAAATATTGCACAATTTTTGATCATGTCTGTTAATGTTATCAAAACATTTTCAACTACAGGAAAGATTGTTTCCTTAGAGTTAATCCAGCTTTTGTCACATTAATAAAATGCGCTTAAATATTTAAAAAATTATAATATTTATACGTTGTCTTAAGAAAATAATACTTTTATATCGACTTTTACGAAGACAAAAGGAAGAAACCATCACTGAAAGCCCCTATATAGCAAGACGGAAAGGAGAAAAAACTCGCTCGAAAGATATTTCATTCTAGCATTTTTTTCGTGAAAAGTAAAATATCTGTAACTACCTAGATTTATTTCATAATTTTAGCATATATATAAAACTACTTCTATTTCAAGATAAAGTATACATTGCTGAATAATTTAAAAAAAGAATAAGTAAACTCCTCCCTAAAACTAACTATAACTGAAAATGGTTTTACTACCAGCCTTTCCTATTTTTCATCTTGCTTTCACCTCTGGAAGAAACTGTTTATGTCCATTTCTGCAGATTCCAGGAAGCGAATGTGCGCGGGGGTGCAGTTTTTTCACAACATGGCTCATTTTTATTGAGTAATAACTCTCGGGGGGAGAAAGATTATCAATTTTCCGTAATTGATTTGCTAAAATTTAGTCATCTTCAAAATGCAACAGAATGCAATCCAATCGTAAAGAATGGATGTAAGCTGCTCTTCCCCTTTGATCTTCCTCGATGAATGAGAAGCAACCACGGAGGTTGGCAAAGGAAGAGAACTAGGGACGGAGCCCATGGTATGATATAAAATTGTTGTATTACATAAAAAAACGATTAAACTTCCAATTTCTTTACCCCACTTAAGTAAAAGTTTGCTCTAGTGAACATTGCAAATTTTCAAAAAAATTTTGGTCATGATCAACTCTTTTGCTATGTAAAATTTATCAAGATATTTTCAACTACAGGAAAAAACTGTTTCCATAATATAAATCCAGCTTTGGTCACAATGAAAACCCTTCAATATAGCAAGCCTGCCAACTACTACTCTTTTTGCAAAATATTTAATAGAGTGGTAGGCATTTAAAACCCAAAGCTTTCAGAATTTTTGGTTATTTTACCAACATTTTAAGAGCCTCACCTCATCATCATCATCATCGAAATATAACTGGGCGCCTGGGGCCGTTAGCGGCCTTTTTCCCATTCATCTTGTATTTAATCTTTAAGGTGGTTCTTTCTGGTAATTGGAATAAAAGGAAATCAAATATTTTGTATTTTAGTTAAAATTATGTCACTACAAAAATGAGCTGCAATCGGCCTGAGGTTTATGTCTTCTTTTAAGTTTTCGAAAGTAAAAATTTCGTTGAATCCTGCGGTGTCACAATATATGGTCTTTTCAAAAAATCTGAAGTTTTGCTTTGCAATGTGATGATCTAAAAAATCTATGTTGAGGTCGCTATGTATGTTTTTATTGCGGATAAACCATCTTGCTTTTGTTATTTTCCTGAGGATTTTGTTCTGGCATATTTTGAGTTTTTTAAGGAGTGATGTAGAGATGTTGCACCAAGCTGGAGATGCATAAGTCAGGATGGGACGGATCATCGAGATGTAAAGTAAACGTTTAAGTCTGAGTTCCATTTTAGGATTCTGAAGAAGGATTTGTGATCTGTGGCAGGCTGTTTGTGCTTTGTTGATGACTGTTTTGACGTGATCTTTCCAATTAAATTTGCTGTTTATGACCAGACCAAGATATTTTGCTGTTTTGACTATGGGTATCGTTTCGTTAAAGAGTACAACTTGATTTTCGGGGAGGATCGTTTTTCTTTTGTGTTGAATGATTAGTAGTTTCGATTTTTGACCGTTTACTTTAAACTTCCAGTCTAGGCACCAGGTTTCTATTTCTGTGATCTTTTCTAGGAGTTTTTGTAAGGCAATGTTGGGATTTTTGGACTTCACGACAATTCCTGTATCATCTGCGAAAAAGAGCCTCACCTCGAAAGAGTGACCTTGCATACGAGTTTTTAAATCATTTATATATAGTGGTGAGGAAAATTAGTTAAAATGAATAAAAAATAATGCATTAAACAGTGGTGCAAGCTGCGCTTAAAAACGTAGAGAGTGGCAATAAAACTACTCAATTTTATTTCTTTTCGAGTTAAATAACACATTCTTAACGACCAAAGCTTATTTATAATACAGTCAAACCCCGCTATAGTGAACCTTCAAGGGACCGAAATTTTGGTTCACTATAAACGGGAGTTCACTATATATCCATTACGCAGGCAATTTAACTAATTTTTCCCAAACTCCTCATTTTATTGCACATTATTCAAATAAATGACTGAAAAATATTATGCAGTACTAAAAATGTGTTATTTTTTATTACTCTTCGTCTTAGGTACAAAAAAGAATTAGTAATCTTTAGCTGATGAGCAATCCTCAACATTAGATATGGAAACACTTTCCGAGTCTCAGATAATTTTTCCTGAATTTCTGTTATTCCTCTTTTTAAACCTGTCTAAAATGCCATTCGAACACATAAAAGTACTCTCCTAAAATCGTTTAGCAAATTCAACGACATTTGTCCAGATATTGGAGAATTGCGCCTTCTTCGAATGCTGAACCACTTCAGCAATGCTTCTTAAACATCCTCGTGATCTGCTTGTCTCAACTTTTTTCTGCCATCTTAATTTTTTTCATGAGCAGAAATTGTTAATTGCCTATTTT
Source organism: Parasteatoda tepidariorum (assembly GCF_982258835.1). Classification (NCBI taxonomy): domain Eukaryota; kingdom Metazoa; phylum Arthropoda; class Arachnida; order Araneae; family Theridiidae; genus Parasteatoda; species Parasteatoda tepidariorum. The sequence continues at coordinate 38,561,888 of NC_141757.1, read as the reverse complement.
TCTATATGTTACAAACTGTAGATTTGGATAGTTTATATTCCCTGCAAATATCAGTTTGATTGCATCCATTTTCCATTTTTCTGTTTATGTTCATTTTATCATCAGTGGAGAACGTTTTACACTACTTACTGCTCGCCATAGTTAAATTTGAGACACTTTTTTTTTATTAACTGAATTGAGTATAAAAATGAGTTGAAATGAGGGCCTTATCAACACATATTAGTGTCCAACGCCTTGACCAATAATGAATAACTACTCATTCCCTCTGACAGAAAATGCATATTGGTCCCACTGACACCTTACAGGTGCTTGTTTAGGGACGGGAAAGTGAGATAAAAGAAGCAAACAAGGAAAATTGCTTATCGCTACATTCCCCTTTGTAGATGGTTTTTAAAATCGGTGTATGTATTTATTTTTAAGTAGAAATTTCAAAATTATTACAAAAAAATGAAGAAAAAAATCAGTCGAAGACAGAAAAAAGTCCATTATATCCAACTTCCTCACTTTTTTGGCTCATTACATCCACAAAAAATAACAATATACGTGTATCACGAGGCACGGGACCGCACATTTCGTTCACTATATCCGGAAGCTCACTATAAACCATGTTCGCTATAGCGGGGTTTGACTGTAGTTAGATACATATTTCTACCTCTATATCTTGACGTCTGTATTTTTAAAATCAAACTGTTCATTTAAAATTTTAGTTTTCACAAACGAAATAGTCACCACTTTTTATATTTTTTAGCGCAGATTTCACTCCTGCATTAAAACATAAATTTAGGTGCCACTAGAATAAATTTTTACGAAAAGCGTTGAAAGTTGGCAGTCCTGATTTAGCATTATAATACCTCTGTTCTTCTCTGCATGCTGAAATTTGATTATTTTCGTCTTACTTTGACAAATGGCTCTATTTCTCTATTTTCTCTTTAGAAATGCTAAGAAAGATTTCCATTTTCAAAGAACCTATTTTATTATTATTATTTTTTAAATTCGGCGAAATCTGGTTATTTAATAGAAAAACAATCTCTCAAAAAAAAAAAATATATAAAATGAAATGGGGTGTACTCCGTAGGAAAGATAACCACATCGAGGTCAATATCATTTCTAAAATTAAACCAGCTCTCAAAACGGGAAGGTCGCTGGAACAACTTTGTTTTTCTTTTGAGGTTGAACTTAAGACTATTTTCTTAGAAAACAAGAAATTCTCGAAACAAAATACATTCTGAAAATCAAAATTTTCTTTATTGTCTGAGAGAAAGATTTTAAAGGGACATATTTAAAGCAAAAGCGGAAAAATTAAAATCTACATAATGATTACTTGAAAAGGCCTCTAGTAAGAAGGCTTTTGAAAGATTATTATTTACATTTTATGACTACTATTTGTCCTTGACATACAAAACTTCAAGTATTTATTTTGATAAATTAACCCTGAAAGATAGTTAATTATTTAATCATTTATTATTCATGATAACTAAAATTGGTTTTACTGTGTAATAATTCATAATTCCACTCATAGACTTTACGGATTAAAAATGTGAATATAATATTTACATATTAGCCGTCTATTTTAAACAAACAAGAGCAAGTTAAGGAAAGTAAAATATTGAAAAGTGATAAAGTGTAAGTTTTAAAATGTTGCAAGATTTTATGATGCTACAGTTAATAATTTCACTCGTAGACGTTACGAATTAAAAATGTGAATATAATATTTACATTTTAACTGGCTATTTCAAACAAACAAGAGCAAGTTAAGGAAAGTACTCTATCTTATTATATATGGAAAAATGATAAAGTGTAACATTTAAAATGTTGCAAGACTTTATAATGCTACAATTAATAATTTCACTCGTAGACTTTACGAATTAAAAATGTGAATATAATATTTACATATTAACTGGCTATTTCAAACAAACAAGAGCAAGTTAAGGAAAGTACTCTATCTTATTAAATATGGAAAAATGATAAAGTGTAACATTTAAAATGTTGCAAGACTTTATAATGCTACAATTAATAATTTCACTCGTAGACTTTACGAATTAAAAATGTGAATATAATATTTACATATTAACTGGCTATTTCAAACAAACAAGAGCAAGTTAAGGAAAGTACTCTATCTTATTAAATATGGAAAAATGATAAAGTGTAACATTTAAAATGTTGCAAGACTTTATAATGCTACAATTAATAATTTCACTCGTAGACTTTACGAATTAAAAATGTGAATATAATATTTACATATTAACTGGCTATTTCAAACAAACAAGAGCAAGTTAAGGAAAGTACTCTATCTTATTAAATATGGAAAAATGATAAAGTGTAACATTTAAAATGTTGCAAGACTTTATAATGCTACAATTAATAATTTCACTCGTAGACTTTACGAATTAAAAATGTGAATATAATATTTACATATTAACTGGCTATTTCAAACAAACAAGAGCAAGTTAAGGAAAGTACTCTATCTTATTAAATATGGAAAAATGATAAAGTGTAACATTTAAAATGTTGCAAGACTTTATAATGCTACAATTAATAATTTCACTCGTAGACTTTACGAATTAAAAATGTGAATATAATATTTACATATTAACTGGCTATTTCAAACAAACAAGAGCAAGTTAAGGAAAGTACTCTATCTTATTAAATATGGAAAAATGATAAAGTGTAACATTTAAAATGTTGCAAGACTTTATAATGCTACAATTAATAATTTCACTCGTAGACTTTACGAATTAAAAATGTGAATATAATATTTACATATTAACTGGCTATTTCAAACAAACAAGAGCAAGTTAAGGAAAGTACTCTATCTTATTAAATATGGAAAAATGATAAAGTGTAACATTTAAAATGTTGCAAGACTTTATAATGCTACAATTAATAATTTCACTCGTAGACTTTACGAATTAAAAATGTGAATATAATATTTACATATTAACTGGCTATTTCAAACAAACAAGAGCAAGTTAAGGAAAGTACTCTATCTTATTAAATATGGAAAAATGATAAAGTGTAACATTTAAAATGTTGCAAGACTTTATAATGCTACAATTAATAATTTCACTCGTAGACTTTACGAATTAAAAATGTGAATATAATATTTACATATTAACTGGCTATTTCAAACAAACAAGAGCAAGTTAAGGAAAGTACTCTATCTTATTAAATATGGAAAAATTATAAAGTGTAACATTTAAAATGTTGCAAGACTTTATAATGCTACAAATAATAATTTCACTCGTAGACTTTACGAATTAAAAATGTGAATATAATATTTACATATTAACTGGCTATTTCAAACAAACAAGAGCAAGTTAAGGAAAGTACTCTATCTTATTAAATATGGAAAAATGATAAAGTGTAACATTTAAAATGTTGCAAGACTTTATAATGCTACAATTAATAATTTCACTCGTAGACTTTACGGATTAAAAATGTGAATATAATATTTACATATTAGCTGTCTATTTTAAACAAACAAGAGCAAGTTAAGGAAAGTAAAATATTGAAAAGTGATAAAGTGTAAGTTTTAAAATGTTGCAAGATTTTATGATGCTACAGTTAATAATTTCACTCATAGACGTTACGAATTAAAAATGTGAATATAATATTTACATTTTAACTGGCTATTTCAAACAAACAAGAGCAAGTTAAGGAAAGTACTCTATCTTATTATATATGGAAAAATGATAAAGTGTAACATTTAAAATGTTGCAAGACTTTATAATGCTACAATTAATAATTTCACTCGTAGACTTTACGAATTAAAAATGTGAATATAATATTTACATATTAACTGGCTATTTCAAACAAACAAGAGCAAGTTAAGGAAAGTACTCTATCTTATTAAATATGGAAAAATGATAAAGTGTAACATTTAAAATGTTGCAAGACTTTATAATGCTACAATTAATAATTTCACTCGTAGACTTTACGGATTAAAAATGTGAATATAATATTTACATATTAGCTGTCTATTTTAAACAAACAAGAGCAAGTTAAGGAAAGTAAAATATTGAAAAGTGATAAAGTGTAAGTTTTAAAATGTTGCAAGACTTTATAATGCTACAATTAATAATTTCACTCGTAGACTTTACGAATTAAAAATGTGAATATAATATTTACATATTAACTGGCTATTTCAAACAAACAAGAGCAAGTTAAGGAAAGTACTCTATCTTATTAAATATGGAAAAATGATAAAGTGTAACATTTAAAATGTTGCAAGACTTTATAATGCTACAATTAATAATTTCACTCGTAGACTTTACGAATTAAAAATGTGAATATAATATTTACATATTAACTGGCTATTTCAAACAAACAAGAGCAAGTTAAGGAAAGTACTCTATCTTATTAAATATGGAAAAATTATAAAGTGTAACATTTAAAATGTTGCAAGACTTTATAATGCTACAAATAATAATTTCACTCGTAGACTTTACGAATTAAAAATGTGAATATAATATTTACATATTAACTGGCTATTTCAAACAAACAAGAGCAAGTTAAGGAAAGTACTCTATCTTATTAAATATGGAAAAATGATAAAGTGTAACATTTAAAATGTTGCAAGACTTTATAATGCTACAATTAATAATTTCACTCGTAGACTTTACGAATTAAAAATGTGAATATAATATTTACATATTAACTGGCTATTTCAAACAAACAAGAGCAAGTTAAGGAAAGTACTCTATCTTATTAAATATGGAAAAATTATAAAGTGTAACATTTAAAATGTTGCAAGACTTTATAATGCTACAAATAATAATTTCACTCGTAGACTTTACGAATTAAAAATGTGAATATAATATTTACATATTAACTGGCTATTTCAAACAAACAAGAGCAAGTTAAGGAAAGTACTCTATCTTATTAAATATGGAAAAATGATAAAGTGTAACATTTAAAATGTTGCAAGACTTTATAATGCTACAATTAATAATTTCACTCGTAGACTTTACGGATTAAAAATGTGAATATAATATCTACATATTAGCTGTCTATTTTAAACAAACAAGAGCAAGTTAAGGAAAGTAAAATATTGAAAAGTGATAAAGTGTAAGTTTTAAAATGTTGCAAGATTTTATGATGCTACAGTTAATAATTTCACTCATAGACGTTACGAATTAAAAATGTGAATATAATATTTACATTTTAACTGGCTATTTCAAACAAACAAGAGCAAGTTAAGGAAAGTACTCTATCTTATTATATATGGAAAAATGATAAAGTGTAACATTTAAAATGTTGCAAGACTTTATAATGCTACAATTAATAATTTCACTCGTAGACTTTACGAATTAAAAATGTGAATATAATATTTACATATTAACTGGCTATTTCAAACAAACAAGAGCAAGTTAAGGAAAGTACTCTATCTTATTAAATATGGAAAAATGATAAAGTGTAACATTTAAAATGTTGCAAGACTTTATAATGCTACAATTAATAATTTCACTCGTAGACTTTACGGATTAAAAATGTGAATATAATATTTACATATTAGCTGTCTATTTTAAACAAACAAGAGCAAGTTAAGGAAAGTAAAATATTGAAAAGTGATAAAGTGTAAGTTTTAAAATGTTGCAAGACTTTATAATGCTACAATTAATAATTTCACTCGTAGACTTTACGAATTAAAAATGTGAATATAATATTTACATATTAACTGGCTATTTCAAACAAACAAGAGCAAGTTAAGGAAAGTACTCTATCTTATTAAATATGGAAAAATGATAAAGTGTAACATTTAAAATGTTGCAAGACTTTATAATGCTACAATTAATAATTTCACTCGTAGACTTTACGAATTAAAAATGTGAATATAATATTTACATATTAACTGGCTATTTCAAACAAACAAGAGCAAGTTAAGGAAAGTACTCTATCTTATTAAATATGGAAAAATTATAAAGTGTAACATTTAAAATGTTGCAAGACTTTATAATGCTACAAATAATAATTTCACTCGTAGACTTTACGAATTAAAAATGTGAATATAATATTTACATATTAACTGGCTATTTCAAACAAACAAGAGCAAGTTAAGGAAAGTACTCTATCTTATTAAATATGGAAAAATGATAAAGTGTAACATTTAAAATGTTGCAAGACTTTATAATGCTACAATTAATAATTTCACTCGTAGACTTTACGGATTAAAAATGTGAATATAATATTTACATATTAGCTGTCTATTTTAAACAAACAAGAGCAAGTTAAGGAAAGTAAAATATTGAAAAGTGATAAAGTGTAAGTTTTAAAATGTTGCAAGATTTTATGATGCTACAGTTAATAATTTCACTCATAGACGTTACGAATTAAAAATGTGAATATAATATTTACATTTTAACTGGCTATTTCAAACAAACAAGAGCAAGTTAAGGAAAGTACTCTATCTTATTATATATGGAAAAATGATAAAGTGTAACATTTAAAATGTTGCAACACTTTATAATGCTACAATTAATAATTTCACTCGTAGACTTTACGAATTAAAAATGTGAATATAATATTTACATATTAACTGGCTATTTCAAACAAACAAGAGCAAGTTAAGGAAAGTACTCTATCTTATTAAATATGGAAAAATGATAAAGTGTAACATTTAAAATGTTGCAAGACTTTATAATGCTACAATTAATAATTTCACTCGTAGACTTTACGGATTAAAAATGTGAATATAATATTTACATATTAGCTGTCTATTTTAAACAAACAAGAGCAAGTTAAGGAAAGTAAAATATTGAAAAGTGATAAAGTGTAAGTTTTAAAATGTTGCAAGACTTTATAATGCTACAATTAATAATTTCACTCGTAGACTTTACGAATTAAAAATGTGAATATAATATTTACATATTAACTGGCTATTTCAAACAAACAAGAGCAAGTTAAGGAAAGTACTCTATCTTATTAAATATGGAAAAATGATAAAGTGTAACATTTAAAATGTTGCAAGACTTTATAATGCTACAATTAATAATTTCACTCGTAGACTTTACGAATTAAAAATGTGAATATAATATTTACATATTAACTGGCTATTTCAAACAAACAAGAGCAAGTTAAGGAAAGTACTCTATCTTATTAAATATGGAAAAATGATAAAGTGTAACATTTAAAATGTTGCAAGACTTTATAATGCTACAATTAATAATTTCACTCGTAGACTTTACGAATTAAAAATGTGAATATAATATTTACATATTAACTGGCTATTTCAAACAAACAAGAGCAAGTTAAGGAAAGTACTCTATCTTATTAAATATGGAAAAATGATAAAGTGTAACATTTAAAATGTTGCAAGACTTTATAATGCTACAATTAATAATTTCACTCGTAGACTTTACGAATTAAAAATGTGAATATAATATTTACATATTAACTGGCTATTTCAAACAAACAAGAGCAAGTTAAGGAAAGTACTCTATCTTATTAAATATGGAAAAATGATAAAGTGTAACATTTAAAATGTTGCAAGACTTTATAATGCTACAATTAATAATTTCACTCGTAGACTTTACGGATTAAAAATGTGAATATAATATTTACATATTAGCTGTCTATTTTAAACAAACAAGAGCAAGTTAAGGAAAGTAAAATATTGAAAAGTGATAAAGTGTAAGTTTTAAAATGTTGCAAGATTTTATGATGCTACAGTTAATAATTTCACTCATAGACGTTACGAATTAAAAATGTGAATATAATATTTACATTTTAACTGGCTATTTCAAACAAACAAGAGCAAGTTAAGGAAAGTACTCTATCTTATTATATATGGAAAAATGATAAAGTGTAACATTTAAAATGTTGCAAGACTTTATAATGCTACAATTAATAATTTCACTCGTAGACTTTACGAATTAAAAATGTGAATATAATATTTACATATTAACTGGCTATTTCAAACAAACAAGAGCAAGTTAAGGAAAGTACTCTATCTTATTAAATATGGAAAAATGATAAAGTGTAACATTTAAAATGTTGCAAGACTTTATAATGCTACAATTAATAATTTCACTCGTAGACTTTACGAATTAAAAATGTGAATATAATATTTACATATTAACTGGCTATTTCAAACAAACAAGAGCAAGTTAAGGAAAGTACTCTATCTTATTAAATATGGAAAAATGATAAAGTGTAACATTTAAAATGTTGCAAGACTTTATAATGCTACAATTAATAATTTCACTCGTAGACTTTACGAATTAAAAATGTGAATATAATATTTACATATTAACTGGCTATTTCAAACAAACAAGAGCAAGTTAAGGAAAGTACTCTATCTTATTAAATATGGAAAAATGATAAAGTGTAACATTTAAAATGTTGCAAGACTTTATAATGCTACAATTAATAATTTCACTCGTAGACTTTACGAATTAAAAATGTGAATATAATATTTACATATTAACTGGCTATTTCAAACAAACAAGAGCAAGTTAAGGAAAGTACTCTATCTTATTAAATATGGAAAAATGATAAAGTGTAACATTTAAAATGTTGCAAGACTTTATAATGCTACAATTAATAATTTCACTCGTAGACTTTACGAATTAAAAATGTGAATATAATATTTACATATTAACTGGCTATTTCAAACAAACAAGAGCAAGTTAAGGAAAGTACTCTATCTTATTAAATATGGAAAAATGATAAAGTGTAACATTTAAAATGTTGCAAGACTTTATAATGCTACAATTAATAATTTCACTCGTAGACTTTACGGATTAAAAATGTGAATATAATATTTACATATTAGCTGTCTATTTTAAACAAACAAGAGCAAGTTAAGGAAAGTAAAATATTGAAAAGTGATAAAGTGTAAGTTTTAAAATGTTGCAAGACTTTATAATGCTACAATTAATAATTTCACTCGTAGACTTTACGAATTAAAAATGTGAATATAATATTTACATATTAACTGGCTATTTCAAACAAACAAGAGCAAGTTAAGGAAAGTACTCTATCTTATTAAATATGGAAAAATGATAAAGTGTAACATTTAAAATGTTGCAAGACTTTATAATGCTACAATTAATAATTTCACTCGTAGACTTTACGAATTAAAAATGTGAATATAATATTTACATATTAACTGGCTATTTCAAACAAACAAGAGCAAGTTAAGGAAAGTACTCTATCTTATTAAATATGGAAAAATTATAAAGTGTAACATTTAAAATGTTGCAAGACTTTATAATGCTACAAATAATAATTTCACTCGTAGACTTTACGAATTAAAAATGTGAATATAATATTTACATATTAACTGGCTATTTCAAACAAACAAGAGCAAGTTAAGGAAAGTACTCTATCTTATTAAATATGGAAAAATGATAAAGTGTAACATTTAAAATGTTGCAAGACTTTATAATGCTACAATTAATAATTTCACTCGTAGACTTTACGGATTAAAAATGTGAATATAATATTTACATATTAGCTGTCTATTTTAAACAAACAAGAGCAAGTTAAGGAAAGTAAAATATTGAAAAGTGATAAAGTGTAAGTTTTAAAATGTTGCAAGATTTTATGATGCTACAGTTAATAATTTCACTCATAGACGTTACGAATTAAAAATGTGAATATAATATTTACATTTTAACTGGCTATTTCAAACAAACAAGAGCAAGTTAAGGAAAGTACTCTATCTTATTATATATGGAAAAATGATAAAGTGTAACATTTAAAATGTTGCAACACTTTATAATGCTACAATTAATAATTTCACTCGTAGACTTTACGAATTAAAAATGTGAATATAATATTTACATATTAACTGGCTATTTCAAACAAACAAGAGCAAGTTAAGGAAAGTACTCTATCTTATTAAATATGGAAAAATGATAAAGTGTAACATTTAAAATGTTGCAAGACTTTATAATGCTACAATTAATAATTTCACTCGTAGACTTTACGGATTAAAAATGTGAATATAATATTTACATATTAGCTGTCTATTTTAAACAAACAAGAGCAAGTTAAGGAAAGTAAAATATTGAAAAGTGATAAAGTGTAAGTTTTAAAATGTTGCAAGACTTTATAATGCTACAATTAATAATTTCACTCGTAGACTTTACGAATTAAAAATGTGAATATAATATTTACATATTAACTGGCTATTTCAAACAAACAAGAGCAAGTTAAGGAAAGTACTCTATCTTATTAAATATGGAAAAATGATAAAGTGTAACATTTAAAATGTTGCAAGACTTTATAATGCTACAATTAATAATTTCACTCGTAGACTTTACGAATTAAAAATGTGAATATAATATTTACATATTAACTGGCTATTTCAAACAAACAAGAGCAAGTTAAGGAAAGTACTCTATCTTATTAAATATGGAAAAATGATAAAGTGTAACATTTAAAATGTTGCAAGACTTTATAATGCTACAATTAATAATTTCACTCGTAGACTTTACGAATTAAAAATGTGAATATAATATTTACATATTAACTGGCTATTTCAAACAAACAAGAGCAAGTTAAGGAAAGTACTCTATCTTATTAAATATGGAAAAATGATAAAGTGTAACATTTAAAATGTTGCAAGACTTTATAATGCTACAATTAATAATTTCACTCGTAGACTTTACGAATTAAAAATGTGAATATAATATTTACATATTAACTGGCTATTTCAAACAAACAAGAGCAAGTTAAGGAAAGTACTCTATCTTATTAAATATGGAAAAATGATAAAGTGTAACATTTAAAATGTTGCAAGACTTTATAATGCTACAATTAATAATTTCACTCGTAGACTTTACGGATTAAAAATGTGAATATAATATTTACATATTAGCTGTCTATTTTAAACAAACAAGAGCAAGTTAAGGAAAGTAAAATATTGAAAAGTGATAAAGTGTAAGTTTTAAAATGTTGCAAGATTTTATGATGCTACAGTTAATAATTTCACTCATAGACGTTACGAATTAAAAATGTGAATATAATATTTACATTTTAACTGGCTATTTCAAACAAACAAGAGCAAGTTAAGGAAAGTACTCTATCTTATTATATATGGAAAAATGATAAAGTGTAACATTTAAAATGTTGCAAGACTTTATAATGCTACAATTAATAATTTCACTCGTAGACTTTACGAATTAAAAATGTGAATATAATATTTACATATTAACTGGCTATTTCAAACAAACAAGAGCAAGTTAAGGAAAGTACTCTATCTTATTAAATATGGAAAAATGATAAAGTGTAACATTTAAAATGTTGCAAGACTTTATAATGCTACAATTAATAATTTCACTCGTAGACTTTACGAATTAAAAATGTGAATATAATATTTACATATTAACTGGCTATTTCAAACAAACAAGAGCAAGTTAAGGAAAGTACTCTATCTTATTAAATATGGAAAAATGATAAAGTGTAACATTTAAAATGTTGCAAGACTTTATAATGCTACAATTAATAATTTCACTCGTAGACTTTACGAATTAAAAATGTGAATATAATATTTACATATTAACTGGCTATTTCAAACAAACAAGAGCAAGTTAAGGAAAGTACTCTATCTTATTAAATATGGAAAAATGATAAAGTGTAACATTTAAAATGTTGCAAGACTTTATAATGCTACAATTAATAATTTCACTCGTAGACTTTACGAATTAAAAATGTGAATATAATATTTACATATTAACTGGCTATTTCAAACAAACAAGAGCAAGTTAAGGAAAGTACTCTATCTTATTAAATATGGAAAAATGATAAAGTGTAACATTTAAAATGTTGCAAGACTTTATAATGCTACAATTAATAATTTCACTCGTAGACTTTACGAATTAAAAATGTGAATATAATATTTACATATTAACTGGCTATTTCAAACAAACAAGAGCAAGTTAAGGAAAGTACTCTATCTTATTAAATATGGAAAAATGATAAAGTGTAACATTTAAAATGTTGCAAGACTTTATAATGCTACAATTAATAATTTCACTCGTAGACTTTACGGATTAAAAATGTGAATATAATATTTACATATTAGCTGTCTATTTTAAACAAACAAGAGCAAGTTAAGGAAAGTAAAATATTGAAAAGTGATAAAGTGTAAGTTTTAAAATGTTGCAAGACTTTATAATGCTACAATTAATAATTTCACTCGTAGACTTTACGAATTAAAAATGTGAATATAATATTTACATATTAACTGGCTATTTCAAACAAACAAGAGCAAGTTAAGGAAAGTACTCTATCTTATTAAATATGGAAAAATGATAAAGTGTAACATTTAAAATGTTGCAAGACTTTATAATGCTACAATTAATAATTTCACTCGTAGACTTTACGAATTAAAAATGTGAATATAATATTTACATATTAACTGGCTATTTCAAACAAACAAGAGCAAGTTAAGGAAAGTACTCTATCTTATTAAATATGGAAAAATTATAAAGTGTAACATTTAAAATGTTGCAAGACTTTATAATGCTACAAATAATAATTTCACTCGTAGACTTTACGAATTAAAAATGTGAATATAATATTTACATATTAACTGGCTATTTCAAACAAACAAGAGCAAGTTAAGGAAAGTACTCTATCTTATTAAATATGGAAAAATGATAAAGTGTAACATTTAAAATGTTGCAAGACTTTATAATGCTACAATTAATAATTTCACTCGTAGACTTTACGGATTAAAAATGTGAATATAATATTTACATATTAGCTGTCTATTTTAAACAAACAAGAGCAAGTTAAGGAAAGTAAAATATTGAAAAGTGATAAAGTGTAAGTTTTAAAATGTTGCAAGATTTTATGATGCTACAGTTAATAATTTCACTCATAGACGTTACGAATTAAAAATGTGAATATAATATTTACATTTTAACTGGCTATTTCAAACAAACAAGAGCAAGTTAAGGAAAGTACTCTATCTTATTATATATGGAAAAATGATAAAGTGTAACATTTAAAATGTTGCAACACTTTATAATGCTACAATTAATAATTTCACTCGTAGACTTTACGAATTAAAAATGTGAATATAATATTTACATATTAACTGGCTATTTCAAACAAACAAGAGCAAGTTAAGGAAAGTACTCTATCTTATTAAATATGGAAAAATGATAAAGTGTAACATTTAAAATGTTGCAAGACTTTATAATGCTACAATTAATAATTTCACTCGTAGACTTTACGGATTAAAAATGTGAATATAATATTTACATATTAGCTGTCTATTTTAAACAAACAAGAGCAAGTTAAGGAAAGTAAAATATTGAAAAGTGATAAAGTGTAAGTTTTAAAATGTTGCAAGACTTTATAATGCTACAATTAATAATTTCACTCGTAGACTTTACGAATTAAAAATGTGAATATAATATTTACATATTAACTGGCTATTTCAAACAAACAAGAGCAAGTTAAGGAAAGTACTCTATCTTATTAAATATGGAAAAATGATAAAGTGTAACATTTAAAATGTTGCAAGACTTTATAATGCTACAATTAATAATTTCACTCGTAGACTTTACGAATTAAAAATGTGAATATAATATTTACATATTAACTGGCTATTTCAAACAAACAAGAGCAAGTTAAGGAAAGTACTCTATCTTATTAAATATGGAAAAATGATAAAGTGTAACATTTAAAATGTTGCAAGACTTTATAATGCTACAATTAATAATTTCACTCGTAGACTTTACGAATTAAAAATGTGAATATAATATTTACATATTAACTGGCTATTTCAAACAAACAAGAGCAAGTTAAGGAAAGTACTCTATCTTATTAAATATGGAAAAATGATAAAGTGTAACATTTAAAATGTTGCAAGACTTTATAATGCTACAATTAATAATTTCACTCGTAGACTTTACGAATTAAAAATGTGAATATAATATTTACATATTAACTGGCTATTTCAAACAAACAAGAGCAAGTTAAGGAAAGTACTCTATCTTATTAAATATGGAAAAATGATAAAGTGTAACATTTAAAATGTTGCAAGACTTTATAATGCTACAATTAATAATTTCACTCGTAGACTTTACGGATTAAAAATGTGAATATAATATTTACATATTAGCTGTCTATTTTAAACAAACAAGAGCAAGTTAAGGAAAGTAAAATATTGAAAAGTGATAAAGTGTAAGTTTTAAAATGTTGCAAGATTTTATGATGCTACAGTTAATAATTTCACTCATAGACGTTACGAATTAAAAATGTGAATATAATATTTACATTTTAACTGGCTATTTCAAACAAACAAGAGCAAGTTAAGGAAAGTACTCTATCTTATTATATATGGAAAAATGATAAAGTGTAACATTTAAAATGTTGCAAGACTTTATAATGCTACAATTAATAATTTCACTCGTAGACTTTACGAATTAAAAATGTGAATATAATATTTACATATTAACTGGCTATTTCAAACAAACAAGAGCAAGTTAAGGAAAGTACTCTATCTTATTAAATATGGAAAAATGATAAAGTGTAACATTTAAAATGTTGCAAGACTTTATAATGCTACAATTAATAATTTCACTCGTAGACTTTACGAATTAAAAATGTGAATATAATATTTACATATTAACTGGCTATTTCAAACAAACAAGAGCAAGTTAAGGAAAGTACTCTATCTTATTAAATATGGAAAAATGATAAAGTGTAACATTTAAAATGTTGCAAGACTTTATAATGCTACAATTAATAATTTCACTCGTAGACTTTACGAATTAAAAATGTGAATATAATATTTACATATTAACTGGCTATTTCAAACAAACAAGAGCAAGTTAAGGAAAGTACTCTATCTTATTAAATATGGAAAAATGATAAAGTGTAACATTTAAAATGTTGCAAGACTTTATAATGCTACAATTAATAATTTCACTCGTAGACTTTACGAATTAAAAATGTGAATATAATATTTACATATTAACTGGCTATTTCAAACAAACAAGAGCAAGTTAAGGAAAGTACTCTATCTTATTAAATATGGAAAAATGATAAAGTGTAACATTTAAAATGTTGCAAGACTTTATAATGCTACAATTAATAATTTCACTCGTAGACTTTACGAATTAAAAATGTGAATATAATATTTACATATTAACTGGCTATTTCAAACAAACAAGAGCAAGTTAAGGAAAGTACTCTATCTTATTAAATATGGAAAAATGATAAAGTGTAACATTTAAAATGTTGCAAGACTTTATAATGCTACAATTAATAATTTCACTCGTAGACTTTACGGATTAAAAATGTGAATATAATATTTACATATTAGCTGTCTATTTTAAACAAACAAGAGCAAGTTAAGGAAAGTAAAATATTGAAAAGTGATAAAGTGTAAGTTTTAAAATGTTGCAAGACTTTATAATGCTACAATTAATAATTTCACTCGTAGACTTTACGAATTAAAAATGTGAATATAATATTTACATATTAACTGGCTATTTCAAACAAACAAGAGCAAGTTAAGGAAAGTACTCTATCTTATTAAATATGGAAAAATGATAAAGTGTAACATTTAAAATGTTGCAAGACTTTATAATGCTACAATTAATAATTTCACTCGTAGACTTTACGAATTAAAAATGTGAATATAATATTTACATATTAACTGGCTATTTCAAACAAACAAGAGCAAGTTAAGGAAAGTACTCTATCTTATTAAATATGGAAAAATTATAAAGTGTAACATTTAAAATGTTGCAAGACTTTATAATGCTACAAATAATAATTTCACTCGTAGACTTTACGAATTAAAAATGTGAATATAATATTTACATATTAACTGGCTATTTCAAACAAACAAGAGCAAGTTAAGGAAAGTACTCTATCTTATTAAATATGGAAAAATGATAAAGTGTAACATTTAAAATGTTGCAAGACTTTATAATGCTACAATTAATAATTTCACTCGTAGACTTTACGGATTAAAAATGTGAATATAATATTTACATATTAGCTGTCTATTTTAAACAAACAAGAGCAAGTTAAGGAAAGTAAAATATTGAAAAGTGATAAAGTGTAAGTTTTAAAATGTTGCAAGATTTTATGATGCTACAGTTAATAATTTCACTCATAGACGTTACGAATTAAAAATGTGAATATAATATTTACATTTTAACTGGCTATTTCAAACAAACAAGAGCAAGTTAAGGAAAGTACTCTATCTTATTATATATGGAAAAATGATAAAGTGTAACATTTAAAATGTTGCAACACTTTATAATGCTACAATTAATAATTTCACTCGTAGACTTTACGAATTAAAAATGTGAATATAATATTTACATATTAACTGGCTATTTCAAACAAACAAGAGCAAGTTAAGGAAAGTACTCTATCTTATTAAATATGGAAAAATGATAAAGTGTAACATTTAAAATGTTGCAAGACTTTATAATGCTACAATTAATAATTTCACTCGTAGACTTTACGGATTAAAAATGTGAATATAATATTTACATATTAGCTGTCTATTTTAAACAAACAAGAGCAAGTTAAGGAAAGTAAAATATTGAAAAGTGATAAAGTGTAAGTTTTAAAATGTTGCAAGACTTTATAATGCTACAATTAATAATTTCACTCGTAGACTTTACGAATTAAAAATGTGAATATAATATTTACATATTAACTGGCTATTTCAAACAAACAAGAGCAAGTTAAGGAAAGTACTCTATCTTATTAAATATGGAAAAATGATAAAGTGTAACATTTAAAATGTTGCAAGACTTTATAATGCTACAATTAATAATTTCACTCGTAGACTTTACGAATTAAAAATGTGAATATAATATTTACATATTAACTGGCTATTTCAAACAAACAAGAGCAAGTTAAGGAAAGTACTCTATCTTATTAAATATGGAAAAATGATAAAGTGTAACATTTAAAATGTTGCAAGACTTTATAATGCTACAATTAATAATTTCACTCGTAGACTTTACGAATTAAAAATGTGAATATAATATTTACATATTAACTGGCTATTTCAAACAAACAAGAGCAAGTTAAGGAAAGTACTCTATCTTATTAAATATGGAAAAATGATAAAGTGTAACATTTAAAATGTTGCAAGACTTTATAATGCTACAATTAATAATTTCACTCGTAGACTTTACGAATTAAAAATGTGAATATAATATTTACATATTAACTGGCTATTTCAAACAAACAAGAGCAAGTTAAGGAAAGTACTCTATCTTATTAAATATGGAAAAATGATAAAGTGTAACATTTAAAATGTTGCAAGACTTTATAATGCTACAATTAATAATTTCACTCGTAGACTTTACGGATTAAAAATGTGAATATAATATTTACATATTAGCTGTCTATTTTAAACAAACAAGAGCAAGTTAAGGAAAGTAAAATATTGAAAAGTGATAAAGTGTAAGTTTTAAAATGTTGCAAGATTTTATGATGCTACAGTTAATAATTTCACTCATAGACGTTACGAATTAAAAATGTGAATATAATATTTACATTTTAACTGGCTATTTCAAACAAACAAGAGCAAGTTAAGGAAAGTACTCTATCTTATTATATATGGAAAAATGATAAAGTGTAACATTTAAAATGTTGCAAGACTTTATAATGCTACAATTAATAATTTCACTCGTAGACTTTACGAATTAAAAATGTGAATATAATATTTACATATTAACTGGCTATTTCAAACAAACAAGAGCAAGTTAAGGAAAGTACTCTATCTTATTAAATATGGAAAAATGATAAAGTGTAACATTTAAAATGTTGCAAGACTTTATAATGCTACAATTAATAATTTCACTCGTAGACTTTACGAATTAAAAATGTGAATATAATATTTACATATTAACTGGCTATTTCAAACAAACAAGAGCAAGTTAAGGAAAGTACTCTATCTTATTAAATATGGAAAAATGATAAAGTGTAACATTTAAAATGTTGCAAGACTTTATAATGCTACAATTAATAATTTCACTCGTAGACTTTACGAATTAAAAATGTGAATATAATATTTACATATTAACTGGCTATTTCAAACAAACAAGAGCAAGTTAAGGAAAGTACTCTATCTTATTAAATATGGAAAAATGATAAAGTGTAACATTTAAAATGTTGCAAGACTTTATAATGCTACAATTAATAATTTCACTCGTAGACTTTACGAATTAAAAATGTGAATATAATATTTACATATTAACTGGCTATTTCAAACAAACAAGAGCAAGTTAAGGAAAGTACTCTATCTTATTAAATATGGAAAAATGATAAAGTGTAACATTTAAAATGTTGCAAGACTTTATAATGCTACAATTAATAATTTCACTCGTAGACTTTACGAATTAAAAATGTGAATATAATATTTACATATTAACTGGCTATTTCAAACAAACAAGAGCAAGTTAAGGAAAGTACTCTATCTTATTAAATATGGAAAAATGATAAAGTGTAACATTTAAAATGTTGCAAGACTTTATAATGCTACAATTAATAATTTCACTCGTAGACTTTACGGATTAAAAATGTGAATATAATATTTACATATTAGCTGTCTATTTTAAACAAACAAGAGCAAGTTAAGGAAAGTAAAATATTGAAAAGTGATAAAGTGTAAGTTTTAAAATGTTGCAAGATTTTATGATGCTACAGTTAATAATTTCACTCATAGACGTTACGAATTAAAAATGTGAATATAATATTTACATTTTAACTGGCTATTTCAAACAAACAAGAGCAAGTTAAGGAAAGTACTCTATCTTATTATATATGGAAAAATGATAAAGTGTAACATTTAAAATGTTGCAAGACTTTATAATGCTACAATTAATAATTTCACTCGTAGACTTTACGAATTAAAAATGTGAATATAATATTTACATATTAACTGGCTATTTCAAACAAACAAGAGCAAGTTAAGGAAAGTACTCTATCTTATTAAATATGGAAAAATGATAAAGTGTAACATTTAAAATGTTGCAAGACTTTATAATGCTACAATTAATAATTTCACTCGTAGACTTTACGGATTAAAAATGTGAATATAATATTTACATATTAGCTGTCTATTTTAAACAAACAAGAGCAAGTTAAGGAAAGTAAAATATTGAAAAGTGATAAAGTGTAAGTTTTAAAATGTTGCAAGACTTTATAATGCTACAATTAATAATTTCACTCGTAGACTTTACGAATTAAAAATGTGAATATAATATTTACATATTAACTGGCTATTTCAAACAAACAAGAGCAAGTTAAGGAAAGTACTCTATCTTATTAAATATGGAAAAATGATAAAGTGTAACATTTAAAATGTTGCAAGACTTTATAATGCTACAATTAATAATTTCACTCGTAGACTTTACGAATTAAAAATGTGAATATAATATTTACATATTAACTGGCTATTTCAAACAAACAAGAGCAAGTTAAGGAAAGTACTCTATCTTATTAAATATGGAAAAATGATAAAGTGTAACATTTAAAATGTTGCAAGACTTTATAATGCTACAATTAATAATTTCACTCGTAGACTTTACGAATTAAAAATGTGAATATAATATTTACATATTAACTGGCTATTTCAAACAAACAAGAGCAAGTTAAGGAAAGTACTCTATCTTATTAAATATGGAAAAATGATAAAGTGTAACATTTAAAATGTTGCAAGACTTTATAATGCTACAATTAATAATTTCACTCGTAGACTTTACGAATTAAAAATGTGAATATAATATTTACATATTAACTGGCTATTTCAAACAAACAAGAGCAAGTTAAGGAAAGTACTCTATCTTATTAAATATGGAAAAATGATAAAGTGTAACATTTAAAATGTTGCAAGACTTTATAATGCTACAATTAATAATTTCACTCGTAGACTTTACGGATTAAAAATGTGAATATAATATTTACATATTAGCTGTCTATTTTAAACAAACAAGAGCAAGTTAAGGAAAGTAAAATATTGAAAAGTGATAAAGTGTAAGTTTTAAAATGTTGCAAGATTTTATGATGCTACAGTTAATAATTTCACTCATAGACGTTACGAATTAAAAATGTGAATATAATATTTACATTTTAACTGGCTATTTCAAACAAACAAGAGCAAGTTAAGGAAAGTACTCTATCTTATTATATATGGAAAAATGATAAAGTGTAACATTTAAAATGTTGCAAGACTTTATAATGCTACAATTAATAATTTCACTCGTAGACTTTACGAATTAAAAATGTGAATATAATATTTACATATTAACTGGCTATTTCAAACAAACAAGAGCAAGTTAAGGAAAGTACTCTATCTTATTAAATATGGAAAAATGATAAAGTGTAACATTTAAAATGTTGCAAGACTTTATAATGCTACAATTAATAATTTCACTCGTAGACTTTACGAATTAAAAATGTGAATATAATATTTACATATTAACTGGCTATTTCAAACAAACAAGAGCAAGTTAAGGAAAGTACTCTATCTTATTAAATATGGAAAAATGATAAAGTGTAACATTTAAAATGTTGCAAGACTTTATAATGCTACAATTAATAATTTCACTCGTAGACTTTACGAATTAAAAATGTGAATATAATATTTACATATTAACTGGCTATTTCAAACAAACAAGAGCAAGTTAAGGAAAGTACTCTATCTTATTAAATATGGAAAAATGATAAAGTGTAACATTTAAAATGTTGCAAGACTTTATAATGCTACAATTAATAATTTCACTCGTAGACTTTACGAATTAAAAATGTGAATATAATATTTACATATTAACTGGCTATTTCAAACAAACAAGAGCAAGTTAAGGAAAGTACTCTATCTTATTAAATATGGAAAAATGATAAAGTGTAACATTTAAAATGTTGCAAGACTTTATAATGCTACAATTAATAATTTCACTCGTAGACTTTACGAATTAAAAATGTGAATATAATATTTACATATTAACTGGCTATTTCAAACAAACAAGAGCAAGTTAAGGAAAGTACTCTATCTTATTAAATATGGAAAAATGATAAAGTGTAACATTTAAAATGTTGCAAGACTTTATAATGCTACAATTAATAATTTCACTCGTAGACTTTACGAATTAAAAATGTGAATATAATATTTACATATTAACTGGCTATTTCAAACAAACAAGAGCAAGTTAAGGAAAGTACTCTATCTTATTAAATATGGAAAAATGATAAAGTGTAACATTTAAAATGTTGCAAGACTTTATAATGCTACAATTAATAATTTCACTCGTAGACTTTACGAATTAAAAATGTGAATATAATATTTACATATTAACTGGCTATTTCAAACAAACAAGAGTAAGTTAAGGAAAGTACTCTATCTTATTAAATATGGAAAAATGATAAAGTGTAACATTTAAAATGTTGCAAGACTTTATAATGCTACAATTAATAATTTCACTCGTAGACTTTACGAATTAAAATTGTGAATATAATATTTACATATTAACTGGCTATTTCAAACAAACAAGAGCAAGTAAAGGAAAGTACTCTATCTTATTAAATATGGAAAAATGATAAAGTGTAACATTTAAAATGTTGCAAGATTTCATAATGCTACAATTAATAATTTCACTCATAGACTTTACGAATTAAAAATGTAAATATAATATTTGGACATTAACAATCTATTTCAAACAAAGCAGAACAAGTTAAGGAAAATACTCTATCTTATTAAAATATGGAAAAGTGATAAAGTGTAACATTTAAAATGTTGAAAGATTTTATAATTAATAGTTTCACTCATAGACTTTACGAATTGAAAATGTGAATATATTTACATATTAACTGTTTATTTCAAACAAACCAGCGCAAGTTAAGAACAGTACTCTATCTTACTGAAATATGGAAAATAATTGTAATGTTTACAATGTTACAAGGTTTTTAAATGTTACAGTAAGACCTCGACTTGGTCGTCCGTGAAACTATTACT
This sequence comes from Parasteatoda tepidariorum, assembly GCF_982258835.1. Taxonomy (NCBI): domain Eukaryota; kingdom Metazoa; phylum Arthropoda; class Arachnida; order Araneae; family Theridiidae; genus Parasteatoda; species Parasteatoda tepidariorum. Next base: position 38,539,936 of record NC_141757.1, on the reverse strand, counting down.
AGTCCATTAGATATTGAGACTAATCCTTATGGTAAAAAGAAAAAATACTTTATCATTAATTAAAAAAATAACCTTTTTTCAAATCTTATCGAAATATTCTTTTTTTTCATTTTAAATTTTAATTAGAAATTTAGCTGGGAATGGAGAAAAAACTGGTATAATAGAATGAAATATAATGTAAATTTTGTTTTTTTACTATAGCAAAATTAGGAAAAATCACACAGAATAGGTAGTGTAATATGACAAGTTGACTTGATTTTGTTAAACACATTACCTTAATATAAGTGCTTTTTCAGAAAAATTGTGTGCTGAAATGTGCTGTAAATTGATTTACTTTTTCACGAAATTTTGGCCGTTAAATAAATTTTAATTTTTACGCTGTTAAATAATTCATAATTACATGCCAAATTTTTTTTTCTAAAAATGATGCTCAACGTTTAAACTAAAATGACGTCACTCATGATGTTAATATAATAATAATAACTTAATATCTATGATTATAATAATAATTATGATGTTGATGAAAATTTCGAAAATCGACATGCCTTCGGCAGTTTGCAATAATATCATGTTTAAATCCGATAACACTAAATCATTGAATGAAACTTATAGGAGATTAAAGTGCTACGCTTCATCGATAATAGCAAGAAAAATTCAATTTTCAATGTTTGTCTTGTGAAAACTATTTATTAACACACAAGAAGAAATAGGTAGGCAATTATAACTAAAAAATAAAAAGTGACTAAAACTAATTTACTGTAAGGGACAAAAAGTTATGTACTGATAAGGATTGAATTTCCCTGGACACTCACCTTGAAAGTTTTTGATTTATGTTTGTTGTAACTTATGACGAAATTATTATTTTTTTATTACTACTTACTACCAGTCTTTATAATTTTGCGTAATTCTTATTAAATTACTTTTGGAAATCGAATTTCTATTAATCTTATTTGAATTGAATTTATTATTTTAGAATTTTGAAAAAAGTTCTTTAAAAATCGAAGGGAAAAAAATGTGTAAATTATTTTTTAACACTATGGATGAGTTAACGGTGTTCAATTGACGAAAACTTTTACTCATTTGTACTTAACGTCCTTTCAAACGTGTTGTTCCTTTTTTCGGAAAACTGAAAAAGTGGTAGATTAAGTACTTTATTTTAAGTATTTTATTTGCAGACGTCATTCTGTCTGCCATAACGTATTTGTGAATAAAAAACTGACCTTATTCCTGGAATAGGGCTGAATTTGTGACGGCAATGCCTAAATTGAGTTAAAAGCAAAAATTTAAATGTTTTGTAAATTGTAATTAGTATGTTATATTGCAATCACCAGAAGAATGAACTTCAAAGATATAATCTAGCTTTCGGCATTGTGTTGGAAAAAATGAGAATATTTTAAAAGATTTTTCATTATTAATTATGTGCTGAAATATCTCTTTTTTTTATTTGAAACAACCAATGAAAACACTGATAATTGAGAAAATTTGTGTTAATAAGAAAATAATAAATATGATACCACGGCAAGATTCGTTAGAAATTTATATATTAGATATAGGGATGTATCAGGTCCTATAATTTAGCCCGATCTGGACTGCCAACTACCACGCTTTTTGCAAATTTTTTTTTAAACCATAATTTTTTGCATGGTAATTTTGCCAGCCTTTTAAGAGCCTCACCATGTAAGTGATGAGGTCCATGTAAGCCTCACCATGTAAATACAAAGTAGCGTTGCATATGAACTTTTAAATCATTCATATGTAGTGGTGTGGAAAATAGGTTTACATGAATAAAAAACTAATACATTAAAACACAAACTTAGCTACCACTAGAGTTAATTTTTTACAAAAAGCATAGAAAGTTGTCAGCCCTTCCGCTGATTATTGAGATAAAGAAGTCGTAACACATAAGTTATTTCATTGATTGCGAAACCTTTTTCATGAAATCTCTTTTGTTTCTCATTTTCCCCAAATAATATATGCAGTTTCACAAGGTCAAGCATACTTGTAGCTTTTTTTATTTCCTTGTCACGTGTGAAGAGGAAATCTATATTCAATAAATGTTTCGCAAATTTACTTCTGCCTAATGTACAGATGCAAAAATTTATATTTTCCGAAACGAAGAGTCTTATTCTAATTCTCTTAACTCGTAACTCTTATTCTAATTTCTTAATTATCTTAGAATCAAAATTCAATAAATAAGGAGCGGTACCGCAGAAAAAAGTTCTTTTATCTACTCTTTGCAAGTATTTTAAAATGCCGTTTTAATTAATATAAGCAGTATATAATTTAAAACAGAATTGAATGCTTTTAATTAATTTTTGAAATACTAAAAATAATGAAGTTACAGGCATGTTAACTGCTCCGGACACGCCAAAATAATTTAAAAAAACGGTAAATAACTACAAGGTAAATTTTGCAAATATTTGACTATTTTTGCTTGCTTTTAAAAGGTATGACATAACTACTGCGGTGATATTGAACTGAACTTGAACTGAGTTCTATTACATTGTACCTGTCCACTTCACACTTTCATCTGAAGGTGTGCCTGAGGGCACCTGTAACAGAGATGCCAACTGCTCCGGACACGCCAAAATAATTTAAAAAACTTTAAATAACTACAAACTAAAATTTGCAAATATTTGAATAATTTTGTTAATGTTTTAAAGGGTATAAAATGACGCAAATGCAGAGATGCCAACTTGCTCCGGACAGCAAAGACATATTTTAAAGTGATAGTTTATCAATTGTGATTCTTGGTTTAATAAATTCAATTTAGTAGATTTTTATCCACCACTATTTCTAAATAATTCGTAGGCTTATATAATGCACCACTTTTTTGATACTTATGTCATGCTATACCTTTTAAATAGCAAGCAAAAATAGTCAAATATGTGCAAAATTGATTTGTAGTTATTTACCATTTACCGTTTTTTTTAATAATTATTATGGCGTGTCCGGAGCAGTTGCCATCTCTGCAAATGTACTAAAGTAATGTATAAATAAGCCTACGATTTGTTTAGAAATAGTGGTGGATAAAAATCTACTAAATTGAATTTATTAAACCAAGAATCACAATTGATAAACTACCACTTTAAAATATATATTTTCCATCCAGAGCAAGTAGGCATCTCTGCAGTTGTGGATTATTATATACTAATTTTTTTTTAAATTTTAGAGTGATGACTGTTGATGGAGAAGAGATATCGGAGTGCAAGAAATTAATTATTAATTGTACACTCTCAGAAATAAAACTTTCACTTTTAACAATTTAGCAATCCTTGAGCAGTATTTCGTTAATTTTGAGAATCATTTCGTCATGAAATCACTCATGACGAAGCATGAACTCTCAATTCGAGAATTCATGCTTCGTCAAGTATGATATGACGAAAATGTTTTCTCAATTCGAAACCTCATCGTAATGAATTGAAGGGGATTGCTAACTAGAATGACGAAGCTAGAACTTAACTAGAAATATGTAAGCAGGCCAATTTGTATGATGGTCAAGAAGGTGGCTGCGTATCAGGAAGATCGGTGGTTCGAATCCCGCTGCGGGCATGAATATAGTTTATCTATTTGTCCATGTTGTGTTCTCGTTAAAGCGATTATTAGGAAAGTTAAATACATTAGACAATCATTTTTTTTCTTCAGGAAAAACAGAATGACGAAATATTTCATTAATATTGACGAAATTCGTTTCCTCGAAGAAATGACGATAGTTATTTCGTAACTTTGACGATATTTTTACTCGGAACATATACCAAGAAACGATTTCGTCAAAATCGAAGAAAGTTTCGCGATATTTGAATATCCATCTCTTACAGCGTACTTATGTCCCCCCCCCCCTATATTCAGGGTTGACACGGATGACAGAGAAATGTAAAATTTGGTGACTAATAAAAATTAAAATTCAAAACTTTTTAAAAAAGGGATATTAAGAATTAGCCACCTTTGCTAGCATATTTATTTCAACTTGCTTTTCACAGAGAACAAGTTTTGTTTTGAATATGAATAATTTGAAACGTAAGTTATAGTATTAGTTAAGATTGAATGAATAAACAGATTGTAAATAAATAAAAAGGAATTGAGTTTCTATCAATCTTTACATTTTTAGTCGCCTGTGGTATCCTTGTATATTAAGATGGATCAGAGCGGCGGAAAATAAAACTGGTAGTAAAGATTTTTAAAAAATATATTTGAAAATTCACTGCTTTAGCTGTACAATTTAATGGAAAGTCGTTTCCGTCTTATTGAAACCTATATTGCAGAATTTACAGAAATTTACATAATTTATTGCCTAGCTGTAATTCAGAAAATAAATGTATTGCTTAGCTGTAGTTCTTGTATGAAAATTGTATAGTGAAGCGGTGAGAGATTTTGCACTTTCACGTAGCATTCACTGAGTTCGCGTAAGGAACAATCTCGGTTGTTACAAAACTTGCGTAGAACATGAATGTGCGGGATCTTATGAGAAAGTGATTGTTCCTTGTAATCAGTGTTCACGCGGCTTCCAAAAATACTCAAGTACCAAAAATACTCAAAACAAGTGGAAATTCTCCTGATTTAGCTACTGCTAAATTTTAAAATTCTTTTTACTTGTAGTTGTCAGATTTATATGTTTATAATTCAATTATCAAATTATTGTGATGATTAGAAGATAATATTTCCTGTTAAAATGTTTAAACAAGAATCAAACTTTATAATACGAAATTTATTACCACTTTCTTTGCTTTGGTGCTCCGCCCCCTTTATTTAACGGCATTTCTTTTAGCTTTTCTCTTATGTTACACTACTATTTTTCGCTTTGAAGGCGAAAGATCTATATTTGCCATTCTCGTTATCTCTTAAACAAAATCAATTTAGATATTGTAAATCTCTCGAACAATGCTTTTGTTTTATCTGTAGGTTCATATTTGTTTATTTACTTTTGAGTCTGATAAATGAGTCGAAAGCCGGAGATTTTTCTAGAAAAATTTATTGTCAATTTAAAGCTTCTCATATCTTTACTTTTTTAAAAATTTCGTTTCATTCATCTTTAATTATTCCCTTCATCAGTAATATCGTATATTTCTGTGTATTAGTATCCCCCAACAGATCTTCGCGATGGAAATAGATAAATATCGTCATTTTGCCTGGTGATATTGCATGTTATTGGACGCGTATTGCTTTTTTACTCCTATGGGATGTTTTAAGAATTACTCGTTTTTTAAAAAAATTCATTTTTATTCTATGTTTTGAGAAATAAATATACGTGTGAGAAATAAATGTACGTGTGAAACACACCTCCCTGGCCGAGCGTTATCGCCAACCAAACGCTATGTGAAGCGTGAAGAAGCGGGTTTGAATCCCGCTATTACCCTGGATGCATTTTCGTTCTGTCTTTCACTGTATTATGCAATCTATCGTTTTATTTGACAGAGGCTTATAAGCCTACATTGAGCTCACAAGGCCGAAAGTGTATGTAATTTCAATAAATAAAATCAATCGAAGCAAAGTAATCATCCTTTTCTTTAACCAATTCGGAATTCAATAGCAACAACGTCAAAGGTCCCGAAAGTTTGAAAATATTTTTAAAACTTGCAGACAGGAAATTCAACCTGTTATCGAGCATGTAATTAAATTAGCAACTTGTCACTACATCTTTGAGTCAGTGTCACGAGATGATACGAATTCGTCTTAAAGATATTGCATCGTTATAGATTGAACTGATTAACTCTTTATGGCATAAAAAAGTTTTTCGAAACATAAAATTTTTTAGCAAGTTAATTAGCATACTTTATAAATTGTAATTCACAAAAAATGTATAATACTTCTCAGTTTTTAAAATTTTCATAGCTTATGAGGTGTAATTTTTTTTTAAGTGTGGAAAAATGCTATTCAAGTTCGCTATTTCAAGTAAAGCATTTAGTGGAAAGTAGGCGTTACTCTCACTAAAGTAACGCCCGCATTCATAGTTGCTGCTGTCTGTCCCTCAAATGAAAAAAATAAGGTTGTAATTATAACCTGAATTTGCTGCTTATAAACAATATGATTTAAATTATTTAATTAAAATCAATGTAAATTATGAATTATCACTAAGTAAGAGCTAATTTCGATTTCAATTTTTGTTAACCCTATAACAATATTCTGAGCTGCTGGTTCGCGAAATACGTCATTAATTGTGTAACATAAAAAATTTATAATTTTTCTCTGTTTTTAAAATTTTATTGCTTATGAGGTGTAATTTTTGTTTAAGTGTAGGAAAATGTAATTGGTTATCTTGAAGCGTTTTTTACATCACTTAATAAAGCTCTTCGCTATTTCAAGTAAAGCATTTAGTAGAAAGTAGGCGTTACTTTCATTAAAGTAACGCATTTTCCTACTTTTATAGAAAAGCAATTAAGATTTTATTGCCTCTTTCTTCAATTTACGTATTTGAAACTACATTTACGGTTATGAGTGTTATCAAACCAAAAAATCAAAATAGATTTAAAATTGTGCCTGCTTTTCCCGTTGCTGTAACTAATTTGACAAGTAGAATTGGTGTGTTAGCAACAGCAACCTCAATTACATTGAATTCAGTCATATATTTTTTGAAGGCTTGCTATTTCTTTATATTTATTTCGTGCTTATTTATATTGATTTGTTACCTACACATGATTACATTCTTTAGTATCACAATTTTGTTATTTAAATGATAAAAATAATGTTTGCATTATGATTAGTATAAATTTCATTTATAATTAAATAGGTTTCGGCTAAAAATATAATAATGCTAGTTCAGTTTTAATGGGTGTCTTAGTCTTTCCTATATTTATCTTCACTTCATCTATATTCTGATTAGTCTAAATTTCTATCTTCAGAAATTTAAACTTTTCATTATCCAGAGATTTCAACTGCTCTCCGGATTCCACATAATTTCCACATTTTTACAAACAAACTTTGCCGATTTTTGGTTGATAATTTGTTACATTTTTAAAAGTCTTCTATTTGCTTAACTGGATGCTGGATATGTGTTTGATCTAGGGCACCACTAACCGATTCATCTTTACTTTTATTAACTTATACTAGGAGGCTTTGCCCTCTACTCGCTGGCGCTCGCAAACCCCCGGAACTGCTTTCGCAGTTCATTTCGGATTGCTTCGCAATCCAATGCTCGCTTTGCTCGCTCATTGGATACGTTCTTAACGTCTAGCTTTTGTATACTTTTTTGAATACTGATGTTCCGAAAACTTTTCACTGTAGAAAATTCAAAGCCCTTACATTTCAATATTAATTTGAAATCGCAAACAGTTCACATATTTTGCTTAATCACACTATTCTAAATTTCAGTTGTTGAGAAAAGTAACTGTTGTAAGTTTTGTTTTAAAGTCTTTCCCACCAGAGAGTTAAAGCCATGTGTTGTATGAAATAGTAGTCTGCCACTGAACGCCGGATGTAAAGCATCGGCTTCGATGAAGATACTTTTGTATTTTTAATTCTCTGAAGGGCACCACCCTAGTAATATGGAATTTGTAAAATAAATGTATATATTTTTGATTGTTGATGAAGCCCATCATTTTGTGCTTTCATCAGTGTTCAGAAGCAGAACAACTATAAGTTTTTTATTTTATCACAAAAATATAAAATATATAAAAAACAAAGAAAAGAGTAAGAAAATGAGTATAGTCATAGGAAAAGTTAAAATTATAATATAGTATTTGTCAGCTAAAATATAACTCTTTGTTTAATTCACTGTTAACAATTCAAATTTCTCCGAGGCAATTCTAAACCTTAATTTTGTTCTAAATGTCAGTATTCAGACACACAACAGAAGTTTAATATGAAGTTCTAAAATGCATATATATATACATATATATATATAAAAAAGGGATCATAGTAATTATATAAGTAAAAATTAAGGTAGTATTGTTAAGTTGAAGCATAATATTTTTAGTTTTAATGTCAGCAATACAATTCAATTTTTCACAAAAATGATTGTTTCCATTATTAAATTCAGTGTCAACAATTCAAATTTTTTTGAGGCAGCTCTTAACCTCTAAATATTATTTTTTTTTATGTACACATTTCTAAATGTCAGTATTCAACCACAAAACAACTTAAAGTCCTCAAATTTAGCATGAAGTTGTAAAATGTAATGAAAGAGGGTCATAGCAATAATGTAAGTAGAAGAAAAGTTAGTACTGTAAAATTAAAACAATATTTTTAATCAATGAGCCAAGTTCTTCAAGAAGCAGTTGTAGAAGTAGCTGGATAGAAGTTTTTTTATTTAAAACTTTTTATAGAATTTCTTTAAAAACACAATTGTTAATCTGGGCATTTGATGATATAACACTTATAGAATTGAAGGATTTGTTACGTCAAGCGCTCAGGTATCATAATTTTGATCTAGTTGCGCTTCTATGTTATTTTGATTTATGTTGCTAAGTTAACTTTCAAAAAACTCTATGGCTGGCAACAGCATTTTTATTTTTTAAGTTGTTTATTTTTAATTCGCGATCGCAACGCTCGAGTACGCCGTCTAGCGGGAGCCTGTAAATATCGGACATTAATTTATCACGTTTTCATTTAGTTCCATCAAAGTCATTGACTGAATCAGACGCCATTTTTTAGCAGCAAATAAGAAACAAAATTTCCCTAAGGAAAAGGCCGAAGAACTTGAAAAAAATCTCCAGAATATTAGTAAATCTTTCAGGAACAGAACACGCCAAACATTTGAAGAAAAATTCCTCAATTATTTTTAATTTCTATTATCAACAAACTTGCAACTGATGACTTCCGATTTCGGATACTGTTACAGATGTGTGTATTAAGGTAAAATGCATTTCTTCTGTCTTCAATTCATTACGAATTAAAGTGAAGTCAACATTGCTTTCGTCATTCCAGTGAATAAATATGAATTCAGAACATACAGAATTGTAATAGTTATAGCATATTCTTCTTCGTTATAGAATAGTATATATTTCCGTATCCATATAATTCGGAAAACAACAATAAAAAATTATCCAAGTTACTTGAAATAGTGCCATTTGTGCTGATTCTTAATTAATTTAAATCGTTTTCTTGGTAAGTTTTTTTTAATTTTGAAAGAATAAGTTCAACTAAAATTCAGCTATTCTGTGTTTAGCTACATATTCAAATTCATATCAATTATAAAATTTTGCTGTGTAGTATGTTATCTAAAAGTAATGAAGGTATAAACTATGTATCTATTATTTGAGAATAAAGTTTTCAAACAAGGAACTTATCATTTTGGAATTCTCCGGGAATCATAAATCAGGTAAGTGCAATGATTTTTACAATAAAAAATTTGCTTGTAAATATTTTTTTTTCATTTGATGATGGTTCTCTACAGAATGGTTTTTTACGTCTGATTAAGAACTATAAGAATAATAAAAAAAGAAACAATATGAAAGTTTTTATTTCAATGTTAATAATTCTTAAAATCGTTTTTTTTATCCTAAGAATTCTTTATTTTCCGTTTTTTAGTTTATAATTTTTTGATAAAAATTGTTCTCAAAATACTTTTGAAAAATTAAATGGTATAACATTATGTGTTTATGTATACTTCTTGTATATTCCAATGTTTGAAATAATATGATTCAGAAAAGTATGGAATAAAAATTCGGTACTTAGGACGTATTAACACCACCGCCGCTACAGATTTGGCGGTTTTTAAGTGCCGCCAATCTACACTTAAAATTTTTGCGACAGTTCATAAAATAAAACACTTTATTTAAAATCAAAATAGTTAATTGGATTTCGGTGGAAAATGAGCCGATATAGAGTTTAGCATAGATTCAAAACAATCATATCGCCATATGAACTCTGATGAATAAGATTCCAAATGAAATAACATTTCCAAAACGTACGTTTGCCAAGATAAAGTTTTATGTTGTGGGAATTGGTACATTTTCGTTTTTTCGGTAAAATATTTCCCTCCTGAAAAAATAAAATTGCATCTTGTTTTGTTTTTGGCAAATCCCAAAGACGAATATTCGTAGCACTAAAAATGGCGACAAAAAAGAATTGTTTTTTTTGTTTTTGTTTGTTTGTTTCGTCAGCATTCTTTATTTTACGTTTCTTAGTTTCTAAATAATGATTTTTATTGAAACTTGAAATTTTTTGATAAAAATTGTTGTCAAAAAACGTTGTTTACAAAATTAAATTTCATGAAATTATGAGGCTTATGTATACTTTTTGTTCATTTTAATTTTTGAACTAATATGATTCTTAAAACTATAGAATGTAAAGTTTAAATGGGCCTTTCATGTTATATCATTAAATTTAGTAATACTATTTCTCGGGCATTAGGTTTTAACTCTTATAAGAATATACATATTTTTTTCTGTTAATGTGCAAATATTTTTCCGATGTGTTTTGGATATTCCTTCTCTAATAAAAAGAGATACCATTTTGTTTTCGGTTGTACAAGAAAGAAGATCAAGCATTTTTCTTTTTTAAATTTAATAAGCCACATTAAAGAAGGAACGTTGCAATGCTACACGCTACATTAACGACGTCTCCAGAGTAACTGAATGACGGTTCATATGGAAATCGCAGGTAAGCGTCTCATACAACAACGCCCCCTATAGTTCGTTGCGATCGCGAATTCTTTTAGAATTCGTTATTTTTTTAGCGAAATGTTTTTTAACCTAACAGAATTCTTTGCCGACTGTTTTCTCTATAAATGAAGAAAATAAAGTAAATATTTAAGTGTTGTGAAAAGAATCTTATTTAGTTGTACAAAGTACTTCTTTAAAAATGAAAACTCCAGAGGCTAGTTGTCAAAATTAGCTGTATGCACAACAAGTCGGGCATGATCGTACATAAAGAATGACTAAAATTAAAATAGAAAATATTATATAAAGTAATTATAAAATCAATGAGCTATTTACAAGAACTGAAGAGATATATATATACACTAAGGCTCCTATACTATGAGAGCTGACTTATCAAGCAATATTGGAGCAAACAAGTTCGCAAGTTAACGTTATGTTAGTATTAGTTATGTTATAACAGAGATGCCATGCCAACTGCTCTGGACACGCCAAAATAATTTAAAAAACGATAAATAACTACAAAGTAAAATTTGCAGATAGTTGACAATATTTGTTTGCTTTTAAAAATGTAAAGCATGTCCTGAGTACTATAAAGTGGTGAATTATATAAGCCTACGCATTGTTTAGAAATAGTGGTGGATTAAAATCTACTAAATCGAAATTATTAAACCAAGGATTACAATTAATAAACTACCACTTGAAAATATTTATTCGCTGTGCTTATGTTAGCTCTTTGCTCCAACAATAAATGATAAGTCGGCCTGTCTAATTCAGGGGCTCTAATATACACAATAGTGAGCATATTAGTAGTAAGATAATGAAACACAGAATAAAAATTGAATTTTCACATACGAAATTTATATACAGTATTAATAATTACATTATTGAGGTCCTCTGTTGTAACAGTGAATTGGAAGTTCATCTTGGCTATTTACTGTTTGTACCAAGTTTATTTGGTTATTCGCTCGTTCGTTGTAGTGGAACTGGGAATCTGAGTCAAATTTTTGATATGAAGTGGTGGATAAATTACTTAAATAAAAATTACTAATTTAAAAATAACTTAAATTTTGTTACCACTTTAAAATACTTATTTACAAAGTGGAGCGAGTCGGTATTTTTCTGTTGGTGTATGTTTACATGCTGTGAGTTTATTTGGTTATTCGTTCGTTCGTTGTAGTGGAACTGGGCGTCTGAGGCCTTACGGCCCTTTATTATTTGGCATACCCTCCAACTGCTACGGAATTTCCGTAGTTTCAGAAATCTTCTTTTTAGACGGTAGCAAAATTAATGTCTTAATATTTAAAAAAAAATTAATTTTAGCGTAACTTGTCCACTATTACTTATAAAAGTGCATGCCATATGGCTAGATTCTGAAGTTCCGATAAAAGTTTTATGAGAGATCCATTTGCTTTAAAAATTTCTACTTTGGGTCGCTACCACTAGAAAGAATTATTTTCAAAATCCTCATAAGTTGGAGGGTATGTTATTTGGTTATCTAAATTGGCATATAAAATAAGTCTTCGGATCATTTAGAAGTAGTGGTAAGAAAAAACTCTAAAAATCAAATTTACTAAAACTAACATTATACATTAGAAGACACATAATGCATACCTGCCAATTTTTAATCCTTTCAAGGATGATTATCCCCAGTGGTAGTAAAATGAAATTTAAAATACAATTTTAGGCAGAATCATTCGCTGTATTTTGAACAAGCTTATGCGGAGTACAACATTGAACTTGAACTGGAGTAGAGAAATTATAAAATTAATAAATTATTAATAATATTTAAAAATATTATAAATTAAGTTTATAAATGCAAGGAATATAGAGAAAGCATATATTTTACTACCACTTTAAATATAGAAATTAAATTTTACGCCAAATGCGTAAAAGTTGGCAGGTATGCACATAAATATTTTTCCGTTTCCCGTAGCATATTAGCATCTCAGCATAATCCTCTCGAAATAAGCCAATTTTAAATTTAAGGCATTATTCTGAACTTAAGAAAATGAGTGATATTTGTATTTCTTTGATTAGTTAGATTTTTTTTTCTATCATGAATATTCTATCTTTCTATCAAACAAAAGAATGCTATAACACTGTAAAGTTTTGTTTTTGTAATTCGTATACCACATCCTAGTCATGAACATGCAGTCGTTTCCATGGAGGATTGTTCTTTTTCAGATTTATGCTCTGTCAAAGTTAGTGAGAAATTCACTTTTTTGTGTTTTTTTGACAAGAAAATCTGTTAAACACTTCACCAGAAGTTTCTTTGTTGAATATTAAAGTTCACTGTTTGGACAAGCTCTGTGACCCAGCACTTTCCTGAAATATTAATACTTTTTTTAGTAGATATAGCCATTCAAACTTTCAAAAACTGCAAAAACCTGCCTTTTTTTAATTTAGTTAATCTCTAAACAACTTCGATGCTCAGAAAAACATAATATACCAACCATCGTGTAGGTAAATGTATCTACTAACACGGGGTAAAGGAAAATCAATGGGATCTCCTTCCACTGTCAAGTGGAAAGAGATCCCATTACTTGACATTACTATTAAAATTACTTGTATGATAACTTTGGTTTTATTACGGAAAAATGAAATCACATTCCTACCGAGACTGTAATAATGGATTTCCCCCTTCAAAATAGACTAAAACAAAATTTCATAAAAAAAGAAGTTAAATTAAAAAACCTTCAACTAAAGAAGTTTTTAAAACTTAATCGGTAATTAAAAGATATTATAACTTTTTGTGAAAAAATTATTATACTTAGCGAATTAATCAAAAGATATAAAAAGAAATGTTGCAAATCAAAATTACATTTGAAAAACAAAACTTCGAAGGAAAAAAATATATCTTATTTGCTGCAAAAAAGTAGTATGATAACATAATAAAATTATATTAAAATATACCGATATATAAAATATATTGATTATACTAAGACATATTGATGTATAATCATCTGGCATTATTTTCTTTCGCGTAGTAAAAATTTGCAAAACAATGCTTGCCCAAAGTTTTTTGGGGTCTCACTTTGTTTACCTTTTTTGTATATTTTGTGCAAAAACTACTTGAAATAACGCATTAAATCCTTTTTTGTCCAATAAAAACAATATCTTCAACAACGAAACATGTTTTCTTTAAATCTATCTTAATCTTTAAAATATTAATATTGTACTAAAACATTAAAAGTTTAAAGAATGAAAAACAAAAACTTGCTAAATTATTCAAATAAATTATTTAGCAAAATTATATGTTTTTTGTGTGCAGAGGGCTCTGTTCTTGTTTTAATTAAAACAGATTTAACACAAAGTATATCAAACAATAAATATTAAAAAATTTAAAATTATTGTAAATCTCATACAATTGTAATTTTTATATGAAATTTTATTTAAAAAGAATCCATTTGTATGACAAATGCAAACTAAAATGAAAGTGATATCTTAAATGATAAGAAGCGTTTTAATTAATAAGAAGGAAATATCTCCAGATTTTTTTTAAAGAAAATATTCAGATAATTCTCAGAGTGGTGTAGCAGTTCTTAAAAAGTCAAAAGTTTGATCAAAATATACAATTCTTATGGAGTGGAAATACACATGTTTTTATACAATTCATATTTTAAATATTTATACGGAAATAATTAAAAAAAACTTTTAAATAATTTTCGCTCTGAAGTATCATGTCCTCTTTTAATGAAATTGTAATTGTATAAAACTTATAGTATATATATGTATATAAAAAAGCAAAGCAGTATAGCGCAAATGAAACAAGAACAAACTAGACAGCATCTAGAACACTCTATCGAAGAAACAGCTGCAGCTGATTGGTCAATTCAATTATAAGTGACGTCACAGTACGCTTCTCTTTGGATATTCTTGTGAAAATTACGAATTCGTGAAATTAAAATAGTTCCTCAATATTTTGATAACTATCAATTAATAGACAGTTATATTATGGAGAACTTTGTGAATTTACGTTTTCCAGGCAAAGATAGTGTTCTATATTGGAAGAATTGTCTCTCACGTATCGGAACGAAAATTCGTTTCTGCTTTTAAGTCTTCGGCCCACGGATTACAAGTAAGCCCTATATGTCGAAGAATGTTTCAACAAAATATCTGTAAACATCCTGCTTGTAAATAAAATTTATATATGTTTTATTATAAAAATATCAAAATCTTATTTTTCATCCCCCCCCCCCACTCAAGCTACTCGACACTTGATTTTCAAATAAGATAGCGAATAATTGTCAACTGCCTGGAGGAAGTTGGCTTTAGAAAACTTAGTAGTGGACGTTAATTGCAGTTTGTGACGTTTATTTTATTGGATAAGTATTATCTCGTAAAGTAAAATTCTATTAATCTTAAGAACACAACGATTGAGATCTAAATGGAACAAAAAAGAAATATAAATAAAAAAAATACAGCAAATTCTTAATTTCAGTACCACTATAATTTTTATATTATTTTATTTGACTAAAAAACTTATTATACGTTTTAGTTGTAATTGCGGTCACTTTTCCGCTTCCTTATTTCTATATAAATAAAGCTTGCTAGCAATAAATTCAATTGATAGCGAGCGTGTAAGTTAAATCAGCAGTCTGAAAGCAATTCCGTGCATTGCACATTGTACTCCATTTCAAGAAGAGTCCTGCAGTCGACTGTACATTAAATTACAATTCCTAGCAGATCAGCAAGCATCACTGGCTGAGGCCAGTATTCGGGTGGGTGATCATTTGGATCTGTCTGCGAAGGGTCCGAGGATGTTCGGTATTGATTCTCGAAAAACTGTTCTACCGTAAAGTGCCCGTCTTCACGCGTAGGTTATCGGGCTATCGAAGCGGGGATGCTATCCCCTTTGCAGAGGATTAAAATTGTGATGACCGGTCTTTGGATCATCCTCAAGAATGCTTCCCAGACCGTCACCAAAAACCAGCAGTAAAGCTCCAGTAAATGTACTACAGTAACAATTCAAGAAGTTTATATTTTAATGACGTCACAGCATCGTTGAGTCAATATAGTGCGAACTTGCCCAAAAAAGTTTGCTTTCCTTTTAATTCAGTTGATGAACAACTTGACACAATAAATACTTCACAAAAAACGAACAGAGTGTAGTTTTTTTTCAAACCTGTTATGAGTTTGTACTCAATCATTTATTTAATATTAAAGAAAAATTATGAAATTATCATGCAAAATTGAAATAGGATATTTTTAAAAGTATATTTTTTTCCTATGATAGTATAGATTGTTTAAGCTAAGAACTCCTCCTACCACAAAGTCTGAGGGCGTCTGATGCTAGGGAAACAAGAACGGCGCATTATAAGGAGGTTAGCTTCGTTCTAGGACTAACACAATAGACCGAAGTCTGGGCGTCCCAAGCCGAAGCCACTCCAAAACAGTGACCCCACAACCCTACTTGAAATAGTCGTACCTCGTTACCATAGTCACCGCCACAGGTCCAGACGAACGTCTGGTGGAGTTCTTATTATAGACAAACTATACATTGAATAAATTTCAAAAGGACTTTACAACTTATTTCAATAGTATTTCTCATTAACTTTGGAATTCAATATAAAATAACCGAATTTAAAAATAACGAGTTACTTTTCTCTGAAATTCTTCCTCACAATTTATAACACTTCTTAAAAATTATAATTTAGCTTACTTTATTCAACTTGAACGGTAAAAGATACTAGAATTAAATGATACAGCAAAAAACTTGTGACTTTGCAATTTCAACTGCCTAACATTAAATCTAATTTTAAGAAATTGATGAAACAATGAAAAAATTTCACTCTAATGTTACAAATTTTATTCAAAAATAATTTTTTTTTTCATTTGCATTTCTACTCCTGCTAACGGACGTTTTTAAAAGTTAGGGGTTCCACGAAAAGAAGTTCGATCGTTTAGAGTTCCGTGGCTGAAAAAAATTGGAAACCGCTGCTCTACGCCAATGAGGAACCTGCATACGTTGGATAATCGCAGAATGTTGATTAATTTAAATAGTCTATATCCTAAAACTCTCTAAAATCAATTCAGAATTTAAAAAACTAACATGAATATTAAAAAGAACTCAACTTAAAATCAGCCTAAAATGAAACTAACTTCACGTGACACAAAATGAGGCGGGGTTTGCTTATGACGTCAAAGTATAGTAACTCAGCGAACGGGAGGAGTTAAACCAAAGCTTCTTACCTAGAAATGTGTTACAAAGGCGTTTTAATTTGAATTGCATTTTCAAAAAATTCTTTTTCTTTCATGTTTATATCGTATATATAGTTTAAATATATATGCAGTGTATATCAGTTGCATTCTCCCCCTTGAGAAAATTTTTGTGGGCCTCTTTCAGCATAATGAAATAAAATGGAGGAATTAAAAAATAAATATCGAAATTACTTTTACTTCAATAACTTTTGAAATAAATTCATTTTTCTTTATTTATACAGATTCATTTTTATTTATATTTTTCTGTAGATAAAAGTCTGAACTGTTTTGAAAGTTTTTTATTTAATGAGTTGATCCCAATTAGAGGAAATGGAATGAATGGTCAACCTTCAATTATAAGTTTTTTGGTAAATAAATTTTTTTTAAAAATTCTTTTTTTATTATTAACTTCTGAAATATTTTCTTAATTTTTTTTTGTTGAAGAAATGTAAATAATGCTGGGCCCCTATCATTTTTTATTTTAACTTTCATAATTTTTTCTTCTAGATAAAATTAATTAATTATTTTTTAACTCAAAACCCTTCAGCATAATGAAATAATATTGAGGAATGAAAAAATAAATGTCGAAACTACTTTTTTTAATGACTTTTGAAATAAATTCATTTTCCTTTATTTATACTGATTCATTTTTATTTATTGTATTTGCCTATATATAAAAGCTTGAATTAAATTTTTTCTACATTTTATATTTTTTGTATATTTTGGGCAAAAACTACTTGAAATAACGCATTAAATCCTTTTTTGTCCAATAAAAAAAATATCTTCAACAAGCCAAACATATTTTCTTTAAATCTATTTTAATCTTTAAAATATTAATATTGTACTAAAACATAAAAATTTTAAAGAATGAAAAACAAAAACTTGCTAAATTATTCAAATAAATTAAACCGCAAAATAATATATTCTGTGTGTGCAGAGGGCTCTGTTCTTGTTTTAATTAAAACGGATTTAACACAAAGTATATCAAACAATAAATATTAAAAAATTTAAAGTTATTGTAAATCTCGTACAAAAGTAATTTTTATATGAAATTTTATTTAAAAAGAATTCATTTGTATGACAAATTCATACTAAAAGGAAAGTGATATCTTAAATGATAAGAAGCGTTTTAATTAATGAGAAGAAAATATCTCCAGATTTTTTTTATAGAAAATATTCAGATAATTCTCAGAATGGGGCAGCAATTCTTAAACAGTCAAAAGCTTGATCAAAATATACAATTCTTATAGAGTGGAAAAACACATGTTTTTATACAATTCATATTGTAAATGTTTATACGGAAATAATTAAAAAAAACTTTTAAATTATTTTTCTATATATATAAAAGTGAATGTGTGTCTGTCTGTTTGTCTGTCCTCTATAGACTCCTAAACCATCCGACAGAAAGCTATGAAACTTGGCATACAGATAGTTCAAAGCACGAGGAAGGTTTCTGTCGATATTAGAACATTCTGCGACAAACCGTTCCAGCGATATCAGCGAAAGTCGAAATGGAATTCTCTGATTGGTTAAAAGTTAGCCATTGTTTTAAAATTTGCTTTAAACGATTCAGTGTTCAAACATCTTGAAGATAACAACAGTGATATTTTCTATCTTATAGCTCTATTCTTTTAGAAAAGTAAATTACATATACTTTAATATTTAATTATAATTCGCGCAAGTTTCTTAATGTCAGGTGAGCACAAGCACGTAAAATCAACGAGAATAGGTTTCGTAATTATTAGTCGTATCTCGGATTTAGTATTGTGAAAACGGCTTAATAAAAATAAAGGTGAAAGCAAATTTCATCCAAAAAATATCAAAATAACATTTAATTAGTAATGATGTTTGAAATTCAGCTTAGCAGTATGACGTAATGTAATATTTGCTAGATTCTAAGGCTCCTATACTATCAGAGCTGACCTATCAAGCAATATTGGAGCAAAAAAGTTTTCAAGTTAACGTTATGTTAGTATTGTGCTTATGCTAGCTCTTTGGAGCAAAAATAGATCATGAGTCGGCCTAGATTCCTGTATCTGAGATTATTTGTATTATTGTTATAGTTTGTATTATTCACGTGATATCATATTCTGTATTATTCCTACTTTACAATGACTGAAGATGGCAACTTCTATTATTTTTTATAGGATGTAATACGTTTGTAAGTTGTTTTTTAAGATGTCAAAGAGCTTTTGCAATTATTAATACGAGAAAAATTTTAATATTTTTTGAAAATACGTTTTATTTAACCCCTCAATTATGCCACCAAAGCGAAGTGCCGTTGGTCGATCTACAAATCAAGCGAAAAGGAGAAGAGAAAAACGAGCTTCAGAAACAAGTGAGCAGAGACAAGCTAGGCAAGAAAGAGATCGAGATCACACTGCTCTTGCTCGAACATTAGAAACAAGTGAGCAGAGACAAGATAGGCAAGAAAGAGTTCGAGATCACACTGCTCTTGCTCGAACATTAGAGACAAGTGAGCAGAGACAAGATAGGCAAGAAAGAGATCGAGATCACACTACTCTTGCTCGAACATTAGAAACGAGTGAACAGAGGCAAAAAAGGCAAGAAAGAGATCGAGTTCACATTGCTCTTGCTCGAACATTAGAAACGAGTGAACAGAGGCAAGCAAGGCAGCAAAGGAATCGAATTCGCGGAACGCAGACAAGACGAACGATACATACTGATTTGAATTTATGTGGTTTCAATTACAATCCCCTTTACAATTACAGTCTTCACCCAAGTGTAATTATTGGAAAAATGGATAAAAAGTGTACGTATTGTAGTGCTCAAAAATTTAAAAATGAAGCACCAGGTATGTGCTGTGCAGGTGGAAAAGTAAAGTTACCAGACTTGCGTTCACCACCTGAACCATTATTAACTTTAGTATCAGGTGAAACAAGTCAATCAAAAAATTTTTTGAAAAATATACGCAAGTACAATTCATGCTTCCAAATGACATCGTTCGGAGCAACAAATATCGTTACCGCAAATTATATGCCAACATTTAAAGTACAAGGGCAAATTTATCACCATGCTGGATCACTACTACCCTTGGCAAATGCTGATCACAAATATCTTCAGATATATTTTATGGGAAATACTGACGAACAAATAAACAGACGGTGTCAACTGAATATGAGTACTAAACGAGAGATTGTCGCTGAATTACAAAATTTGTTTGAACAACATAATGAATTAATTAAATTATTTAAAACCGCCATTGAACAAATGCCATCTGACGATTACAAAGTAATAATAAAGGCAGATAAAACACCTATTGGTCGACATCGAAGACAATTCAACGCGCCAACGATCGATGAAGTGGCAATTGTCATAGTTGGTGAAGAATTTACTTCTCGCGACATAATTCTTCATCGTAGAAATGGTGACGTCCAGAAAGTATCAGAAACGCATCGTTCATATGATGCATTACAATATCCCATTCTATTTTGGCAAGGAGAGGATGGGTATCATTTTAATATTAATATGAGAAATCCTACAACTAATGTGGACATTAACAAAAAGGTCAGTGCTATGCATTATTATGCACGAATAATGATTCGTGAGAATGCTGATAATCATGTACTGAAATGCAGACAATTATTTCATCAATACATTGTTGACATGTATGCAAAAATAGAAAGTGAAAGACTCCTCTATATACGACTAAATCAAGTTAAATTGCGTTCTGAAGAGTACATCCATTTACGTGATGCAGTTGTAAATGATGGCAATCTCAGTGAAATTGGAAAAATAGTCATTTTACCATCCACATATACAGGCAGCCCAAGACACATGCATGAATATGCACAAGATGCAATGACGTATGTTCGTGCATATGGTCGTCCAGATTTTTTCATCACATTTACATGCAACCCAGCATGGGATGAAATAAAGGAGCTTCTATTAACTGGACAATCGCCATCAGATCGTCATGATATTTCTGCACGTGTATTTAAACAAAAGTTAAAATCTTTAATGGATTTTATTGTCAAACACCATGTATTTGGAGAGACGCGCTGTTGGATGTATTCCATTGAATGGCAAAAAAGAGGTTTACCACATGCGCATATTTTAATATGGATGATGGAAAAGATAACACCTAACAGAATTGATGAAATTATCTCTGCAGAAATACCAGATATTGAAATTGATAAAGATTTGCACGATATTGTCTCAAAAAATATGATTCACGGTCCATGTGGCTCACTAAATAATAATTCACCATGCATGTCAGATGGAAAGTGCACAAAGCGGTATCCTAGAGACTTACTTGCTGAAACTATTACAGGCAATGATGGATATCCACTCTATCGACGACGATCTACCGAAGATGGTGGAAAATCCATAAAACTAAAAGTACTCAACAATATTATTGATGTTGATAATCGTTGGGTAGTACCATATTCTCCATTACTACTAAAAACGTATAACGCGCACATAAATGTTGAGTACTGCAATTCAGTGAAAGCTATAAAATATATTTGCAAATATGTGAACAAAGGAAGCGATATGGCAGTGTATGCACTGGAAAATACAACTGCTTCTAACTATGAAGTCACCCAATATCAACTGGGACGCTACATAAGTAGCAATGAGGCTGTATGGCGTATTTTATCATTTTCCATTCATGAGCGATATCCAACCGTTGTTCATTTAGCAGTACATCTTGAAAATGGACAGCGTGTGTATTTTACATCAGAAAATGTACGTGCAAGAGCAATGTCACCACCGCCAACAACATTAACTGAATTTTTCGCATTATGTAGAAATGATACCTTTGCAAGGATGCTACTGTACTCAGAAGTACCAACTTATTTTACGTGGAATACATCATCAAGAAAATTTCAGCGTCGTAAACAAGGTAGAGCAGTACAAGGTCATCTAAATTTATATTCCACAGATGCATTGGGTCGTCTGTACACTGTACATCCAAATAACGCAGAATGCTTTTACCTGAGATTATTATTAATCAATGTTCGTGGACCAACATCTTTCCAAGAATTAAAAACAGTCAATGGCCATGTGTGTGCTACATTTCGTGAGGCTTGCCAGAAATTAAGTCTCTTAGAAAACGATGCTCATTGGGATATTTCACTCGCTGATGCTTCTAATACAGCTCAACCACCACAGATACGTACACTATTTTCCATCATACTAACTACATGTTTTCCGGCTAATCCAAAGGATCTTTGGGAAAAATATAAAGACTATATGAGAAGACATTTTACATCGCATGCGTAGAATAAATGCTAATCCCAACATTCAATTTACATCAAATATATACAATGAAGTATTGATTTTAATTGAGAATGTATGTTTGACAATAGCCAACAAATCACTGACAGATTTGGGAATGATTGCTCCAAATAGATCTGGTAATGACATTTTCGATCGTGATATACAACGAGAAACGCACTTCGATGTTAATGAATTACAAACATTTGTTCGAATTAATCTTCCGAAATTGGTATTAGAACAACGAACAGCATATGACACAATTATAAATGCAATATCTAACAAGAGTTGTGGCTTATATTTCTTAGATGCACCTGCAGGTACTGGCAAAACTTTTCTTATTTCAATTATTCTGGCAACTATAAGATCGCAAAATAATATTGCACTTGCTATTGCATCATCTGGTATTGCAGCAACTCTTTTGGACGGTGGTCGAACAGCACATTCAGCATTGAAATTGCCATTAAATGTGCAGGTAATTGAAACTCCAACATGTAATATTAGCAAAGATTCTGGGATGGGAAAAGTACTAAGATCATGTCAGCTTATAATATGGGATGAATGCACCATGGCACACAAGAAATCATTAGAAGCACTCAATCGCACATTAAAAGATTTGAGAGGAAATGAGCAGCTCTTTGGTGGTGCACTCATTTTGCTAGCTGGTGATTTTAGACAAACTCTACCAGTCATACCCCGTTCAACACCAGCAGATGAATTGAATGCATGTCTCAAATCATCAGTGTTATGGCGGTATGTGGAGAAAATATCTTTAAAGACCAATATGCGTATTCAATTACAACAAGATGAATCTTCTGAACGTTTTACAAAACAATTGTTAGATATTGGGAATGGTAAAATAGAAATGGACCAATCCACACACTGTATTACATTACCAGAAAACTTTTGTCACATTGTAAAATCCACTGATGAATTGATTGCAAAAGTTTTTCCAAATTTATCGCAGAATTATAAAAATAATCAATGGGTTAGTGAGCGGGCTATATTGGCAGCCAGAAACATAGATGTGAATTTAATAAACAGCAAAATTCAAAATGAAATACCTGATGAAGAAACAACATATAAATCCATAGATACTGTTGTCAATCGAGATGAATCAGTTAATTATCCAATAGAATTTTTAAATTCATTGGATCTACCAGGAATGCCACCGCATATTTTATCTTTGAAAATTGGTTCCCCAATCATCCTTCTACGAAATATAAATCCACCGCGACTATGCAATGGGACTAGGCTATCAGTAAAAAAATTAATGAATAACATAATTGAGGCAACCATTTAAAATGGAAAACACCAAGGAGAACATGAACTAATACCACGCATTCCCATGATACCAACGAATACTCCATTTGAATTCAAACGTCTACAGTTTCCAGTACGACTAGCCTTTGCAATGACCATTAACAAAGCACAGGGACAATCATTGCAAGTATGTGGATTAAATTTGATAAATCCATGCTTATCACATGGACAGCTGTACGTTGCGTGTTCACGAGTTGGAAAACCATCAAATTTATTTGTTCTTGCACCAGATGGAAAAACAAAAAATGTTGTATATTTACAAGCACTACTAAGATAAAGTTCACCATCAATCATCAAATATCATTCATTTCATGATGATATCGTTTGCAATATTGTTTAATATCACAAGTGAAGAAACATGTTTATTCTACCATCAACTATGTATATCTACGTTTCATTATATTCAAATTACATATATGTAGGGATAATTTTATTATTAATTTCCATTTTGATGTATTGTATACATTTGATCATTAATCACAGCAACGTGTGAACGGGTACAGCTAGTCTATATATATAAAAGTGAATGTGTGTCTGTCTGTCCTCTATAGACTCCTAAACCATCCGACAGAAAGCTATGAAACTTGGCATACAGATAGTTCAAAGCACGAGGAAGGTTTCTGTCGACATTAGAACATTCTGCGATAAACCGTTCCAGCGATATCAGCGAAAGTCGAAATGGGATTTTCTGATTGGTTAAAAGCTAGCCATTGTTTTAAATTTTGCTATAAACGATTCAATTTTCAAATATCTTGAAGATAACAACAGTGATATTTTCTATCTTATAACTCTATTCATTTAGAAAAGTAAGTTAAAGTAAATTGCATATACTTTAATTTTTAATTCGCGCGTTTTTTTATGTCAGGTGAGCAAGTAAAATCAACGAGAATAGATTTCTTAATTGTTGGTCGTATCACGGATTCAGTACTGTGAAAACTGTTTAATAAATATAAAGACAAAAGCAAATGTCATTCAAATTGCACGTTTTCAGAAATATTTATATTTAGTACGTAATTTTAGGTTAGCACAATTAAATTTAGTTTTCGAAGATTTCAGTGCTGTGACAGTTGTCATTTGAAAACTATTAGTTTGTTTGTTTATTTATGCAAAGTTTTCGAATTCATCCATTTTATTTCTTTCATTTATAAAATTCATTTTTGTTTTAAATCTTATAATTTTCATATTTCTTATTCATCTCATTTTTATTGCTCTTTTTATTATTTAAAATATGTATGTGATATTTCGATTTAGCAAATTTGCGACCACTGTCAACTTTTACATTTCTTTTTCTTTGTCAGAAAGAAAATATTTGCAAAAATATGCCGCCTAAGCAAATCGCTCTTAGTCGGTCGACATCTCAAGCGCGCAAAAAGAGAACTACCCGTGTTTCAGAAACATCGGAGCAACGGGAAAAAGACTTGAAACTAATCGAGAACAGAATGCTTTTGCCCGTTCCTTAGAAACGTCTGAGCAACAGGAAAGAAGACTGTCAACAAATCAACTACGAACTACACAAGCCCGTTCGTCGGAAACATCAGAGCAACGGGAATCAAGAATGAAAACCGACCGAGAACGCATTTCGCTATTCAGACGCTGCCAATACTCTGATTTGAATTTCAGTGCATTTCACTATGATCCGACAACAAACTATAGTCTTCCCCCAAGTGTCATCATCGGAGAAATATATCGGGTAGACTATACTTGAGGGTGCCCCCGCCAAGTTGTGATCGCGATTGATCGCCAAGCTGGGCGTTGTTGAAACCCAATCGTGATTCTGATTGGTTTAGATTTTAATCGTGATTCTGATTAGTTTAGAATTTGGCGTTGTTTTTAAATGAATTTTTAAATGTAATTTCAGAGATTCGTTAGTTCTACATTGGATACCGGCTGGTAAGGTTATTTTTGCTTCTGGTACTAAAAATGAATACTGTCAATAAGATAAATCTTAAGTTTCTGTACGATTTTAATAACAATGAAAAAAAAAACAGTGATTGACTGGTGTATGAATGAAGGTTTAATTAGTAATAGATATAAATGTCCTGTTTGTGGGTTACCACGGCATTCCGGGCAAACAAGTATGGCGCCAAACATAAGTTGCCAATTTCGCCAAGGGGCACCCTCAAGTATATTTTTCCCAATATATCAATTATGTATGTTTTGTAATGCTCTCAAATTTAAAAATGAAACAGCTGAAATCTAGAGGCATACTGAAACTGTTCTAGAGGCATACTGAAACTACAAGATTTTACGTCGTCTGCCGAGACATTATCAACCTTCGTATCAGGTCAAACAAACCAATCGAAACATTTTTTGGCGCATATACGCCGGTACAATTCGTGTTTCTAAATGACTTTATTCGGTGCTACACGTATCGTGAACGAGAATTACATCCCAACATTCAAAGTGCAAGGCCAAATTTATCATCGTGCAGGATCACTTCTTTCAATGCCTAACGCAGATCATAAATTTCTACAAATTTATTTCATGGATAACACAAATGATCAAGTCAATCAACGTTGTCAGGTAAACAATGGCACTAAACGAAAAATTGTTACCGTATTACAAAAATTTTTCGATCAACATAATCAGTTAATTAGGCTGTTCACAATTGCCCTTGACTAAATGTCATCCGATATTTACAAAGTTGTTATTAGAGCTGAAAAAACACCTGTAGGCCACCACAAAGAAAAATACAATGCGCCAACATTGGATGAAGTGGCTATTGTTATAGTTGGCGAAGAATTTACCTCCCGCGATACAGTTCTTCATCGCAGAAATCGTGACGGTGTACTCTATTGAATGGCAAAAACGAGGATTGCCTCAGGCACACATTCTGATTTGGCTTATTGAAAAAAAACCACCTTACCAAACTGATCAGATATCAGCAGAAATTCTTGATGTCACCATAGATCCAGTTTTATTTCAGATCATTGTCCAAAATATGTTTCATGCTCCGTGTGCATCACCATACATGTCTGTTTGAAAATGCATTAATGATATCCTAGAGCAGTGGTGCGCAAACTTTTTTCGACTGCGACCCCTTTAGTAGAGAGAAAATTTTTGGCGACCCCTAGAGATAAATGTTCACAAATAAGATGTATATTTCGCGCATTTCTTTCGTTTCATCGAATAAAAAAATCATCATATTTGACTCATATTAATTTTATTTATAATTTTAAGAAAATACTTTTTGTACAACACAAAAATCAGTAAATTGCCCTTTAATGAGATGTATGTGGCTGCAAGTTTCTAATTATCTCATCGATGTTTGGATGTATGTTGTTAATTGCAATTCGCATATCATCTTCAGGGTTTAAACGCGAGCGGTATTTTGTTTTTATTGAAACTAGTTTGCTAAATCCAGTTTCACATAAATACGTTGATGCAAATTGTATTAACACTCTGATGGCATTCTTGCATAAAATGGGATATTGTTTTTCCACGGATAGCCAAAATTTTTTGTCAAGGCTGAGTCTTAAATTGATTTCGACTTAGTAGTTCTCACTAATTTGAAGAGTTGAACTGCATATGTCAAAGGAAAATGGATCACGAATCCAACCAAGATTTTCAGGAAAATCCTCGAATCTTCTCGAAGAATTTTTCTTTAACTTTTCAATGTGATTTTAATGTTGAAATGATTGATTAAATACCATATGAGGCGCCACCTTCTGAATTAAGCCTCTGAGCCCCTTATTCGAACCTGTTAATGCTGCAGCACCATCAGAAAGAGTGGACAGCATGAAATTGCAATTAAACAGGGAGTGACGGCGCTTCACTCTTTATAAGTACACTGTATGGTATGCAGCATGCAAGGATAATGCATTTCATAAAAATTTGGCGACCCCCAAAAATCTTCTGGCGACCCCCACAGGGGTCGCGACCCCTAGTTTGCGCACCACTGTCCTAGAGAATTAACTGCTGAGACTATCACTGGTTTTTTTCACCATTAAATAAAATTTGCATTTCAAATCATAATCGCAAATGTCATTTACACACTTAAATACAAAATTCAAATTCAAATTGAAAGCGTTGCAACGCACGCAGGGTACAGCTAGTATTTTAATAATTCTCAATTAATAGACAGTTATATTATGGAGAACTTTATGAATTTACGTTTTCCAGGCTAAGATAGTGTTCTATATTGGAAGAATTGTCTCTCACGTATCGGAACCAAAATTCGTTTCTGCTTTTAAGTCTTCGGCCCACGGATTACAAGTAAGCCCGATATGTCGAAGAATGTTACAACAGAATATCTGTAAACATCCTGTGTAAATAAAATTTATATATGTTTTATTATCAAAATCTTATTTTTCATCCCCTCCCCCCCCACTCAAGCCACTCGACATTTGATTTTCAAATAAGATAGCGAATAATTGTCAACTGCCTGGAGGAAGTTGGCTTTAGAAAACTTAGTAGTGGACGTTAACTGCAGTTTGTGACGTTTATTTTAGAACCTTTGCGTATGTAATGAAAATGGATAAGTATTATCTCGTAAAGTAAAATTCTATTAATGTTAAGAGCACAACGATCGAGATCTAAATGGAACAAAAAAGAAATATAAAAAAAAAAAAAAAAAAAAAAAAATACAGCAAATTCTTAATTTCAGTACCACTATAATTTTTATATTGTTTTATTCGATTAAAAAAATTGCACTAATGTTAAATGTCTTGGCTCTGTTTTTTTCATTTTTGTTATATAAATAAAGCTTGCTAGCAATTAAGTCAATTGATAGCGAGCATGTAAGTTAAATCAGCAATCTGAAAGCAATTGCGCTCCATTTTAAGAAGTGTCCCGCAGTCGACAGTACGTTAAATTACGATTCCCAGCAGATCATCAAGCATCACTGGCTGCGGTCAGTATTTAGTTGGGTGATCACTTGGATCTGTTTGCGAAGGATCCGATGGTGTTCGGTATTGATTCTCGATAAACTGTTCTACCGTAAAGTGCCCAATTTCACGCGTAGGTTATCGGGCTATCGAAACGGGGATGCTATCCCCTTTGCAGAGGATTAAAACTGTGATGCCCGGTCTTTGGATCATCCTCAGGAATGCTTCCCAAACCGTCACCAAAAACCAGCTGTACAGCTCCAGTAAATGTACTACAGTAACAATTAAAGAAGTTTATATTTTAATGACGTCACAGCATCGTTGAGTCAATATAGTGCGAACTTGCCCAAAGAAGTTTGCTTTCTTTTTAATTCAGTTGATGAACAACTTGACACAAAAAATACTTCACAAAAAACGAACAGAGTGTAGTTTTTTTTTCAAACCTGTTATGAGTTTGTACTCAATCATTTATTTAATATTAAAGAAAAATTATGAAATTATCATGCAAAATTGAAATAGGATATTTTTAAAAGTATATTTTTTTCCTTTGATAGTATAGATTGTTTAAGCTAAGAACTCCTCCTACCACAAAGTCTGAGGGCGTCTGATGCTAGGGAAACAAGAACGGCGCATTATAAGGAGGTTAGCTTCGTTCTAGGACTAACACAATAGACCGAAGTCTGGGCGTCCCAAGCCGAAGCCACTCCAAAACAGTGACCCCGCAACCCTACTTGAAATAGTCATACCTCGTTAACATAGTTTCCGCCACAGGTCCAGACGAACGTCTGGTGGAGTTCTTATTATAGACAAACTATACATTGAATAAATTTCAAAAGGACTTTACAACTTATTTCAATAGTACTTGCTCTACGCCAATGAGGAACCTGCATGCGTTGGGTAATAGCAGAATGTTGATTAATTTAAATAGTCTATATCCTTAAACTCTCTAAAATCAATTCAGAATTTAAAAAACTAACCTGAATATTAAAGAGAACTCAATTTAAAATCAGCCTAAAATGAAACTAACTTCACGTGACACAAAATGAGGCGGGGTTTGCTTATGACGTCAAAGTATAGTAACTCAGCGAACGGGAGGAGTTAAACCAAAGCTTCTTATCTAGAAATGTGTTACAAAGGCGTTTTAATTTGAATTCCATTGTCAAAAAACTCTTTTTCTTTCATGTTTATATCATATATATAGTTTCAATATATATGCAGTGTATATCAGTTGCATCCTCCCCCTTGAGAAAATTTTTGTGGGCATCTTTCAGCATAATGAAATAAAATGGAGGAATGAAAAAAAAATGTCGAAATTACTTTTTCTTCAATAACTTTTGAAATAAATTCTTTTTTCTTTATTTATACAGATTCATTTTTATTTGTATTTGTCTATAGATAAAAGTCTGAACTGTTTTGAAAGTTTTTTATTTAATGAGTTGATCCCAATTAGAGGGAATGGAATGAATGGTATATGACCTTCAATTATAAGTTTTTAGGTAAATAAATTTTTTTTAAAAATTCTTTTTTTATTATTAACTTCTAAAATATTTTCTTGATTTTTTTTTTGTTGAAGAAATGTAAATAATGCTAGGCCCCTATCATTTTTTATTTTAACTTTCATAATTTTTTCTTCTAGATAAAATTAATTAATTATTTTTTAACTCAAAACCCTTCAGCATAATGAAATAATATTGAGGAATGAAAAAATAAATGTCGAAACTACTTTTTTTTTAATGACTTTTGAAATAAATTAAGTTTTCTTTATTTATACTGATTTATTTTTATTTATATTTGTCTATACATAAAAGTTTGAATTAAATTTTTTCTACATTTTACATTTTTTGTATATTTTGGGCAAAAACTACTTGAAATAACGCATTAAATCCTTTTTTGTCCAATAAAAAAAATATCTTCAACAAGCCAAACATATTTTCTTTAAATCTATTTTAATCTTTAAAATATTAATATTGTACTAAAACATTGAAATTTTAAAGAATGAAAAACAAAAACTTGCTAAATTATTCAAATAAATTAAATCGCAAAATAATATATTCTGTATGTGCAGAGGGCTCTCTTCTTGTTTTAATTAAAACGGATTTAACACAAAGTATATCAAACAATAAATATTAAAAAATTTAAAGTTATTGTAAATCTCATACAAAAGTAATTTTTATATGAAATTTTATTTAAAAAGAATTCATTTGTATGACAAATTCATACTAAAATGAAAGTGATATCTTAAATGATAAGAAGCGTTTTAATTAATAAAAAGGAAATATCTCCTGATTTTTTTTATAGAAAATATTCAGATAATTCTCAGAGTGGTGCAGCAATTCATAAACAGTCAAAATCTTGATCAAAATATACAATTCTTATGGAGTGGAAAAACACATGTTTTTATACAATTCATATTTTAAATATTTATACGGAAATAATTAAAAAAAACTTTTAAGTTATTTTCGCTCTGAAGTATCATGTCCTCTTTTAATGAAATTATAATTATATAAAACTTATAGTATATATATGTATATAAAAAAGCAGTATAGCGCAAATGAAACAAGAACAAACTAGGCAGCATCTAGAACAGTCTATCGAAGAAACGGCTGCAGCTGATTGGTCAATTCAATTTTAAGTGACGTCACAGTACGCTTCTCTTTGGATATTCTTGCGAAAATTGCGAATTCGTAAAATTAAAATAGTTCCACAATATTTTAATAATTCTCAATTAATAGACAGTTATATTTTGGAGAACTTTATGAATTTTTGTTTTCCAGGCAAGATAGTGTTCTATATTGGAAGAATTGCCCCTCACGCATCGGAACGAAAATTCGTTTAGAACTGCTTTTAAGTCTTCGGCCCACGAATTACAAGTAACCCTGATATGTCGAAGGACGTTACAACAAAATATATGTGAACATTCTGCTTGTAAATAAAATTTAAATATGTTTTATTATCAAATCTTATTTTTCATCCCCCCCCCCACTCAGGCTACTCGACACTTGATTCTCAAATAAGATAGCGAATAATTGTCAACTACCTGGAGGAAGTTGGCTTTAGAAAACTTAGTAGTGGACGTTAACTGCAGTTTGTGACGTTTATTTTAGAACCTTTGCGTATATAATGAAAATGGATAAGTATTATCTCGTAAAGTAAAATTCTATTAATGTTAAGAGCACAATGATCGAGATCTAAATGGAACAAAAAAGAAATATAAATAAAAAAAATACAGCAAATTCTTAATTTCAGTACCACTATAATTTTTATATCGTTTTATTCGATTAAAAAAATTACATCAGTTTTCTATCTTGGCTGTGTTTTCTTCATATTTCTTATATAAATATAGCTTGCTAGCAATTAAGTCAATTGATAGCGAGCATGTAAGTTAAATCAGCAATCTGAAAGCAATTGCGCTCCATTTTAAGAGGTGTCCCGCAGTCGACTGTTCGTTAAATTACGATTTCCAGCAGATCATCAAGCATCACTGGCAGCGGTCAGTATTCGGGTGGGTGATCACGTGGATCTGCCTGCGAAGGGTCCGAGGGTGTTCGGTATTGATTCTCGAAAAACTGTTCTACCGTAAAGTGCCCGTCTTCACGCGTAGGTTATCGGGCTGTCGAAGCGGGGATGCTATCCCTTTTGCAGAGGATTAAAATTGTGATGGCCGGTCTTTGGATCATCCTCAGGAATGCTTCCCAAACCGTCACCAAAAACCAGCTGTACAGCTCCAGTTAATGTACTACAGTAATAATTCAAGAAGTTTATATTTTAATGACGTCACAGCATCGCTGAGTCAATATAGTGCGAACTTTCCCAAAAAAGTTTGCTTTCCTTTTAATTCAGTTGATGAACAACTTGACACAATAAATACTTCACAAAAAACGAACAGAGTGTAGTTTTTTTTTCAAACCTGTTATGAGTTTGTACTCAATCATTTATTTAATATTAAAGAAAAATTATGAAATTATCATGCAAAATTTAAATAGGATATTTTTAAAAGTATATTTTTTTCCTATGATAGTTAACCCTTTCGCATCGGATGGGACATGTGCTGTCCCAGTCTGGTAAATTTTTAATATTACGGCTGTGACAACATATGTCCCAGTTACTGAAAAATATCTAGGACTGAAAATAACGCCCACTTTGGTCTCCAAACCGATTTTAAGATCGTCTCATCGTTCTGAGTCCATGAATTTCTCACGTCAATCATTCCCGATCTAATCAACTAACTAACTAATCAATTTTTTCAGAGTACCTATCCATGTATGGATATCTGCTCTTTCATCTAAAT
Organism: Parasteatoda tepidariorum; assembly: GCF_982258835.1. Lineage (NCBI taxonomy): Eukaryota > Metazoa > Arthropoda > Arachnida > Araneae > Theridiidae > Parasteatoda > Parasteatoda tepidariorum. Next base: position 38,507,522 of record NC_141757.1, on the reverse strand, counting down.
TGAATAATATGTGGTGGAAGGGAATCTAATCAGGGGTGAAAGCGAGACGGAAAAGAGGAAAGGCTGGTAGTAAAACCATTTAAGTTATAGCTAGTTTTGGGGAGGAGTTTACTTATTCTTTTTTTAAATTTTTCAACAATATCTACTTTATCTTGGAAAAGAAGCAGTTTTATATATATGCCAGAATTATAAAAGAAATCTTGATAGTTACAGATATTTCATTTTTTTCGAAAAAAATACTGGAATGAAATGTTTTACGTACCAGGTTTTTCTCTTTTCCGTCATGCTATATAAGGGCTTTCACCCATGAATCTAATCAAGCAAGCGACAACTTGTTCCGGACAACGAATAAATATTTTCGAGTGGTAGTTTATTAACTGTGATTATTGTTTTAATAAATTCAATTTATTAGGTTTTCAACCACCGCTATTTCTAAACAATTCGAAGGCTCCGTCCTCTGATAAAGGGTCGAAATGAGTCAAAAGAGAATTTACCCTGAAAACAAGCTGAGACAGCTCGCTTATATTAGTGAGCCTTCTAAAAACCGAAAACACTGTAGAGGAGACCGGCAATGAAGTCGTGTCACCCAATCATAATGATTTGTTTGATGATGAAGTTGAGCTCAAGAACTAGAATTCACCGTCATTTTCATGGTCCTGTTCAACTAACTTTGCACCACGAATGTCACTAGTTAGTTACATCATGGGCCAAACAAACTTCTCTATTGGCAACGAAGCAAACCAAAGTGTATTTTTACTTCAAGATCTTTCCCAAAAGCTTATTCATTTACTCTGCCCAATATACGAACGAAAGTATAGAAATGGAAAGAAAGAACGTTTGGAAATGCGAACAAGGAAGTCAATAAGCAAAGGCCCTCTTCCTCCAAAACTATATCATCAACAACGAGACTTTTCAATGCTGGAAACCATTTCCCAATTGAAGGGAAAACGCGCAATAGATGTGCATGGTGCGTAAAAATGAATAAAGAGGCATGCTCGAAAATAGTGTGCACCTCTTGCAACGTAGTAGCACTGTGCAAGAACTGTTTCCAGCCATAACACACCCTCAAGAAATCCAGACTTTAGATACTGTTGTTCCTCCACTACTTTCAAATTTTTCAATTTTTTACCTTTCTTATTTTATAACTGTTAATTTCGAAAAGTGTTTATAGATAAATATGTTAATAAAAATGTTAACACAAATGTACATGAAAATGTTAATAAAAAAAAAACGCTGCCTAAAATAATCATCAAAATGTTAAGTAAAATGTCAATAAAAATGAGTTATTGACTCTAGATTTCCAACCGGGACATACCCTGTCCCGGGATTTAGATGCTTTGGGCTTACGGCGGGACATATGCTGTCCCATCAATGAAGCATGTGAAATAATTGTTATTGATGGTGTGCTGTTACGAGGACGCTTATGCGTCTCCGAGATCTTCAACCTTTTAGGCATAAAAGCTATTTAATCTAATAATCACTTGGAGGAGAAATATCTGATCCCGTCAATGGGGAGCACTCGGTATGATTTTTCGCCGTATTGAAAGGGTTAAGTTAAGAACTGCTCCTACCACAAAGTCTGAGGGCGTCTGATGCTAGGGAAATAAGAACGGCGCATTATAAGGAGGTTAGCTTCGTTCTAGGACTAACACAATAGACCGAAGTCTTGCCGTCCCAAGCAGGAAGTCACTCCAAAACAGTGACCCCACAACCCTACTTGAAATAGTCATACCTCGTTAACATAGTTTCCGCCACAGGTCCAGACGAACGTCAGGAGGAGTTCTTATTATAGACAAACTATACATAGAATAAATTTCTAAAGGATACGCATTTACAACTTATTTCAATAGTATTTCTCATTAACTTCGAAATTCAATATAAAATAACTGAATTTAAAAATAATGAGTTACTTTTCCCTGAAATTCTGCCTCACAATTTATAACACTTCTTATAACCTCTAATTTAGCTTACTTTATTCAACTTGAACGGTAAAAGATACTAGAATTAACTGGTACAGCAAAAAAACTTATGACTTTGCGAATTCAACTGCCTAATATTAAACCTAATTACAAGACATCGATGAAACAATGAAGAAATCTCATTCACGCTAAATGTTTCAGAATTAATTACTATATTTATTTCATTCGTATTTTTACGCCTGCCAACGAACGTTTTTAAAAGTTAGGGGTTCCACGAAAAGAAGTTCGATCGCTTAGGGTTCCGTGGCTGGAAAAAATATTGGAAACCGCTGCTCTACGCTAATTCCAGTAAGGCGTTTTGTAGAAAGTAGGCGTTAACTTTTAGCAAAGTAACGCCTACTTTTATCAAAGTAATTCCATTAGGAACATACACAATTGATACTTTTTCCAACAATTAAATTTCATTTCTTATACAGCAGAACAGGGCTCGATTTAGTAATACAGGGCTGAAGACACAAAATTGTTACATCTTTAAACTGAATCTGCTGATTATAAAAATTTTGCTTATGAATTATTTATAACATAAGTAAATTAGGATTGTTTGGTAAGCTAAACTAATTTTCCTTTCTTGTAAGACATTTTTATGGAAAAAGACACAAAAAATTATTTGTAACATATAGGGGGCCACGGGCACTGGCTTCTTCGACATTGTGATAAATCAGGCACTGATATAGAGCGCGTCGTAGCGGTAGCAATTTTCTTTATTTTAAATGATACATGAGCAAATTTTGTTATATACTTTTTGATAACTTTTTTTGAATTAATTTTTGTCCACTTTTATTCCATTTCATAGTGTAGTAGTTTTAGAACCAAATTTTTATTCTTACTTACGAAAAAAAAATAACGAAATCAAAATAAAACCTTTTTTTAATCTAAAAATACAGTTTTATGAGATTAATAATAACTGTTATTAATATAACTAATTATAAACTCTAATAATTAAATTGCCACTTTTTCACGTGTAAAGAAAAAAAATTCTTGAATATTTAAAAATGTCGCAAATCTTACTGTTTGATTTAATAAAATTGTTTTAAACTGATTTTCTAATACGACACCTAAGCAACTTTAACTATGACCTGATTATAATGACATTTTCAAGGAAATACTAAACAAGATTAGCTTAACTTAATCTGTACTGCACTACCATTTTAGATGTAATGAGAGTAATGCAAATATTGCAATAGGGCTTGCAATAGGGATGTCACAGGTGACTTAAACTGCAAAAGTTGGAAACTAATAAACTTAAAAATAGCAAATTTTTAGAAAATATATATCTGTATATCTTCCAATTTACTATTGAACTGAATGCAAGGAATGGTTTTTATTTAAATTCAAGTAATCTGAAACGTAAGTCATGCTGGTAGTAGTGATTAAATACAGGTAAAATATAATTATATAAATTAAATAAATGAAAATAAATAGTGTTTCTGTTACTTCCTACATTTTAAATCCCCCTTGACATCTCAGCAGTTCTTATAACAATTTTATTGCGGTAATGAAAAAGAGACAAACTTGATATTTCTTAAAAGAGATAGAAAATTATATTTCTAAAAAGAGCTCAACAAAGTCACACCAACCAGTAAAGATGAAGGGAAATCGATCATAAAGAAATTTAAAAACAAGTTCTCCTGGGCAGACAATAAAAGCGATAAATGCTAAAAAAAACTCACAGCCTTGATATATTAACCTGCTTTAAAATTTTCAATAAATGCACCCATCAAAATTATTTTCATAAAACTTGGAAGCACACAGAGGTAATTTTAATTTCGAAACCAGGTAAGTCCCACTCGGACCCAACGAACTCCATTAGGCTACTTCCTTCCATAGGCCATAGCTTCCATGGGCTGGTATAACTTTAATCTGCTCATTCTCAACAGATTAAAGCTATACCAGGATGTTCTTCCGAATGAATAATATGGGCTTAGAGATGAACTCTCAAAGGCAAAACAACTGATTTGATTTATTAAATTCGTCTCTAGCGTTTTTTTTCTTCTCTAAAAGCAAACCTCTGCTGCTCTCATGATCGATGTCCGTAAAGCCGTCGATCTTGTTTGGCGACAAGGTTTCATTGTCAAATTAAAACGATCCAATCTATTTGTCGATATTTTACAACTGCTAAACTACAAAACTTCAGGAATTCGAATACGTAACTAAAGAGAGGTGCCCCAACTGATGTGTTGTGATATTGCAGAAAAGAGCAATCTTCTGCTAATCAAAAACTTTAGCTGAAGAACAAAGTTCACTTAACATATTATCATCATTAACCACAAGGTACCGTTCGTCAATCAGACTAAGAACCTAGGAATAATCATAATAGTAGATTTACATGAAATGACCATGTTAATAATGTTTTTTTTTTCAAAATCACAGGGAACAATCAGGGCTCTCAGAAAACTGATTTATAAATATTCAAAATTGCCTCTACATCTAAAAAGACACCTATATGTACAAGCAATTTGTCCGATTCTTACTTATGCTTCTCTTGCCTGTTGTACTGCACCAAAAAACACCAGCAAAAAAATTGATGGCTTTCTAAATAAAATCCTCTTACCCATCAAAAACGCCCCTTAAAATGTAAATCAGTAACGCCCAGTAACCAGTAACGCAATAACGTGAACCAGTAATGTAAACACCCCTTACTTGTAAACCAGGCATTCAGAGATGACATCTATCTGTCATTTCAGAATGTATTGTTAATTTCATTGTAAATTTCTGTAGTATATCACTAAAATGTAACAGCATATTTTAATGACATTTTTAAACTAGACCTCCAACATAACGTTCTTCATAGTTACATAATAGCTTTCCTGTTATCGGATGGAGTCCTTCCCAGATCCTTCTGGAAATAAATAGTTTGTAAATGGCTTTTAAATAGTTTGTAAATAGTATCTGTTAGTTTTATTTGCATCCGGGCCACGTCACAAAACTTTTCACTCGTGTAAGCTTAAAATTTTACGTCTTGTGTTTGTCCTTCGGTATTCGATTATTCCAAGACATATTTTTATCACCTTCAAGTGTTACCATATCAAATGAATCGGCGAGAGCCTTCGGGCTAGCACCCAGCAATAAGACTACATCCAAGTCGCAATACCGTGATCCACATAAAGCATTTGGGAAACAAAAAGTAGGCGTTACTCTTAAATTATTACTCTTCTTAAATAATTCCCTTCTTTTTCGGAATAAAATACCGTTCCAGTGTAGAAAGTGTAGTCCCCGTAGCTAATTCCTCAAGAAAATCCTATTTTAAGATGCAAATTTTGCAAAAATATATTTTTTGTGGTTTTAAAAAAATATAATCATATCTTGGAGAAATTTTTTTTTTTTACAAGAATAAAAAGTTAAACTATAATTTAAGTCACAGTAAAAATATTGTCCGCTAAAATAGTTGGATGAAAATATACATCTCGCGACCACTTGATCAGTTAAATTGACACAAATTGCAAGAAGAACTTTGTCACGTGATCTGGCAGTAAACGTGTTACAAATATATAAAAATTAGGAACACATATTCCCTTCCCCTTCCAGATTTTGTAACATATTTCTTCTCTCTTGAAATTAAAATTGGATAATTGAACTTTTGGAATGTCTGGTATAAAAAGGAAAGAATAATTTTAAGACACAGTTCTAAGAGATAATTTCTATGGCCGTGGCGTAGTTTTAATGTTTGTTTCAAGGGTGTTCTCGGTTATCTCCTTCTAATTTATATATATATATATATATATATATATATATATATATATATATATATATATATATATATATATATATATATATATATATATATATATATATATATATATATATATATATATATATATATATATATATATATACTCCCCAAAATTACGCTGCTGCTCTATGGTATCATACATGTAAAGTATTTGAAATAAAGGAACATTCAATTGCACAAGGAAACATTAATTAAAATGCAATTTTTTTTACATAATTTAAAATGATAAAAATAAAAGTCATTTTCAAATAGTCTCAGATTTTGCACAGAGTAATAAAATTTGTTATTTCTATATTTATGCAATTTAAATTATGATAAAAATTTCCTGAGAGTAAACATAAAGATTTAACAATGAAGCACAGAATTTTTTTTTTATAAAAAAAATTTATAATTTTAAATTACAACTAAGATTTAACATTTTTGAAACACGTGATGCTCTTAAGATTTTAAGACTAAATTTACCACATTTTCCATTATGTATGACTTTAAAATATAAATAACATATTATAAAATTTTATAAATTATGTTTTTTTTTCTTTTTGGTTAACATCTTAAGACAAATACTTACCTAATAAGATTTAGTGCATTTGATAATTATAAATTGAATGTATAATCAACGCCAATGAAACCTATGTCAAATATTTTGCTTTAAATAGCTAGAAAGAATGCTACCAACTATTTCTGTGTTCATGAAGTTTCGATTTTTTGGAATCTCATTTTGTATTTCTCAGTTCCTGGAGTTCTTTTCTCACTTGCTGCATTTTATTTTTATTTATTTATTTTTTCTCCAGAGAAGAAAAATTGGCAATTCGTTCTACATTAAAAAATTTCAAAATAACATGGCAATGCGTCACAGATGACGTTGGCAAAATATCCAATCAACGCGCTCAAAATTTTTCTTCTATATGATTAGATTTTCCATTAAAATGACCAGATAAACTTAAATCTTTTTTTTTCTTAAGACCCCGCATAAATATTAATTTAGAGATATATTATTTTTATTTAGAAATTTGTCATTTTTATATAGAAATATATTATTATTATATTTAAAATGCTAATCACTTCTATTTGTCCCATACCTATTATGATGTTCAAATCACCTCATTCTACGCAAATGATACTGTAGTAGTTCTAAATAAATTCGATTCAAATAAAATAAATTAATTAAATAAATATAAACCTTAAACATGTTTTTGTAACACCTAAGTTGAAGCTAAACGTTAAAAGTTTTAGAAGCGTAACGAATGCCCGGAAACCGAGGACCAAATAAATTCTAACAGTCTGTTGCGTATTAATATCATAATATCTTTTCATATTATTCGTATTTAGAAAAATAGAGACAGTGAATGAAAATGTCTAAGGGTTTAAGATAGCAAACTGTTTCGATTGAAAAAGAAAAATGTTTTTGAAAGCTAAGAATATGATTTTTTAAGATCGTTAACAGTTTTTATAGTTATGACTTTAAAAAAACATTTACATTTATAAGGCAGGCTGTTTCTATAATTTATGGGTCTTTTTTTTATTTTTGCATGTCATGCGAAACTTATTACACGAATATGAAAAGTAATTGAATCCATTTATGACATTAATAAGATAAAAAATAATTTTTAATAATTATTTTTTTATTGTTTTACTTAATTTTCCTTACAAATCCTGAAGACTTAAGGTCACACAATAATATTTATTATACAAATAAAACTTTTTCGTTTATTTTCTGGGTAAGTTAAGCTTTTTTATAAAATAAAATTTCATAATAAAAAATCCTAGAGAATTTTATTATTGAGATGGTAAAATTTAACTATAATAAAACATAATTTTAATTATGTAATATAATTACATAATATAATACAATATAATATAATACAATATAATAAAATACAATATAATAGAATACAATATAATAGAATACAATACATAGAATAGAATATAATATAAATAAAAATAGAATAATATAAAATTTTCAAAAAATCTTAGTGAATTTTATTTTTGAGATGGTAGATAAGATGGTAGATTTGAGTGGTAGATAAATAATTGACTCTGGTAGGCTTGTCAACATAATTTTAAAAACTAAATTTTAAACCAGAAATAAAAATTTATAAGTAATTAAAATTATTTCCTCATGAGATTTTTTTAGATAAAAAATTTTTATTAGTAATTTCATATTTTTTTGGTTCATAGAGTTAAAAAGAAAAAAAAATTAGCAGCAAATTCATGTGACAGAGCAGGCTTAGAGATCCGGTCTTAGTTCAAATTATTTTTGACAGATGGCACTGCATATAATTGTGAATCACATAACAAAATAGCATATTGCTTGGTTGATGATGAACATTTCGAAAATATTATTATATGAATTTTGTTTATTACGAGATTTCGAAAAACTTTTATGAGACTTTCAATTATTCTTCTTATTATTTTATTTACTTGCTCATTTTATTTATATATTTAATTTAATACGTTTTTATCTTCGCTAACATCTATTGTAAATTCGTTTAAATACAACAAGGAATTCTGCGAGGAAAAATCATGAATCTCATGAATCTGTTCCAAGATTTGAAGACTTCTGAAAAACACGCATGCCCACCCCCTAAAAATAAATGACATAAACACACATTACAATCAACGCAGATTTCTGACATTAATTACAGTCCAAGCACGTTGCTTGTAGTTTATAGAGAGTGTTTTTAAACGTTTTGCTGACATAATACGGACATACAATCATAAAAATAATTTAAGTATCAAATGTAAGTTATTTTTAATATTTCAACTCATTTATTGTTTTTAATATTTTAATTTAACTTATTCATAGGTCAAAGACGATGTTTAAAAACTCATATCTTGCAAAGTTTTAAACGAACTTTTTTCAAATTACAAAACAAAATTTTTGTATTTAACTTCAAATTGCTGAAAAAAATCTGCTTAATTCTACTGAATATTTTTAAAGTTATAGCAAAAAGAACGCAAGACAAAAGAATTAGTTTTTTTTTAATAAAAATGTCCCATTTTTCCACAATTGGAATTACGAAATTTTATGCAATGTTTCCATGAAATTAATGCAATGTTTCCATGAATAATTTAGAAGCTCTTTTGCCATGGTGCAGGCTTGGTCCTATGTAGACCTGTTAAGGTGTTCCATAAGAACTAAAAATATTTTTTAAACTTAACAATAACAACAAAAAAACGTATTATGACAAATTTTCTCACAAATTTATTACATTACATTGTTATTTCGGACGATGCTTCAAAGTTTGTTTCTCATTATACAGATTGTTCTGCTAAAAATTTCCTGGGTTAAAATCTTCTATTTTCAATCAGTGTTTAAAATATCTCGAACTAAAGCTAAGTTGCTGCGACCTGAAAAAATTGAAAAAGTGGCAATTAAGCTTTCTTTCAAACTGAAAAATGTTTAAATTTTATATTGTCAAAACCTTTCTGGAATTTTATTACATCCATATACCCTATATCTCTTATATTTTGTATCATTTTTTGGTTTAACTTATAATATATCAATTATTTAAGTATTAATTTTACTACCACTTGAAGTTTTTTTCCAGATCATGGCAATCTCGGTCTTCATGTACACATCCATGGAAATCCTGTGTCCGGAGCAAGTTGGCATCTCTGTGTATATAAATTAAACTATTTTTGTGTGTTCTGTATTACATTAATTTCTTCAAACCATTTTAGTAATGATAATAATACAAAAAAATTAAAAATTTACTTGAATTATGTGTTTCGAATAATCTTGGCTTCGCCGGTCACCGGTGACCCCCACAGCATTCAACGTGTTAACGAATTTTCAAACAAAATTATACATTTAATCGGGTATTATTCAATTTCACATAAATATATCCTAAAACATTCTGGCTGACGTACTGACCTCATTATAAACCTCTAAATACCTCTCTGATATTTTGACTTTCATTATTTAATATAAATAGGCTTTCACAGCAGACTAGAAGGACCGATTCAATTTTAGATAAAGTGAATAAACCACGTATAAAATGGATATGTCTCATATTAATGACCGGTAATACCACCTCATTTCTAAATTCAATTTGACTTTTCGAATTTAGTTAAGGACCACCCTGGGAGATTCTATCTATTTTCGGTGTTCCATTGTTAGTCTCTTTTTCTTTTCAGACGGGGTCCTTCTTAAATCGAAAGTTTTATTTTGTCTCCTTTGTTTAGTTTAAGACCATTAAGCCTTCATTTCCTGTGTTCTTTTTCACACACCGCTAATAACACCTTTTCGAAATAGTGAGAGTTTCGAAAAATTCGACTTTTCTTTTTTTTCACGGAATTTTCCATTAAATTTCCATTATCTAATCAAGAACGTTGGCCCTATTGATTGACACTGGAATAGTTTTTTTTTTTTTTTTTTGCATCTCAAAAATGTCTTTTGTCGCCTTAGCTCGGAAGGTAGTTGTTCTTAAAATTGGCAAAAAAGTAAAATCATTTCAATTGTCATACAACAAATTATGCTATTTAATTTAGCTAAATTTATTAAAAATTAATTTTTAAAAAATGCCTGATTTAAAAACAGGGTTTCCGCGGTTCTTGAAAAATTTAAGTTGTGGTAGTAAAGTTAGGTTAATGCTAGAAGATATTTTTTATTTTAAAGTACCACTTCGTCGTTAGGTAATTTAGAAGCTGGAATATTTTTCATGTACTTATACTTTATTTAGAAAACAATTTTTAGTGGTGGTTACACAGAAATCAAATTATCGACATTTATTTAATTGCGGTTACAACTTTTTAAAGTTGTAACCGCAGGAACCCTGAAACCGCAGGAAAGGCCCGCGGGAACCCTGAAAAAAGACCCAGAATCTTATATAATTTGTTACTAAAAATTTCCTAATTTAGCCAATAAGGATCAGGAAAGTGATATAGTTACCATTTTACAATTATTTAACTGTATATAAGCCATATTTATTTTTAAAGTACATTTTGTATGCATAAACTAAACTAAAATAAGTGGTGCAAAAGTTCATGGAGAGCCAAGGCCTACTATGATCATCCTTGTTTTTTGTTTTTTTTTAACTTGGACTCTGGGGTACAGCAGCAGATGTTGGTTGGTCAGCCAAATGCAGAACTTTCAGTGCCTAGCACCCAAGAATGCTTAGATTAATTGAATTTGAAAAACGAAATGGAAACGGAGAAATAAACGAGAGAAAAAAATGGACTGCGAATGCTACATAAGCAACTTAAAATAATAATAATACGAAATAAATACTTTATCCTAGAAATTAACTATATGCAGTATTGTTAAATGATGTCTTTGTAAAAAAAAAAAAAAAAAAAAAAAAACATTGAAAGAGATTTAGTAGTAAACAAAAATTAAATAAAAAGCAACTTTGTTCATGAAGTTGAAATGGTAGATGAGCAAAATTATTAGTTTAAAATGTTATCCCATAATAATTGCGTGCAAAATCTGTGGAATTAAATCTGAGAAAATTCAGTAAAAAGTTTAGGTAACTTTTAATTCAATAGTATTTAATTTTGATGATACTTTTTGTTGATCATCAGGAAATTGAAATTATTGTAAAACATTTGTGGGGCCAGAGAGTGAAACGAGCAGGTACAGAAGCCTCATAATATGGTATAAAATAAAATTCAAATATGTTCGAGACTAATGTTTAAATCACTCATATGGGTGTAAGGGAGCAGCATTGGATCAGGAGATAAGTGCTCATCTTCCAATGACGTGACCCCGGTTCGAATCTGAGCGATGGCTGGATGACACGAATTCTACTCCTAGCTCCCACCGACCAAAGTGTTGACGAAAAATATCATCAGTGGTATACAGATAAAGAATTAGGATCCCCTTCTCATCAGGGGTTTCCCCTCCATGTAATGCAAATGCGGATAAGTTGCATCAAAATGTCCAAAGGATAATTTGTCTCAATGCTATGGAGTTGGCATTGATGGTCGTAAAAATACACTGATAGACGGCCTATCATAAAATATATGTATAAAAATATAGATATAAGTATAATGATAAAAATAGTGGAAAAGATTAAACGCAGTTGGTTAGATAAAAAAGTAAAATACAGTTGGTAGGGTTTCCCGCTACAATGTTACTTATCGTCTAAGTTTCGCAACAGTGTCAAGAGTTAACTTTTTCTTTAGTTAACTTACCTTGAAACCTCAATAATACTCTAAAATACTGGTGTGAAAATCAAATGTGACTTTCTTTAGCTCTAGTTTTCTTCAAAAAAAAATTTTTTTTTTCTCCTTCAAATTCCATCTAAGGCAGGAAATTGACTTCATTAAATAAATGAGATGTCATTTGACTTAAGAGTCGTCATCATCATTTCCAAAGTTTGCCAAATTGAATTTTGAGTCAAATGTTATGAAAAAATTATGATATGGATAATTTAAATAATAATAAATAAATAAAAAAAAGAGCTCAGAAATAAACCTATGTAATTTTATCGTTTCCTTTTTGATGATAATTTACTGGAGCATTGAACTAATCAAAGACGAAGTTAAGTTTCAATACTCAAATAATTTTAGTTGTCTAAATTAATAAAATCACATAAACTTTAAAAAAAATAGCCACATTTACTTTAAGTAAAAATAATTACTAAAAAGGAGATTTCAGTGGTATTTAGGAAGCATTTTGGTAAATGAGCCTTTATTTTAGGGATTTTTTAAAAATAGCTTTCGTTGTGAGGCTAATGAGATGTGATCTCCATTACAGACCACAGTGGCTCCTTAAATAAAAATAATTGCTGAAAAGACGAATTCACGGTATTAGTTCACGGAATTAATTCACGGCAAAAGACGGTATATAGGGAAACGTTTGGTAAATAAATCACTGTTCGGGATTTCTTTTTTCAAATAGGCTTTATTGTGAGGTTAATGAGGTGTGATCGTCAATACAGACCACACAGCCGCTCTTCAAATAAAAACAATTACTGAAAAGAGTGAAATCGGTGTTTTGGGAAAATTTTGGAAAATAAAATACTGTTTAGGAGATCTCTTTTAAAGATTCTCCTTGCGAGGTTAATGAGATGTGATCACAATTGCGTAAATAATTAAATTTCATATGTCAGGAAAAATTCGAAACGACGTTCACACTATAGGTGAACTTGTTTCGGTAACTGAGGGTTGTATTCTTATGTCTTCTTGTAGAATGTCAAATTGGAAGATGTCATTTAATTTTGCTTCGATGTATTAGCGAGCCTTATTATTAAATTTAATTTAATTTCGCTATATGTTTTTAAGTACATAATAAATTTGATGAAAAATTGATGAGGGGCCTGTCCATAATTCCCTTAGCATAGAATTATCAATATCTCTATTAACCCTTTCGCGCCATTTGACGAATGAGACTCGTCATTACCAATAAATGAAAAGTGGTGACTAAAATATTTTGCTGTCAGTCTGATTCAGAAGAAAACAATGCATTGATAATTTCCACATCTTATAAATAACACAGCATTTAGTGAAGGTGTCAGGTTATATTTGGTAACTATTTAAAAAAAAAAGAAATTTTTTTTTTATCAAAAACTTACTACCAGGTTTTTAATTTAGTGGTTTTCTCTTAGTTCGGAATTTAAATAATTCGGATTCAAAGGGTTAACGAGCAATACCAAAGATGGCAACTGCTGCTATCTAAGCTTAATGTAATATGGTAGATACTCTAATCAACGAAATGCAAATGAATTACGTAAAGTCAGGAAAAGACAAAATAAGTAAATAAGATTTAAAATATTAAGTCAAAATGGAAAAGCACTGAGAGCAGTTACAACCAAATTTGTCTTATTTTCATAATTTAGAAAGTTGGAAACACAAATCAATCATATAACGAAGAATTTCTAAAGATATGTATGTTAGTAAAACAGCACTTCATCAGGGAACACACTCTGCCAACACACAGGAGCTTTTCTGTCGTTAGTGGTAATACCAAAAACTGACTGTGCCCCTAGGCCCTATAATGGATAAACTAAATAATTCAAAAATTGAAGTGTAAATGCAATGAAAAACTAACGATACCCAAACACAATTCAACAGTACACGGAATAATACTTCAGAACTTATAATGAGACGCCCACATATAATAAAAATAAGTAAAGGTAAAGTTACAGTTAGAATATCCAAAACAAAATAAAATATAAATTACCAAATCTTCAAAAAAAATCTTTAAGATTATTTTAAGTGCTGACACCTATCGAAAATCTTGAAAAAATAGTGCAAAAGCATTCAATGATTAAAACTTTCAATAAAGTGCTGCTATCTATATTCTTCAGGAACAAACCATCCCGCATTTCACCGCATAGGTCTCTTTATACGGGCTTCAATATCGGCCGAATTAGTTGAACGTCTTTAAAATATTTTGAATTAAAAAATTATAATTACAGTAACTAAAAGGAAAATTATTATTCTCTATGTAATTTTGAAATTCCCAATAGCTGAAAGAAAATCTGTTTTATTATTGCAAATAAATTTAAACCTAATAATTTGAAAAATCAAAATAATTTTAAGGCATATGTTGGAATTAAAATGCGTTTAAACTAATAGCATTAAATTTAAAATCTCTTCTTTTATCGTATAATCCAATGGAAATGCTTTGGTTATGAAGTTTAATATCAAGATCTGAAAAATTAGAGCCATTTTCATCTGAATTAGTCAAATACTATGAAAAAGATAATTTTCACAAATATATACATTACATAAATTGATCCAATCTTCTCTATTAATGTCCCCATTGCTCAAATACTTATCAAAAATGTTGTATACTCGTAAATAAATTTTCAAAATCGTACGTAAGGATACTACAATTGTAATTTAAATATCTAATAACGTCTTGGTTGTTATTAATAATAAAATGCTTATCATTAGAAATAATTGTTTATTTTAAAAACATTCTTTAAAAGGTATTAAAATTCTTATTCTTAAAAATATTGAAGATTCAAATTTAAGATAAGATTATGAAAATTTTTTATTTGTAAATTAAAAGCACTGAACTCCTAAGAGCTTAATAGTAAATTAAAAGGAGAAGGTAACCTACATTTAAATAAAGTGTGCACTTATAATAAGCTGAACACTTTTAATAATAATTTTTCATGTAAATTGAGAGGATGCAGAGGAAAAATAAAGAAATAAATTTAATTTGGCTCTTTTCAAAACTTTGTGTCCATTTGATGTCAATGGAGTTAACATAAAAAATATTAATAGTTTAATTTTTAGTAATAAAAATTCAGTTTTGAAATGGATGATTAAATAACATTTAAAAATTATAAAATTTTCTATCCTTGAGAAAAAATGCATTGTATTAGATCTTATTAAATTCAAACTAGCACTCAACATTTTTGATTTTTTAAATGTTTCTAAAATTAGAATTTTGTGTTATTAATTTTCTTGATAAAGATTTTGAAAGAGGTTTAATGCTTATGACTGTTAATATTATTGATTGTTCCCCAATTAAAGAGAAAATTGGGGTTTCTATATGTTTTAGATATTGTAAAAGACTTTAAAGAAAAGAATTTGCAATTATAATTACTATAGTAAAAATTTTAATGATTTAAAAAATATTTATGTGAACTAGAGCATTATAAGGATTTTGTTAACAATGATTTTAAGCATATTTTAACAGGTGACCTTAACTGAACTGAAGAAATGAAAATTTAAGATTTCTTACGGATATTTATCCAAAATGCTCAAGAAAATTTAAATGGCCTATAGAAGGATATAGTTAATGGAATTTTGCGTTTTATAATAATCTTAAATTAAATTTTTTGAACAATAAAATACCAAGGTTTTATTTGAATTCTAATATTATTAAAGCTATTAAGGAATTAAAATATAATTTTATTATTTGTGTTGTTGACAAAGCATCTAATAATTTTTAATTTATTTGCAAAAAATTTTTTAAACATTTAAATCGTAAAGAATATGAAAACAATAATACTTTTGTCAAAATTAATAATTCTAAAAAAGAAATTGACAATAGAATTTTGGCTTTTTCGAAGAAAACAGGTTTAAAAATCAATAGCATTAATTATCCTTATTTATTTCCAGCAATTAAGTTTCACAAAAAACCGGTTAAATTTAGATTTGTTACTTGTAGTACTGGATGCTATAATTCTGTTTTCGGAAAAAGATTTTTTATTTATTTGAACATTATTTTAAGTAAAATTATTTCAAATGATAAGAATTTTATTATTAATAACAACCAAGACGTTATTAAATATTTAAATAACAATAAAATTAATAGTATTCTTACATGAGATTTTTGGAAATTTATTTACGAGTATACTACACAATAATTTAAAGAAAATTTGTTTTGGCATTTTTGATAAATATTTGAGGACATTAATAGAGAAGATTGGATTAATTTGTGTAACGTAAATATTTTTGAAAATTATCTTTTTAATGGTATTTGTTTTTCAAAGTTTGTTTTGGTATTTGATATTTGTTTTTCAAAGACAAATTCAAGATATCTCAATGGGAAATAGTTATTCAAGTGCATTTACTAATATTTTCTTACATTTTTATGAACAAAAATTTTTACAACGTAATTTATTAACTGGATTTAGATTTATTGATGATTTAATTATTTTTTATTGTAATGATTTTGAGTTAATTAAAGATATTTATCCTAAAGAACTTAATTTAATAAAGTCTAATTCAGATGGAAATGGAGCTAATTTTTTAGATCTTGATATTAAATTTTATAACCAAAAAATTTCCATTGAATTATACGATAAAAGAAGAGATTTTAAATTTAATGTTATTAGTTTAACACATTTTAATTCCAACTTATACTTTAAAATTTTTAACAATATTTTGATTGATTTAATTATTAAGTTTAAATTTACTTGTAATAATAAAACAGATTTTTTTCAGCTATTGCGAATTTCAAAATTACATTAGAGAATAATAATACTGTAATTATAATTTTTAATTTCAAAATATTTCAAATACGTTTAACTAATTCGTCCGATATTGAAGCCCACATAAATAGGCCTATGCGGTGAAATTTAGGATTTTTTGTTTTCGAAGTAGCACTTTATTGGAATTTTTAATCATTGAATGTTTTTTCTCTATTTTTCAAAATTTTCGTAAGGTATCAGCACTTAAAATTATTCTAAAGAATTTTTTGGATGATTGGCAATTTATATTTTATTTTGGTTATTCTAATTGTAACTTTATCTGTATTTATTTTTATTATATGTGGGCGTTCCATTATTAGTTCTTAAAGTAATACTTCGTGTAATTTTGAATTATGTTTGTGTATCATTAACTTTGCATTGCATTTACATTTTTGAATTATTTAGTTAATCCATTATGGGGTCTCGTGACACAGTCAAAATTTTGTTAAATTTTCTAGGGTAAGTTGGCATCTTCAGAAATGCCAACTTGCTCAGGAGAGCAGATAAATATTTTCAAGTGGTGCTCTTTTAAAGTATAATTGTTGGTTTAGTAAATTCGATTTATAGGGTTTTTACTCTCCACTTTCGTGATACGTCACTACTTATGTGATACGTCACTTTGTTACAGTTACAGAGACTTCAAGTTGCTCCGCTTTGCAAAAAAGTATTTTCTAGTGGTAACTTAGTATAAGTTATTTTTAGTTTAGTATTTTTCCTTTTAATTAATTTTCCACTACTACTTATCAAAAATTCTTCAAAGTATAATATGAATATGAAAGGCACCTTTATTGGAGTTACTTCGTGGTTAAAAAGTTTCCGTAATTATCTTTACAAGTTTTTACAAGTTTTACCCTTCAATTTTTACCCTTCAATTATCTACTAATTTATTGAAACTTTAGCAGAAAACGGAGCAGTTCTCACCTCGATAAACGAAATTAAAATATTTTTAGAAGATGTGAGTGATTAAAATTATGTATATTTTTCAAAATTTAGCTACCACTTTAAAACATTTTTTAGTCCGTGATTGATCGGGACATATTATGTCAAACATTTAATCTATTTATCTGAATGAAAATCCAAGCGATTATTAATGGCTAGATACAATGCGTAGTTGAAAACTAAAGCTTCGCTTTGAATAGATCAGGCTCTAAGCTACAACAGTTTTTTTTTTCAAGCTTCGATAAAATAAAAAACTCGAGTTTAGTTTTACCCAATTTAAAACTGAAACTATTGTTCTAGATAGCGTTAATTATCATTTAAAACAAATCGAATAAAGTAAAAATAAGTATGTATGTATGTTTATGATTATATATAATAAACTATTAATAAAAAAGTAAAATTAGACCTTTCCGAGAAATTCGCAGTATTGTTCCTCCTTAATGATATATTTTGCTCAATAAAGAGCTTTTCGGACAATATCGTCCAAACAACTTGTTGAAAACTAAAACAAGTTTCGAAACTACAAAAAACATGATATTATTAAGGCATTTCAATCAAGTTTCGTTTTTCAAATTCCAGTAAGGGTGCTTCAACCTCAAAACGCCATTTCATTTTTAACGTTAAATAATCTTTTCATTCACGTACTAAGAATGCACGTGCATCAAATTATGTAATCAAACTTAAAACAACATTTACAGCGTCTGATTTACTCCAGGATCTAGTAGAAATCTTTGTAAGATCTTTTTTCCCCCCTTCATCTTTTGCCCTTTCAGTGAGAATTCATTTTTGTTTTAAGGACTCAAAAGCCAAACATAATTTCCTTTAATCCTAAATCAGGATTCGGAACTTTTATTTCTATTTTTTCTAAGAAAGAAAGGTTTTTACATCTTTAGGCGTCAAATAACTCATCGATTATCTAGATTTTCACTTCTTCAACCGGTTTTGTGTGAAAAGATTACTTCTGAGCGCTTTTTATAACTGAAAATAAAAATGAAAAGAATTATACAAAACGATACAAAAGCGGAATGTTGGTTTTACAACAGGATGATTCAGTTAATAATATAAATAAACTAGAAAAAAAAATGTAAATTAAAGGAAAAAAACCAATTGAATTTGTTTTGTTTTTTTCTCACTGTTAGAATTTTAGATATACACTAGTTTTGATAAAGGTTTTGTGAAAATTTCGTTTAATTTAAAAGTTCTGTCCTCAGTTCGTTACCACCATTAATTATATTTAGCACAAAATTCAAATGTTAGTGGGGATGTGACCACTTATTTCAAATATTTGAGGAAAAAAAATTGTTCTTTTACTTTTCTTTTTACATCGATATTATTCCTACTATTATTTTAAAAAAAGAATTGCTATTGAAAACTTGATTTATAACCTTTTCAGACCTAAAGTCACCTGACCAGAGGCAAGGTACTCTCAATCTGGGTAAAATTAATGAGTTGTGACGAACTTTCGCAAGATTGCTTGAAATTTCATTTTATAAATTTCTCCTTTTTTAGCTTTTACTGTAAAACTTGTATTTGCCTTTTTTTCCCATTCTTTTTTTTATCTTCTCAGGCAAAACTTTGATTTGTCTTTTTTTTTCTTCTTCTTTTGCCTTTTTTTTCTCATTTGCATCGAAAACTTAATGATTTAGCCAACCTTAATTTTTAAATTGTTAAATTATATTACAGTTTTAAATTGTTAAAGGGTAATTGTGTTAAAGTATATAAAGCCTGCGCAAATAAACCTCTTTTTAGTGATGGTCATGAAATCTTAAATAAACCTTGAGAAGGTGAATTTATCTTCGGTTTGAGAACGCTTTTTATTTTTGTTTTGAGAATGATGATTTATCTCCGGTTTCAGTAAGTTTTTATAGCCTTGTTTTGTAAAGGCAGATTCAATATCTATATAAAATGTTTGTTTATGCAAGCCTATTTGAGAACCCCATAGCGCGTAAACTAGCATAATTAAATTAATTTTTTTAAAAATCTTGAATTGCTTATATGCTAATCATTCATAAACATTGTTGGACTTTGTGATAAAGGTTGTTGCTGACATTAAAATCAATTTTACATTGTTATCTGGGAATTCTCACAGTTTCTTTTAGTCAGGTAACTTTGAATAAATCATAAAAAAAATTAAAGCCAGTGGTTTCCAATGCTTTTTTGAGTTACGGAACCTTAAATTATCAACCTTCTTTCGGTGGAACCCTGATATAAATTTTTATATTTTTCATTAAGGTATAATCATTATATAAACGTTAATAAGGTATAATAAGGTTTCATAAGGCATAATACAATAAGGTATAAACGTTATAACCTATAAAAAACCATTTTTAAAATATTTAACAGAGTAATGAAGATTTTCGCAGTTTAATCATTAATAATCTTAAATTTTGTTTTATTTCCGAAAGTTAAATGTGCAGTTGTTGTTGTTGTCGAATGCAGAGGGGCAAAGGGGGTGCGCTTCTCCTTGTTTCCCGAGGCGCCATATATGACCAAGAATTCGAATTCTGCCACACACATACGTCACAGCCCGTCTATAGGTGGACAGACTCATTTATGCATTCATTCATTTATCCACTGATCGTAATTTTGACCTGAACCAGAGAAAGATCAATCTCTAATTCCCCCAGACAAACATTGAGGACTTTGTGACCCGACGGATTTAACGTGCGCCAGTCACCATTTACTACACGGGGAGTCTTCGGCCGAAGGGGATCAAACTCACGATCATTCTTATACATGGGTTCACCTCCTTGCTCTATATCTAGTCTAGTTAATAATTTGCTTTTGGTATATATACATGAATGAATAAAATAAGCTTCATAATGGCTTACTTCAAGAAAAAAAACAGCTGTTGAAAATGGTTCTTTTTATAATTTGTGCAAGATATTGTTATTGCAAGATATTGTTATATTTTCTTTTAAAAAAATGCCATTACCATTTCATTGGCATTTTACTTGAAATAATTTCATTAAGGCAGCCGAAAGATTAAATAAATTATGAATTATAGGCTGGATCTTAATGTAATTAGAGGTTTCAAAACTCGACACTGGTTATAAAAAGTACAAACTCGTGGAACCCCTTTCACACTTCCACTTTCTACGGAATCCTAGGGTTCCTCGGAATACCATTTGGGAGCCGCTGTTTCTAAACAAGCACAAAACATCACCGCGGTATTGTAGACAATTATGGGTAAGGAAGAGGGGAGGAATTCCTCGAAGGGCAGGAAAGGAAGGGAAAAAAAACATGTAAGGGAAAGACCGTGATGCAAAACAAAAACATTAAAATAAAAAATAAAAAAGAGCGTGAAAAACAATCAGGATTTGTTGAAGAGAAAGGAGGGGTGAGAAGGGATCCAGAACAAGCTTTTAAAGGGGGGAGGGGGAGTATTAGAGAGGAACGAGTTGAAGAAGCAGATATGTTCGAAAAAGAGAAAGCTTTTTCAGTCTGTGAAACTAGTGAGAGTAGAACGCATGAAGATCTCGGAATCCTAGACCTTGAGTCGTTTGAAGTTCTTAGTTCTACCTCGTCTATTATCGTTTGCAAGGCCAATGTCATTCGACGGCTCAGGTGAGTTCATCGTTTTTCGTCTTATTCGCTCAACTCGGAAATTAATTCAGGAATTTACTCGAGTTTTTCGATTAGCATTCTTTCGCTAAGACGGAACTTACTGTATTTCTATTATCAGTGTTTGTGAAAATTATATATTCTTGCGGCAGTATTCTAAGTTTTGAAGAAACTGGAAATATCTCCGATTTAACGATTACTCAAATATGCAAATAATTATTTTGAGTTTATGTCAGATTTCTGTATATTTAAGTAAACAGATTGTTGTGGTGACCAAGAACGTTTTAGAATAAATTTTTGATCCTAGCCCTGCTTTTTATAATAGAAATTTTGTTTCCGCTTTAAATATTTTGAGAGGCCACTGGAATGAAAAAATGAAATGAAAAAAAAAAAAAAAAAATGAAACATTGGCAGTAGAAACATTTCATTCCTCTTTCAGAGATGCCAACTTGCTCCGCACAGCAAATAAATATTTTCGAGTGGTAGTTTACTAATGTGTGAATCTTGGTTTATTAAATTCAATTTATTAGGTTTTTATCCACCACTATTTCTAAATAGTTCAAAAGCATATATAATTCACCACTTTCTATC
The DNA here is from genome assembly GCF_982258835.1 of Parasteatoda tepidariorum. Taxonomy (NCBI): domain Eukaryota; kingdom Metazoa; phylum Arthropoda; class Arachnida; order Araneae; family Theridiidae; genus Parasteatoda; species Parasteatoda tepidariorum. Next base: position 38,485,839 of record NC_141757.1, on the reverse strand, counting down.
ATTTGAGTCACGCGACATCGTTTAAAAAGTAAAAAAAATAGTCAAATATTTGGAAATTTTAGTATGCAGTTGATTAACGTTTTTTAAAGTATTATGGCGCGTCCGGAGCAGTTGGCATCTCTGCTCTTTTAATCTATTCGTGAATACCAAGGCTCATTAACAGGGATGCCACGGGTGACAAAAAATCTAAGAAGTGATGTAAAATTATAACGTTATTTTCCAATGCCCCCCTGGACAGGCATTTCGTCCATTCGGGCGTATTAGGGCAGATATGTTGGCCACTCTTTCTTGCGGACCACATTAGGTGGGCCAACGTTGCTCTCACAATAAAGACAGATAGTACAGAGAATGAAAGAACATCCATGCCTTGTCCGGAATTCGAACCCAGAACTTTTCTGGTGCAAGGCCAGTTCTAAAATCAGAACTTTTTCCAGCATATTTCTTTCAGCTTACTATTGAAAGTGGTTGCAAAGAATAATTTCGCTTTAAATATGAATAATTTAATTAGTTATGATTGAATATGATTATGATTGAATAAGTAAAGTAGATATGTTCTTGTAAGTTATGATTGAATAACTAAACAAAAAAAAAAAGGAATTGAGTTTCTTACAATTTTACAGGGGTGATTGTGCTCCGGAAAAAATCCGGATTTCCGGATTTTTCGCTAACCGCAATCCGAAAGTTTCCGGAAATCCAAAGTCCAGAAGTTTCAGGAAATCATCGATCACATTTATGTATAAAAATTCTTGTGTATTTTATTTAAAAATATTAGAACTAGAATTTATACTTGGCATCTCTTTCATTTGTAAATATTTTTTCTGGTAGAATAATAAATGTGATTTGAGATAAAAGTAAACTTACACATTCATTTAAATTATGCTGCATTTAGAATATCATGTTTTGAAAACTTCAATGATTTAAATTTATAAAGGTATTAATTTTTTGAAAGATTTCACTCAAGAAATTTTCAGGATTTTTGAGTTGGACCCACAATCACCCCTGATTTTAGTGGCCCATGACATGCCTGGTTATAGCGCTTATATTTACAAATGAAAATTCATTAAATAACAAGTCTTGTCAAATAGTGGCAATTCTCCCGCATTTTGCGGAAGATTTTATTTTTATATTTATTTATTGTAGTGCCAGAGATTTTATTGCGTTGAAAGTGTTTGTCAAATTAGTATTTTACTTTAATTGGTATTTCACTAGCACTTGGAAAACACTTGTTTAAAGAATATCTGAGTTGGCAGGTATGCAGTTTTGTATTACTTACGGTTCAAGAAAAAAAAAAAAAAAAAAAAGGGTCGAAACAAATAGTTACAATCAGATAATTTTATTTACTAGAATATTTATTATCATGATAATTTTGTTCATTTAAAGCAGGTCAACAGCTTTAAGTTAATTAAAAGTGCTTAAAGTTTTTTTTTTATGGTTAACTAATAATTTTCTTAAAATACAGTCAGAGGAGTCTATTTCTCTAATGGAGAGAGGAAATATTTTCTTGTTTTGGTCTTGGAAATAATTGGAATAATTTCTTGATTCTTAAATTTTTTAAATATTTTTTTTCATTCGGTATCAAATATTTTTTTGATTCATTCTACTTACAATTTTTAAATGTCTTTTTCATTCGGCAATCCTATATAAACATGGTTTTAGAAGTTTCCCCTGGCAATCGGAGTAACTTTGATCACCAAATGTTTTCCATTAAAAGCTGCTGTTAAAGTCAATTACTTGGAAATCTTACCATATTCGAAATTAAAATTAGCAAAAATAAACTCCAAAACAATTTTTTTAATTAATTTATTGCTATTTATTATTTTATAAAATTTATTTATATTCAAAATATTTCATATTTATATTTTTTATTAATATTTATTATTATTATTTTTTTTTGCATTTATATAATTACTAATTGCATCTGTGACCACAATTTGAGGAGTCATCATTATCGGGCATAGGAATAGGCCTATAAATGACCAATCTTAAGAGAGGATGGCTTATTATGGCAGGAGAGATACTTTCTTCTTTGAATTTCGTATTCGTTCCACGAGTGTTCTAAATTCATTTAAATTAGCAAGAAATGTATAACTCACTTTTGATCTTCTTTTCAACAGCCTCCTTCTTATTACACATAGATTTTTATTTATAAAAATGTAATTTTTATTTTTATTTTTTCAGAATAGTTAACATAGTTTTATAGTATAGTTAACTTTTTAGCTAGAAATATCACACATATATATAACAACATCTATGAATGAATAGAAAGGCCAACTCTTGCAATCATAGTTTTTATTGCTTCCATAAAATGTATGGATATTTAATACTAATTTTTTTTTATAACTGGCGTTTAACAGCCGGCCCAATTCTGAGTTTACGACTATCAGTGTTCAACTTCGTAACCTTTTAATTTTGAATCCAACCCAAAAGATAAGGGGGCTGTATTGAGCATTAGGACAAACTAGCTTTCTTGGTGGATTTTTTTTTGATGGAACTAACCCGCATTTTCGCTACATTAAGAAGAAAACCACGAAAGCCTTCAATATTTAGCGAGATGGCTAAGGGATTCTATCCCATTATCCGTCCACTACTGAGGATATTTAACTGTGGTCGGTACGAGCCGAGAGCCGAATTCTTATCAACCAGACACTGCTGGGATTTGAACCTGTATCACCTAATTGGGAGATGAACGCTCTATTTCCTGAGCCACCGTGACTCTTAAAACTAATTTTGTAAATAACAGATACTTTGAATAAATTTTTAAAACAAAGAAAGAAAAATATTGCATCTTTATAAGTTTGGCATTCCGCCGAATAAACATAATTTGATGATAAAATCCATGTTACGTCCATGAAGAATTTTTGTTTTATCCCTTGTGAATTTCAGCTAGTGAATTTCATGTGAATTTTATGTGAATTTCTGCTAGTAGGTAATCACAGATTGCTATACGCATGTCTTAACTCTCTAAACTACATTTAGAGACAAGTATTAATCAGTCGTGTATGTTGCATCACAGTATACCGTGAGATGGGAGAGGAATAGAGGTGCACTAACTAGAGTACAAATACACATTTGTACACATTAAGAACCAGAAACAACGGGGATCGAAAACAAGGTATTTGCATACTTTAAATACACAGAGTGTGAAAAGCGACGATAGTATCCCCATTCTTTCCGATTACAACGAGATTTCCGTAGTTTCAGAAAATATTTTTTCTAGGGGTACAATCGGCATTGTAAAAATATTTTAGTTAATTAAATTTATAACAATTCTATCCGTCACTAACTATAAATGATTTAAATAAATACATAAGGAGATCGGCGCGAAAAACATATTTTGGTCGAAAAGCTAATAAAACTAAATTAAGACAGCTAGATATATACCTTGTATGCACTTTCAAAAGTATACTGAAAAAATCATATTAGTAAAATTGTTGCTTTTTATTAGTCACTACTTTTCACAGTATAAGGCGCTCGTAGGACCCCTGTATAGAACAAAATTGTGCAAACTTCAGCTTTTTACTCTCTTCTACTAAAAAACATCTTTTGCAAATGCAAAATAGTTCTTTTTTTAAATTTTTTTATTTTAAGACGAAGAAGAAGAATGACCTGAACATAGCAAAATTGTGCAAACTTCAGCTTTTTACTCTCTTCTACTAAAAAACATCTTTTGCAAATGCAAAATAGTTCTTTTTTTAAATTTTTTTATTTTAAGACGAAGAAGAAGAATGACCTGAACATAGCACTTATCTCAGTGTGTCACCGCGAAGCGGCATAACACGTTGAGCGCCGCGTCAGCCACCGGTGGCTGACACTGAAATTACATTTAGGCTGCGTCTGCCACAGCTTACTGACACTGACTTTCACATAGGCCGCGAAAAACAGTTGGCTGACAGCGTATAACATGATATAGAACTATAAAATTTACCATCTTTTATGGAATTACAGAAAATTTATTCAAAATTTACTTAATTATTGTGATTCTTGGTTTAATGAATTCAATTTAGTAGATTTTTATCCTCCACTATTTCTACATAATTCGTAGGCTTATATAATTCACCACTTTTGTCAGATATCTCATGATAAACCTTCTAAAAAAATGGAAAATCTGTCTAATATTTGCAAATTTAGTTTGTAGTTATTTACCTGGGTCGGATTGGCAAGCCATGTAAAATAAGCTTGGAGCTGAACGTGTTAACTGATTCGTTGCGATTTTTGAGAAATATAACGGGGGAATGTTAGAAGTGGGAGTAGAATTTGCGGGAGAGGGGTTACCAGGCACCAAATAGTAAAGTCAGGGTCAGAATAATATTAAAACGTTGAATGCCACGCTAATTATACATGGCTCTCCCGTCTGGCCAAACCTTAGAGGAGATATAACCTAAATTACTCCTCTAAGGGCCAAACAGTAAATAACTACAAACTAAATTTGTAAATATTAGACAGATTGTGCTACTTTTTTAAAAGGTATAGCATGACGTAACTGAAATAAGTGGTAAATTATATAAGCCTACGAATTGCTTGGAAATAGTGGTGGATAAAAATCTAGTAAATTGAATTTATTAATCCAAGAATCACAATTAATAAACTACCACTTGAAAACAATTATTCGCTGTCCGAAAGCAAGTTGGCATCTCAGTGTATATAAATAAAACTATTTTTATGTGTTCGATATTGCATTAATTTCTTCAAACCATTTTAGTTACTATAATAATATTTAAAAAAATAAAAATTAATAATCTTGGCTTCGCTGAACTAATTTGAATAAAGGTATGTGACACAAATGTCATACTTTCTAGGGAATGAGCATATTTTTTTTCAGAAAATATATGAGCTACTAAAAGCATTGACCGTAAAAAAAAACAACCGCTTTGGATTTTTCATCGCACTTAGTTTTATTTATAACTTTTGCGTGTTTCAATAGGATAGAAAATTTTACAGCCGAAGAGTTATATTTTACCAACATATATTTCTCTTCATGCTAAAAGTGCATTTGTTTAGTCAAAATAATGAGTTGAAAGTAATACCTTTAAGATAAAAAGTTTAAGAAAAAAAATAAATAAAGCAAAATAATGAGTTACTAGGAATAACTTTATTTCTATTAATAAAAAAAAAAAGCATTCAGAAATCAAAACATTCCACGATTTGAACAAAATACCCCTCGCTATTTTAAATAAACAGTTTGGTGAAACAATACGAAATTTTGTACACTTCAAGAGAAATGTTAAGAAAACATTTTGATATCAAAATGTTTTTGATATGGCTATTACTTTTGGATCATTTTACGCCTTTTTTTAAGACTCGAGTAATTTAGTGTAGCGCAAACTTTTAACAAGAGATTTATTATTATTTTTTTGTTGCAACCACATACTTTTATGTCTGTATATGAGAAAGTCGTAGCACTTAATTTAAAAGTAGTTTACTAGTAGGTTTATGGTGAGGGTTTTTAAGATTTTCTATCGAATGAATACACTAATTGTTTTTTTGTAACCACGCACTTTTATGTCTCAACACACAACTACTGATTATTATATGATTATATCATTTTTATATTTAAAGTGGTAATAAATTTCGTTTTTAATATGGATTTATAAATTGAATTCAATATGATTTAGACTACCACTAAATGCAATTAAATCAAACTTAAATATGAATTGTAAAAATTGTTATTAGATTGAAAATTGTCAAAAGTGGTGTCGAAAATTTAACAAATGTTGATATTTTAATTTTTGTATTACCACCACTAAAAATTGTTTTCCAAAGAAAGTATATATGCATGAAAAATGCAGCTTTTAAACTAATTAGCGATAAAGTGGTACATTAAGTTAAGAAATACCTTTTAGTAATGACCTAAATGTGCTACCACTACTAAAACTTTTTCAGGAGCGCGGGAACCCTATTTCATACCTGCCAACTCTTCCGGATTTTCCGGAAGATTTTATTTTCATATTTAAAGTGGTAGTAAATATATACTATTTTTTTCTTTTATAAACTTAATTTTTTAATGATTTTAATCACCATTATTCTTAGAAAAATTAAGCAGATATATTAATATGCGTTACTATCATGGTTGTCAACTTAAGTTTTCTCAAATGCAACGTATTTGTTTGCTTAAAGTTGAAGTTTTAATTCCATTTTAATACCACTGGGAAAAATGATAATGGAAGAGATTAAAAGTTGGCAGGTACGCTATTTCACTTATTTTCGTTTTTGCAGGGTTCTCGCTTTTCCTGAAAATTTTAAAAAGTTGTGGATAATGTAATTTCTGTGTAACTACCACTAAAAATTATTTTCCAAAGAAAATATAGACGCAAGGAAATTCCAGCTTCTAAATCACCTAAGGGGCCGTTCAAAAAGTACGTACACAAAAATGGAGAAATTTTAAACCCCTCCCCCCCCTTCGTACATTACCGTACATAAGGTCTTACTCCCCCCCCCCCTTAGAGTACGTACATTTTATTAGTCTACCCCCCTTTTTCATAAAAATTAAAATAATTATGTTTTAAATAAAATTAAATATTTACTTAAGGAGGGTGTAGGATAAAGTCAAATTTAAATTTGGTGTATGTTTATAAAGTACGTACTTTGTATAATACCTCCCCCCCTCCCCATCGTACAAAACCGTACATAATAGCAAATCCCCTCCCCCCCCTTCGGGATGTACGTACTTTTTGAACGGCCCCTAACGACGAAGTGGTATGTTAAAATAAGAAGTATCTTCCAGCGTTAACCTAAAGTTACCAACAGTACTAAAATTTTTGTATACATATATACATATGCATATACATATACTATGTACATAAATTAAACTATTTTTGTGTATTCTTAATTTCTTCTTAATTGCATTAATTTCTTCAAACCATTTTAGTAACGATAATAATATTAAAAAAAAATTAAAAATTTACTCGAATTATGTGTTTCTAATAATCTTGGCTTCGCCGGTCACCGGTGGCACCCGTGGTGCCACGAACAAACTCAGTGACGGTCACCGGTGACCTCCATGGCATTCAACGTGTTAAATTTCAAAACTTTTATTGTTTTTTTTTAAAAACATAATTACAAGGTTAACAAAATATACTCATTTTTTTTCGTTTTTTGGGCAGAACAAAAGTTTAATATTCCCTTTTCATTTTTTTGGAGAAAAAAAAAATTGGATTATTTTAACTCGGCTCATTGTTAATATTTATCTTAACTAATATTGATAGTTTTTCGATTCATTCATTGCTTTCTACTAACGTGTCTTTTTTTTTTTTTTTTTTTTTTTTTGCCATCTTGCACAAACGACGCGTGAATGACATCAGATTTTTTTCCCCTTCATTCTTCCAATATTTTTTTTAGTTTGCAAGGATTTATTTTTAAATTTAACTCTTAATGATTCAAAATTTTAAATAAATGTAATTTGGTTGCTTATTTTTTTCAGCTTGAATTTGTTAATTTAAACGCGTTTACTACAGCGTAAAAATAAAAAATTTAACTTTTAAAATTTTTTGATTTCGACTTTTCTATTTGAATTTTTATCTTTTGCTCTGAACTGAAGCAGTTTTTACTAATTTATGTTTCGATTTTATTATTTTTTTTAGTTACGTTGAATTATTTAAACTTATTTAATGCCAGGGAAAAAACTAGAAGAATAACTAATTGAAGAAGAAAATAAAGTAGCATTTTTTCTAATTGAATATCCTTTGCGTTATCTAAACGCATCCATATACTTGATAATTTTTTTTTAATAATAAATTTTTTATTTATTTATAATAAGTGAGATCAAGTGATCCGGGAAGAACGATGACTTTGCCCTTTAATACAATTTAAATCATAGAGCAATAGTTTTCAAATTTGATTCATTTTTATTTATTTATTTTTTGTTGTCAAAATTGAAGATTTTGTATTGCACCCCGTAATTTAGTTAGAGGAAACTATTATTAAAACTCCTGAATCGCTGATAATACATCAACTATTATAAGCAAAAATTACGTTTCTTAAAGAAAAAAATCTCAATCAGCTCCAATATTTTGATTTTTTTGCCACTCGATTTGTAAATTTTTCCATAGCTAGCTGGATGGGTGAAAGAAGCTAGAAAAGCTAGTAGCCAGAGGAATGATCAGCAATAAAAAGCACAGAGCGTAGCCTTTAACCCTTTCGCGCCGACTGTCACAAATACGTGACAGCAAAAAACCGTATCCATCAGGGTAAGAAGATAAAACTGGTAATCAAAGTATTTCTTTAGCAGTTTATTTGTGGGCGGAGTTATAATTTTTTGATTTATTTAATTCACCATTACTTTGTTCAAAATAAAACTATTTAGTTACACTTTGAATTAACATTGATTATATATATGATTAAACTAACAATAATTAAAATAAAAGCAAAGTAAGTCTGTCAAATTAGTAATGACTACATTTAAGTTACCGTTTTTTATTTAATTGCAACTTGATTCTGATTTTGTACGAATGCTTTTCTGAATCACCCGTCCCCAAGGGGTTAATATAATGAAAATGAGCTATAAAATAAATTTAGAAACAAAAACTGAGGTGTTAAACAAGACTAATGAGCGAAGCGAGCTCAGATAGCGAAGATCTGAATCTGCATTCACCGGTTTCGGATGTTGGCGAGGCACAGCGAGCAGGGGGAGAAGCCCCTCTTATAAAATATTTAAAGCAAAAAATGTATAATAATGGATTTTTTCTTTTAAAGTTAACTTTTGCAAAGCAAAGCTGACATAGTGCGAAAAGTTTTCAAAAGCATTATGAACTCGTATCTTAAACTATTTAAGCTCTCTTTTTTTGTTCGTAATTTTTTCTCCATTATTTATGACTTTAATACTCTAGTGAAGTGAAATTGTTGAGTGAATTGTTGAATGAATAAAAGTGAAATTGTTTTGAGATTGTGGTAAAGAATGAAAGTGAAATTGTTTTTTATATAATTGAAGTGAAATTGCTGTAGTAGTGAAATTGCTTTTTATATAATAATGTTTTGAAAGCGTTTATTGGCCAATACCACTCAATTTTTCTAAATGTTTGTTTAAAAAAAAGCATGCACACGTTCCATTTATTTTATATTAATGTGTTTCATTTCTTTTCCATTCTGATAGTTTTGACGAACGCTGTGTAACTATTGCAATAATCTCGTTGTTTTTTTATTTATATTTATTTAACAAAGATTATAGTGATATTAAAAAGCCGCTTGTTGAAGATTTGCTAAAAATTCCGAAAGATAAATGATAAGATTTGTTAAATAGAATGTTACAGCTTTGTTTAGAATAAAATATTACAAACCAATTATTCGTTAACAGTTTTATCAATTTTTTTTTATTTTTATAAGGATGACTGTTTGTCAGCCATAAATTTAGCAATATATTTGATCTTTCCTTTGAGTAAACGTTTTGATCTTTCAAACTTTGAAATTCTTTCACAAAAATAGTGTAACTGCTTAATATTATCTTTAAAATAATTTTTTTTAAAGTTTTTTATTTGAATTTAATTCTGATAAAATTGATGAATTTAATTCTGATAAAATTGAATTTAATTCTGATATTTATGAAAATTTAAATTATGTAAGTCAACGGTCTTTTTAAAAGGTACTTAGATTAAAGATAAGTTTATAAAAGATATTATTTTACGCCTTTTCTTGAAGAAATCTTTCAAGCGATATTTTGTAACTTGATTTATCAATGATCACCAAGCCCTAAATTCAAAATTTTCGCATAAAATTCCCATACAATACTTTAAGTGCAAAACATTTTATAGTAAAAATACAACATAATAGTCACAATAGAGTGTCATTTATCAAATTTTTTATGTTCTTGCAGGAAAAATTATTTAAAAGGGAGATTTTCTATTAATAAGAAAGAATAAGAAAATGGAAGATTTCATATACTCTAAATGCTCCAAGTCCAATCCCAGGGGCTCCTTTTTCTACACTCTATCTTACTTCCCCCCCCCCATAAAAATCCAAAATTAAAGTTATTTAAAAAGCAAACAGTATTTCAAGTTATCAAAAAACAGAGAAACACCGTGCAATATTATTTCGCATATTTGTAGGGGAGAGTGGGGTCAATTGTAACATTTTTTGCTCAACTATTTTTAACTAACAAAAAATCCAATATATTATTAGTATTAATTGACAGACGAGTAAAGTAGACTATCCTCTACTAAAAAAAAATACCCTATTTTAAATGTTATTATTATATTAGTTATTAACAATTTTTTACAGTCGTGCACTTGTTACAATTGTCCCCAGTAATTGTAACAGTTCATACATTCAACTAAAACATAGTTAATTATAGATATTATCATAGTTGTGATATATTTTTTTATTGATCAAAATAGTAGTGATATTTTAGGAGTAAAAATAATAATGAGCAGAGACCTAAAGGGTTAAACTTTTAACCTTAAGGGGTTAAATATTTTAATTTATTCTGTGAAAGGTGACAAATAAAATAAAGCGCATGCAACATAATATAAATGATATAGGAAACTATTGGAGGTTCTTAAAGAGTTAAGTAATGGTTTGTAAACATAAGATTATTTATTTTCAGCTGTTACAATCGTCCCTTTACTTATTGTTACAATCGTCCCCAAGACGCTTCATTTGTTAAAAACAATGCTAGTAATTAACAAAACTAATCTTTTTTTTAAATGTTAATTAAGGTGTCCACTTACATATTCGGTTAATAATGTTTATTTGTTTAAACAAAATTACTTTGTTACAATATAATATTCTAATACCAAAAAAAGTACTTACGTAGCGTGAAAATATCTTTTGTGATGTAACTCTTTCAAAAATACATAAAAATGGTTGCCAGTAGGGGTGTACATGTAGATTTATTAAATACACCTTGTGCGCCACCTAGGAACCAAATCTAAAACCCGACACTCGAAATTTTTGCTCTGTTACAATCGTACACTGTTACAATTGACCCCACTCTCCCCTATTAATTGTCAAACTGCATTTTCATTTTACTCTTTGTAAATAAAATAGATATCAGTAAATTGAAGAGATTTAGCGATTTCTCCACATCTTCACACTTTTCCTCTCATCGTTGCCATGGTAGCAGCAAATCTTGCTTTTTCCTCACGCCAGCATATTTACACTTCTTACTGAAACGTACTGTCGTGGGGGAAAAAAGCAAGATTTTCCGTTACCGTGGTAACAAAGAGGCGAAAAATTTGGAGAATAGGAAAATCACGTAAATTTTAGACGCCTATTCCATTTACAAAATATGCAAATTATTCATATTTAATGCATCAGGGATATTTTGTCGTTTATTTCAAAAAATATATGCAAATGTAGTCATTTATATTGCTTTTAACAAGCAATTTTAAAATATACGATAGTATTTTATGTTGCGTGTATTTTTTAATGAAACATTTTATGTGGTTTTGTTGAAAATAAGAAATAGAATTACCGAATAACTTTACGTCTAATATACAGATTTTCAAGCGCTAACATGCAAACTTAATGTTTCAAATATATTGCTTAACGTCTAATAAAAATAATTTAAGATGCTGAAAATTACATCAGATGCAGAAAATTACAATCTCCATAGCTGCCAACTTGTACGGTCGTTAAAAAGGATTTTACACAGTGATAGTCAAAAAATAATTAAAGAAGGAAGTTTTTTATAAGTTTTAATTTATATTGCTAATACTTAAAAGCAGAACTGCCTAACTTAACTAATAAATCTTATACATGTCACTGTGAAAAATCAAACTTGTGATTGTCGACTTTCACCGGTGAATGTCAAAAATACACATAATCACACATATTCACAATTATGAAATGTGTTTTTTTCTTTTACTTTAAATAAGTTTTGTACAAAAACTAATTTTGAATTCATTATATATTACTTAATATAAAAGTGATTGAAATATTTTTTTGCAATACAGAGAAAATTTTAAAATTATTTTAAACTTTGCAAATTTAAATTACAAAATCAAAATTGCGATTAATCTCAGTCGAGTAGTTCTTGAGATATGAAAATTTAAAAATATGACTTTTATTAAATTTCATCATTCAAAAATAATGTTCTACTGATTATTTTACGTTATTTGACTCTCGCCGCCAAGCCTTGCCGACAACCGCCAAGTCTTGTGGATGGTAGCCAACTAATGAATTCTGACTAGCTTCACTTTAATCCATCATTGTTTTTCAATATTTGAAATGCTAGGGAAATTACTTTTTAAAAAAAAAGCAGATTTTTGTTTTAATTTTGTGCTGAAGAAGAAACATGCCACGGTAATTAAAGGCATTGTATATTAAATTAACTCAACCATGATATAACTCTAAAAATAATAAATCGGCAGTAAATAATTTTCAGATGAAAAAGTTGGTTTATCATAGGTCAAAAATTAAGCTTCGGGAAATAATTCAATTTTATCTATAATTTCTATAAGGTATTTTAAACATCCATCTAGTGTTCCTAAGGGTATCAAAAAAATTAAGCTAACGAAAATGTGACAAACCTCTATCATTTGAAACAATTATGATCGACACTATAGGTTATTTTGTAAGGAAAATGTACAGTGGTGGCCAAAAGTGTGGACACTTTTTGAAAGTTTCATGTTTTTCAACTTTGTGTGCTTGTAGAATATATTCATTTTCACTTAAATACAAATGTTTATATATCAAATTGTAGGTAATTTAATGTAGAATTTAATAATAAATACAGTATTACAATATCTGTATTACAAAAAAAGTTATGCAATTAATAGTAAGATCTATCTTAGATTTGCATTTTTCTAAAGTGATACTTACACAATCAATACTTAGTAGGATAACCCTTAATTTTTAAGACAGCTTCACGGCGTCTTTTAGTCGAGTGGATAAGTGCTTGGAGTTCATCTTTCGTAATCACATGGTGCCAAGAATCAATTATAGCTTCACTTAGTTGTCTTTTATTGGATGGACGTTTTTTTCGTACAAGAATTTTCAAACGTCGCAACAAATCTTCAATTGGATTGAGATCAGGGCTGTTTCCTGGCCTTGGTAATATATCTATGCCTTTATTTTGAAAGCATGCTTTGCATACTTTTGATGTGTGGCATGGAGCTGAATCCTGCTGAAGAATAAATGGTTCGTTGTTGGGGAAGAGATCCCTGATGGAAGGTATCAATTTTGGTTTCAGGACAGTTTCGATGTGTTTTTTGGCATTCAGGATGCCAAATCAGGCCGGAAAAAATGCACAAGTGCTACTGCCGATAAAAAAATTAAATGGCTATGCCTTCAAGATAGAAAAATGTCATCAGAGGCCATTAGATGTGAAATGAATGCAGCTGGTATTGCAGTAAGTTCACAAACAATAAGAAGAAGGTTATCAGGATTTGGACTAGAAGCTATAATTCCAAGGAAAAAACCATATTTAAATCAAAAGCAACGCGAAAAACGAGTTAAGTGGGCAAAAGAACACATTAAATGGTTAGAAAAACAATGGAAGCAAGTAATCTGGAGTGATGAGAGTAAAATATCGCTCTTTGGAAGTGATGGTAGAAAATACGTGAGACGTAGAGTAGGTGAAGCGCTTCATCCTGATTGCATTGAAGCAACTACAAAAATCCAACAAATGTCATGATTTGGGCATGTATTACTGCAGACGGTGTGGGCCGAATTCAAGTGATTGATGGCATCCTGAATGCCAAAAAATACATCGAAACTGCCTTGAAACCAAAATTGATACCTTCAATCAGGGATCTCTTCTCCAACAACGCACCATTTATTTTTCAGCAGGATTCAGCTCCATGCCACACAGCAAAAGTATGCAAAGCATGGTTTCAAAATAAAGGCATAGATATGTTACCATGGCCAGGAAACAGCCCTGATCTCAATCCAATTGAAAACTTGTGGCGACGTTTGAAAATTCTTGCACGAAAAAAACGTCCATCCAATAAAAGACAACTTATTGAAGCTATAATTGATTCTTGGCACAATGTGATTACGAAAGATGAACTCCAAACACTCGTTCACTCGATGAAAAGACGCTATGAAGCTGTCTTAAAAATTAAGGGTTATCCTACTAAGTATTGATTGTGTAAGTATCACTTTAAAAAAATGCAAATCTAAGGTAGATCTGATTATTTGTTGCATAACCTTTTTTGTAATACAGATATTGTAATACTGTATTTATTATTAAATTCTACATTAAATTATCTTCAATTCGATATATAAACGTTTGTATTTAAGTGAAAATTAATATATTCTACAAGCGCACAAAGTTGAAAAACATGAAACTTTCAAAAAGTGTCCACACTTTTGGCCTCCACTGTATATGTACTAAATATTCCCTGCCAGACCTGTGAATGTTTCAATATTGTCTTTAACAAACTTACGCTTCAACGCATTTTATGCAAAATTTTCCCAACAATATTTTTGTTTATAGTATTTTTTAAAATGTGTATTCCTTAAATTCTATTAAGGCCACTGTCTCAACTGACATTTAGTGTCGATTTATCAAAATATTTTCTGAAATAACAATCTAATTCGACTTATTGGTTTCCCTTAAAGATAAATATTGAAACTCCACTTCTGACACAATAGCTTGAGTTTGAAGCAGCGTTTGTTCATAGGATGAATATAGTCCAGTTGTTAATTAAGAATTAATATCAATTAGGCTTTAACATGAATTACAATGTTAAAATCAGGATCTATACGGCGCTAGTCGTCACAACAATTTTTCGAAGCAGACCCCCAATAATTAAAAAAAATTTTTTTTTCCCTTTTAAACTTGAATCTCTTATTATTTCGCTATTGTTGGCTCCTGAAAACAAGATCCGGATTTCTAGAAGTACATAGGAATTAAAGTAATAATGGAAACACGCGAGTAGACTCTTTGCCTGTTAGATCATTTTAAATCGGCCCGGGCTTCTAGAAGAACTTAAAAATTAAAGTAAAAGTGGACACACACGAGTAAACACTTTGCTCGTTAGATCATTTTAAATCGGTCCGGACATCTAGAAGAACTTAATTAAAGTAAAAATGGAAACACACGCGTAAACACTTTGCTCGTTAGATCATTTTAAATCGGCCCAGGCTTCTAGAAGAACTTAAGAATTAAAGTAAAAATGGAAACACACGAGTAAACACTTTGCTCGTTAGATCATTTTAAATCGGTCCGGGCTTCTAGAAGAACTTAAAAATTAAAGTAAAATGGAAACACACGAGTAAACACTTTGCCCGTTAGATCATTTTAAATCGTCCCAGTCTTCTAGGAGAACATAAGAATTAAATTAGCGATGGAAACAAACGAGGTGACAGCTTGTCCGTTAGATCATTTTAAATCAGCCCGGTTTTCTAAAAGAACATAAGAATTAAATTAATAATGGAAACACACGAATTAACACTTCGCCCACTAGATAATTTTAAATCGTTCCAGACATCTAGAAGAATATAAGAATTGAAGTAAATATGGAAACACACGATGTGACATTTTGTCCGTTAGATCATTTTAAATCGTTCCGGACATCTAGAAGAACATAAGAATTGAATTATAAATGGAAACTCATGAGTAAATAGTTTGCCCGTTTGATCACTTTGAATCAAACGCTAATATGAGCTGTCAGCAACTTTGAGGATGTATTATGGATTCTAATTTGGACACTTTTATTTCAGCTTTGAGCTGTCAGCAACGTTATTATGACCTGTCAGAAACTTTGGTATTAGTTAAAAATTCCAAAAAGACACTTTTTTTTCACCTTTGAGATGCCATCAACGCTAATCTGAACTGTCATACACTTTGATCAAGGCTTATAGATTCTAATTAGACACCTTTGCCTTTGCATCATTTGAAAATAACATTAAATCATAAAAAAATTATTTGCTTAATGGATTAAAAGAAGAACATTTTCAATGACTTGTAAATAAGGTGAACATATATGACACATCAACCGTTTAAAAGTTAAATAAATGTTTTTTTTTCATACAAAGTTTTACATAAAAATTTTGCTCATCTAACATCTATTATAAATTTTATTTTTTATTATCTAAATGTTTCTTATAATTGTTAAGAATTAAATAATTTGTGGAATCTGTTTTAAATTTTTTACCAGTTCTTCATTTAGCCTTTTGTTTGTTTCAACTTTTAATTTTACCTTTTAGGTACAATGCGAGGATACATCATTCAAGCAATACTAATAACGGTAAGTTTTACTTCACTTTAAATTAAAAATTCACTTTTTGAATTTTTTGTGAAAAAAAAAACTCAGTTTAATAAATGTTTATTTTAGAAACATAGAACTAGTTTCAAAGATTGTTTCTTAAAAAAAAGTACATTAGAAAATTAAATTCATGGAAATATAAAATAAATGTTAAAGTCGTAGTACAATCTACATATATATTTCTCTTACACGGCGATAAAAAAAGGCCTCATTACAACTCCCTGAATGGCAACGCTAGAAAATAGACCAATGATTACCGCTAAAAATGTCACATGCCAAATCTAGCTAAGATGGCTCAACATATAACGCTTTTAAAAACGGAAACTGAAATAACCAGGGAGAGCATAAGCTAGGCAGAAGTCTTTGTCGATAGATCTCTATTTTGGTTTTTTGTCGAAAGCGTTTTTTTTTCACGAATTTATGCATTACGAATTTATTTGACAATTTTTGATTTATATTACGAATTTATTTGTTTTACTAGAATTTATTTGCTTATGCAGGTTTTTCCATTGCAATTCACTTATTTAAATTTTTAATAGACTTAATTATAGCCGAAATTTTAATCTTTTTAAAGATATATCAGTTTTAGAAATTTTATCTTAAGACTTTATACTATAGCACATTTCTAATAGATTTAACGAATTACATGTCATTTATTTGAATTCAAATTTATTTTAAGGACTCAGTACTTATTAAAAAGATGTAATTTTTTTTGGAAAAAAAAGTTGTTATATGGATTTGAATGATTGTTTTGAATTCTTAGAATTTTGTGCATTTGCAATGTACCTAAGTTAGTAGCGAGCGAAGCGAGCTTGGTTTGCGGAGCAAACCATATAACATTGCGTAGCAATTTTCGGGGGTTGGCGAGCGTTAGCGAGCAGGGGGCGCAGCCCACTAGTTTATATTTAATATTGATACTTTTATATCTTATGATTACAATAAAAGTATCAATAACAATCGTAGCTCGAAAAATGTAGTTTTCAACACGTGACACTTTCAGTTTCCTTCTATTAACCACCTTTTTATTTACTTGAAAAAAATTTTAAAGTGCTATCCTACGTTTTAAGATTCAAATATATATATTTATAGTAGTGGTGTTAAATGGTTTAGGAGTCTGAAAAGGGCACACACACAGACACACGCGGATGAATAGACAAACAGACATTCATTTATACATTTATATGTATATAGAGAGAGATATTGTATTTTGATTTAAAGTTTTCAATGGGAAAAAATTAATTATAAGAAATTTTAAGATTTGCATTTGGCTAAGGCAAATAAACGTAATTATACATTTATATATATATATATATATATATATATATATATATATATATATATATATATATATATATATATATATATATATATATATATATATATATATATATATATATATATATATATATATACACCATATGCATCATCTATATCTAAAACTACCACCATACGTACTTCGTACCTTTTCCACCATCAAAAACGCACAATTTTTTTTTACGTTCAAATACTTAAATGTTCTATACTTAAAAGAGACCTTCTTGAAATAAAAATTGAAACTATTTGTGAGTTATGAGAAGAAAAAAAGAATTCTAACAGAGTTCAGAAAGTACAATATGATGTATTGAAACAATTCTAAGAAAAATTCCTTTGGCAAAACCTTGCACTGAAACAGGTAAATTGCACTTTCTGTTGGCTATGAAATCACATAAAAAATATCCGAAATTGACGTCTTTTCCAGCGCTGAAGTCACGAACTTGCCAGACCAGGTAGCCAGAAAGTAAGATAGTTTGTTCGAACAGAAATATTAACAACGAGTCTTTATTTTTTTTTTTGTTTATTTCCATTCCTTTCTGCTAACTCGATTCTGTTTTACTGAACAAAAGTAAATAAATTCCAAGTGTAATGTAACTTGTTTCCTGTAATTTTCCGTTTCCAAGAAAGTGAATATCTTACCAATAAGTATCGAAAGCAAGAAAATTGTTCAAATAACTTAATAATTCGATGTTGTTTTTTTTTCTTTCTTCCAAAAAATACATATCGTTTTCCACTTTACCTTGAGGGGGTTGCTTCAATTTGTTTTACTTTTTTTCTATGATTACACAAGGTCTTTTGAAGGCTATAAGGTCGTTTGAGGTAATATAATTTACCCGCCGTCTTTTGACCTGCGTTTCTTTTCGTCTTCGGTGCGGATGGCGATCACGCTGTCTTCAAGACCTGGTTAAAAAACCTTTTAATCCAGCTGTTAATTTATTTTTATTTAATTGCTCTTAATGAATCGGTTTATATTTCTTTTAATTAATTCATCTTGGAAATGTAGAACTCTTTAGTTAATTATTTTTTTCAGCAACTAAATAAAATAAAAAAAATTTTAAGAGCTAGATTTTTTTAAGTAGGCGAAGAAACATGAAATTATTCTATTTTTTGTATGGATTAAAACTACAAACGAAAGGCGCATCACTTTTGATTGACATGGCAGAAAATTACCGTATTATCAAAGTTAATTACGAAAAGAATGCTTTCTATTCGTTTTGTTTAACCCTTTCGAGGGCCGTGGTAAAGTATACTTACCACCAATTTTTAAAGCCCATAGAGAACTTTTTTACCACTTTTAATTTAGGTTTCCATTCGTTAATAACTTCAGCTTTCTAGAAGTGCGTTTGAATAAAATTGGTAGTTTAGGAAAACGTATAAAAGTATAAGTTTGTAGCATTTATAAAATTTATGTTATAAATAACAAAAAATAAAAGTCAATAAGTTCCTAATAGGTCGTGGTAAATATACTTACCACCAAAAAAAAAAAAAAATGGCATTCAAATTTAGATTTTTTTTTAATAAACTAAAAGAGTTTTTTTTCCTGACTTCTAAATGACTATTTTTATATCGATTTCAATTCCAAAAATACTTTAATTTACCTTTAGTAGAATCAAATGGCCCATTAAAGGGTTAAAGTCTGACACCAGAAGACACTGAAAAACGTAAGGGACATCAGTAAGACGTGTTTATTATTATTTATTCTTTTTTTTACAGTTGGTGGATATTCGTAGTTGCAAAATTCGATAAATTTTTCGAAAATTAAGCAAATTTTTTGTCCATTCACTTTTATCACAGCTAGAAAAAAAGAAAAAAGTGTTACAATGGCTACTCTGGGTGACCACATTTCAGAAAAATGTAAAAAGGAATGACAAATGTTTCTCAAAATTATTGCACATTTCATGAGCATCAATTTCAGGAATGATGTCGGTTATTTGAAATACAGATATTTAATTTACAAATGTCTATTTTCGATAGTTATTGAAGGCAAAAAATGGAAAACTTAAGTGTAAAAAAGAAAATTTTTCAGGAAAGTCGAAAAATGGAAAAACACTCGCCACTGGTATTTAGGGCGTGCTACACATTTCACTCCTTCGGGTTCGTAGCCAACAACAGCAAACATTACCCTAACTTCCTTACGTTTAGTTTTTAAATACTTTCTTAATATTATTTTATTTGAATATCCAAACGTCGTTGAATATCCAAACCAATTTTAAGTTTACGACTACCAATGTTCAATTCCGTAGTAATGTAATTTTGAACCCCATCCATAATATATAATATCAGAAACTCCTGGATCAAGTATTGGGAAAAATTCGTTTTCGTGGATGACTTTTTGATGGAACTAATCCGCATTTACCTTACATGGAGAGGAAAATCTTGAAAACCTCTCTCGGTTAGCCTGGCTGCAAGGAGACTCTAACCCATGATCCGTCTATCACAACGAATATATAATGCCAGCACTGTGGTCGGTGCGAACCGGGTGCGGAATTCATATCGACCAGCCATCGCTGGAATTCGAACACCTCAATGAGAGGCGAGTGCTCTATCCTCTAAGACACCACACTACGTCTTTAACAGTGAAAAATTTTCATGTTTCCTTTTTTCTTCTTGTAACGCAAATGCGGATATATATATATATATATATATATATATATATATATATATATATAAATGGTGATCACCATAAAAGCAAAAATCTATTAAAAGAGATTAAAATTAGCAAATTAGCAATTCTTTCTAATATATTTCTTTCAGTTTACTATTGAAGATGACAGCTCAAAGAATTTTTTCACTTTAAATTTGAATAATTTACAACGTATCATGGTGTTAATTATGATTTATTTATTTAATATATAAAATAAATAAAAACGGGAATGAGTTTTTTCCACTCCTTACATTTTTAGATCCTTGTGGAATCCCTGTAGAGCAGGGGTGTCAAACTCAAAAGCTAACTTGGGCCAAATAAACAATGCTTAACTTTAGGTGGGCCGCAAAAAAATAGTAAAATAAAAAATTTTTCATAGAAACAAATATTTTTATTTTGAATAGTACATTGTAATAAAATTATATAAAGTTAAATTATTGCTTGATACTTGACATCTTTTCTCTGGTACTATCTTTCCTATTTCGGGAGAAATTTTATTGGCCGAGATTACTTTCTAAATTGATCCAACGTGAGCGTTATTAATACGGTTTCGGACAGGAGATATATTTCCATTCATAACAGAAAATAATTGCTCGCACTAATAAGTACTTCCAAACATGGAAACAATTTCACATGCGAATTTTCGAGTTTTTTCAAACCTTGCCGGTAAATATTTATAAAATTCAGGCACGCCCACTTCAATGAATTTTGTCTTCAAATTTGAATCGCACTGAATCTCAATCACTTCTATTTGCATACTACTGGGTACTGAGTCTATATTTATTGAGAAAATCGAAGAAAACAAACAAAATTTGTTTTCCAAAGAATTAGAATATTTAAACCTTGTTTCAAATTCTGTTCTAAGATTTGAAATTTTTTCTGCGTAATTTTGATATGATGCAGTATCCCCGAAATATGAAGGTGCCGCAAGCCAATTAGAATTTTACATTTTTGAGCGTACAATTTAAAATTATCCGTATAGTTTATAAATAAAGTATATTATAATTTTATATGCTAGTTTCCTTTCTAATTCACATTTCTATTTTATTTTTACTTTGCTTCGTATGTATTGACAGGGCCGCAAAAATGTTCATCTCGGGCCGCGAGTTTGACACCCCTGCTGTAGAGGGCAAAAAATTAGTGCTTTAATGTGAGCGTATAGTATGAGGTATCTGCCTTGCCTCTTCATCTGATACTGTTTGCCTAAAGCGACGGGCGAGTAATGTCGAAAATATAGTTAATAAGTACAATGAGATAAATAATATACAAAAAAAATGGAGTATCTGAGTAATAATACATGCGCGCATCCGAAAAATATACTTGAAAAACATCGAATATTTACGAAATCGGGAAATTAAAAAAATTAGCATATTTACAACTGAGTGAAAGAAGTCAAAATCCAGAAATTTAGTACGTACAAATTTACAGTCGAAAGAATAATACGGTTACTAAATATTTAAGTGTAAAATTTTAGCATATAGAGTGGTAGGTAACTTATACTGCCGAATTGGTACCCTCAAATGCAAACAGTTAATATTTGATGACCAGTTCATACTAATGTTAGTAAGAATTTCCTGTTTTAAGATGCTAAACTGAAGTTTAGGGTTCTAGTACGGCGCAGTTAACATGCAAAAAAAAATTTTTTTACTGGCTAATGTATACTTGTGGTCATAAAAGTATTAATTGCTCGAGATCATAAATGTCATATAAGTATTAAATGATCATTAATTTTCATTACCATCATTAAATTTTTATTATACCCGTGAGAACCTTTTTAATTTGCCCCTAATTTCTGGAAAAAAAATATAAATAAACTTTATTTTGATCTCATAAGGGAAGATTAACAGTTTTTAAAAATGGAGTGTCTGTTATTTACTACGGAAAGAATTTGATAGCGTGTGATTCTAACATCAAAGGGACAATCTAAAATTACAATTTCTCACAGTTTTTTTTTTTATGAATATGTAAAAAACAAATATTTTTATGTATTTTCATTCGGTATTGAAATATTTCAGGTATAGATATATTTTTGAGAAGAAAAAAAATATTTTGACAATTAAGTTAACTAATTTCACAAAAAATTGTGGATCGTATTTATAGTTATCGAGAAAAATTGCCAGGCTTAAATTTTATCCCAATTGAATCGGGAATTAAAACCAAACGGGTGTAAATTTAATAAAACATTTAGGGATGTTTCAAGGAAATAATTTTTTAAATTAGATATAACATTTGGCTTATAGTTAAAAAAAAATTGTAACACGTTTGAATGCAAATGATCGAAGCTATCAGGATGTCAAGCCCTTTAGTTCCACCAACAAATAAATTGCTGATAATACAAATTGGTAATAGTTAGCGACTACTCTTCCACTTAATTGTCACTACCTGACTATTGAGAATTTGATAGTATGCCATGACTATTATTGCTTTCGAATTATACTTTCTTAAACGTTCATAAACATTTCCTCTTCAAAATAGGGATTTTTAGAATCTAACGTAGCAGAATAATGCGAATTTTCGAATAATATAGTATTTCAGTCCTTTTAATGCAGTTCTTCACGCTTGAAACAGTCTTTTAACGAGAACTAACCTATGTCTTCCTGCACCCAACATACTTTCTCAATTGTTTCTAATTACATACTAGGTGAGAGCTCTGTTCCGTTTCAATGATTTTGGAGACACGCGCTCACTCAAATTACATTTTTGTGTATATTTTTTACCTATATCTTTAATTTTATTTTTCGTAAGCGTTCATAAACTCAATTTATTTCACACTGAACTATATATTTTTTTTACGGCGGGTCACATTGAAATGAAGCCGCCTTGATTTTGTGCTGTAACTGGATGCAAAAAAACCCCATATAATATGGAGATATATTGGCTATTAACAGTTGTAGCTTTATTTCGGTGGGACACTTTTTTCGAGATTTTTACTTAATCTGTTTTCTTTCCTGTCCTGGTAAGACAGGAATTCGACAACTCCTTGCAAATATTTATTTACATGAAGAATTTTTCAATATCTATATTTGGTTTTCTTTGCTCCCAGTTATGACGTAAAATCAATGTGGCATTATTTAAATGGGGCACACTTTAAAATTTGTTGCTAAACATGGCACTGACTGTATTCTTCTGCGAGTTTTATTGTCTCAACCCATTATGGCTAGATTTTTAATTTTTTAATGAGTGTCATAAAAGAGTGCTAGCTCGTTAGTGTTTACATTAAATGGGTATTTTCTCATATTAGCACTTAAATTTAAAGCACGTATAATTCCATCAATATAAATTTACTGATTCTACATTGTACCATCTTTTAGAAAATGAACAAATAGTTTTCCCTCATGCAAACAACCGCCTTCGGTGTAACTTATGGGTAGCAGGAAAGTCCGTTCGTGACGTTACATCAGTAAAAATGGGAAACTATATAGTACTTACATATCTTGATAGACAGGAATGTTTTATTTGTTCAAGATTAAAACTAGGAATGAAATAATTGCATGAGGGCAAGGGGACTCTAACCCATGAACCGTCTACCACAGAGGATATTTTACATCAGCACTGTGATCTGTGAGAGCCGGGTGCGGAATTCGTATCAACCAGCCATCGCGGTGACTCGAACAATCATTGGAAGGCGAGTGCTCTATTCTTTAAGCTACCTCGTGTCTAGCAGTGGAAGATTGTCATGTTTCTTTTTTTCTCCATGTAACCCAAATAATGCGGAGTAGTTCTTTCAAAAATTCTCTACGGGAGCAAATTATTCTCAATACTTGATCGAAAAGCTACCTGATTTTCTGAGCTGAATTAAAAATTGCAACGCTATGAAATTAAATATTGATAGGAACCTTCTGACCGAGCGGTCTTGCCAATTCACCAAACGCTTTGTAGTTTGGAGGTAGCGAGTTCGAATCCCACCGTGGATGTATCTTTGCAATATCCTTCTCCAATTTGCGTTTTCTTGTTTCAAATTTGTGCTATGTGCTTATAAGCCGCAATTCTAATGAACGCAGAAGGCTGCATGTATTACTTTAAAACAAATCAAAATATCGATACCCGCAAATCCAAGACGGCTTGGCTGTCCAGTGCCTGTACTATAGTTAAAATAAAATACCGTACTGAATCCACAGCACATGTTAGAAAAATCCTCCTCCGAACACTAGGATGCCAACGACTTTGGTTTTCGCAAAATATTTTATTGAATTCCTGAAAATTAAAAAGTAAAGCTTTCAGAATTTTTGATAATTTACCCAACATTTTAAAAGCCTCACCGCATTTAAGGAGCTGGAAAATAGTGGAGTTTCGTATAAACCTTCTTGAATTATTCTCACGATTTAGCTACCACTATAAAAAATTTAGCTACCATCATGAAAATTTTAGCTGCCACTATTAAAAAAAATTCCCCCAAAGCGTAGAAAGTTGGCAGCCTTGCGAACGCAAGTACGACTTTCTCTTTTCATCGATGATAAGAATTGGTAAACAAAAAGTGCTCTTTAAAAGAAAGAGTGTTTTTTTTCTTCTTCAAACAAGCTATGCTCGGTGGTCAATGACTTCGTAGAAGCAGCGGCAGTAATCGAGGAAGCTGACTCTATCTCGCTTCACTTCATTTCACGCACGCATTCTGCCGTCGCGCACAGTTACTCACTCATCGCTTACCTCATTGATATGACCTCCGAAAATAACCACCTGTAGGGGGGGATATAATGCGAATGATTACATTTTGATTGCATTCAGCGATCACGGAAGGAAAAGCCAAGCGAAATGACAACATTACAAATCACGTGCGATTTACTTGAAATCGAATACATTTTCAAAATATCGAATTCGAGAAAAGAATGTGTGGAGGAACTTTGAATATTTTTGTTCTTATATATATATATATATATATATATATATATATATATATATATATATATATATATATATATATATATATATATATATATATATATATATATATATATATATATATATATATATATATATAAGAAGATAGTGGAATGATAACACATAGCCAATCACAGAAGACTTCTGGTTAGTAACGCACAAAACAGCCAATCAAAATTGAGAACGCATGTGTGTGAAAGGTGATAATTTTTAATAATGCTGTCAAAAAATACAAAATACAAACTGACCTCAAATAAAACTCAGAGGACTTCGAATCAAATAATTAAGAAAACTCTACTATTACGTTTATAAAAAGGAAAATTTATTAACTCAACAACAAAATTATAACATCGCCATTCCAAAAAAAAAAAAAAAAAAAAAAGAATCTCAGACGTTACGTAAAGCTATTAAAAGACCAAACGATTATTTATGCGAACGATTATATATGATTATTATGAACTAAACTTTATGCAAACGATTGTTTATGACGTCATTAGATAAAAGTTTCATTAACGCAATATTATCCAGTGTTTATTAATAAATTTGAGTGGCAATGTAAAAAGATAGTTGTTCTAAAGTTTTATAATAAAATGTTTGTTTTGATAGAACGCAGTTATTTATTTTAGAATTCCAATAAATTTTAATAGCTTTGATAAATCGGGTAGAGTTATTGGAAGCACGAATCAACACTCTCTCAGAAAACTATTTACATTCCAAATTATCAAAGTATATTGAACAGAGTTTACTTTAAAATACTTATATCTTTTATAAAAAATGGATCACCGTGAATATCTTAGGCGATATCAACAGCGACATAGAACATAATTTAACAGCACAAAATTACCGGGAAAATAATCGTAGTGCTATCAATACGCGACAGCGGAATGCGCGGCGAAGAAACGTTAAAGAGTCAAGATGCTTAAATGAAAACGAATATTATGGAAAAGAAATTGATAAAAAATTTTGTTTATAAGGAGGTCTTAATTTAATCATTGTTTTTCCTTTCTTTTAGTTGTTTTTTACTTACTTTCAAAAAATCGTTCAGCCCGAAATATTAATTAACAGTTCATATATGTTTGAGATATTTCTTAAATAATGCATAAAAGTGCAAATCATTGGTACACAAAATGGTGTGAAAAGAAAAATTAATGAAAAATGTACATAGTTAAAAAGGTTACATAATGTACATAGTTAAAATGTTTTGTGAATATTCAGAGATCTATTGTAAATAATTTTTAATTTTTTGTTTTCACCTTATTTTTTATAACATATCAGACAAATGTTTATTGATGTTTGTTTGTTTATTGATGATTGATATTTAAAAATGTTTATTGATCATTGATAACATAATTATTTCATTTCATATTTGTTTTTTTATTAGTATTATGTATGAGAAAAAATTAAATTGCTTAATTTAATTTGTCGAATTTCAGTTACATATGTTTTTATTACATAATTTGCTTTTTGTCTGATTGAAACTAAAATATTTTGTCAGTTGACAGTATTGAAGTTAATTGGGCAATTACTTGCAGTGGTATTTGCTTTTGAAATATTACTCAGCATCAACTTATTAATATTACATGTTTTAATTTTTTTACCATATTTTAAAGCTCTTTTTTCATTAGGTTTTTTATTTTTTTCAGTTTAAAATTTAAATTACTTGGGGGGATGAAGCACCATATAGGGAGCTTCTGGCATCCTATA
This sequence comes from Parasteatoda tepidariorum, assembly GCF_982258835.1. Classification (NCBI taxonomy): domain Eukaryota; kingdom Metazoa; phylum Arthropoda; class Arachnida; order Araneae; family Theridiidae; genus Parasteatoda; species Parasteatoda tepidariorum. The sequence continues at coordinate 38,459,160 of NC_141757.1, read as the reverse complement.
AGATCATCAATGATTTGAGCCACGCGTGCTTCGGATACAGAGATTAATCACCGGCTAATGCCCTGTAGTAATGTGTTAAATAATATTGATTCTTTGTTTTATATAAGTTTATAATGCTGATAATAAGCACCTCTGATATTTTACAATCTCAGAGGTGCTTATTCTTTGATAAAAATTGTTTGTCTGGGTGTGTACTATCACTTCCTAAAATTTTTCCCATCTTTTTAGAATCACCCTGTATATATATATATATATATATATATATATATATATATATATATATATATATTATTATTATTATTATTATTATTAATATATATATATATATATATATTACTGTTTCATTTGCACAAGTTAAAGTAAATATTGGTGAAAGCTTAAAGTTAGGAATCGTTTGCTTAATTACATTAAGAACATTATAATATCTGCAGGAAAATTACTTGATCATTGAACAAATTCTTTACAGTTAGCCTTTATTTATTTATTTATTATTTTTTTTTTTTTTAAAAAAAAGGTGGTTTGTCATTATTTTTCCTTAAATGTATAAATCAGATGTACCGTTTAGATCTGTCAAATAAGTATAGGATAGCCTGGTTGGCAGGACGTTGGACACGTGTTTGTGAGAGCGGTAGTTCGAAACCAGTTGGTCGAAGAATCCCCGCGTATTAAAGGGTGACTGGTGCACGTTAAATCTGTCGGGGTCACGAAGACCTTAAAGTTCCCATAAAAAAGAACAATACCTCTGAAGTTTGATAGGAGATCGATGGTTCTCTGGTTTAGGTCAAAATTATTATCTGTTGATGAATGGATTTATGTATGAATGAGTCCGTCTTTCAATACGGACTGTGACGTGTGTGTGGCTGAAGTCATATTCTTGGTCATATATGGCACCACTGAAGAACAAGAAACTTACTCTCTGCCTTAAATTCGCTTAATTTGCCTATCATTTTCCTTATCATTCTTTTCCTTATCAAATTTCCATTTGCCAATCTTTTTCCTTATCATTATAATTAAAATCGAATTCTATTATAAATATTGGAATCCAATAGAATGATTTCAAAATTGCTCGTATTCACGCTAGAAAAAAGTTATTAACTTTAAACGCGCATTTTAGTCGATCTGTACTTTTGCATGGTTAAAAATTATACTTTTTTAAAAAAGCTTCAAGCATGATCTTTTATACTGTACCAACAGTTTTGCAACATAAAATTTTCCAAAACATTGCTTGTAAAAGGAAAAATTGTTTACATAGAGTAACTACAGAAGTGGCTGTTGCATACGCTGTAACGTTAAGTTTCAATAAATATAACCCCTGTGTACCTTGTAGCTAAGTAGTAATCCCGAAAAAATTACTTTCTGAAAATAAAGTTCGAACTAAAAAACATAGATATTTATCTTTCCCTAATTATATTTTTTATAAAATTTTTCAAAATTTTAAATTTTAAGCAAAATGGGATCTAAATTTTAAGCAAAATGGAATCATTAAAACTAATGCTATTAAAATATAAAAAATAATAATTATTCGTGGTTTCGGGGGACAAATATTCCCCAGTATTAAATAAAAAATTCATTAAAAAAAATTCGTATTTAAATAAAATTCTTAGGAGAAATATTATTACTGCTAATTAGAACTATAGATTATAGATAGATTATATTATAGATAGAACTATAAATTATATTATAGATTAAGATTCTTGCGAATCTTAAAATTTATTAATTTATTATTGTGGTTGTGAATTTACGTAAATAATAGTATATTGGTAGAAATATAGTAGTGATGTAGTAGTAATATAAGTAATTTTCTTTTTCACACTTTCAAAGTTATAGGGATGAATTTTGTCCTACTTCTGATACTCTTCGCAAAAATTTTTTTTTAATTGGCTATGTCACCTCATTTTATTACTGCATAATTAATTGGGCCAAATATATATTTTTAATTATTTCTTTTTAGCTCTTATTATATTTTATTGATATTCATGAAATGTTATCTAATTATTTGTTGCACATGAATACTCATACATTTAATTTCAATTTTTAGCTCTCATTAACATCACAATTAATTGAAGGTCAACTAACTTTGAAGTCTGGTAAGTGACATTAATTTTATTTTTTTAAATAAAGAATAGCAACAAAAAAATTTGATGCAATAATAAATTAAAATAAAATGAAAATTTTGAAGAATTGTGTTTTTCAATTAAAAACAAAAAAGATTATATTTTATTTTTATTACGCTTAAAACGAAAATTTTTTATCCCATCACTTACTAAAGTTATAGAAGGTGGGGACAGTTTTAAGGAGTTATAGAAGTTCATGGATCCATTAAGCGCTCCTTGTCTCATGTTTAACAAAAATATCTTTTTAGGTGTTATAGGTTTGATAAAACCATCTCTTTTTAGTGAACATAAGAAAATATTGTTTTAGAAATATATATTTTATTTTCTATTCTTCTTACATTTTTTTTAATATTTCCTATGAGCTGCACAATCAGTCTTCCCGATAAGCAGACCTAGTGCGTATTCCAGAAGTGGTATCCACTCTTTCAGGACCACCACAATGGGTGAGATACCGTTACTTTATACGTCTAGTTTCTGCCACACTAGATGGCAGCACCGAGACTCTATTTGGATGCTAAAGTGCACTAGGAATTTCCTTTTGCCGGAAATGCCAAAAGCCAATAAGGCACTCTAGGGATCTTTTACATGCCGCATAATCATACGACAGGGCCGCTGAGGATTTTCTGCATCCCGAAAATCCAGTGTCTGGGCCGGGGATCGAACCTGCAGCCAGCCACTATTTTTCTAACATTTAGTTTCATCTTTCCTTGTTTGTGTTAGGAAGCTATCAAAATATGAAAAAAATATTATTAGCTATCGATTAGCGTGGAAACACGGATAATTTTTTTTTGCGTATTTTGTATTGACCTCAGTCACAGAGATCTTGCGAATAGAAATTGAGTATTCTAGTTTGTGATAATTGCCAGGATAAGTGGCAGAACGGTCTGCGTGCCTGACTGCGAAGCCAATGGCTGCTGGTTTGAATCCCGCTCAAGGTATCAATGCCTCTATGTGTATTGTTCTTTGTTATGTGATGTGTGAATGTCGCCCAACTTATGAACCGGTATGTGTTGCAGTGTGGCACGGGTAATGTCGCTCGCCTTCTTGACTTAATAACAGTTCTTTTTTAAAAATTATAATTCAACTTATTTTATTGAATTTCAACTCTGCGGCAAAAACTACTAGACTTAACATATACAGCAAAAGAACATAGGCTCTGCAGATTGTGAATTTAACAGCTTCTTATAATAATTTTGAGACTCACTGATAAAACAATGAAAAAAAATTAATTCTCTATTAATGTTTCTGAATTAATTCGAACTTATTTTTTCGTTTGTATATTTGCACCTGCCGTTTTTTTAAAGTTTAGGGTTCGGTCGTTTAGAGTTCCGAAGCTGGAAAAAATTGGGAACCGCGTAATGGGTATTAAACGATCAAGTTTAGTTTACTTTTTATTATCACAATTCACTTTTTCAGGACTCGTAAGAGTCGTGCATCAGACATTCCAATTCTAAGAGAAAATTAATTACTAATATGCGAAAGTCAAAACTGGATGCCATTTTTCATTTTAAAAACACCATCTTAATTACTCAAGACAGAGCTGCAATCCCTAGTTGAAGAATTTTCTTTAGCTTTTACATTTTAGAATACATTGTAACATTCATTATGTGATGAGTTTTTATTTTTTTTCTGTATCATGTGTTACCTAAGTATATGTAAGACTCCATTTCAAATAAACCTGAAATTTACGATTCATCTCCTAACTCCTTCCACACCTAAAAGATAATGAGTGCTCTCTTGTGGAAGTGTCTCCAATTACTTTTGACAGACACCCCCTTTTTCTTCTAACTCAACCCTCTATTTTTCGTCTATCTCGTCTTAGAAGAACACCAGCGTGATTACACGGAACTGCAATTTCGTGACAGAAACCCACAGCGTGCAATGCGCAGCGACCGGTGAAGCATTCAGCTGAGCTGTCTCTTTGCCACAGATTCCGACCACACAAAAGATCTCCGGCTTTCAACTTTAACTCATCATTTTTTTTTCTTAATCGCCGAATGGCAATAGCTCAAAAAATGCCGTTGAAAAGGAAGCTGCCATTCTAGTGGAATAAAAAAAAAATTGTTCATTTCTTAAGCTGCAGCATCTGAATGTTTACTAAGAGCTTAAGCCCACATTGATTGCACATTAATGCATGCCTGCTTAAATTTGTAACAATTTATCACTTTATTTGTCAAGTTAAAGGGCAGTAAACTTTTTAAAATTTTCAGCATCATTGATTTTAAGCATCTTTGAAAAGCAACTTGAGTTACAGAAATTGCAAATAATAGTCATGTTTACTTTTTGCTGCTTCCTCTGAATTACGAAAGCATTTCAATAGACGATGAACAACTTTTGAAAATTATTTAAATTGCAATTTTTTCTTTACTTTAAAGTTTTGTAACTATTGTAGAATTGAAAATTACTTCGAAAATATCAATGAGGAACATATGCATTAAATATAATGTTTATACATCAATTTTTTTGCATTTTTTTAATGGATGAAAATTTCGCGTTTGGTAAAAGTCGACAATTCCAGTATGTGATGTAAATAGTTAATACTCAAGTTTATACATTAATTTTTTTGCATTTATCAATTGATGAAAATTTCAATAATACTGGTATAAATTCCAATAACGTGCTACCATCTATATTCTTCAGGAACAAATCCCAAACTTCACCGCATAAACCTATTAATGCGAGCTTCAATATCGGCCGAATTAGTTGAACGTCTTTAAAATATTTTAAATTAAAAAATTATAATTACTGTAATTAAAAGGAAAATTATTATTCTTAAACGTAATTTTGAAATTCCTAATAGCTGAAAGAGAAAATTTGTTTCATTATTACAAATAAATTTAAACTTAATAATTTGACCAATCAAAATAATCTTGAAAATTTTAAAGTATAGGTTGGAATTAAAATGTGTTAAACTAATAACATCAAACTTAAAATCTCTTCGTTTACAATAAAATCCAATGAAAAATTTTTGGTTATGAAGTTTAATATCAAGATCTAAAAAGTTACCGCCATTTTCATGTGAGTTAGTCTTTATTAAATTAAGTTCTTTAGGATAGATATCTTTAACTAAATCAAAAACATTACAATTAAGAATAATTAAATTATCAGTAAATCTAAACCCATTTAATAAATTAAGTTGTAAAAATTTTTGTTTATAAAAATGTAAGAAAATATTAGCAAATGCACTTAAATAACAATTTTCCATTGAGATACCTTGAATTTGTCTGTAAAAATAAAGACCATTAAAAAGATAATTTTCAAAAATGTTTACATTACATAAATTAATCCAATCTTCCCTATTAATGTCCTCATTACTCAAATATTTATCAAAAATTTCTAAACAAATATTCCATAAATTATTGTGTAATAATGGTAAATAAATTTTCGAAATCATATGTTAGAATACTATTAATTTTATTGTATTTTAAATATTTAATAAAGTCTCATTTGTTATTTACAATAAAATGCTTATCATTAGATATAATTTTATTTAAAATAATATTTAAATAATTAAGAAATCTTTTTCCAAAAACAGAATTATAACATTCAGTTCTGCCAGTAACAAATCTAAATTTAACCGGTTTTTTGTGAAACTTGATTGTTGGAAATAAATCTGAATAATTAATGTTATTGATTTTAATCAATATTTTTTGAATCAATTTTTTGTAGTGGTGTAAAAAAATTCTAAATTAAATTTATGAAACGCACAATCATACATAAAAGCACAAAATTCACCTCTAGTAAAAATTTTCACAAAAAACATTGGCAACTTTGTGTACAATTATTTCTCGGTACAAAAGTCAATAAAAAAATAATAAAGTCGGAAAATCAACTGTTCAAATAAAAACAAGTTCTAAAATATTATGCTCTGATGCGTAAAATTGCTTCGAAATCATTTTTACAAAAAAAAATCTCAAATCAGAATTTTCAATCAGAACAAAATTGGAAACGCAACGTTCAAAGATTTTATACCTAGGTTCAAAGATCAAAGATCTACAACATGGAATCGAATTTTGATATGAATGAAAACTTGTAGTAACATTCTTATTTAAATTACCATATTGGTGTATAGCAGAATTTCTATGGATTAGAAAGAAAAAAAGTTTTCCTATGGGGATTAAGATAAATATTTTTTTTCCTTTTATTTTTCTCATTTACAAAGAATTGATTTAAAGCATCTTCGTGTTTTTTCTAAAAAGATATATCCTTTGAGAACATATAATGTTTTTAAGTGAAATAAACTCATCGTGTTTTGCAAATCTTGTCCATAACAAAAACGTGACGTATCAGACAGGTAAACGATTTAAATAATCTCATCTTGATGAGAAAACATGACGTGGTTATTATTTTAAAACATCATGGAGCACGTTTTAGAATTGAGAGGACGAAGTTCAAATAATCTAAAAAACATTTTCCGTAAAGAAAGTCACAACAGATTTAAATTCTCAAAAAAATCAAAAAAGAGTTTTCGAAAGAAGGCAATTTTAAATAAATGGAATTTAACTATTAGCTATCAGAATATTTTTGGCATCGAATTAAAGATATGCAGAGGATTGGTGATTGCCAACTTTTTAGAAGGTTCATCTAGTCCCTTTGAAATAAAAATAAGAAATGGAAAACCTATTTTACTGCAGACAAGTTGTAAATTTAGTTCTCACGTGCTTTTGAAATATTTCAGATAGATAACGAAAATAAAAGTAACACGGCAACTTTAGATATTTTGTAACCACCATTACCTGTTGTTTTTCAAAAAGAAAAAAATAATAATAATTTAAAATAACAATACAATCGTCTATTATTTTTAATGTCAAAACTATAACTTTTAAATTTGCCTAAGACGTGTTAAACTTCCGCAAAGCTATAGGTCAATACCGGTAATTGTTATCCGAACAATTAACAAATTAGCAAGTCACCACATTTTAAATTTTTCACAGATTTTTTCGAATATTTCTTAAGATTTCATTTTTATACTTAAAGTGGCAACAGAATTTAGTGTTTTTATATTAATTTCTTAGATTTATAATTTTAGAAAATTTTATCTTCCACCTAAAGATAAATTAAAGATATGTTTAATGGTATATTTAATGTTACTTTTCATACATTTAATGACAATATTTCGATGATATATTTAACCCTTTGCTTTCCGAGTACTTTAAACTGCTGTTTTTAACTATTATAACACTGAATCATTCAATGAAAACCCTTAATACAGTACATTTTTTTTAAGTAATTTTTAAAATTCTTAATCATTGTTATCTTCAAAACTTATCTGGGTGCCAGGGAAAACTTTGATTTTATGGTTACTAATTATTAATTAATGAAATTTTTTAATTTTAAATGCTCCTCAGAAACTACATCGAAGTGAAAAGGATTAAATTACAGCAAAACAAAAAAAAATCCTATTTTAAATTGTAATCCGACCGGCCTGTGTAGGGGTTAGGAAACTGCCCTTGCATCAGAAAGGTTCTGGGTTTGAATCCCGGGCGAGGTATGGATGTTCTTTCCTTCTCTGTACTATCTGCTCTTACTATGGCAGCAACGTTGGCTCATCTAATATGGTGCCCCTGAAAGAGAGGCCAACTAATCTGCCCTGCAAATGCCTGAATTGACGAAAAATGTTAACACAGTTGGACATTAGAAAGAAAAAAAAATCTTAAATTGTAGTCTATTTAATCCAATATGCTTTCACTTAAATACAATACTCTGATTTACACCTTCTGGAAGCTTGTTAAAGAAAAATTTGTAAAATAATTAAAGACAGTACAAAGTATTTTTTTATTTTTAAATTTCGTTAAAATCTCAATTTAAGTTCAAGAATGTGGCATTACCATATCAGATTCACATAAAACTGCACGCAAAATAACCGATACAGATAATATTGTATCCACTACAACACAAACAGATAGAAAAAGTAAATCGCATCGATTTCTAAAATATACACGAGGAAAAATCTAATAAATAAGAAACAACAAAAAAAAATTATTCAGATATACACTTCTTGTAAAAGCAACTTTTTTTTTGTTTAAGTTCGACAGCAAGAATTCCACTTGTTAAAGGGTTGAATGAACGCTGAATTATTGCCTTTCTCTGAGAGTCATAAAAATCTCTTAAGAATACAGAAAAATCCTTTTAATGGATTTCTGCACAACATCTTCCACTTTCTTTTGTGATTGTTTGGTGAATGCTGATAGAATCATCTCGTGATGCTCTTTCCCAGCTAATGATTTTTAAACATTATTCTTCCTGTTTTGGATTCCTATTCCAAAACAAACTCGCGTAATTCACAGAAGAGATCAGTTCTGGATCACTTTTTCGAATTCCAAGTCAAAATACTGTGAATTCGATCCTCCTCAGTCTGAGATTTAATAAGATACATAAAAAGCCGAAATTCGTGAAGATCAAAAGTCAAAACTTGGAAAGACAAATGCTGCTTTACTTGTTGGCTACTTTTTTTAAAGTTAGACTGTAAATTCCAAGGGATTTAAAAAAAGCTTGGTAGTAAAACTTTTATTTATTTACTGTCTAATCCGTGACTACCACGACTGAGGGCTATTTGTTGTTTGGAATTATTTAATTCCTCTTGAAAGCAAGCTAGAAACGAAATCATTTTACTGTCTGTTTTTTATCTATTTTTCGAGGATTTCAAAGCCCTGAAAACTTCCGTGTTGGTAGCTGTAAGTTAAAAACATTTCTCACAGGGATGCCAAAGGCGATTAAAAATGCAAAGAATGGTAGAACTTTAATTCACTTTATTTATTTATTATCTCTTTAATTATTCAATATTAACTACCACACTATGACTTACTTTTTCAAATTATTCATAGAACACAGCATTCTTTGCACCACTTTCATTTGTTTGCTGGAAAAAAATATGCCATAAAAAGTTGCTAATTTTAATTTCTTTTAATAAAATTTCGGATTTTATTAGCCATCACTTTTTGCATTTTTGGTCACCCGTTTCACACCTGGTTTCGAAATTCAAGTTAAATATTTTATGACATAATTTTACCCTTTTTGTTACAGTGTACTCAGTCTGGCAACACTATTTCTCCAAATGTTACATACCTCTTGAAATGTTAAACTAAATAATGTCCTGCTCGACTGAAATTTTCAATCGAAATTTACTGTTTCGAAAAGGGTTAAAAAGAGAGATTCAAAAAAAATCTGAGCCTGTAGTTGAGAATTGCTTGAGTTTAAATTTTAATTTTCTATCTTGTTAAAGCGAAATAAATAACTAAATCCGATTATGAAATTTTTGAAAAATCAATTTAAAATAAAAATAATTTATTTTCTGATATGGGCAATAAAATGCATTAATTTTTATTTCTTAATGAAGTTGTTAATTAATTCAACTTAGTAAACAAACTGAAAACGAATTAAGAAAGAAATAGAGCGATATTTATTTATTTATCATTAATTTCAATGCTACAAACGTCAATTTTATTTCCACGATTGTTTTTGCTGTTCACATTCGTCACATTTTTAAAAAAAATTTAGCATAAGAAAGTTGCATATTTCCAAATGCTATTCCTATACACATCACATAATAAATTTTTATCATTCCTTTCTAAATAATGATCTTTTCCAGGATGATTTCCCTTGGTGATTGGAGATTGCAATTAATTACTGTCTACAATTGAATCGTTTTTACTACCAGTTTTTTATTACTTATTTTCTGATAGGTATTTTAAATGATGCAATTCTCTAACATACTGTTTAAATACTTATCAATAACTTAAATATTTGAGATGAAATTATTCTGTTCTTAGATGAAAGCAATTATCACGAATAAAAAATTCAGAACCTAATAAATTTTTGAAATTAGGAAGTTAATCTCATATTTTTATATATATATATGTTTATATTTATATGAATATTTTAAAAATTAAATTAGTAACTAAGAAAAAGAAAATTTACTTTAAATATATAGTATATTATTTTTACACAATGGGTTAATGCCTAACTTGTATAAGTGTAGAGGTTCATTCTTGTGAAGAAATGGAATCGCACAATTCATATTTTAACAAAAGAAAATGAAATGCATAGGTTTAAAAAAATTCACCAAATTATTAATTTTTTTAAATTTAAAGTGGTATCAAAATTTTTAGTGACTATATTTCATTCTTTATATTTAACTGAAAATGAAATTTCAAAAGGCTGATAAATAAAAATACTTATACACTGTAGAGCCCCTGAATTAGACAGGCCGACTTATCATTTATTGTTGGAGCAAATAGCTAACATAAGCTCAGCGAATAAATATTTTCAAGTGGTAGCTTATTAATTGTAATTCTTGGTTTAATAAGTTCGATTTAGTAGATTTTAATCCACCACTATTTCTAAACAATGCGTAGGCTTATATAATTCACCACTGTATAATACTCAGGACATGCCTTACATTTTTAAAAGCAAACAATTATTGTCAACAAATATTTACCGTTTTTTAAATTATTTTGACGTGTCCAGAGCAGTTGGCATCTCTGTAATAACATATCTAATACTAACATAACGTTAACTTGCGAACTTGTTTGCTCCAATATTGCTTGATAGGTCAGCTCTGATAGTATAGGAGCCTTAGTACACTGGTTAAAGATGTAGGGTATTATGTCTTTCTCTTAAAAATTAATGAATAAAAATAATTCTAATTTTACCATTAACTGCATCATAGTTTGCAATAAATTGAATGTAGTACACAATTTTGTCAAATAAAATACAATCGACGGTAGCTGTAAGCGATCATTTCCTATAAATGGAATAGATTGTGCAATGTTTTGGTTTGCAAATTATGCAGGACGAGATATCTAAATTGACAAAAAGCTGTTTGTCGTATGCGTCTTCTAAAATTCATAACTTCAACTGCAACTGGAATCTGAAGTTGATCATTTCCTGTTGCGACGTTTATCTGTTCGGAAAATAAGCGGATCCAATTTTTTTTCTTTCTAAATGGTGCGTTGACCTTCTCAAAGCGCAAAACTTGCTTGATCGTCTAAGAAAAACTTCTTTTTTTTTGTTTTTTTGCTCTTTTTTATAGTAGTCTGTAATTTTATTTCCATAGAATTAATAATATTTGTGTAAGAAAAAAAAACTGACGCAGTAACTTTCGTTGAAGAAAAAGTTGTTATTTTAATTAATCTTTCCCGTCAGCTATTATTACAATTAAATTTTGCATTAAGTAAGAATTTGTCATGTTCTTCTTTTATACTTAAGTTCTGTGAAGTTTAAAATAAATCTAATTACAAGAAATCAAAAAAAAAAAAAAAATGTTATTTTTCATTTTTTTTAATGTTAATTTTTTTATTACATTTTTCAAGAGACGTTGCTACGTGTTTTCTAAAAATATGTTTCACTGTCATATTTAGAGGAATCTGTTGTTTATACAGTAACGATTAAATGCTTATATTTCGACCTTTTATATAAGAAATAAACTATCAATGATTACCCGTTTTTATTAATAATATGGCATATATTATTGAAATAAGACGTATATAAAATCTTTACAATTAAAATGAAAATGAAAATATAAATGAAAATATAAATGTGTGCTTGCAAAACAGTACTTCATCAGGGGACACACCTCCTGCAAACACACAGGAGCCTTTTTGTTGTCAGTGGATTTAATCAAAACTAACAGTGACCCGAGGTCCCATAATGAAAAGACGAAAGTAGATAACCTTTACTACAATTGAAAAGCACTATAAAATTGAAAAGGAATCACAACTGAAAAGTACAAAATTTAAACCAACAGATGAAACTCCTCCTTCAAATCACAATATAAATAAATGTAAGTAAAGTTACAGTTAATTAAAGTAATAATAATGAAATATATGATACATAATATGATATATATTTTATATATATTTAAATCATATATATGATATATTATTTATTATATATATAGTTACAAAGAAATTTCTATAATCAACTTGTCCTCTTCAATAAAACTATTCCAACGGTTAGAAAAAATATCTATCTCGGCCTTGTCATCAATAATAGCGTAACCTAAACAGACCATAAAGCTGCAACCGTCATCCTACAGAATCTAATGTACCGAAGATGCAACTTAAACTGAAAATCTGTTGTATATTTAAATGATCAGATCATATTCTTACCTGTGCTTCGGTCGTTTTTTGCAAAATGTCACACCTAACCAATTGAATAGACTCACCACCCTATGAAATCAAATTTTGAGAAAAATCACTAGTTCTCGGTGGTTTTAGAGAAACGCTAATCTTGTTATGCACCTACTTGACCAGTATTTTCATAAACTGAATAGAAACTTCTTTGACTAGACCATAGCATGTGACACAGCAAACTTTAAATAATATCTTTAAATTAGACAATTTTGAAAATGCCAATATTAGACCAATTTGCACACTTGTTCAACAATGATGTGATTATGTTACTATTATATCAATTCTAGTTCATCTCTCACCTGCATATATATTTTGTATGTTTTATTTTATTTTATTACTTTTTTTCGAATGGCAGGCACTGAACTTTATTCGTTTCGCTTTAGAAGATGCCAGAGGTGTTACTCATTTCGCGTTACCCAGTGGGCACCTGTGAACCAAAACACAAGAGAGAGAAACATCCATGCCCAGAGCGGGATTCGAACCAGCGACCATTGGCTTCGCAATCAGGCGCGCTAACCGCTCGGCTACCTGGCCAGCATATTTTGTATGTAAATACTCATCATCAACTTTAAATTATCTGAGCTTCATCACATATTTCCTAATGACGTCTTCGAGGCACTGTACCTACCTCACCTCAAACTCCATTTGAGTTCCAGTTACCTGATCACTACCACCAAGACTCGTAAACACGATGAATAAGGAAAGTGCACGTGTCGGTCATTGGGACTTCCAGCTCAAATTATATGACTATAAGCTTCGTATATAAATTTAGATTTTCTGATTTAAAAAAAAATCTTAGATAGTTTACTGCCAAAAAAAAAATTTTACATAAAATGTTTCCATTGTTTTTTTTTTCTTCTTCTATTTCGAGTAAATAGCACACTTGCATTTAAATTTGAGATAAGCGTTAAAATTCCAGACAAATTCTGTAAGTAAAGTCACTTCTGGTTCTGTATCAATTCATCATGACGACAACTCGTCGCACACAATTTGTGGTAGGACAATTCGCTGTGCGCATGATTCTCCGCATCGACAATTCATTGTGGACACAACATGTAGCAGAGACAATTCATCGAAGACACAACTCGTCGCAGTGACATTTTAGGGGCCTCCCTGGCCGAGCGGTATCGCCGGTCCAAACGCTCTGTTAAGCGTGGAGGTAGCGGGTTCGAATCCCGCAGTAACCCTGGATGTATTCTTTGTGATGTCTTTCTCTGAAATCTGTATTTTCTACTTGACAATGACTTATAAGCCTATATTGAGCACACAAGTCAGAAAATGTATGTAATTTCAATAAAATAAAAATAAACAGTGACATTTTATCGGAGACTCAATTCGTTACGACGATAATTTTTTCTTAGTCTCAATATGTCGTGGTGACACTTTATCGTAGGCTCAGTTCATCACGACAATGAATTCTCACAGGCACAATTTGTAGTGGTGACACTTCATCGTAGGCTTAGTTCGTCACGACAATAATTTTCGTAGACATAACTTCGTAGACATAACAATTCCTAGCAGACATAACTCATCGTAGCTACTATTCCTCCTGAACATAATTACATGCGGTTTCGATAAAATACACATATTTAAGAAGACAAAACTCTTGGGTGGCCAACAAAAGATAACCAAGTACTTAATTTGTGACCGTTTAAATATTACGAACACACCTAAGGGGGAGGAGCAGCTGGTTACTTATTACTAGGAGACGAAGAAATTGAATTTCTACGAAGCAGATTTCTTAGAGACAATTCGCCCAGTTTAGTTCAAATTTTGTAATTTGACATAAAAATTAGGTTCTTTAAATTGATGTGAAAATTTTTATACCTTACAATTCAAACTTTTTTCTACTATTATTAAATAAAATAATAAATAATTATTAAAAAATATTTTTCACATTGAAAAATCTTTGGGCAAACGAATTTTATGATTGTGTGCTAAAACTATCATTCTCCTGACAAAACTATTTGAAGCACATTTCTCAGTTTGTGGCTACCCCCTACTTTTCGGGGGTCAGAACAGATTACATAAATAAAAAAATCAATAGAGTTTCTACCACTTTTTACAATTTTAGTTGTCTTTGGCATCCCTGCATGTAACTAAACATGTTTTAAGTTTAAATAAGTAATGGTAGTCACGGTAATTACTCTTTTTATTTAATGAGTACTTACTGAATTCAATGCTTCCTGAAAGTTTTTATAAAATAGCTAGCTTTTGAAAAACATATTTTTTCTCGTTAAATAAGATAACGAAATTTTTAAAAAATTCTTAAACATTCTTAAACAAAAAATTCTTTTTTGCTAACATTCCTTCATCGCATGGCCGTTGGGATCATCGACAAAGAAAAATGTATGATTACTCACCATTCAAAAGAAACGCTTCAACTGATGATAACCTTTAACGACACGATGAACAGTAGCTGTTTATGCTTCAGTTGTAATTTCTGTGATAACATAACTTTCATGGATCATTGTGAATATAAATTAGATGAATTGAGTGAACTCTCCTGATTCATGGCATACGGTACAATGGAAAAGCTAAATTATGCAAGATCTTCTAATCTAACCAGTACTTTGTTTTAAGCATAAGTTTCTGTTTTGTTACAGACTTTTCTTTAATTATGTTTATTTGCAAATTGTTCTTTGGGTAAAAGGTTTATGAACTTGAAGCCACGATATTTAAATACACCTACAAAGATCTTGAGTGTGCGTCCAAGTTTTTGCAAAACTAGATAAAATGAGTGAACTTTCGTATAATGGGGGAACTTATATTATAATGGGAAAGCTAAATTATGAAAGATCTTCTAATCTATCTGGTATTTTGTTTTAAATATAGTTTCTGTTTTGTTACAGACTTTTCTTAATTATGTTGTGTTGCAAATTGTTCCTCGGGAAAATGATTTATGAACTTAAAGCGGCTATACTTAACACGACATCTAGAAAACTCTTGAGTGCATGTCCGAATTTTTGCAAAACAAAAAAATAATGTTCGAATTTATTGAAAACAATGTTAATTTATTATTGTTCTACCAAAAATATTACAATGATGTAAAAACAGGATATTTTCAAAATGGTGGTAATAGATAGATTTTTATACTAAATGGATGTTTTTCTAGTTATTTAAAACTTTAGCTTTGAAGAGATATTATGATTTAGAAAGAGAAGTTCTTTTAAAAAGAAGGACCTGCAATAATAATAATAAATAAAATAAAATAAATAAAATAAAAGTGATAGCATAAGTGTTTAACTATTTACAGAAAAAAATACAGTCATGTCTACTATTATGTCATAATAATACAAATATTGCTTGACACAGTTACACTTGAAGTGTAATATTACAATTTCACATTTATTTAAATCCTTTTATCTATTTATTTAAAACCTTTTATTATCTTAATTTCATGACAGTTCAAATTTATCTTAATGCTATTTTCTCCTTTTTGTTCATATTTACAATGGATTTTTCTTACTTTAAACATCGATTCAATGAATATTAATTTTTGCCTCGCAATATTTCACTTCTCTTTTGGAAAAAAATCTTAACTTTTTATGCCCTTCTTTGCTTACCAGGTTCATTGCACCATTCTGTCTGGGTTTCAGTTTTTTTGTAGGTGAGAAAGCTCGGTTTGCTCTTTGTCGCAACCTTTAGAGGACGTTATTTGAAACATATAGCTTACAGATCTGTTTTTCACAAAATCGAAAAATGTAAGCGTTAATTTCTTCTTTTTCATTTTTTTTTTTGGTCTTTTAAGCCAATCTTAACCGATAGTTGTTCAAACTTTCTACTCATTGAATTTTATCTGGGTATCGCTTGTCCTAAAATTTATCAGTCTATGACTTTATTTATTCAATTTGGCTTCCTTTCGTCTTCTAACTTAGACTCTGAAGGATCACCTTTCGGAGGCTTTGAATCATATCGAGGGAATCAAATTTTTTTCTAAATTTTTTTTTTTTAGGTTTAAATATTGATACAAATTTTTACACCTTTATATTCTTGACAGTTAGATAAATATAAAATCAATCATTTCTACAAAATGTTTCCCAAGCCCTTTTCAATGACTTAAATGTCCCTTGAAATCATATCTGCCTTTTTCTACCATCGAATGCTTCTTTGACCTCTTCAAGACGGGCGAGTCATATCTGCATTCTCAGGGTGTCGATAAAAAGGGTAATCAGGGTAAAAAAAAAAAAAAAGATAAAACTGGTAACCAAACTATTTTCAAAGCAGTTTATTTGTGGGCGAGGTAATAATAGTTTGCTTTAGTTAAATCGCCACTACTTAGTTCCAATTAAAATTGTACAGTTACACTTTTAACACACAGGTATTGGATGCGTTGCATTTTAAGTGAAAGCATAAATAAGTCTGTCAAATCAGCTACGGCCAACCTTAAGCTACCACTTTTTATTTTTTTCTATTCTGATTCCCTACGAATACATTTATGACTCGCCCGTCCCGAAAATGTTAATACTAAGATCCTTTCATAAGTGTTAATTTCGGCAAATATTTATCTTCTTGAAACCATTTACATCTGTCTTTCTCTTATGTCTTTAACAAAGTAGCACGCTAAATTAAAAATATTTTTTTACAAATTTCAATAGTTCCTTCCTGTCACCCATTTTTCGATAAAATTAGACATATGCATTGTGTGTTTAAGAAACAGACCACCCTGAATGATCGGATTATCGCGTTCTTGGACTCCATCTTAACGGTTTGAGGGTTGCCAATTAACAAGAGCAGACGATAGTTTAAGTTACGAAATAAGACACAAAAATGTACTTTCTCTGAATAAACATACCTTTTTTTCCCAACGGATTCTGATTTCTGACCCTCAAAATGTAGGGGGTAGCTGTTATCTGAAAATAGGGTCCCTATTATTTGGTCAGGAGAGCGATCCAATGTTTGGACACCTTAATGTTAATTTTACTTTAAGCGAATTGAAACAATTTTGCATAGAGGCAGTTATAAAATTCGCGTTAGAGGCAATTATAAAATTCGTTTATCCAAAGATAATTCCATGCAAAAAGTCATTTATTGGGCACCTGGGCCGCGAAGCGGCCCCTATCCCATTCATCTGGAATTTTAGAACAGTTTTGGTTGAGCAATGAGGTAAGCAGGCAATGGAGTTGCTTTTATGAATGTTTCAAGCTCTTTGCTTGAATAACTAAAAAGGAATCAAAAATAAATTGAGCAGCTTGCTCTAAACTGTGTTTTTGTTTGATTTTGGAGTTGTTCAGAATTGTATCAGCATGAGGAAACGTTATTTTCAGAAAGGTTGATGAAATTATTTGTTTTGATAGTTATGATATGAGGCGTCGGAGGTGAAATGTGCAGCTATTGGTCTGTAGTTTTTATCTTTGATATAATTTTCAAATTTAAAGATTTCATTAAAATTTGCTGTTTTACATTCTATGGCTTTATCGATAAAATCTGCGTTTAGCTTGTATATATGCTGTGATAGAGTTGGTATTTTGAGGTCTGCATGTATATTGGTATTCCGGATGAACCATCCTGCACAGGTTATTTTTCTAAGGATCTTGTTTTGAATAGTATACACTTTACTTACTTTATTTAACAAAAGCTGGGCACCTGGGCCGCGCAGAAGACCCATATCCCATTGATCGTGAAATTACAGTAAAATTAGAAAATGAAAGCAGTTTGTATACAGAGTTTCTGGGGTGACTGATATTGAATAGTATACACAATCGGCTTAAGATTTTTTTATAAAATATTTTTAAATCTTTTAGCGGTAGCAAAATATAATAAATTTTTTATTATTTTAGATATAATAAAATTTTTATTATTTTAAGAAAATGAGAAACAAACTGTGAAAACATTACTTGAATAAAGATGCCGGTCACAATTAGATGCAAACTAAAGAGTAGTAGCAAAATATGGATATAAATATTTGAATAGATTTCGTTTGATTTTCATTCTAATTCGAATATATAAGATGAATAATGAACATCTTCAAAAAGCTCTGTACTAGTAGAGTGGAAATATTTCCATATTTCCTTGTAAGTCCAGTAAAAATAATATAAAATATATCTTAAATCGGAAAACATTTTACCCTCTTGCATCGCACATAAATTTGAAGAATTTGTGTTTATGATGCTATGTGAATAAAAAGAGTAATTTTTGGCTTTTGCCTAATTACGCGTCTGACAATGCTGTTCAGGCACACTCCTATTTCTATAGACTTGATGACGAAACCCCGTAACTTTCTACATGATTCTAGACAATTTTCGTATAACTCCGTATCTCTTCGATATTCGAACTTTTCTGAATCATCGTTTTGTTGGTAAAATGGTTGCCAAGTATTGACAAGTCGGCAAAAAATGTCGCCAAACCGAGTCTTCCACAAAAAAAAAAAAAAAAAAAAAAAAATACATAAGGCATTATTTTCTCTCGAAATTACGTTAGAGTTATTCGACTTCCTTGCAATTTTTCTTATTAAACTGCTTAATACTGGGTCCACCCAAGATATTTAGCCTCAACAGAAAAATGCTCACAAAATTATGCACATATTTACAGATTCGTAGAAATAAAAAATGAAATATTTGTTTACCGTGTAATTTTTTTTAAACAAAATCGATAAGGAATAAAAACCGTGTCGATAGATTCAATAGTTTTAAAGTTAGAAGGGTGCATAACTAAGTTTAAGTCCAAAATTGTAATCTTAATCTAAAATAGGCTCAGAAATAGGCGCCTATTCCCAAAACTTGCCAAGTCTTGAGAATTGGATCCTATTTTCGAGCACTTGAAACATGTGGACCTTTGTTTCCACCTGCATATTTTTGAAGACAATGAAATGTTTTCATTTAGTTATATCTATTTCAATTTTTTTTAAAAAGCTTTTTTTTTCTTGCAGTTTATGTTCCACAATTATATTCAGTGTAACTATTATGTATCAGTAGCAAGTTCATTATTTAGGAAATAGATATTCAACAAATTTAAATTTTCTGAATATTTTATCAAGATTTTTGAAATAAATAATGAATTATAATTGAATATAGAACGCAAGCTTAACATTAAAATGTCATTTCCATAGTAAAATTATAATCAGAGGTATTACAAAAATTTCTAATTTTCTGAATGATTTCTAAAAAGTTTTTGAGCTATATTCAGAATAAAAATTTAATTTGCTCGAGTTTCCTTTATTTTAGCCCTAACAAGGTTTAAGATTAAAAATGTAATTTCCAAAGTGCTCTGAAAACCTTGCAGTGACATTTAAAGACCCGTAATATCGACAGATTTAACACTTTCCAGTATCCAGACTGGCAACACTAATTCTACAAATGTTACAAACCACTAGAAATTTAAAACGAATTGCTTTTAAAACGTTCAGCAACCACTTTTCATTCAACAACAAAGAGCTAAAGTATGCCGCTTCACTAAAAAATTTCTATCAAAACGTACTGTTCTAGAAAAGAGTTCAATATTTCTGTTCGGAATATGCTGTAGCAGATCTTCCCTATAGCTGTCTGAATTAAATTATGAAAAAGTATTTGGCTCTAAGTTTTGCCAAATATTAAAATATTTTATCAAATGTAAAATTTCAAAACAAAAGTTAAAATTTAACTTAAGCTATAATTAAGGTAAGAGGTCTATGTCAGCAAATTTTTGACATAAACGCTTGCATTAACTTAAAATAACAGCTATTAAAACAAAAAAATTTTTTTATTTTTAAGCCAACATTTCCTGACATTGACTTAAATATTGGTTACTATTTATTATTTTAAAACCGCTTACCTGATTTATCAAACCAGAACTTCAACCCCTGATACTGCTTAAGAATAATGTAATAATATTATTCCAGAATATCAGAAAAAATCTGCTTGAAGATATTATTTTATACAATATTTATTCTCTTAAATTAGAATAATAAGCATTCGATGAAACCCAAATACAAAAAATCGCCTTTTTTATTAGAAGAAATCATTTATTAATAGGAGCAGGCCTATTCTATAAAGATATATGTTGATGTAATGATTACAGTTTCTTTATCATTTATCTGACTTTAACAATTAAATTTTCATGCACAACACTATATTTATGATTGGAGTTCCTTCGCTTAAAAAACTTTCTTCAACTGCTCAGAATTTAACAATTTTTATTTCGCAATATCAAAACAATAAATTTCTTTTTACCACGTCCGATGACCTCTTCCTGGAAGAATTTTATTATTTTGTTACCACACCCTTGAAACAGTATTATTTTTAGCTGGTGTATAATAGCTCTCAATTTGAAATAATTTACTTTCACACTAACTGCATGAAGATGACCTTATGGGCATTGTAAGTCACATTTTGTAATGAGGGGTTAGGTTTTATTTTTTCAGACCCAAAGGTCACAGAATCTTACCTTTTATTGTGATACAAGTTAGGCTTAGCACGAAGACGATAGGAATTAAGTAATTCAAAACGTCCACCTTTCACCTTTGCCAGATTCTGTAATTCTCCGTTTATATACGTTCTATTAATATGTTATTTTTACCAAAAGTATCATGCAGTTTCTTTTAAATAAATACAATTAATTTTGCACAATGTTTTTTGATAAAATAATAAATAGTTTCTTTTTAGTTAGAAACACATTATAGTTGGTGTGATTTTTGAGAAATACTTAATCATCAAGAAGTAATATTTATTTACCGTATAATGATAGAGCAACACTTTGGCAGTAGAGTTTAAAGAGGCGATGTGAAATAATGTATTATAGTATCTTGGAACACAACTGCATAATAACTTAGATTTCAACTATGGAATTTAAAAAACATGACATTTTACAGCGTACCAGCCAACTCTTCCAAATGATTTTATTTCTATATTTGATGTAATGATTAAACTTAATAAATCACATTTTACTCCATACCTGCTAACTTTAACAAGCTTCAAAAAAGAATATTCCCAGTGGTGGACATTAGGTCGATTGAATGGTAATTGCAGACAACTACGTAATTCCCTGTTCGTCATTTGAAAACACAATAAGTTAACTAGCTGGTCCTCTTTATGTATGTTTAAAATATGATAGATGTTAGAAGTATATTATATCAAAATTGTTTAAACAGGAGTCAAGCATGAATGTAAAAATTTTGCCACCACATTAAATATAAAAGAAAAAGAAATATTATTTAATATTTGAAAAGTTTAGTAATCTTTAGTCAATTTCAATTCAACTAAGATGAGAGAGCAGATATCCTGAATTGGATAGGAGCTCTGTAACATTTTGATCAGTTAGTTAGTAATCTTTCCTCCAAAGGGGACGCCAGGGTCACCACTGTAACAGAGCTCATTGCATAATTTTCTCTCATTGATTATTCCCCTATTGTATATATCGATTTTATTTTTCGTATTTTTTATTCAATTTGCGTTGATTATCGTGCGTTGTAAATATGTACGTATATATCTTATATTTAACCCGACCTTCCTTAATATTTTCGATCATCATAATCTTCATGATTATTTTCTTTTATATTGATTATGATTATATTGTCAGTTAATTATACCCCATGCCACTCGACATTTCATGCCTGTCCATGTCACACGAACCCCCTCTCGATTTTTTTGGAGCAGAGCACCCCCTCTTCCTCCTATCTCCATTCCTCCTCACTACACCTCATCATCGATTATTACTACCGACGAATCGGTTAATGACGCTTCGCGGCAGGGCACCGAGATTTAAGTGATTTCTACCGTCCTTTACTTCAAAAAAGCTTCTTTACTGCTGAGACATGTAGTAGTACAAAAATCAGAGCTTATACGTTTTAATTGTTTCGTATTTGAAAGAATAATTCTGTATAGTTTTGCTAACAGAGTTTTAGGATCTAGTTCTAATTTTTGCACGGCAACGTAATGTTTTTATGTTATAAGAAATGGTAACAAAATTAGCATTTGTTTAAAAGGATTTTACACATACGTATTCAGCGCATAATGCGTAATGACGTTTATGTTTGGATATTAAATGTGTAGTTTCGTTGTGAATTGATCGTTAAGAGTCAGTTCCCAGTAGATAACCGAAGTCAAGCATCACTGGCTACGGTCAGTGAGCGTGAGGGTGAGCACTTTGATCGGTCCTTGTGTGGTATCGGTCCTTGTTAAACTGTTCTATCGTAAAGTGTCGACTTCGCGCTAAGGTCACTACCAAAATTTTAGGAGCTATTCCCTTTGCTGAGGATCAAAATTGTGATGCTATGACTTCAGATCATCAGGCATGATTCCCGAATTGTCCCCGATAGCCTATTGGGCAGCTCTAATGCGATGTTAAAGTACCTATCTACTAAATGTGTAACTTTCATAAACATAATGTGGTCTAAAATGGTAAATAATTTTTTAATACAAATATAATAATTGAAATGGTGTCTTTCTCACCTCACTATATTAAAATTAACTCAATAAGAAAAGAGTCCATCAAACATTGATACTTTTTTTTAAAAATTTAACCATATGAATGTGCCATGATTTCAACTTGAGGTTTTGGCATTACAAATTTGAGTAAATAATGTGTTCTAGTGTTCAAAATCCGATTGTTCTTTCAGTAAGACAGAAAGTTTCAAATATTGTGTTTTATGTTCAGTGCAAGAGCCCAAGCTACAGAAGTTAATTATCAAATTATTAAAAGTTCAAATTATTATGAAGTATAAAATTATTATTAAAGCTGTAATTTATGAAATGTATATAATATTCATTAGCATTATAATTTTAAATTTATTATTAACTTTGATATTTAAGCAAAATGTTGTGTTTTTCTCATAAAAGGTTTAGCCATTACATAAAAAGGAATTTAATAAATTTATATAGACTTACTAATGCTACAGAAATTGACATTAGTAATGTTACGTAATTTTTGTTTGTTTTAAATGAAATTGAAAGCCAATTTAATATAAATTCAAGTAACGTACTGAGAGAAAAACAATTGTTATCGTGTAATTTAAACTTTAGCATAATAGGTTTGTTTTCCAAACAAAGATTAAATGGCAATAAAAATAATAAAACTTTAAGCCAAGATAAAAAACAAACAAAAATAAAACTCCTTGGATCGTGAAGCTATTTGAAAACGACAGCTAGACGCCGAGACATTTTTTTTTCGCCTTGAGCATTTCGTTCATGTTGTTTTCCCTTTCTGTTCTTAATCGTTGGATGAAGAAAAGAAAAAAAATTGTCTTTTGATCGCCGTGAGACATGCCCAGAAGTACATGAAGAAGATATTTACAATGAATTTCAATAAAATTCTTACACACTACTAACTACTTTATCATGACCAGGAAGCATATGCACAATTGCTTCCTTTTTCATGTCATTAAAAAAATTTTAAGAAAATGTTAGCAAGGTGTTGGTAGCTTCCATTAGAATCAAATGAATTCATAACAGTTTATTATGAAATTGAGTATTTAAATCTTTTATCTGCTCTTGCATACATGCCAACTGTTCCGGATTTTTTATTTTAATATTTAATGTTGTAACGAAATTTATACATTTACACCTCATTCTTAGTTTAATAAATGTGATTTAAAATCATTTTGATTGTCACTACAATTTAAATATTTGAAATATATGTATAGTTGGGTTTGCTCTCTGAAAGTGTGTTTATGTGTTAACTAAATTTTAATGAAACGTTAGCTCATAATCTCTTTTGATATGGCATTTCCATAGTACTAGGAAAAAGAAATTTTTAAAAAATGAATAAGTTGGCAGGGGAGTCCACTATTCCGCTTAAGTTTTAATTGATTGGAACGAATTAACTAGCAAAACTTGTAGATTAAGAATAGTAACGTTAACTCTTTAAAACAGTGTCCACGAGATTAATGCAAAATAGTTGCATTTCATATGACACTTCAAATTTTTGATATGAAGTAATTAGATTAGATTAAGCCGCTTTTTTTAAAGGTGTATACATCAACATAAACATGTATATTGAAAACTGAAATGTTACCATAACTAAGAAAAAGTTTCCTCGATATAATTTGAAGCAACGTTGCATTAATTTCATAAATGCCGCCATTATTCGTTAGCAGCTATGTAAACATATGCAACAGTATATTAAACCTACTTTTTTAAAATTTCTATTCGCTTTATCTAAGTACATCACAGTAAAATTACCTTACAGGTTTACGTAGTTCATAGATATCTCTAACTCTTACTTCTGCTTCATAAAGCAGGAACTATTTTGCAATACGGAATTGGATTAAGTTTTCTTTCCGGCCATTGACTTTGCAGTGATAATGACCCTCTACTGACCATTAATCCGCAAAATCTACTGCAACTCAATTTAAAGATCGTTGACGTAACTCAACGCCACCAACAATTTGACGTCCAAATTCAATGGTCATCCATCACCCAGTAATGGGATTTCAACTAACATGATAACTATGGTGTAATATATGACATTTTCCGGGAAATCTAGTCTTGATGGGCAAGGCTATAAAAATTTTATGTCTTAAGTCAGGGATATATGACGATGCCTTTCTTTTATATTACTTCTTTTGTGCAGTTTCTGTGTTTTTTTAATGCAATGCATAAGATTATCTGAAATCAATGCGAAGAAAAGTTATTTTCAGAGCTATAAATCGTTAGTTATGAGTTTCACAGGGTCAAAATCCTTTCATCATATAAGTGGAAATATGCATTTTATGTTTTGATGGAAAGACAAATAGTTGGAAAGGCTATTCTTTAAGGTTATTGACAACATGAAAAATGCGAATATGCAGTTTTTTTTATGATTTACTGCTCACTTCGCCCACCCAACCCCTCAATCGCTACAATCATTTTT
This sequence comes from Parasteatoda tepidariorum, assembly GCF_982258835.1. Lineage (NCBI taxonomy): Eukaryota > Metazoa > Arthropoda > Arachnida > Araneae > Theridiidae > Parasteatoda > Parasteatoda tepidariorum. The sequence continues at coordinate 38,434,151 of NC_141757.1, read as the reverse complement.
CGTTTCTTTACAATAGACAGATTGTTAAGTCTAAATTAAAAAGCATTCCAGTGAAAGATACCAATTTTTTTCCCTTATATCCAGCACATAGATTTGATTTCACAACAAGATTTAAATACATAAATTTAACTTCTGATTCTTGATTAAGGATATTAACAGTATGGAAAATTCGAATATCCAATTTTTTTTCTATGATTAACTGCTCACTTCGCCCACCCAACCCCTCAATCGCTACAATCATTTTTCGTTTCTTTACAATAGACAGATTGTTAAATCTAAATTAAAAAGCATTCCAGTGAAAGATATCAATTTTTTCCCCTTATATCTAGCGCATAGATTTGATTTCACAACATGGATTTAAATTCATAAATTTAACTTCCGATTCTTGATTAAGGATATTATCAATATGGAAAATGCGAATATCCAGTTTTTTTATGACTTACTGCTCACTTCGCTCACCCAACCCCTCAATCGCTACAATCATTTTACGTTTCTTTACAATAGACAGATTGTTAAATCTAAATTAAAAAGCATTTCAGTGAAAGATAGCAATTTTGTTTCCTTATATTTAGCACATAGATTTGATTTCACAACATAGATTTAAATTCATAAATTTAACTTCCTATTCTTGATTAACAATATGGAAAATTCGAATTTCTATTTTTTTATGATTTACTGATCACTTTGCGCACCCAATCCTTCAATCTCTAAAATAGTTTTTTTTTTACTTCGTTACAATAGACAGATTGTTACGTCTAAATTAAGAAGCATTCAAAAGAAAGATACCAGATTTTTTTTAATGTATATTTTGGTCTCGCAAATTCAGTTTCCAATTCTATGAGGATAAAATTTAAAGTAATAAATTTTCTAATTCATGAACAATTTTGTTTAATGTTTTCCGTTCAAGAGATCATTTACTAATAGTGCTATAAATTATTTCTTAAAAATGTTTTACAATTTTCATAGGATTGTTTTTTAATAAAGATTCACCACTTTCAGTTTGAAGAGTTCATTTTCAGTAAGATTTTTATTTCAAATAATAATCAAAATAAAATAAAAAAAGTGACTGTAAAAAACACAAAGAAAGAGTAATAAATAAATATAGAAGGCTTCGTTATTCATAATATTTTGATATTTAAAATAAATAAATATTTTGCAAGTAAACAAAGCCTTTTATTATTTGTATGTCAATAACAACAAGAAAATCTTGATTTTCATAATAGAAAAATTGGACTATTTCAAATGCATCAAATCGGTCATCAATTTGATTTGATTTTATGAACATATATTATTCTCAAAAAACTTATTCCAAGAAATGATTTGTCAAATTATGTTAAGTATTATTAGTCTTAGTCATAAAGTTCGAACTGGGAGTCTGGGGTCTTAGGTGGGCTCTTTTCCCATTCATCTTGAAATATTGGACTTTGTGGTGGATCAATATGGTAACAGGAACTCAAATTTGGATGAAAAATATTGAATAAAAGGGCACTTTGCCTAAAATTGATAGAGATGAAATTGATAAGTTAGCAGACACAAAACAACAGATGAAGAGTAGCAATTGATGAACAGAGAGAAATAATTAAATGACTATATAGAAATGAAGACATTTTAGATGTGATGTTGAATGGTTAGTACGGCATTACTTGTGATGTAGTGAGCAAGATAAAGGATATTTTACAAGTTTTGAGTACAATTTAAATTTCATATATAAATTGGTAGAAAAATGTATTCTTTTTTTCTGTGTTCTTTTATAATTTTTTTTGTTCACATTAAAAACTTCCGAGCTGCTTCATAAACCTATAATTGGATCTTTAATTAAATTTTGTATTCTAGTGGGCATAGATTATCTTTAGTTTCTTAGATTTATGTTTATAACAAAATAAATTTCCTAACATTTTTTACATTTTGAGCAATTTGCACAAGAAAAACAGGAACTTCCAATTTACATCTAGTCTCAAAGGGCTAGTGTACAAATGTCTAAATTATTGATTTATCGTGATAGACAAAAGTAAAAAATTACGCTTAAAAATAACAAAAATTAAAAAAATTCACAATTAAACAATTCCACAACTAAAACAGGATTGTTGTTACCGCTGAAATAATTTTTCTCAACATTCCTACACGTTGGCATCTAAAACTCTCAACAGATAAGTATTCACGGTCACTAATAAAAAACGATCTGAAGAAAAATTCTCGGAAATAGAAATAGCATCCTGACAATGACATTAAAATAACTCTATCCAATTAATGTCTCACAACTCATTTATTAATTTGAGTTCGAAAAAGTTACGCAACAGAATATCAGATCTATCTAAAAGACAACCTAATTGATACATTCTTTGTCACGCTAAGAAAGAATAAGAAATAAAAATGGCGTCATTGTTTTCGAAATTGTTTTCTAAAGCGTTAGTTTATTGCGATACGAAAAGTTTATAGTTCGTCATTCTTAGAATATAGTATGCAGCTATTGTAATATATTTGAGTAGAAAAGTTTTGTGTTTTTATTATTTTAAACAGAATATGGTTGTTTTAAAACTAGTTTCACCCCGAGCGGAAGAAAATATTGCCTATTTTAATGGGGGCAGCGAACCTAACATGACAATAAATATGCAAATGAGTTTCTTGTATTGAAATGAGAAACATTCAGCATTTCACATCATAATTTATTTTAGTAATTTTATTCATTTTTATTAGTCTGGTGTTTGATTACTTCCGGCTAACTGATTCAAACACTATCAACACCAGCTGCATTAGTATAATTTTAATTCTTTAACAAAAAAATAATTAGAACGATGATAAATTGTCTCTCTTATACTTACTAGATTGATTTACTCATTATGCTAAGTTACATTAAATCCTATTGGTATTAATGAAAAATTTTTTCAATTTAAGTGTAATTTTGGAAAACATAAAACTATCTAACACACACGCTATTTACCGAATTTCAATCAATCCGGCATACCTGCCAACTTTCACTCTTTCCGGGAATGGATTTTCAGAAAGGTTGTAAAACAATAAACGAAAAACAATCTGACTCAAAAATATATTTATATTTTGATCCCGTTGAAATTCGCTTGCAGTATTATTATGCTTTTATGTATTTATTGTAATTATTTATATGTAGTGGTGGTCAAACTCATTTATAATTATCATTGAGGAGTCCAAACTTTAGCCCGCTCTCCTGACCAAACTATTGGGACCATATTTCCCAGATTGCGGCTATTTTGAGAGTCAGAAATCTGAATCTGTCGAAAAAAAGATATATTTATTCAGAGAAATTACGTTTTTGTGTCTGGTTTTGTAATCTAAAAGATCGTCTGCCACTTATTAATTAGTGTATTTGAGGTCATCCTCTCCAGCCATTAAGACTGAGTCCTAGAACGTGAAAGTCCGATCATTAGATCAAAAAATCATTCAGAGTGGTCCTCGCACTGTACCCTGTAAAAAATTATAGCACGGCGTTAAGTCCATTGATCCTGATAGCCATGGGATTGAGGACTAATCACATACCAAGAAGTTGAAGACTCAATGAGCCTTAAATTCTGCTACAGTTTATAAAACACATTGGTGTAATCTTAGAAATTTATGAAACGAACTTAATTACCTATCAAATGTTTCTTAAATAACAAAAGTTATTCAGGGTGGTCCGCTTTTTTTTTTTTTTTTTTTTTTTTTTTTCTCACTGTATGTGATTTTCTGCTATTTCCACCTTAAAAGCATTGGTCAGCAATAGGCCATAATAATATCTAATCAAAGAACGCCTAGTTTTACAAGATTCTATAACTGATCTTAGAATTATTCAACCGTGATACTAAATACCATTTTAAAATTCTGAGGTCTAATGGATCAAAGTTTTTAAACGTATCTCTCGTGGTGAGAATGTTAAAATGTTGCCAAAAGATCTGAAAGCTTTAGATCCTAACTGTCTACCACTCTATAAAATATTTTGCAAAAGGCGTTTTAATAAGCAGCCCTGCATAGTGGTAACAAATGAAGTAAATATTCAATCAATGTCTCCGTTTTCGCTACCGCTATTAGAATTTCTAAAAATCAGTGGGAATTCTGTTTTCGCCGATTTCTCCCGATCAAAACCGCTTGGTTCCATTAATTACAGAAATGACAATTTCACCACTTTTAGCCAAAGTGAATTGGTAGACTTAACGGACAATGCCATTTTGTTTCAATTATTTCGATGTAAGGCTTTTAATTTTTTTCAGAATTAAATAAAATTCTACAATTAAAATTAAAACTCTTTTAAAATTCAAAATTAACTAACTTCGTGTTTAATTTTTTTATCATTTTATAAAATTTTTTGCTAAAAGCGGAACAGTTGGCATCACCAACTAAGTAATAACCATTCATTGTCGACTAAATTAAGTTGACATTTTATTTTGATATCTGACAATTAAATTTTGTAAAAATCGCAGTTCAATAATTAAAATTCTGAATTAGATGCATTATTCATTGCTGTTAGATGCCATTCATTGTTGTCTAAATTAAAGTTGATATTTTATTTTGACATCTATCAATTAAACTTTGTAAAAGTCGCAGTTCAATAATTACAATTCTGAATTAGATGCATTATTCAGTGATATTAGATGCCATTCATTGTTGTCTAAATTAAAGTTGATATTTTATTTTGATATCTGACAATTAAATTTTGTAAAAATCGCAGTTCAATAATTAAAATTCTGAATTAGATGCATTATTCATTGCTGTTAGATGCCATTCATTGTTGTCTAAATTAAAGTTGATATTTTATTTTGACATCTATCAATTAAACTTTGTAAAAGTCGCAGTTCAATAATTACAATTCTGAATTAGATGCATTATTCAGTGATATTAGATGCCATTCATTGTTGTCTAAATTAAAGTTGATATTTTATTTTGATATCTGACAATTAAATTTTGTAAAAATCGCAGTTCAATAATTAAAATTCTGAATTAGATGCATTATTCATTGCTGTTAGATGCCATTCATTGTTGTCTAAATTAAAGTTGATATTTTATTTTGACATCTATCAATTAAACTTTGTAAAAGTCGCAGTTCAATAATTACAATTCTGAATTAGATGCATTATTCAGTGATATTAGATGCCATTCATTGTTGTCTAAATTAAAGTTGATATTTTATTTTGATATCTGACAATTAAATTTTGTAAAAATCGCAGTTCAATAATTAAAATTCTGAATTAGATGCATTATTCATTGCTGTTAGATGCCATTCATTGTTGTCTAAATTAAAGTTGATATTTTATTTTGACATCTATCAATTAAACTTTGTAAAAGTCGCAGTTCAATAATTACAATTCTGAATTAGATGCATTATTCAGTGATATTAGATGCCATTCATTGTTGTCTAAATTAAAGTTGATATTTTATTTTGATATCTGACAATTAAATTTTGTAAAAATCGCAGTTCAATAATTAAAATTCTGAATTAGATGCATTATTCATTGCTGTTAGATGCCATTCATTGTTGTCTAAATTAAAGTTGATATTTTATTTTGACATCTATCAATTAAACTTTGTAAAAGTCGCAGTTCAATAATTACAATTCTGAATTAGATGCATTATTCAGTGATATTAGATGCCATTCATTGTTGTCTAAATTAAAGTTGATATTTTATTTTGATATCTGACAATTAAATTTTGTAAAAATCGCAGTTCAATAATTAAAATTCTGAATTAGATGCATTATTCATTGCTGTTAGATGCCATTCATTGTTGTCTAAATTAAAGTTGATATTTTATTTTGATATCTATCAATTAAACTTTGTAAAAGTCGCAGTTCAATAATTACAATTCTGAATTAGATGCTTTATTCATTGCTATTAGATGTCATTAATTGTTATCTAAATTAAGTTGATTATTTGTTTTGATATCTAACACTTAAATTTTGTAAAAATCACAGTTCAATAATTACAATTCTGAATTTGATGCTTTATTTTACTAATAACAGTCCAAACAAGCATTTTTTGTTTCTTTGAGCAAAATATAATAGTTAAATAAATGTACGACCAGGTTTTTTTATTCATTTATTTTTTTAAAAAAATCCCTAATAAAGGGGATTAAGCACAAGTTGATCTAAAAAAAAATCTCACGAAAAATTACGCAGTGTTTTGACCTTTATGAAATTGGCCATGAGCTACAGTTTTAGTTAATTAATCAAAATACTTTTTGTCTTTTTCAGCATCGAATCTAGTTTCAGATGTGAACATAGCCTGTAACAGTAACACAATTCAAGTGACTATAACAACATCTTCCAACTTCAACGGGATGATATATCCGAAAGGTTTATCCAAAAACTCAACCTGCATGACAGAGTATAATAATGCTGGTCCACAGATCACGTATACATTACCTCTCAGATCCTGCAATACTATGAGTGCTGATTCGGTAAGCAAAACCTTTTACTTTGCAGTCATGATAGTACTCTAAAAGTTGTACTGTGTGCAAAATAATAAACAGTACATAAATGACTTTTTATCTAATTATCTGATTTTTACATACTAAGGTTCAATCTTAATTTTTTGAGGACCTGACCTCAAATCGGCTTCTTAATCGACGATATTTTAAGTTACGATAAATAAGGCACAAAAGCGTACTTTCTCTGAACAACGGCGGATTTGGATTTCTGATCCCAAAAATGTAGGAGATACCTGCAATCTGGGAAATATGGTCCAAATAGTTAGTCACGAGAGCGGTTCAAAGTTTGGATCTCTTAATGATAATTTTATTTTTTGTGTATTTCGACATATCTCGAAAACTTTTTAAACGAATTAAATATTTTTCGCACTCAATTAGACAATTCGTTTAAGATTCTAAAGATCATTATAATCCACAAATAAAATTTAGGAAGCATATATTATTTTTTTGCATTTTATTTTTTACGGCCAATACAATTTTGTGTTGTAAGGTATATTTTTTTCCCTTCGTATTTTTAAACAATTTAATTTTCGAACGAGAAACAATACATTCGTTTGATTTTATGATCGTAAAAATTAACACGAATTGAACCTATTAACCCGTTTTATCCTTACTTTTTATTTTGAAGGGGTGCAAAAAGTGGCTTTTTGAAAAAAGTGGTATAATATGTTATTCAACTAAATGGCTAAGATCAACTATTTGTTACCATTTCATTTCGAAATGTCCCTCCACCTTATAGTTCTAGATATAGAGCTTATAGAACTTATCGATACTAATAGAACTTAAATCACTAATAAATTATAGTGGAAGGAAAACTTTTAATTCTTCTAGATAAAAGGCATAATTGAAACAATTGCATATCTGCCAACTTTTAATCCCTTCCATTATAATTTTTCCCAGTGGTATTAAAATGGAATTAAAACTTGAATTTTAAGCAGAAAAACGCGTCGTATTTGTAAAAGCCTTAGTTTTCAACCATTATGGTAACACATATTTATATATTTACTTAATTTTTTTAAGAATAGTGGTGATCAAAATCATTTAAAAATTAAGTTTATAAAACAAAAAATATTATATATTTACTACCACTTTAAATATGAAAATGAAATTTTACGCCAAATGCGTAAAAGTTGGCAGGTATGCAATTGTCCTACCACAATGTATGTTTTTGAAAAGGGAAACTGTCCTATAAATATGAGTCTGGGCACTAAAAGTGGTCTGTACATACCTGCCAACTTTCACTCTTTCCGAGAATGGATTTTCAGAGTGGTTGTAAAACAATTTGACTCAAAAATATATTTATATTTTGATCCCGTTGAGATTCGATTCCTTAAGGATTATTATGCTTTGATATATTTATTGTAATTATTTATATGTAGTGGTGATCAAACTCATTTATAATTATCATTATAATTCAAAAAGTTAATTGGAATAACCTGAGTATTGCTACCACTTTAAATATGAAAATAAAATCTTCCGGAAAATCCGGAAGAGTTGGCAGGTATGTTTGTAAATACAAGACAACTGTACAAAAAAAGTAATAGAGTATTTATATAACTTGACCTGCTTCTTCAAAATACTGATAACAAAATTTTTACACAGATTTTTGAAAACTCACTGCTTCATCTTTCTAATTTAATATTCTAAGATGTGAAATCTCTTGAAAAAGCAAGGATTTCAATGCTGCGTCGCATAGGCATGCGACGCCGACAGAAAAGGGGTTGAACTATTAATAATTGGCCACAATAAGTGGTCCTTATGTCAATAACGCTTATAGGAAAAACATAGTAGCATGTATTTTTTAATAACAAGTAGCAGTTTTTGTCTGTTTCCTACCCCTTTTGCGTTAAAAAAGCAATGATTCTAAATACAAATATTAATATGAGTAATATTTATACATTATGGTAGACGATATGATCTTGTAAAATACAAAAGTGTTCAGATCTGAAGTCAGCACACTGTGACATTTTAAGTGTGGAAGGTTATAGGAAAATGTATGTACGGTGTAAACAAATTGGTATGACCACTTTTTTTTTAAGAAATATAAATATACATAACATGATTTCTTTTCTTCGTCGCTTAAAACACGATCTCCATTTTGTTCCCCAAAACTTTATTCTTGTCATGTATGTTTCTTAGTCTAATTTCAGGATGAATGGGAAAAGGGCCGTAAGGCCTCAGACTCCCAGTTCCATTACAACGAACAAACGATTGTCGCTTAAAACGAACTCCATTGTGCCCCCCAAACTTTTTTCTTGTCATGTATGTTTCTTAGTCTAATTTCAGGATGAATGGGAAAAGGGCCGTAAGGCCTCAGACGCCCAGTTCCATTACAACGAACAAACGATTGTCGCTTAAAACGAACTCCATTGTGCCCCCCAAACTTTATTTTCGTCATGTATGTTTCTTAGTCTAATTTCAGGATGAATGGGAAAAGTGCAGTAAGGCCTCAGACGCCCAGTTCCACTACAACGAACTGACGAATTGTCGCTTAAAAGCAAACATCATCGATATTTTAATTTACTATTTGTTCTTTACTGCTGTTGTAAAAATGTTGAGATTATTGGACATATTTCAAATTTACTACTCTCTCAAATATTTTAAATTTGAACCTGATTTTCGCAACTAGAACTTATGAAATTATATTTGTTATGAAGTTATGCACATATGAAAAATACTATTTTATTATGTTTCAAATTCTGAATTTTAACGGCGATATGGTAAATTCCGTCATTCCTAACACTGTTATGGCTTCTTTAGGCAAAATTACAAAAATGAGAAACATTATGTGATTCAGCAAGGCATTGTATTCAAAGACAAATGCTTTTTAGACAAAGTATGAAATGTGAGAATTATGCAAAAGAAATATTGCAATATTAATTTGTCAATATCTATCTATTTAAACATTACTGAACTGTAGACCAATGAAAAATAATATTTTGTATATTCAATAATTTTTTTAAGAAATACAGATTTTACTTTAAATAGCTTATTTAATTATTATACCAGATAAAGAATACCAGACAATGACCTAGAAATCCCTGCCGGGTTAATCTGGTTATTATTAAGTCGACCAAAAAATTTTGTCCGAAAAAAAAAAAAAAAAAAAAAAAAAAACGCTGCATTATGCAAGGATGCAAAATGTGCCTTTATTAAAAAGAAAGGTGTTAGAACTTTTACGCTAAAATGTAGATATCAAATCCACTGCTTAATTTTGTCGGATACTTTCCTTGCACGTTTGAATATGTATGCGCATACTCTTATGAGTCATATATGTTGTGTCTCTTTAAAATAAAATATTGCTATTGAGTTAACCCTTTTGAAGGCCGTGGTGAGTATACTTACCACCACGTTTTACCACTTTTAACTTATGTTTCCATTTTTCAATAACTTCAGCTTTCTTGAAGTGAGTTTGAATAAAATTGGTAACCATTTGTCCCTTTTAAAAAAACGCATAAAAGTTATAAATACATAATTCCTTTTGAAGTTTGTAGCATTTAAGGAATTTATTTAATAAATAAAGAAAAATAAAAGTCAGTAAGTACCTAATAGGTCATGTTAAATATATTTACCACCAAAAAAATGGCATTTTCATAAACTAAATGAGTTTTTTTTTATATCAATTACTGTTCTTAAAACAATTTCAATTCCAAAAATACTTTAATTTACCTTTACTAGAAATAAAGGGCCCGTTAAAGGGTTAAAGGGTAAATACCCTACCTCTTTCTTTTAAAATACCCAACGGCATCTCAGTTCTCAATCAATTATTGAAGTATTAACCACTAGGAATATTTTTTCCTAATGGTTAATACTGCAATAATTTAGAATTAGTATAATTTTGTCCGCCACTATACATAAATAGTTTAAGCAAATATATCAAAGGTCTTCCTCTTCTTGAGCTCTTAATAAGGAGTTTATAAAACTTAAACAATTTTTAAAATTTTGAGCTTTAGTTCCCAACCTGTGAAAATAATGTATTGTAAAAGATTTGAATTGTTGCTAGTGCAATCTATTTCTTATTTCTATTGCAAATTTCCATGACAAAGTTGATGGTTGCGCAAAACATCCGTACGGCGTTCCTCCAACACTGTAATCCTTCTCATTAATGTTGCTAGAATTATAAGGAGTTCTTTAAAACGTATTTTGCAACAGGTTAATGATTCTAATATCCTTACCTCATATATGAACGTTTTTGAATTATGTTGATGAATGAATGTTCCACCAGATGATATTTTTCACCTTGTATTTCTTATCTTTTACAGAATGAGGGTATTGAGTATTTCAACACTGTTGTCATTCAACCCCACAGAAGACTAGTCACCAGTCAAGGTCGTGGATATCATGTTAGATGCCGATATCAGATAAAAGACCAAACAATTACATCGAATTTCAATGTCAGGTAAGTGTAAACTAATATTTGTATCCTCTTTGTTTTTCCGCACCTATACTGGGTTGCCAACAGCTTCAAACCACATACAAAAATTTGCAGAATTTTGGTTAGTTTTGCCAATTATTTGAAGGGTTCAATCTTAGCTAACAGTAATGATGTGGCTTTTTCTACGAGCTTTTTAATAATATTTATCTAGTGACGGATAAAAATCCCTTAAATCTGATTTTCTTAAACTCATACATTAAAACATTACTATTCGAAAACATTTCCCCCTAAGAAGTTGGTATTTAGGAAGTTGGTATCTCTGCTTGTCTGTAGAAGGCCTTATTTCTGAGACAATGTTGAGTTACAAAAACATTAGTGGTGGCAAATTTCTGACTATTTGTAACGGGACGTTTCATGCTTTGTTTGTCACTTTGATTTCAGATAGTTACATCAAAAGAGCGCATTACATAAGCTTAATTATTTTCCGTATTTTACGTTCGTAATTCTCTGATAACAGATTATAAACCTTGACAGTTAATCACAATTTTTTTTTTATATTCTGATATAAATATTTAAAATATAATGTTAAAAAACGTGTAGCATCCGAAATGAGAATATGCATCGTGATCTCAATTTTGATAGTTTGATCATTATGCTAAATTAAAAATTGCAATTTTTTTTTTTAAAAAAAAAAGGGCCCTAAATTAAGATGCCGCAGGATTTATTAAAATTTTTACATTTGATACTTTTTTAAGCAGACAGCAATCCCAAGCCAATGGTCTCTTATTTTTATAGTGTTGTTTAAACTTCGCTAACACCAAATATTTTAATATATGTTAGTAAGAACTTATTTCAGTGTAGTTCCGGTTATAATCAGTATAAATTAATTTTATTGAACTAAGATTAAAAAAATATTAAGAAATATATTTTGTGACCAACAAATACAAAAAGAAAATCTCCCGATAAAGTAAAGAAATTCGGAAATAGTAACCCTAATTTTCGATTGAAAGTAAATAGAAATTAATAACTAGGAAAGGAAGTAACATAGTTATGAATTCAAAATACTTTAATGTTATGGCATTTCTTATAGCAAGACTGACTAATACGCCATAAATTGTTAATCCTTAAAAAGCATGGATGAAAACGCTATTGCTTATTAATTTACGGTTTTGTTTTAAAACATTGAAAAATAACAAAAATTGCTAAAATGAAAAATAAATAAAATAGCAGCAAATTTCAGAGAATGTGTCGAGTGTATTTTTTCACTTTATTTACCAAACATAGTGCCGTTCGAGCAAATAAATACATAACAAGAGCAATTTATGTATATTCTTGCATTGGTGATTTTAGATATTTTCATGAGTTCTTGACACTGATTGCGAACAAGAAAATTTTTCTAATTTTTTTTTAATGATTAACAAAATTCTTTAATTTGAGTTAAAAAATTAGTAGCAAAATGTTTTCGTTTATAGTCAGTTCCTCAGAAGTATGGGCACATAATAATTGTTGAGATTATTTAATTAATTAATAATGCCAGTTAATTAGTCGATTTAACTAGTTGACTAACCTTGCACTTTAAAAAAAGTTCGCGCTAAAGCAGAAAAACTATCAACTGCGCATTATCTTTAAACTTTATTATTTTTATATTTTCTGATTAAGTTTAAAAAATTAAAGTTACCGTTTATTTAATTGAGCCAGTTAATTAGTCAATTCAGCTAGTTAACTGAGCTAGCACTTTAAAAAATTAAAGTTCTAGCTAAAACGGATAACTATCAACTACGCACTATCTTTAAACATTAAGTAGAAGAAATAAAAGTACTAATTAAAAAAATGTAGTAATTAATTAAGCTACTTAATTACTCAATTTTACTAGATATTTAAACTAGCACTTTAAAAAAATTAAAGTTTACGCAAAAACAGAAAGCTATCAACTGCGCATTATCTTTAAACTTGCACTGTATTTCATTTTGACACTCTTTTTAAAACATTGTCCTTTTAATTGCCTTTCTTCTTTGCACTTTTATGAATATCCTCAGGATTTCTTAATCAGCAAAATAACAGTAGATCAAGATGCTCAAAACCGTTTACAAAGTGAATCACGGTAAAAATGGAAGGAAAAAAATTTAGAAGGTAGAATTGGTCGACGCTGATAACGGTTGTAAAGCCATTAAATAAGAAAAAGCTGTAAAGACCCTAAAAAAAAAATAACGGATTAACGGCCTACAGAAGATGGAGGTATTGTGACTCCAGTTGATCACCTTGAATATTGACCTTTACCTCCTGTTGTACCTTTGTCTCAGTTAAAGAAAAGGAATCAACGAAACCCTCATAATTTGATGTTTTCATTCTTTTGTAACTGTCTTTAGAGGTTTTAGTCATTAGCATTTTTATATGCTCTTTTAACGACTTTACTTGAAAAGATTCTCCCAATATAAAATTTTCGTGACAAAGAAGCAGAATATTCCTTGTTTAAAAATCTATAATGCGTAATTTACTAATCGGGTAATGTGGGAAAAAGTGTGTAAATTGATAGTTGTGGACATTGATGATTAAAAATCCATTACAGTCAAGGGCACTTATGTATAGAGTTTTCGACCGCTTCATTCAGCTTTTGTTTGCTTTTTACAAAACAACTAGTGAAAATGCTTATACACATAAGAACAGAGCTAAATTTCAAAGGGAAATCAGACAAGAAGGAAATTTTTAAAAATATAGGATCAGATTTTCGGAAGATTCAGACATATTCAGAAGATCTGAGTTTTAAAAATAAATCAGAAACGAAATAAAATATTCCTTGTTTAAAAATCTATAATGCGTAATTTACTAATCGGGTAATGTGGGAAAAAGTGTGTAAATTGCTAGTTGTGGACATTGATGATTAAAAATTCATTTCTCTCAAGGGCACTTATGTACAGAGTTTTCGACCACTTCATTCAACTTTTGTTTGCTTTTTACAAAACAACTAGTGAAAATGCTTATGCATATATGAACGGAGCTAAATTTCAAAAGGAAATCAGACAAGAAGGAAATTTTTAAAAAGATAGGATCAGATTTTCGGAAGATTTAGACATATTCAGAAGATCTGAGTTTTAAAAATAAATCAGAAGCGAAATAAAATATTCCTTCTTTAAAAATCTATAATGCGTAATTTACTAATCGGGTAATGTGGGAAAAAGTGTGTAAATTGCTAGTTGTGGACATTGATGATTAAAAATTCATTACTCTCAAGGGCACTTATGTACAGAGTTTTCGACCACTTCATTCAACTTTTGTTTGCTTTTTATAAAACAACTAGTGAAAATGCTTATGCATATATGAACGGAGCTAAATTTCAAAAGGAAATCAGACAAGAAGGAAATTTTTAAAAAGATAGGATCAGATTTTCGGAAGATTTAGACATATTCAGAAGATCTGAGTTTTAAAAATAAATCAGAAGCGAAATAAAATATTCCTTCTTTAAAAATCTATAATGCGTAATTTACTAATCGGGTAATGTGGGAAAAAGTGTGTAAATTGCTAGTTGTGGACATTGATGATTAAAAATTCATTACTCTCAAGGGCACTTATGTACAGAGTTTTCGACCACTTCATTCAACTTTTGTTTGCTTTTTATAAAACAACTAGTGAAAATGCTAATGCATATATGAACGGAGCTAAATTTCAAAAGGAAATCAGACAAGAAGGAAATTTTTAAAAAGATAGGATCAGATTTTCGGAAGATTTAGACATATTCAGAAGATCTGAGTTTTAAAAATAAATCAGAAGCGAAATAAAATATTCCTTGTTTAAAAATCTATAATGCGTAATTTACTAATCGGGTAATGTGGGAAAAAGTGTGTAAATTGCTAGTTGTGGACATTGATGATTAAAAATTCATTACTCTCAAGGGCACTTATGTACAGAGTTTTCGACCACTTCATTCAACTTTTGTTTGCTTTTTATAAAACAACTAGTGAAAATGCTAATGCATATATGAACGGAGCTAAATTTCAAAAGGAAATCAGACAAGAAGGAAATTTTTAAAAAGATAGGATCAGATTTTCGGAAGATTTAGACATATTCAGAAGATCTGAGTTTTAAAAATAAATCAGAAGCGAAATAAAATATTCCTTCTTTAAAAATCTATAATGCGTAATTTACTAATCGGGTAATGTGGGAAAAAGTGTGTAAATTGCTAGTTGTGGACATTGATGATTAAAAATTCATTACTCTCAAGGGCACTTATGTACAGAGTTTTCGACCACTTCATTCAACTTTTGTTTGCTTTTTACAAAACAACTAGTGAAAATGCTTATGCATATATGAACGGAGCTAAATTTCAAAAGGAAATCAGACAAGAAGGAAATTTTTAAAAAGATAGGATCTGATTTTCGGAAGATTCAGACATATTCAGAAGATATGAGTTTTAAAAATAAATCAGAAGCGAAATAAAATATTCCTTGTTTAAAAACCAAAAATGTGTAATTTACTAAACGAGTAAAAAAAGGTGTAAATTGCTAGTTATGAATTACCATTAAAACTCGTTAACAGTCAAGGGCACTTATAGAGTTTTTGACAGCTTCATCCAGCTTTTATTTGTTTTCTGCAAAATAACTAATGAAAATTCTTAGACTCATAAGAAAAGAGTTAGTTTTCAGAAAGAAATAAGATAAGAAACAGGGCTTACAGTGATTTATCAGCAAATAATAATCCACTAGGAACCAGCACTTTTTTTAAAAAAAAAAGATAAGGAATGGTTTAAAAAAATGTAAGGAAATTAAGAGATTGTTTCAATTTTATATTGGAAAAACAAGGCATTCGTATTATTCAAAGAGAAAAGAAAAATATATATAATGCGTTGTTTACTTAATGGAAAAGATGGAAGAGGAAAAAAAAAGAATTGTGTCCTAATAATTTGTCCCTATGAATTGTGCAAAGATGTAGAAAACTATATAGTTTATAACTGCCCTCATAACTGATGAATATTTGCACATAAGTTATATTTTTAAGCGAAATATCTTCATTCACGAAATGAATTGTCTTCACGTTTTTTACCCATGCAACTGTATCTTTGCTTTCAATCCTTATACCATTGCGTGTCCAAGTTTTGTGAACCAGTAAAACATCATGTACTAACCAGTATACTTTACAATCCGAAATTTTTTTCGACTATTATTAAATAAAATAATAATAAATATTTCCTAAAATTTATTTTTCGCATCAAATTATCTTTGAATAAATGAATTCTATAATTGTATGCAAAAAAATTTCTAAAAAATCACTTATAAAGTTCTCGAGATATGGTGAAATACGCAAAAAATAAAACTTGAATTATGAGGTTTAAACTTTGGATCGCTCTCCTGGCTAAACTATGGGGACCCTATTTTCAAGGTTGTGGCCACCTTGGAGGTCGAAAATCCGAATTCGTATAAAAAGAGGTATGTTTATTCAGAAAAATCAAGTTTTTCTGTCGGAGTTCGTAACTTAAAATATCCTCTGCACCAATTAATTAGTATATTTGAGGTCACTCCCTTGAAGCATAAATACTTAGCTCGGACCCTGCAATACGTATAACTTATATTCTCAGATGGATCACCGGTAGCTGCATTGTAATCAGTCATAACTCAAGTAGCTGGGCGTGATAACCATCATCATTTACTCCAACCTATTGAGCCCTTTCAGGTAAATCTAAATCATCTACTGATGGGTGGTGTGTCCTTGTTGTAAATTGCTAGGGACATTTTGAAAATAGTCAGAAAAAAAAACAGCATTTTTTGATGTTTCGAAAATAATAGTCGTCCTTGAAACAGGAAAAAAAACTCTTTTCGAAATTTGTGAGAACAACGAACCATTAAAAAAATATTAGTAACTTCTTACCAACCTATGTTTGCTTTTTTTTTTTTTTTTTAAGTCCTTATATTTATTTTAACCATATACCTGACTCAAAGAAACAGTAAAGATAAATTAGGATCATATTTTTATAAGGCTGTCAAACACTGTGCTTTTTTCATAGAGTGGTAGACAATGAAAGACTATAGTTTCAAAAGTTTGGTAATTTTGCCCACGAGATAACTGTGGTGAAGTCACTTTTCATGAGAACTTTTGAATTATTTGCATATGGTGGTGTGCAAAATCAAATTTACAAAGCAGTCATGGTTTAAAAATGTAGCATTTGTGTAAAAACTGTAATTCTGTTTCTGTAAAAACTGTAGCAATTCTGTGAAAAATTTGGAATATAAAAATATTTTGACTTCCTCGGAGAAAGTCAAAATATTTTTACATTCCTGTGGAGGAGAATGGAAACTTCTTTTAAACATTTCTTTCTCGGTATATAACTTCGCTGGGGGCTTAGTTGAAACCCTTAGTGGGACAGAAAAATGTGAACCAAATAAATTAATCTGTTTTATTTTTATATTTTCCATCTTTAAATTAGTTTATTTAATTTGATTTCGTGTTTATGGATAAATATTAATTTAATCCTTATTACTTTACTAAATGACTTTCAGATATTACATGTATTGTATGCAATGAAACTTGCATAAGCGTGGAAATGTTGAGTTATGTCTTGAAAAAGCGGCTACATCCGTCTTTTTTTTTAGTCGTATACAGAATTTTTAGTACAAAAGGCTTAATTGATAGTGTTAACTGTACATTCGCAGAGATGCCAACTTTCTCCGCTTTGCAAAATAGTTTTTTCTAGCGGTAACGAAATTTAAGATATTTTTAGTTTAGTATTTTTAATTTTAATAAATTTTTCCACCACTAAATATCGAAAATTATAAGAATCATATAACATGCAACCTAAAAGCATTTATTATTTGGGTACTGTGTTTTAAAGTAGGCGTAACTATGCCTGTTTTAGAAGTCACACTATTTAATTCGCTACCACTTTATTAAAACTTTTCCAGAGAGCGGAACAGTTGGCATACCTGTCGAAAGTCTGAGTATTGACGTCATAAATTAAGACAGTATACTAAGCTTTTTCGCCAAATCTTTTCTTAGTTTGGTTTATCATCCAAATACTGAATTTAATAACTTTCAGATTTTTAATTTTTTTAGTGCATCTCAATGCCGAAAATAGTGGTAACTATTTATACCAAAGTCACCACTTATAAATAAGTGGTTGGATAAAAGCTCATTGCGGGATTAGAGGCAATGAGGAGGCGGATCAGGTAGCCAAACAGGCCATCAGCATCGGTCAGGTCAATATTGAAGTCCCGAGTACAACCGCCCAGATCAAAACCTTTTTAAAAGCTCATATGAAACAGTGGAAATTAGTCTGGCAGAGTTCTGATAGAGGCCGGCAGACGTTTACATTTTTCAAGGACCCTTCAATAAAACGCCTACAGGCTGACTTCTATCTAAATCAATTTTTAACTGGCCGCGGGGTGTTTGGGGTACACCAACACAGGTTATTTAACAAAACTCTTAACTGTAATTATTGCCAAATTGAACAGACAATAGACCACCTAGTATTTGACTGCGCCCACTTCCAGACTCTCCGTGGAGATCATTTTGAAGGTAAAAAACCAACACCAGTGTTACGCAGAATTGGCCTGCAGGAATAAAATCAAAACAATAATCAAAACCACGCTTGAAGAGGTACTGGCAAATATAATCACCTAGCATCAGAACCTGCCTGCTCCAGACATTTAATCACTTATCTTGTCCACTTAGGTTTACCAATTTCTCATTTTATTCGGGTGTCTCACTGTTTTTATCACCTTTTATCCTGCTGAATTTTAATTGCTTACTCAGTTTTTGTTTTGATGTTGTGATTGCTTTAACTCGACTTTTGTACTTGTTATCAGAATTTCTCATAACATTATATTTATTGTATGCTTCTAGAATATTGCTGTGCATATTTAATATTAAATATGAACATTTCCTATTAAATGTAAATTACCCAGTGTTATTTTGCAATGAAGTTTTTCTTCTGACTGTTATCCTTTTCTTTTCTTTACAGTATGATTGGTACAACTCCAGTTTTAGCTACTGCTCCAATGCCAACTTGTACCATGAAGATATTTGTTGGTGATCCAGACGAAGCCATTGTGGCAGAAAATGTCAAAATTGGCGATCTACTGAGTCTTTCTATAAGTATTGATTTTCAAGGTAAATTATAGATTTAAGTATTCTTCAGTTTTTTTTTATGTCGAAAATATTTATACTTCAGCAGTTACTTCTAAGGTGACTAAAAATGCAAAACAGTGTTGACTAGTAATATTTAAATTAAATTAAAAAATATTGAAATTATCGACTTTCATTTCTTTAAAGTTTACTAATGAAATTAAGTGCTAAGGTTGTTTTTGTTCTAAATATGAATAATTTGCAATGTGAGCCATAATAATTGTTACGATTGGAAAATTATAGAGAAGATAGATTATAGATTGTCCGTAAATATGCCCCCCACAAGACAGTCAATAGGTTTTATCTATACGAAGTTGTATTTAATGGTGGAAAAAAGATTTCTAAATTTAATTTGTTAAATCGATAAAAATAATTTTAAACATAAAATTTACTACCACTATAAATGTTCATGTAAAAAGGTTCTTATAAATAAGGTAAGACAACACTTGAATTTTTATTGTTCGAAATTATAAGTATCGTTTTCTCAAGAAATTGATATAAGTTCCGGGTGAAATTCTAAATTATATATTATGCCAGGAATTATTTCCGGTATTGAACGTCTGATACAAAACCTTTTATTTAACAAATTTATTGTTGCGCTAAAGTCAAAGTAGAGTATTGTTCACCATAGACCTTATCTTATTTATTATTGCAGATGTGTACGGCATTAAAGTTACCAATTGCCTTGTGAGAGACGGACTCAACTGGGGTGAACAACCCCTCATCAATAACGAAGGGTAAATATCTGTTTTTCATAGCACACTGAACAATAGCGAAGCTGATAGACTATTCTTTTTAAGTAATTGAGTATAAAAGAAAAATTACAATAATCACGAGCGTAAAAAATTGGACATGAAGAGCTACTGGGTTTTTTCTCAAGGGCAGCCACCAAAAAAAATCGAACGTTTTTCATTTCCCTCATTGTTTAATTAAACTTAGTGAAAGTGATTCGATTGTGTTATCTCATGAAAGGAATAATAAGACACATTCCTTCGATTTTGGAATTTTTCTTGAGCTATAATTATTTTGAAGCGATTGGTTCAGAGAAAAAATCCTCAGAGTTATTTTGAAAAATAAACGAACATTTTCTTTCAATTACTTTATTCCCATATTATTTGAGAAAACAAAAGATGCATGTATTTTAGCTTTACTAATAATATTTTTTTTTGTATTTATATAAAAGCTATTTTTATATTACAGAATATAAAAATAATTAATAATAGCATGAAACTTAATGGTTTTTGTACTGATATATGAATAAGGGGAATGGGTTTTTCAGTTGCTTAAAACTCAGAATTCAATTTTATCAGCTTAGGTATTTTAATAGAAATAATTGTTACCGCAAGTTTATTTGCTCTTGTCATTTGGCAAATATTAAACGCATGTTATTCAACAGTGTGATACAGGAAAATGTTGACATGGTCACTGTATCAAACTAGATTTTTTTTTCTTTTACGAGACTCTTAAAGGCGTCAATGTTACTTACTTAGTTGATTTTCTCATTTAGCATTTTTAATATCGATTTATAATTTCATTTTCATTTTCTTTCAAGCTTTGCTAAAAATAACTTCGTTGCAAAAACACAAAGGCTTTCTAAAATAAACTGCTTAGTTTACATACAATAATTTTTAAAAATTGACAAAAGTATCAAGCATGATTTTTAAATCGGGTTACACGACAATAACTCAGACATACTACGCATAAAATAAAATTTTAATGCTTATTCAAATAGCAAAACTTAACTTTCAAAAGAGAATAAAAACATCATAATTACAAATGTTTAAAGTCATAACATTTTGCTTTAATCCTTTGTTCTCTGAGTCAGGCCCGTAGCCAGGGGGGGGGACCGTCGGGACAAATCCCCCCCCCCCGAAATTCTGCGATTCAAACTTTTTAGTCTTTCTTTGAGCCTCTCAGTAAAAAGAAAAACAAAAACTGTCAAAAACCTTTTATTAACTAACTTTATTAAGCATATTTCGGAATATTCCGGTTTGTCCTAAAAAAGTAATCGAAAAATTTTCTTCAAATCCCCGTCGCATGTCTTTGTAAACTTTGTTTACAAATTGATTATAATTATTATGTAATATTAATTGAAAAATAATTATTATGTAATATTTTTTAATTACTAGTTTAACTTTTGCAAACAACAGAATAAACAATATTTGTTACAATGTTTTCCCCCTACTTAGCATGTCTGAAACCGTCCTTGCTTCTTACCATATCCCCCCCCCCCGAAAAAAAATCCTGGCTACGGCCTTGCTCTGAGTAATATTTGAACTAATATTAGCACCAAATCAGTTAAATACACTATGCAGTATTTTCATGTAATTTTTTAAAGTTCTTAAAATAATGAACTTAAACACAAACATACAGAGTGCCATGTACCAATGCCTATATGAATTATTTATCTAAGTCCCAGCTTAACGACGGGCTTTAACTCATTCATATGTGTGAGTTATGTATAATATTCTATCGTGCAATTCAAAAAACAACATGCTTCACGATTTATTCCAAGAAAAGTGGCTTGACAATTTTTTTCCTTCTATTGCAAATGCTGTGAACGCTAAAATCGAATTTTAAAAACCTGAAGAGACAAAATTTATTTGTAATATGTAGAATATATAATATGTTTACAATTTGTAATATGCATAGAGAGGGGAGAACTTAATATTAGCTGGATACCAAATGTATTAAAATCTCAATTTTGAATTTTCTGTCGCTTACTTTGATTTTTCAATTGCACGGCAGTATTGTTGAAGAACATTTGATTTGAGTACGCATGGATACAGTGATTAATAACTAATAAAGTATAAAAAAATACCAATTTTAGAGTAATTACTGTTGATGGCGCCTCAGAGGCGACATCGGAGTGCAAAGGGTTAAAGCGTGTCACAAAATTTTCTGCCGTTAACCGCAATTCGCCTAAGGGTGTTTCTATTCCATTTGCTGAGCAAGGTTACTCTTTAGAATGCTTGGATGAGGTCACTATACCGCGGGTGAAGCTTTTCATGGCAAAGTATCTTTTACTTAAGTAATTTAAAACTTAAAGTATAGAGAAAGTGAATTCAAGTAAGCCTAACGTAAATCATGAAGTTTTGAATGCCGAATTTTTTTTTCAAAATATCAAAAAGCAAAGAAAATATGGCCCGATTACTCAGAATCACGCGGTGGGAAAGTAATCCTCCAATAATTTGTCTGAATTTTGATATTCTGAAAACATTTTTTTCTGCATTTAAAAAATATCTCAAGCTTACCTGAACACACTTTTCTCTAAATTTTGAACCACTTATCAAAGGGAAACAGAATGAAAAGTTTCACCTGCATTTTAGCGTCTTCTTATAAGGATAGGCATTAAATCTTGTCTCCAAAACGTACAAAACAGAAAAACCCATTGGATTCCAATCGTTTGCAATAGGTGGCAATTTTTTTTATCTATAACCGTAGCTGTACAGCCGACCCAATTTTTGAGTTTACAACTACCAATGTTCAACTCCGTAGCCTTTTAATTTTGAACCCAAACTGGAAGACAAGGGAACTCCTGGATCAAGTATTAGGAGAAATTTTGCCTTCGTGGAGGATGGAACTAACTCGCATTTTGCGTTACATTTAGAGGAAGACCATGGGAGCCTCCCATGGTTAACCTGACGGCAAAGGGACTCTAACCCATGATCCGTCCACCACTGAGGATATTTCACGTCAGCACTGTGGTCGGTGCAAGGTGGATGCGGATTCGTATCGACCAGACATCGGTGGGATTCGAACCCGGTTCACTTCATTGGAAGGCGAACACTCTATCCCCTGAGCCATCGTGGCTCTAGGTGGCAATACTTGTGTTTTAAGATAATAAGAAAATTTACCATGCACCATTCTTGAGTGCTCTTAGCTCCGTGTGATGTAGCAAAAATCTTCTTATTAGGCACAGTTTTAGTATTTAAATAACTTTTATGGTCAAGAAAGTACAATAACAACAGGACGTGGAGGATTCCACCTACTCAAGAGTGGTACCAACAAGAACCTCCTGGGGCTGCCATAGAGATAAAGGACGATAGAAAACTACAGACCACCATTACCAGATTCAACAGTAGACATACTCGTACACTTTTATGTGTGCAAAAACAAAAGGAGTTTCCTATGTGTAATTCACATCAATCTACTACAGACCATTTGCTCTTCTGTTCATAGCTGGAGAAGAATGATCTCTTTGAAAATCATGTGCTGGTTCATAGCTTTCTGTGGGTGAACGGTTTTCTTGACTTGATCTAGCTAAAGGCTGGATCAAGTGGAATAGGAAGCTACATAAAGTTCAATATCTGCCTGATTGAGTTTGCGATGTGTTAAAGAAAAACCACTACCATTTCTTGTTACCCTATAGTTTTTAAAAACTAAATATTTCATTAAATATCAGTTGCTTAAAAGTTTTGCAGATGCTTGCATTAATTTAAAAGTGAGAAAAAATACTTAAAAATCACGAATTTTCGCTTGGTTAAATATACTTCATTGGTACATTTCATATCTACTTATGCTTCGTTTCTCTACTATTAACTTTTGCTCTGAACCATTGTATAAATTGTTGTTAAAACTTAACTTGATCTAGGAATTGCATATTTAATATATGAGTAGGTTTGATATTTGAAATTATATGTTTTATCTAGTTATTCTGACTTCAGCATAATAAAGTAAACAAGCAATATCTGTCATGTCTACGGATGAATAACTCGAAAAAGGCAGTAAAATATTTTTGTTGATTTTAGGTGTCCAGTAGACGAAGACATAATGGGGCCGCTTGAATATATAAATAATAAAACAACGGCCCGTGTTGGCTTCCAAGCTCATAAATTTCCATACACTTCCTCTGTATATTATCAGTGCAACGTGAAGATGTGTCTGAAAAACGCTGGAGGATGTGAAGATGTTGTAAGTTTTTTTTTCTTCTCTTCACAATACATTTATTTACTGTTCTTTTTTTAGTTGTTTGGTTAGAACTTAAAAAGCATTTTTGGGAAGTGTTTTAAGTTTCAGATGATTTATTTTCTAAGTTTTTATGTCAATCAAACAGTTTTTCAAGGTTTCCTAAGCATGAATAACTCGGATTAAGTCTAAAACAAGTTATTGATATTATTACGCGTTATTGTTAAAAAATTGTTATTCCAGAGATGCCAACTTTTTCGGAACAGCACATAAATATTTTCGAGTGGTAGTCTTTGAATGTACGATTTTTGGTTTAGTTTTTTTTTGGTTTTTGTTCTTCTTTTTATCTTTTTATTCATGATTAAAGCTGCTACGAGACTAAGTGTAACATAATGGAGAAGTAAAAGGCCCCACGGGGAGTAAAGGCCTCGGGCAACCAAATGACTATGATTATAACCACAGTTGTGTTGAGCCTTTTAAAATGTTTGTAAAATTAACCGAAAAACTACAGATTTTAGTTAGTAGATTTCTATCGCTTCTTTAAATATTTTGCAGAATCTGAAGCAGTTGACATCTCTGTTATTCTGTTGTTATTATTATTTTATTATTTTTATTATTTTATTATTATTATTATTTTATTATTATTATTATTTTATTATTTTTATTATTTTATTATTATTATTATTTTATTAGTATTATTATTATTTTGCTATTATTAATACTTTATTATTATTATTTTATTATTATTATTATTATTTTATTATTGTTATTATTTTATTATTATTCTTAACGTTTCCAGTTTGATACAATTATTCAGGACCTCCTTTTTTTTTTTTTTTTTTTGCTTTTGCTTTATTTTTCTACGAATCAAGAAATCTCATATGGATTTTTGAATCGGAAAGAAAGAAAGGAAAGTCGTTAAAAATCTCGTTGATATTCAATCATATATATATATATATAATTTTTATCGACCGAAATGAGCACATGAATTTAAAAGCTTCGTTCCTTTTTTCAATATCACTATAATTAAATAATCATTCTAATATGAATAGATACCAATCGAATGGTTTCAGAACACCTTGCATCATAGCCAAAAGTTGTTAATTTTGTTAATTTTTCCCTCCACATTTTAGTCGTTCCAAATTTTGCATGGTTCATCAAGCCTTTTCTAAAAGCTTCAAGAATGTCATGTACTTCAGGAAACTTTACTCAATGAATAAATGTAATAAGCTAATTACAACGCTCGATGTATATTTGTATATATATATAACTTAACGAATGTAATAAAAGTTATGACATAACAATGTATGCGACATTTTCTTTGCAAAAATTTGAAAACATTATTCCCCACATTTCGAATGATTTTTCATTGGCTATTCTGGCATTCAATCTCACTTGCGTAGAGTGCCATGAATGCAACGAAAGAACATTAACATGTGATGTTGTTTCGTCACACTCATGATATTTTATATCTCAAACAGCCACCCATCTGCGATGGAGGTTACAACATTCGCCGAAGAAGAAGGAGAAGCAGCGACCAATTAGAAGAAAATGGCAACCTTCTTGCTTTGAGACAAGAAGAAATTCACGCAAGAGATAGGAGCGTAGAAGTCTTTTCTGGTCTTTACGTTAGTGAAGTGGATGAGCAACAATCCAGTGGTGAGATCCGTTAATAATTACTTATTTTATCCGTTAATAATTTCTATTTAAATACTTATTTGTTTGTAAAATGCAATTCTTGATTAACTGAAACATGATTTTTCGAAGCTCTTTGGACAAAGAAAATAAAAATGCATAGTCTAAATGCCGTATGCACTTAAAGCAAAGCTATAATTTTGAACTATATGTACCATCTTGCCGTGAAGAAGTATCTGGGCTTTAGAACGGACAAATAACTTAAACTAGTGGGCTGCTCTCCCTGGTCGCTAACGCTCGCCAACCCCCGAAAACTGCTACGTAATCTTATATGGTTTGCTTCGCAAACCATCAAGATTGCGTACATTGCAAATGCACAAAATTCTAAGAATTCAAAACAATCATCCAAATCCATATAACAACTTTTTATTAGAAAAAAAAATTACATCTTTTTAGTAAATACTAAGTGATTAAAATAAATTTGAATTCAAATAAATGACATGTAAATCGTAAAACCTATTAGAAATGTGCTATAGTATAAAATCTTAAAGCGTAACAACACGACTAAGACTAATTTTTCAATGAATAACAATAATAAAACAAATAAATTCGTGATATAAATCAAAAATCGTCAAATAAATTCGTAATATATAAATTCATGAAAAAAAGTGCTTTCGACAAAATACTAAAATAGAGATCTATCGACAAAGACTACTCACTTCTGCCTAACTTAATAGTATGAGATTGCCGCAGCTGATAGGGTGAATTTCGGAAGAGATCACATTTGGTGAGAATGCTCTCTGTGTTTATTTCAGTTTCTGTTTTTAAAAGCGCTATATGTTGAGCCACCTCAGCTAGATTTGGCATGTGAAATTTTTAGCGGCAATCATTGGTCGATTTTCTAGCGTTTACATTCGGGGAGTTGAAATTAGGCTTTTGTCGCTGTGTAAGAGAAATATATATATAGATATTTTAAAAATTAATATACTTTATTAAAAATCGCCAATTTGGCGACATATTTCCACCTAGATGAAAATTATCAGATTACTGCCTTATTCTCAGTTTTTGTAAATTTTTGCGAGCCCACATAATGCAGCATTAGGAGTAAGATTTTTAATATTAAAAAATTAGACCACGAGCTCTTTTTATCTCTATATCTTCTCTATATAGACGTTTTCCGCCATTTTGAGCATAAGCATAGGCAGCGCTGGTTATAGATATGCTAAACTTGATCCAACAGCCATGAGTAACTGTTGCAAACTCACAGCAGTTATGACAACAGCATATGATTCGCTTAAAAAAGCATCGTTTATACAACTACGGAACCTTCGGAAAACAGCGTCTTAAACGGCAATGTTTCAGTTTCGGAACATGTTTCTTTTTTAAAATGATAAAGACCGGTTACTTTGGTTATTTCAATGTTAACATTAATTTTGGATAAGCAGGGCATTTATATACACAAAAATACTTTATTAATAATAAATCTATATTTGGTTTTGAAGTCTTATCGTTGTTATATCAGAATGCCTACCGTTAAAGAAAGTCTCTTACAAAAATATCTTTTAGTGGTTCAGTTAATCGCCAGTTCTTTATAAAAACTAATTCCTATTTCTCAATATCGGACTCAGAGACGGTATTGTATTTAGCCGCTACCACATAGTCTGCTGATCTCTAAGAACTTATCCAACGGTAATAATACATGGGATGGCATAGGGCATCCCATGTATCCCACCATCCCAGCGGGCCCAGTTCATAAAACAAGATCAGATCAGATTGTATTGTATCTTAAAAATTAGGCAATTCAAAAATCTTAGAAAAACATCGCATTTGGAATAAGGGTCACGTAAAATTTCGTGACCAGTAGATGCCTTGTATATTAAGCCTAATTCGAAGCTAATTGAAGAAAATTGTCGGATACAAGGACCGACGGAAATAAATATGAGAGGACTGAAGGAAGTAGAAGATCAAGAAGTTGCATTTGGTAGACGATTTAATAAAGATCTATTTACATATATATACAAAATATCTAACTATTAACATTTTTGTTCAGACATGTTATTTCTACCGCTCATCTCTGTTCTATTTACAATTCAGACTGATGCCACTCAAAATATAAAAACATAAAGCTCTTACCGTAGATGGCGCTACAAAAATAATACTAATTGGGTATAATATGAAAAAAACACAACTACTTCGATTTAGTAGGAACAACATATGACGCAATGCTAAACGAATGGAATTTAGTTGTTGTTTATTTAGTTATTGCTATTAGTAGTTGTTGTTATTTGTTTTAGTTGTTGTTGTTTATTTTGTTGTATTTAGTTTCAATAACTCTTCTTTATAATGCAATAAAATCTGGCGAGCAGCTATTTAAACGATCGAACACTTCGTTTGTTTATTTGTGGCTTGAAGTTAGGCTCGCAGAAAATGCCGTTCATGGGTTAAATTTAGTAGGAACAACACAACCTGTGACGTAGGCTATATTATACCCAATTCAATCACATATCTGATACTGCATTTTCAACAACGATGCTCTCTTTTTTGATAAAAATGTTAAGTCCGGTAAATAAGCGATGTTAACCCTTTGCACTCGGATGTCCCCATGGAGACCCCGTCAACAGTCAACGCTTTAAAATTAAGAAATTTTAATACTTAACAATTAGTATCCACATTATTTTAAGAATTTTAAAATTGTATAATAATAGTATATTTGTGTATTTTAGATGCTATAGTGCTGATATTAAATCAAACAGCATTTTAAAATACTCTGAGTGCAAAGGGTTAACATCAACATGAATTCTACCTTCGACGTTATAGCACTTACTATTTAGCAACTGTGGTCATAGTATAGGAGCCTTACTGTGGTCAAATTAGAGCTGACGTAATGACAACCAGAAAGACTAATTATATTGGATAACTGTAATTTCATTCTCTTGGATCAGTGACTTGTTTTCGACTAACTTTCGACCACTGCACAAAAAACAAAAACAAAATTTCTCTACAACATTAACTTTTGAACTACAATCCCAGGCGTACCAGAACTTGTCTAGACAAGCATGCAACTGTGATTAATTGCGTACTGCTTAATTTACCCTGAAGCAATTGGAAAATATTTAAGTTAGTCATTGATCATACGAAGCAATGATGCATCAATGATCTATCCCTCGGTTAGGGAGAATTTTTTTTTCTTTTTTAATTTTCTAAGTTTCAGGGCTGCTAATTTTTGGATGAATCACTTGCACTGGCGATGCGAAAGAGAAAATTGGTCTAATCATCGAAACATAAACCAATCGTTTCACCTGAGCTGTTTGTAACCCGGAAAAGAGAAAGCGAAAACTGGTAGTTCATACCTGCCTTGTTTTCGAGAAGAGTTAAAAGTCCCTTACTGCCAATTCGTATTTTTAGTTTTTATATACAATACATACACAACTGTTTCTGATCTGGGGAAAAGAAATTAGTAATGCATGGCTTATAATTAAAAATGTAAAAGCTTTTTCATGTTACTGTTTCAAAAATCTTAAAATGAAATAGTTTTGGCACCAGTTTCTTATCTTTTCTGGGAAACAAACAGCCCTGTTTTTTTTCTTTCATTTTTTTCTTTTTTATTTATTGATTTGGAGGAGGGGAGAGCTTGAAGTTTATTTATTGCTGCAGTTGATTTTTCTTTACTTAGCGATGTCTACTCCTATACTACACGGGGGACCCATTATTGGGTCTTATACCGTTAGTACAAAGGTACTTTACCCATTATTATACGGGACCCATAATTGGGTCCGGAAAGTAATATCGTTTCGGCGCTTTAAATAATCGTTAGTCTTATAAACCAATCTATTTTTTTCGATCGATCCGACATTGAAAGGTGTTGTTAACGATGGTAAATACATTATTGATTAAAAAAAATCTTGATAACAAATATCAAATACACCGAAACGAGATTACTTTCCGGTCCCCCTAATATATTTGTTGAAATATTTTAGAAATAGTTTTGGGGGAGATCATTGTAATAACGTTGGATCAAACAATTTACTGCAATGTTTAAAATTGTAATGGAATTTCAATTAAGTAGTATAAGTCGTAGAACTACGATTAAGACAAGCAAAAATGTATGAGTTTCGTCTGCACTTATTCAAATCACTGAATTATTATCAGATGAGTAATTTTTTTTTTTTTAGTATACTTTTTTTTAAAAATATTTATGTGTCGTGGCACATAAATGTGACACATTAACATAAACATCATGTGAGAGGTAAATATATTTGATAAAAATACTTTTATTCAAATATATTTACCTCTTCCCTCTCTTCGAAATCACGGGATGAGCTTTCGTCTCCTATTTCTCGTGTCCGTGATATTTCCGGGCTAGAATGTTCAAAAGTAATGCCCCAAAAAGGATTAAATTTACCCATTTCTTTTGTGTCTTTTGGAATTTTTTTTATTTCTTACTTTACACACTAGATGACTGTGGAAGCATATTTTTAATGTAACTGGAGATAGTTAATTTCAAACTGGATGTCAGAACTCTTCAAATATATGTATTTGTGATTTGTATTTTCTACTCTTAGCTCAGCTACTTATTCTCTTTTTGAATACACGTAGTTTGTGTTCTGTAATGAAATATTTTTAAATATTGTGCACATTATGGAGTCAGAGTTACATGGACATATGAAGTTTTAAATTTGGAGCTAAAAAAAAAAAAATCCCAAATGAATGCATATATTGTACATATACCTTTTTAATATACTTTTTTGAATAAAGAAAAGGCATTTTTATGACCGTTTTCTTCAAAATAATAAGATCGCTAAGGGGTTAAACAAAAAACAAGTTTTAAAATATAAATCTGCCGCCACTTTAATTATATGAGAAAAAGCAGGATAATATTGGCAAATCAGTTCTCTACAGTATTATTATAACAGTAGTTAAGACATTCAGTCAACTGTTGTGATGACAAAATATTTAATTAATAGCACAAAGAGTACCTTTATGTTAAAAGTGGTACGACATTTATGCTTAATTCAGAGCTTGAACAGTCCATTAAAAAATAAAAAATATTGTGAATATTCTAATAAAAATGTTTAAAATTTCTTTTATGAGCTTCCAGTTTTATCTTAAAAATACAAGTAATTCAATTTTGATACTAGATGTGTTTATTTGGAAAAACTAAGCATAGTGGTGGACACAAATTTAAAAAAATACTTGTTATTTTGTAACTTTTGCTACCAGTTTTAAAACTTTAAGAACCCTCCTTAATTATAATTTTTGCTAGCATCGACTACCACGTTAATTACGAACTATCGCAATCGTTGTAATTTCAGAATGTAAATGTGTAAAATCACATTTGTAAAATACTAGGCGATATAATTAAGAACAGTCAAAACTTCAGTTGTATCAAAGATAGATATCAAACATTTATTTTTCAAATGTAGATTTTTAAATTATAAATGTACCGGAATTGATAAAAATAAAGAAAACATTTCGATACAAAATCTATGTAAACAATTTTTCTCTTGGAAACATATGTTACGATGTATCATCCAAAATCTATGTAAACAATTTTTCTTTTAGAAACACATGATACAGTGTGTCATTCAAAACATTTACTTCTAAAAGAAAGATTAATTGCATAGAGTTAGTATTGAAGTGTTTCCATCATTTTGATCAATCCCTGTATGGTATACACAAGTGTTTTGATTTTCCCGGATAAATTTCATGAATGAAACAAGATTTTATCTTTATCTTCTTGAAAAAAAGAGTTTCGAATCGTTCACTTTTAAATAATTCCCTGTTTTCCTTAAATAAAATAGTGGCAGCAGAAGTTTTTAGTAGCGTGTTAGTTGGCAGCCTTACTCCCCTCCCGAACTAGAATGCACCTCGTATGCACTTATGAATTATTTTTATGTCGTGGTGAGAATATCACTTTAAATCAAATTTTTAAATCAAATAACCATACATAAAAACACCAACTTAGCTACCACTAGAAGAAATTTTCCCCAAAAGCATAGAAAGTTGACGGTCCTGAAAACGTAAATATTTATATTTGAGCCTGACAGCAACTCAAGCTGTTTGTTAAGGTAAAGTGGAAGAGAATGGACATAAATAATCCACTTAGCATAAACTAAGAAGCACCGCAACTTCTTAAGTGCAAGTGCTTTTTTATAAATAAACCAGTTTTCTTTCGGCTGAGCATTAATGGTTAAATGAGTAAATAATATTACCAGTAAATAATCAAGACCAGTAATTAATTATTTTCTCTCTCTTCACAGAACTTCCTCTGGAATCCGATTTGAGACATTTAGAAAGCGATGAATTCTGCGTATCGACGAGAAAATTCGCTGCTGGTATTGCTGTTGCTGGAATCCTTCTCATGCTGGCAGTCATGTTCCTGGTAGTGTGTGTTCTCCACAAACGTCGACGTAGGAAAGGTGCTTCCTCGGCATCGTCTATTTACTCTGGGCCTTATTCTAATCATGCTTATTCTAGGGACTAGATAATTTAAAATTAGTTCATTTTTGAAACATTGTCATAACTGTTAGTTCTTCTTTGACTTTTTGTTTGTAACAATGTCTTTCACCTAAGCCATGCTTAATCTCTGGATCAGGGTTTGGCTCCAGCTTATTAAAACTTTAATAGTGATAGTAAATTCAAGATGATGCTAGTTGCAATTGTTTCATAGGATACCGCTATAATGTTTGCAGGGCTGCCAACTGCTCCGCTTTCTACAAAATATTTGATAAATGAAGACTTGAGAAAGATTGGCTAATTTCACCATCACCTTAAATGGTTCATCCCTATATAACTGAGATAAAATTTCGTATGAACTTTCAAATAATTTATATATAGTCGTATACAACATCAAAATCAATTAAATCAAATTTACTTAACCAAGAACAATAAATTAAAACATAAATTTTGTTACCACTTGAAAAAGTGCTCACAAAGCTGAGCAATTTGATGAGGTGGTGATCGCAGACTGCTACATTTGAATTTCTTATTTAGTTATATACTTAATTTTTTTAAAAATAGTGGTGGTCAAAAAAATTATAAATTTAGTTTATAAGTTCAAGAAATATATATAAAGCATACATTTTACTACCACTTTAAATATAGAAGTAAAATTTTACGCCAAATGTGTAAATGTTGGCAAGTAGATATGACAAACAGGAAAGCCAACTTTGTACGCTTTTTTTTACGAAATTACTTTTAGTGGTAACTAAGTTTATCTTTGGTTGTAAATTTAATCTAAAGGTATTTTCCACACCACTGAATGGAAATAATTTTAAAGTTCAAAAGATTCGGCTCTTTTTATAGCTCTCTCGTTATTGGGCTTTTTAAAATGTTGGCAAAATAACCGGAAATTCTGAAAGCTTTAGCGTTTAATTGTCTATCACTCTATTAAAAATTTTGCAAAAAGTGTATTATTTGGTCGCCCTGAATATATAGTGGTGAGAAATGAATAAAACAATCGAAGTTTATCTCCTTTTAGATACCACCAGTATTATTTGTTATTTAAAATATATTTTCGAAAACTATTACACATATTACAATTATTGATGCACGACATTAAAGAGAAGATTTCTTATGGTTTTTATACTCCCATATGTTTGATAATTTTATAATACGTAAACATTTAACATTCAGCATTCCATTGTCACCTCAAAGATAGCATCAATAGTCACCCTTTTCAAACTTAAAAATTTCGTTACCTCATTATTTTGTGATTATCGGTTGTTTTATAATATTGCAGCACATATTTTTAAAAAAAATTAGTGCTTGCATTAATTGAAATTGCATTTTAAAGTACATGCAAGTGCAAAAGGTTAATCTGTTATCTTGTTCGCTCCACACATTTCACCAATGTTTCTATCACTATCAATTGTCAGTTCTTTAAGTCACGGTGTCAATTCTTCAACCTCTCACAATTCACAAACCTTGAAGGTTTTAATCTACAGTGCGCAAAAAAATAAACGGAGCATATTGAATTATTCTTGATCTGATGATCAGTTCTTTACGTTCTAGGATTCAATCTTAATGGTTCGAGGGCATGACCTCAAATATGCTAATCAAATAGCGCAGCTAACTATTTACGAAATTACTTATATTTTAAGTTACGAAATCAGACTTAAAAATATACTTTCTCTGAATAAACATGCCATTTTTTCAGAGAGAGACCAGTTTCGGATTTCTGACCCCACAAAATATCGGGAATCTGGAAATAATTCCACTATAATAAAAATGTCCAATAGTTTCGTCAGAAGAGTGATCTAAAGTTTGGACAAGTTAATATTAATTTCAAATTTTGCGTATTTAGCCATATTTCGCGAACTTTTTAAGTGAATTGAAAAATGTTTGCATCTAATCATAAATTTGTTCAAAATTATTAAATTTAAAAATTTTGAGTTGAAAGATATACAATTTCTTATACAACTTCAGAGAATGTAATTTTACGTGGCAAAATGTAAAATTTAAACAAAATCGAATAAAGAATGTAAAATTACATTATTTAAAATTATGTAAAAAAATTGCAACTCAAAATGTTTTTAGCCGTTAAAAATAAGATTAAAAAAAATAATAAATACTTATTAAAATTATTTTTTGCATGAAAATATCTTTGAAATTTTTTTAGCGAATTTTATAATTGGGTGCAAATTTTTTTTCAATTCTTTTAAAAAGTTCTCCGGATATGGCGAAATACGCAAAAAGTAAAATTAACATTGAGCCTTCCAAACTTAGGACTGCTTACTTGACCAAACAATCGTGACCATATTTCCAAGATTGCGGCTACCTTCTACAGAGATGCCAACTGCTCCGCACACGCCAAAATAATTAAAAAAAAACGGTAAATAGCTACAAAGTAAATTTTGCAAATATTTGACTACTTTTGCTTGTTATTTAATAGGTATAGCATGGCATTAGTACATTATGTGGTGAATTATATAAGTCTACGAATTGTTCAGAAATAGTGGTGGAAAAAAATCTACTAATTGAATTTATTAAACCAAGAATCACAATTGCTAAACTACTACTTTAAAATATATATTTGCTGTCCGGAGCAAGTTGGCATCTCTGCTTCTATATTTTAGAGGTCAGAAACCCAAACTTGTCGGAAAAAAAGTATGTTTATTTAGTGAAAGTACGTTTTGCGTCTGATTTCGTAACTTAAAATAAAGTCTGCACTAACTAATTAGCATATTTGAGGTCACCTGCTCGAGCCATTAAGATTTGAGTCCTAGATCCGATCATTAGATGAAAAAATTATTCAGAGTGGTCCTTTTTTTCCGCACTGTACCCCATAAAAAATTCTAGCATGGCGATAAGTCCATTGATCCTGATAGCCATGGGATTGAGGATTAATCACATGCCTACAAGCTGAAGACTTAAATGAGCCACCGATGCCTTAAATTTCACAACAGTTTATAAAACACATTAGTGTAGTCTTAGAAATCTATGAAATGAACTTAATTGCCTATTAAATGTTTCTTATATGACAAAAGGGTCATTTAACTGGAAAAAGAAATAATCAGTATAATTTACTTTAACCCTTTCTGGAACAGCAAATTTAAATTGAAAATTTTAGTCGGGCAGAAAATTAGAAAGTGCGACCTTTGGCTGTTCATTCTAAATAAAGAGACATGCTTTGACTTTTTTTTAGTTGTTTTAAGAACAGTGGTTGCTGAACTTCTAAAAGCAATTAGTTTTACAATTCCAGTGATTTAAAACATTTGTGGAATTAGTGTTGCCATACGGATTACATTGTGCTGGAAAGAGTTAATGTGGTTTCTCACTTGCAAAGATTCTTGATTTTTACGCGAAATTTTATTTTTAAAGTGTCAACAAGATGTATGCGTTAATATTTTTATCTTTGTTTAACGAAGTTGATGTGCAATAATATTGACTTCTGACGCATGCAAATAATTTCAATAAATATACGAAAGTTCGCATAAAAATCTTTAAAAAATAGTGAAAAGGGCTGTAAACGTCCTCAGGTGCGAAGATAAATTTTGATAATGATGATCTTAACCCTTTCTAAATATTAACCCTTAAATTATTAACCATTAAAAATATTAACCCTTTCTAAGGCCGTGGTAAGTATACTTACCACCAATTTTTAAAGTCCATGGTGAACTTTTTTACCATTTTTAATATAGGTCTCCATTTGCTAATAACTTCAGCTTTCTCGAAGTGCGTTTGAATAAAATTGGTAACCATTTGTTAGTTTAAGAAAACGTATAAAAGTTATGGAATGCATAATCCCTTTTGAAGTTTGTAGCATTTCTAAAATATACTTAATAAATAACGAAAAATAAAAGGCAATAAGTTCCTAATACGTCGTGGTAAATATACTTTAAAATTTAGATAAATTTTTTATAAGCTAAATGAAATTTTTTTTCTTATATGAATTACTATTCTTATTTCAATTTCAAAAATACTATAATTCAGTTTTACTAGAAATAAATGGCCCATTAAAGGGTTAAATGTTTGTAGAATTAAAATTATTCCTGCTTACAATTTTAAAATCAATTATCATGTATCACCCATATCAACTATATAGTACCAACAATGTATCACTACAAAGAATATTAAACAAAAAGTGTATAAAACAGTAGCAATACGCTTACTGTAATATGTGTAATAGTTTAGAAATTATTAGTATTTAAAAACTTATCCTTTATTTGTACTAATTTTGTACATTTTTCTAAGCCGAATGCCGACCCTGCTTTGAATTACATCGACAAAATGGAACAATATGGAATTGCAGATTATATGTTGTTTTTTTTTCAGCAATCCACTGCATATTTATTGACTGGAGAAATTTTTTACCCTTTGTAAAGTCATAACACCAGAAAAGATTGTTTTGTTTAAAGATATTTGTACATACACTTAAATATTTCAACAATCTGAGAAAAAGATGACCCACTAAAAATAGTAGGCTAAATTTGAATGTGTAACCATTTAAAAATACAATGAGAAACTGAGGTAACAGTCTGTGACACAATTAGTTTGTTACTTTTAAAATAAAATAATTTCTGTTACTATGAAACATTTCAATCAGATATTTGCTATTTCTGTGATTTAAAATTTAGAAAATTGTACAGTTTCGTGCGATTTACTTTTTAGAATTACTTTGTAAATTTTTTAATTTAAAATGGCGAATACTATGTTTTTTCAATTAGAGTCTAGAGTAATAATGGATGGTAAAAGGATGCTAGGATAAAATTCAATATTCAAAATGTGTTAATAAATGTTTTTTTAGAATTAAATGTTTTAGTTAATAATAAGTGCTTTATTTGTGCTACTCGAAATTTAAAAAATAGTGCAGTTTTTCGCTTTTTACTTTTCAAAACCAATTCGTAAGTTTTTAGATTTTCAATTTAATTTTTCTTTTTTATTCAGACAAAAAATGCTACGTCAATAAAATATCTCTAGATTAAAATTCAATTTTCAAAATCAATAATTATATGCTATGAAATATTTTTCACGAATACATGTTTTGTAGCGAGTAAAAGAAACGATAAGTCATTTTAATAGCATAAACCAACGATTTCTGTATTTTTTTTTTGGCAGAACCCACATTTTATAAATAAAATTTTTTAAGATAATTGTGAACGTTATAATCTATAAAAGACTATTTTAAAAAATTTAAAATAGAGGAATGAAGAATTTTTATAGTTCTAAGATAATTAGGTTATTGTTTTGCTGATAAAACATAAAAAAGCACAATACTTATTTTCATCAGTTTCTCAGGTTGTTTTTTATAATTATTATTATTATAAAACGTTACAATATTCAACTTTAAAAACCCGTACTTTTTAGTTTATAACACATTCATACCACTGTAACACATTTTATTACCGAAGTGCCAAAAATGGAAATAGTTATGAATTCATTTTTTTTTATTCTTTTAATTTTATTTATTTCAAATGTTAACTAGCTGTTAATGATATGTAATGAATCTTTTGGCAATGATTAATCACATTTTTTTATTTAATCTTGTTCAGCACTTCATAAGAATTATTTATGAACATCTCCATGATTGAAATACATATCATTTCAGTATTCTGTATTGGTGTTCTTACGACAGTATTTAAAGAATTTTTTTATGTGCTTTATACCTTTTCCAACTATTTACAATTTTTATATGTATGTATTATGTGTTTTATTTATATTTATGATTTTTAAAAATAAAAATCCAGCCCAATCCTAGGCAGCTAATGGATATGGATTTGTATAATGAAAATAGCTTACCGTTATGTATGTACAATGCTTGCCATGCACCGTTGAATGTAAACAGTACGCTAAATCATGTTATTGTTATAAACTATTCCTACTATAACAGGTTTCATACATTCGTGCTTTAGGTCTTTTCGAAACGTCGGTTTCTTTTCCAAAAAAGTAAAAAGTGGTAGCAGCAGTTTATTATTAGAAAAAATTAAATTTGGTCTCGAAGTTGGGCTTTTTGTTGTTCAATGAATAGTGGATGATAACGAAGCCTTACATTTCTAGTGACTTGTAACACATTTTTGAATTATTCTTGCTAGATTGGCTTCTCTGCAACAGAAAAGTTTAAAAAATATGACGTGAAGAATAGCGCTACGAAGTATGACATTAGGAATAACATTACGAAATATGACGAGAAGAATAACAGTATGAAATATGGCATTCATCGTTAAGAATAACATTGTTGAGTATGCTGTTGCGAAAAACATTACGAAGCTTTAAAAATAAATTAAATTTTAGTAGTGCATTGCAAGCATTGAAACTAAATGTAAATAAGTTCCGAGACGGATGTAGAAAGAACAGAAAAAGCAGTTTTATTGGGTTTTAGGTATAAAAGGGGTACTAAAAACTGACCTTAAAATCCTAGATCCGTTCTTGAGTAACAAATATTTTTGTACGGGCTTCGTGGTGTGCAAATTGTTCTTAGATAGTGAATGTTGAATTTGAAAAATAAAACTATTTTCCTACAATAAGCACACGACGATTATTATATTCATTGCTGGCCATGTTAAAATACTGCGATGTCTGTGTCTTGAGTAGGAAAATAGTTTCTTTTTTTCAAAACAGCTCCAAGTGTAAGATACTTTATTTCATTTTTTATTTATTCTCATTGAAAGTTATTTTACATTTGGAGCCCCCTATTTATTAATGTAGCTTTCATTTGTGTTTGTTATTTTGAATTGTATCAGACCATGTTATTGTTTTTTCCTGAAATAAAAATGGTTGCCTTTACTGTTTTGTTCCATTCTTTCCTACACTGAAAGTCTAATTTTTTTTTGACAGAATGTCACTAATAGCAATACATATCTTTATTCAAAATTCGTGTCTCTATTCACTTCCTATACCTCTCAACAAAGAATATATCAACTAAATATTTAGACTTACTAATCAAAGACAAAACAGTTAAAGCGAAATTTTATTTTTTAATGCATTGCATGCTATTGAAATAAACCATCTCTAAGAGACCTCATTACCACAATAAAACTTCATAATTTAACTAGTAAGTTTATTGGTTGTTATTAACAGTGAAGTCAACTGATTTATTGGACTGTAATGTAAAATTGTGATAATTTTTTTCAAAAAAAAAAAGTGGTAGAGTATTTATCATATACAAAGATGCCAACTGCTCCGGACACGCCAAAATAATTAAAATAACGGATATTGTACCTTAACAAGTTCACTCCGGGGTGACCCACCGATGGGTTACGCTAGATTTTCTCATCTTGCGGCGCACCGGAGTAAAAACTGATAATAAATAAATTTTATTTTTTAGTTTTTTTTTTCCTTGAATAATAAAAATCCATAACTACCAATTGTTTTTAACGGATGCAATTTTTATATTGAATTGCTTCTTCGCCGTGATAAATTTCCTTACAGTGAATTGTTATTGTTGAGAATAGATTAACTCCTCCCGAATATTATCTAATATTGAAATAGTTCTTCTACCAATATTTTCTCTTCTCCCGTACCAGTATTTTCACTTTTCCCGGCGTGAACGTGTTAAATTAAATTCTTTTCTAAACAAATCGAAACATGCTATTATTATCTTATTTCTTAAACATGAGATCACAATAAAGTGACCAAAGACGATTTTATGGTTATCATAATCAATAACAAATTCACATGGACAGACCACATCAATAATGCCAAAAAGAAAGCAAATTGAGTCCTCGGTGTCCGGCATCCTCTCATAAACGTGAAAACATGAAAAAAATTTATATTTATTAAGAGATAGAACGTTTTCGTGTGTGTTTTTAAAATTTTGAACTTAAAATATTGTCTGCATTAAGTAATTGGCATATTTGAGATCACCATCTTGAATCATTAAGTGTGAGTGCTAGAACGTGAAGATCCGATTGTTAGATCAAAAGTTATTTAATATACAGTGTCTCGATTTGAAATTTTCAACAAATTATTGAATTTTAAAATGCCTGACGACTCAAAAGTGTTTTTTCTAAGTTCCTGAATATGAAATAAAATAAAAAAAATTTTCATTAAAAAAATTTTTTTTTAATATCTTACACTCGATATAAGAAAGTAACTTCTTCAAATTTTTGCTACACACGGTGTTATTTGAAGCCCTAGGCCCCTTAAAGGTTTAATTATAAGACCCTCAATTAAGAATAAAAAATTATTTTATTCACAACATTTTTAAATGCCCCACTCTTGCTTTAAAAATAAAAATTCTCTTTTTTTTCCAAAATTTATTTATAGATATATTTAAATTTATTTATAGATATTTTATTTAGAGATATATTTTAAATCGATAAATTTATTTATAAATATAATATAATTATTAGATTGCAGTTTGTTACTGTAATCAGTGTGTCGAAGCTAAAAACACTCGATCTGTCAAATGTTTATATTTTAATTTATGAGTTATCTTTATCTGAAATTTGACCTCTTACCTAAATTGAATTTTTAACCTAATGCGTTCGTTTCTCTTTAGCCGGCCGCAAACTTATGCGGGAGATTTTTTTTTTTCTTCTTACCAATTTAACCATCTTTCAACAGCCAAGCTATTGTTCAACAAGAAGAAAATATGTCATAACATCTTCGTTCATAGGTTTTTGAAAGTAGTTTTTAAATAAATTATATTTATAGCTTTCATGAGTATGTTTTTTTAATCAATTATGATGAAACAATGCTCATGCTCAGAGCCGGGTACTTAAGTTCAAATGCGAACCTTTAAAAATATGTGTATTTCATAAGCTAACTCAAATATTTATGCGGGATTCACAATTGAAAGTAACGCCTACTTTCCTTCCGAAGTTTAAAAGTAACGCCTACTTTCTTTTAAAATTTTCTAAGAAAGGGATAAACTTTACCTGTTTTTCCGTCGAAAAGCATAAGCGTTCACGAATCGATTGACGATATTGCAACCGGTATTGCAAATTTGCTGGAACTTACGGAGCTCTAATTAATTACAATAATTGCCTAAAACCACAGTGTTTCTAGATTTTTCTCAAAATGTTGCAAATTTGTGATAGGTGATGTACTTTGTAACACGTGAAAAAATTTAGAGAACAGAAAAATGAAGCTTTACGCGTTACCAAGGCAGTTACCCATCATTGAAGCTGCAGACAGCTGCGGAGGAGAAGGATCCCCATGATAGACACAATGACAACTACCACTACCTTATGTTTGCATCATCTTAAGATCAGCTTTAACTCTTGCATTGCATCCGCATCTTAACCTCAGCCTTTACTGCCGCATCTTCATCTAACTTTAGCATCCGCCTTCTGTACCGCCTTTGTATATTCTTTTATTTTTTAATCGGACTCCCAATTTATCGCTATTATCCTGCTTTTTTTGTATAAAGCCCATTGATTGTTTATTTACTCTGATTTTTTACCTTACTCTTTTATTGTATCTCATCATTACCTTAGTCCTTTGGATGCTTGTAATTATGACTCTATGATTATGCTTAAGCACGTTCCTCCTCCTTTTTTTTTACTCAGCAATTTGCCATTGTAATTTCGCCTTCATTCACCGTCTCTTAATTCCGACGAATCGGTTTATTGCCGCCTATTACAATCTTTGTAAATCGTGAGATAATATTTATAATATCACCAATTAATCCCACTGGTTACTCCACTTTTGATTTGGCTATTTGTTCGTGGTTGGTGCTGGCTCTTTTCAATTATATGTCTCAAAAGTATACCGAATAAGTAAATACTGCTTCGCGTCAGTGCACTAAGATTTGAGCTATGTTTTAATATTATTTGCAATTGAAGGTATTATCAGTTTGTCCTGAACGCCTTGACGTCAGGGCTAAGATCAACGACAAGTAGGAAAATCGGATTGTTCGCTATAAACGTCTTGTCGCAAGGGCTAAAACCAACGACAAGTAGGAAAATTGGATTGTTCGCTTTAAACGTCTTGTCGCAAGGGCTAAAACCAACGACAAGTAGCAAAATCGGATTGTTCGTTATAAACGTCTTGTCGCAAGGGCTAAGGCTGATGACGATGGCACTGATTAAAAGTAGAAGAAATGTTAATTAGTGTTTGCGTTACCGAGAAACCGTAACATAACGCAAAAGCTCTCTATTTTCTTACTTTATTCGAAAATATGAATATAAATCTTAAATTAAGCTTATTCTAACTGCAATATACATGTATACTATAAAGATTTTTGTACTTACTTAACTTATTAATACTATTGAAAGTTGCAATATGTGCATAGCATGCGTATTCTTAAATTTATTGTAATCGATCGCGGAGTACAATAATTTTAAAAGAAAAGTATAAGAAAGTGTCAATTTTAATTTCATAATAAAAATATTACTACTAAACTTTTGCTCAGTGGAAACTGATAGTGGAAGTAAACAAACAAATTTGCTGTTTATCGCCAACATTATCAACTTCTGCCAACTTTCTTTAGTAACTATTAGTCAATTTAACGCTATTTATCATAACCTTAGTATTAATCAGCTAAAATTAATGCCAAGTGTCAGGTGGGTGACTCTATTTACTCTCAATATTAATTCTTGCTGAACTAAGGATAGAAATAGTATTTTTATTATGAAATTCATATTTTCACACTGTAGCACTCTCCTTTTTAAATTATTGCACAATGCAGTCAGTTAAAGGAAACGCATGAGTATAGCATATATTGCAATTGGAATAAACTTAATTTAAATTCAAGTTTTCAATAAATTTGAAATATAAGGAGTTAAGCACTTACTTTTTTAATTCGTCCTGTCTTCTCTTCGGAAAGGCTTTATAAATAGTTCAATTATAACATGGCAATTTTTTGCACTTTTCTTAAATGAATTGTACCGGTAATCTCTAAATTTGCTTTCTAGTAAATGGCTCTTTTCTTTTGTTTCAATTAGAATATATTACTAAATTTAGTTAAACATTATTAGCGATGAAAATTGTATGGCAATTTTTTTATGTCTCTCTAGCCCTGGTTTCTTAGGACAGGTCGGCGTTACAAAACATCAGCTAGAAGCGAGGACTAACCCTTAATTGGTCAATTTGTGAGTTAGACAGCATACCTCATCGAACGCTCAGTTTGGACGACGACTGACGTCCGAATCAACTGCTGTTGGATTACAACGTAACGTTAATGACAGAAGCAATGGCGAACAATATCCAACAGAACATTGAAATCAGCCAAGATTTTGATTTTAACGTTAAACATAGCTTCTTCTTCTTCATTAAGCTAAGCTATAATGTGTTTTTTCTTGAACAAAGTCATTATATTTTCTCTAAAGCACTGGTCGACAATAACAAAATCAATACAAATTCAAAATAAATATTTGTTTACATTATTAATGCATGCGCAATGCGAAATAATGTCTGTGTTGGACCGACTGCTCACGCTGAGCTACGAAACAGTATTTTGTTGGCATCGTTGGCCTAGATAAGGCTCTTCTCCTAAGAAACCAGGCTTTAAGTTGAACTAATATGCCTTTTCCCCATTAGGTTTGCTTTTTAATATGTAGCTTATTATTATTTTTTTAAACTTCAATTAGCACCTATTACAAAGTTCTATTCCAAGACGATCAATTTTAGCATCGATTTGCTTTAGTTCAAAAAAGTAACAGAATGAGCTAGTCAATAAAAGGATACCTTTGCAACTTATATTATGTTTAAAATAAAATCTTTTACAACATGAACCACTGCTTGTTAATAAGCAACATTTTTTTTTTATACAAACGTACATTTCATACTTTTAATTCTAATAATCACAAATCATGTAACAAATTGTAAAATATTAAAATAAGACAAAAAAAGGAAGAAAAAAAGAACTGTAGTTAAAGTTAAATTGTATAATTTTAAAAATATATACTTTAATATAAAAAAAAAATTCACTCCGACCTATTTCGTCGATTTGAGTTTATTTCTAGCAATTTCAGTAAAAGCGCTTCCTTATTTTTAACCCTATTTAATAACATCATATATCGCCAATTCCAACAAATTATTCTTATTTTGAAAAGTATGTTGAAAATTAAAAATAATGAAAAAAGAAAAAGTTAAAATAAAGAACAAACGTTTTCGGAAACGCTAACAGGCAGCACACAGCGCAATCAAAGCAACCCACCCATTAAAATGTGTGACTTTTCAGAAATAACATTAAGGTTAACGTTTTGCCAAACGTAATGCAATTAATGGCATACGTCAGGGATGGCGAACCAATGGCAAGCGACGCAATATTTTGGGCACGCCACCGATCATAATTGTTATTGCACTATGAATTGTTATTACACAAATGTCACACACTGAAACATATGTAAGAATTAAATTAAAATTCACAAGAAGCAAACAAAATAATAAACAATTCTTAATAAAAAAATTAACAATTA
The DNA here is from genome assembly GCF_982258835.1 of Parasteatoda tepidariorum. NCBI lineage: Eukaryota > Metazoa > Arthropoda > Arachnida > Araneae > Theridiidae > Parasteatoda > Parasteatoda tepidariorum. The sequence goes on along the minus strand of NC_141757.1, from coordinate 38,389,889 downwards.
ATGCTAAAAGAACAATTAATAACCATAAAAAACAAGCTAACAATAAATAACTAGCAAAAAAGTCAACAGTCTTGCTTAAACTAATGTCTTACAACCTAATATAAGTTATTTGTCATTTAATCTGCAATAACAGAAGTCCCACTGATGCTACTTTAAGTTAAATTACGCGTATAACTGAGACATTGTAAAATGTATTTTCTTTTCAATGTAAATAAAGAGTTTTGAGTTGATAGTATTTAGTATTATTATTTTCCCAATAATCATGAAGTCAAAATTATTTGACGGCACGTCTGTGATTTCATTAAACAATTTTTTTAGAGAAAATGGCACGTTGGTGTATAAAGATTCGCCACCTCTGGCATACGTTATACAGTGAATTCGCGATAACTCGAATCTGATAGGACTGACGAAAAACTTCGACATATCGGAAGTTCGACTTACCGTTAGTTTCGGTTTTGGACTTTCAAAATATTGCCGGATTATTTAATTAATGCTTATTAATCATTTTTCTGACAAGCCATTTACGATAAGACTGTTTGAAGCACTTTATGATACCCTGGTCCATCGGCTGCAACTTTGCTGTTGTGTTTGGAGGGAGAAACTGCAAGTTTACTGCTTTCAAATTAGGTTGATCACTATGTGCTGTGCATTTATCCATAAAGAGTATCACTTTTCGTTTTTTAGCAAATAATTTCCGATCCAATTTTCTTACATAGTTTTCAAATAAAACTGATGTCATCCAAAACTTTTTGTTAGACTTGTAATCCAAAGGATACGTTTTTACATTCTTGAAACATCGGGGATTTCGGTATTTTTCGATAACAAGTATGACAATTTCTCTGTCCCAGACGCATTTCCTCCAACTAGGACAGTCAAACGTTCCTTGCTCATTTTACCCCCTGAGCAGTTTTCATCCTTAAACATCATAGTCTTATTTGGAAGACATTTAAAAAATAAACCCATTTCATCAATATTGAAAACATCATTTTAACTGTATCCTTGAAGTAAATTTGGCAACGTTTCACTTAACCATTGTTCACATACTTCAAGAGGGAGAGCTTTATCTTCTCCATGAAGAGTGCGAAAGACATTGTGTGTGTGTTGCAAAGGAAGGGGCAAGATATCAGCTCCTAGGTTTTTTTTCTTGCTTTAAAAGATCAAAAAAAAATCGAGTTAAAGGGAGTAAAATTCGAGTAATCGAGAATAATTAACATGAAATTGAAGATAAAAGGGTCGGGACCTCATAAAAAAATCGAGTTATAGTAATATTCGAGTTATCGTACTTCGAGTTATAGCGAATTGACTGTAATTTACATTAATTTTCGCGCATGCGCTACGAAGCTCAATTAGCGCTTACGCTAGCGGGAAATCGTAACGTAACGCAAAAACCCTCCAATATTGCCGAAAATCACAGTAGATTTTAAAAAAAAAATCTCCAATTGGCAGGAATTTCTGATATTTGATCAACTTTGTAAAATGCAAAAAAACTTAAAAGTAAAGAAAAATGAAGGTCCACGCGTTGCTCCATTCAGTGGTGAAAAATAGGCTTTACTCTACATTTTTTCATCTCGTGATTAATAAAACAAAACTAATTTAAAAAGAACTGTATTCTCTACCACTTTAAGTTTTTAATTAGAAACATTAAGAATAATTGATAAATTTCAAGAAATGTTTATAGTGACGCAATGGTTTTCTTACTAAGCGCCTTGCCGATAGAGCTGAAGCTGCTGACGGCGAAGGTAATGAATAAAAATAGAGGAGTAAAAGTATTTTAGCTTGGTATTTCCCTGGTTTAGAGCGAGGTAGAATTATTACGATTATTGACAAATAAAATTTAAAAATGAATAACAAGAAGAGGTACAGATTTAGCATATGATGAAATAACATTAACCGTTAAGCTCCACGCTAATTTTACATGTCTTGCCCGTCAGGCCACAACGTCAATAACTACAAACTTAATCAGCAAATATTAGATGGATTTTGCTATTTTTTTAGAAGGTTTATTATGATCATGACATAAGTATAAGTGAAAAAAGTGGTGAATTATATAAATCTACGAATTATGTAGAAATAGTGGTGGATACAAATCTACTAAATTGAATTTATTATACCAAAAATCACAATAATTACGCAAATTTTGAATAAATTTTCTGCAATTCCATAAGAGAGTGTAAATTTTATAGTTCTATATCATGTTATACGCTGTCAGCCAGCTGTTTTTCGCGGCCTATGTGAAAGGTCAGTGTCAGCAAGCGGAGGCAGAAGCAGCCTAAATGTAATTTCAGTGTCAGCCACCGGTGGTTGACGCGGACTAAATGTAATTTCAGTGTCAGCCACCGGTGGTTGACGCGGCCTAAATGGAAAGTCCAGTGTCAGCCACCGGTGGTTGACGCGGCCTAAATGGAAAGTCCAGTGTCAGCCACCGGTGGCTGACGCGGCCTAAATGGAAAGTCCAGTGTCAGCCACCAGTGGCTGACCAACACCTCCTAGAAGTAGAACGGCCTCAGCACGGATCAAATTAGTAGTCCGATGTGACGAAGTTAACTGCGCAGTAGACGAAAAATAAGAAAGATGTCATTACGTTAGGGGCACTGAGCTGCGCAGTGGTTGTAAATACAAAATATGTCATTACGTTTGGACTACTAAGGGATATTTATGGCAATCCGTGCTGAGGCCTGTTCTTTCTAGGAGGTGTTGGGCAGCCACCCAATCACTAATTGAGATGTTAGGCGCGGTATTTTAGAATCTCTCTTAAAATTGCTTGTTTTTAGATTTTTGGTCGATTTGGATTTCGATTCATTGCTTAACCCCTTGGGGACATGTGATTCATAAAAGTATTCGTACAAAATCAAAATCAGGTTGTAAATAAATAAAAAAACGGTAGCTTAAATGTAGGCGCTGCTAATTTGACATACTTACTTTGCTTTTACTTTAATTATTGTTAATTTAATCATATACATAATCAAAGTTAGTTCAAAGTATAACTAAATAATTTTATTTTGAACTAAAGTAATGGTGAATTAAATAAATTAAACAATTATATAACCCCGCCCACAAATAAACTGCTAAAGAACTACTTTGAATACCAGTTTTATCTTTTTACCCTGATTGATACGAGTTTTTACTGGCACGTATTTGTGACAGTCGGCGAGAAAGGGTTAGAGATGGATTTAATTACGAGTTTGACAATTATCAAAAAATTTAAATTATTCAATTTCCAAGACATCATTATTATATTCAGTTACAGTAATTCTTTGACAGACACGGGGCTGTCATTCTGTCATCCAAATTGAATCCTGCTCAGACCATCAGCCAATAAAACTCTGCGCCTTCCTCTGACTTCCTAGAAATCTACTATTGTTTTATTTAATAACAGTTGGAAACATTTTGAATTGGAAGTAATACAAATTCTTACACCATTTTAAAGAATGTAATTTTATAAGGCAAAAAACAAAATCGGACGAACATTCACAAGAAATTTCGAATTTCAAAAATGTTAGATTTTTGAAATATCTCACTTTTGGTTGTCTTTTAAAACAGCTCGCTTTTGTTTCATCAAAACCAATTTGATTGCTTGTCAAACAAATCGCCTTTTCTACTTCTCTTTGTTTCTTACCAGAAATCAAGCAGGGTTTAATGCTATCTGTCGCCTTTCCCCATAATGATTTGTTACAGTTTATTTGTCTTAAGTAAGTACGGATATTTGATGTGCATACTGTCTTGACTTCTCGCACCAGGATTCTGAAAATATATATTACGGGTAGTCATTAGAGAAAACCAAGTATTTTAAATTTTTTTATTCAATTTCGTGTGTATTTACAGATGCTAGAGAGATATTGCTATGGATTTCTTACTGATTCTATTGTTCACCACTGTTCATTGCTTATTCAATCCTGCCGGCGCAGCACCGATTCCCTTAGAAATGGTTGATATGACTCATGTGTTTGACAACGACACTCTACACTGGCCGACAGCAGACAAATTTCAGCTCTCAGTTAGGAAAAATGGAACAACGGAGGCAGGATATTGGTAAGATAAAAAAAATCCCCTTTCATACAATAACTCAAAAAGATTGAAAACCAAACTACAAAATTAACACTGTTATATTCATGTGCATTTTTAATGTTGTTGTTGGAGATTAGAAAAAAATTGAAAAGTGTTTGACAAGTTTAATAAAATGGAAACAGTTTTACGAATTTGCAACCACTAGGAAATACTTAGAGAATTAAAGAATGTATATGTTATGGTAAAAAGTGTGGTATTTGTATCCTATTTATAAAATATTTAATTTTAATCATACAATTTACCCTTCACAGTAGCATCTAAAATAAGAATTATATTTTGCAATATGTTTGCAGTCATTTGTTCTCAAAATAAAAAGGTCATTTGTTCTCAAAATAAAAGCCTTTTTAAAAAAAAGGCTTTTTAACCAATCTATGATTCATTTCTTTTCCTCTCAATGTTAAACCAAATATCTTAAGGGAAATTAATGAAATCTTTTCGCGTTGTTCTGAAGTTAACTTCATTTGTATGGAAATGTAATATTAAAACCATATTTTCATAAATTATTATAATTATATACAGAGTTATAAGGCTAATCATGTTTACTCCTCGGATCGAGTCTCCTTGGCAAACTAGGGTAAAGAGACGAATAAAAGGAGCCCTGAAAAAATGTAGTAATGCACATTCAGGAGGGTTTTTTTTATATGATTTACAATAAATCTTTTATGTATATATACATATAAAGATCAGAATTTAGTGAATCTTTAGTGATATTTTAAAAACTTTGTTGTTTTTTTTTAGGTTAAAGATGATTTGTAATTTAAATCGCATGCTGATGTTTCTATACACTCTGAAAATGATTTTTGCAAATTTACCACAAAATCTCTCTCGACGTGTTCGTCCGCTAAACTCTTTAATTGCGTTCAGCTACATTTATCACCAAAAATCACTACTAAAATTTCTTTGTAATTTTTTTTTTATTCACTAACTTATTTTATTATTCACAACATCAACGTACATCTGATAATATTGCCCCATTTCAAACCAGAGGTGGCAACATTACTAAGAAGGTTTTTTTTCTAATGTCCACCTGGGTTGACATTTTGTCAATTCAGGCGTATATGGGCAGATTTGTTGGTCACTCACCAAAATATGTGGGTCACCGTTGCTGCCACAATAAGGACAAATAGTACAGAGAATGAAAGAACGTCCATGCCTTATTATACTAAGAATGATAGGATGTTTTTTTTTTGTTTATATTCACCACTCGATTTCAATATTCTATTTCAGTGACACCAAATATTTATCCACCCACGAAACGATCCATTTTTTCCCCCTACGTGTAAAATCAAATCATTAGTGAGGAAGTAATTCAGAGTGATGTCTTCAGGGTGGTGTAAAGTTTAAAAATATTAAAGAATTTATAAAAGCAGACGATTGTAAAGTCTAAAAATATTAAAGAAATAATGGGTTTGCAAAATCATAATTAAAATAAAGTAAACGCATAAAGAGATAAACTTAAAATAAAAGCAGACGATTAAATTAGAAGTCAATATTTAGAACGACAGAGTTGTTGATTCTTTTTAGATTAGTTTTATTGTGGAATTTGAGTTTCCTTATATCCCGTTACGGGTTTTCCAGTTGTTTATGATGTTTTCACTATCCCGTTACGGGTATTGCATATTTCTTAATGTTTGTGTTTGTTAATAAAAGTTTTTATTTAAAAGAAAAACTGAATAGTTCTTGATATAGCTTATGATACGTTACAGCTATATTTAATTGGTGGCAGCGTCGGGATCGATTTACCATTTGATTTAAAGGAATTGTGTTCCAAATATTATTCCTTATGGCTTTCTTGGGACGAGCAAAAAAGTGTGATTTGGTAGAATTATGCAAGGAAGTGGGCGAAACTATTATTGAAAATGTTACAGTATGTGAGTTGATAAATCTTATAAAAAAATCTGAAAATTACGAAGTGAATCTAGTTAAAGAAATATTAGAAGCAATTAAAGAAAATCGTATCGAAAAAGAAGAAAGAAAACGCCAAGAAGAAAAAGAAGAAAGAAAACGCCAAGAAGAAAGAGAAGAAAGAAAACGCCAAGAAGAAAAGAAAGAAAAACTACGCCAAGAACGGCAAAAACAAGAAGAACGCCAATTTGAACTCGAGAAATTAAGGCTTAGTGCCCAATTAAGTGGCCCTTCAAGTCAAAATATTGGTACTACTCTGCGGAATAAGTTGGATTATAGAAAAGAGAATTATGATAGAAGTCTGAAATATATCAATCCTAAATCCGACTATAAAAATATATCGCCAAATGTTTCCAGAAAAGTACCAAATTCTTTTATTGAAACAACAGTTACTTCGAAGGACACAGAATCTAGTTGGCTTAATATCGGTAAATTAAGTGGCACTAAGTCTGGAAATGTTGCCAAGAGTAATTCTGAAAGAAGCCAATCGACTTCCAAAAGAACAATAGTCCCACCAATAGTTGTACCTGAAGAAATGGAACCAATTACTAAAGTAAATAAGAAGTTGATTATAGATTGGGAAGAAAATATTTTTGAAAAAGTGTCAAATTGGAGTTCTCCAAGTTTTGAAGAGAATAAAAGAAAAAGAAATGAAACTTATTTTCGAAAGGAATTCGAAAAATTTGACGAAAACATTATGGAAAGTGTTAGAAATATTTTTATAGATGATTGGAAGGAACAGAGCCAAATAGTAGGAGCAGAAATAGATATGATATTGGAAATTAGTCCATGTGTACTAAACACAGAAATAAAAAGTGCAGTATCAAAAGATGAATTGTTCGATGGAGTTTCTATAGATATAGTAAAGGTGGTAGAAGAAAAGGAATATCAAGTCATTCAAGAAAAAGTTGAGTTGAAAAATGAAGAAAAAGATGATTGCCAAGCCAATCGAGTCAGTTTTGTGGTAGAAATTGTAGAAGAAGAAATAGCACTGCCAAAGTGCCAGAAAGAAACATCATATGCAGAAACATATTCGACGAAAAATTGTGAAATAATTTTGGTTGAAAATAAAAAAGTTTGCCAGAAAGAAGAAAGAAATGCAAGAATTAAAAGGATTTCGGAAATAAAATCTACTAAAAACCATGTTAGTACTGAATCATCAGTCATGAAAGAAATGATGGAGATTGATTCTAATAAAGGCAGCAAAAGTTCACCAGTGATTGTTGGTGACAAAATGGGAAGTAAAGCATTAGTCATAGAGAAACGGAAAAGATTTTCGAGCAAAAGAGTATCAAATAGTACAAAATATAAAATTGAAACCAAAGTGGTTAACTTGACACGTAGGAATGAACAATTTTGTTCAAGAAAGAAAACTCCAGCAGATTCTAAACAAGTAAAAATCTTTCATAAGAACTTTGTTATGAATGGAAGTGTCCAGAAAAGGAGCCAATGGCGAAAAATCAATGCCAAAATGAAAAGAAAGAAGAACTTTGATAGAATTAGCGTCACCCAGAGAGTTAAACTAAAATGGTCGCCAAATAATTTTGATCACAAATTCATCGATGCACGATTGAAACAAAAAAAGAATCGATTTCAAGGAAACTTAAAAGTTTTTGCGGATAAAAGTAAAGATGAAACTTTTCAGAGACAAATGTAATTTTGATCATGGAACCAAAGCGACCAAGTATAAGTGCAAAAGATATGTGCCATATTGGAAAAATTACAGTGTTAATAAAGTAAGATTGAAAGAAAAGTTCAATCATCGGTGCAAGAAACAGAAATCTAGTGTGCTTCACAGAGTTATTAAAATTTGCCAAGAAAATAATCAGTGGAACTGGAAGTTTAGGAAAAGAATTGTGGTGAGAAAAAAAACTGGTAAAAGAATATTGACATCTACAAAACAAAAGAAATCATGGCACTACGAAATTCGCCAATTACCCCAAATTTGGCTAACGTTTTAAGAGTAAAAGTAAAAATAATGATGAAAGTATGCTCTTTAAATCGCCAAACGATAGTAGTAAAGTAAAACGATAATTAAGATATACGTTTTTGTTATTAAACTATAAAACTAAAACAGTTAAAATAGTATTCAAGATAGGTTTTATAAATTATTTCACTTCAAGTGATTTTTATTTAATTAATAAGATATTTTTGGCTATTTCTTTAATTCTTTTGCTTTGCTTTAAATCTTGTTTATTTAACTGCAAACAGTATGTTGTGATGTTTTGTTCAGATTAGTCATATTTCTTTATTCATATGTATGACTTACTTTTTTTTAAAAAATTAACTCGTAAAGAAAACAGTTGCTATTAAAATTTGAATTAAAGCTTTAATTAAGGTGGAAATATAAAATAAAAATGTATTGAAGTTTTTGAAATTGAACCAGTTAAGTTTAATTTAAGAAAGTGTTTAAAAATGATTATATTGAAAATGAAACATAGGTGTTAAGCGAATTTGTTTGTAGAGAAAAGTGCTAGTGTTCTTAAATATGTTATTTTTTATGCACATAAATATTAACAAGATTGAGTAGAATCTAATTATGTGAAGCTTAAAAATTTTAAGTATATTGTTTGGATTTAAAAAACTAGTGATACCAAGAAAAAAAAATAAGCACTTTGAAAAAAATCTGGTTAGCTTCAGTTTTTAGATATTGTTGTATATATGTAAATAGTTATGTTAATTTGTATTTATTTTGTGTGAAGTTAAATTATAATATTTATTTACATTCTAATTTTATTTCGAATATTTTACTTTGATATCAAAATTGAGTTACAAGTGAATTGTCTATTAATGTTTACTGCAAGAGTCTAAAAATAATTTAGAAATTTTAAGTTTTAAAGTTAATTATTGTACATCACTTCTAATGTAAAAATTGTATCTTGCATTTAATTTGACAATTAGAAAATTTAAATTTAAAAGTGAAATGTTTTGATTATAACATAATGCATTGGTTTCAACCTAAAGTTTTAGAGGACACAAAAAGTTCATAATAAACTTTTCCCCTGATTTCTATGGAAAAGTTTTTCCAAGGGGAGAGGAGTTGTAAAGTTTAAAAATATTAAAGAATTTATAAAAGCAGACGATTGTAAAGTCTAAAAATATTAAAGAAATAATGGGTTTGCAAAATCATAATTAAAATAAAGTAAACGCATAAAGAGATAAACTTAAAATAAAAGCAGACGATTAAATTAGAAGTCAATATTGAGAACGACAGAGTTGTTGATTCTTTTTAGATTAGTTTTATTGTGGAATTTGAGTTTCCTTATATCCCGTTACGGGTTTTCCAGTTGTTTATGATGTTTTCACTATCCCGTTACGGGTATTGCATATTTCTTAATGTTTGTGTTTGTTAATAAAAGTTTTTATTTAAAAGAAAAACTGAATAGTTCTTGATATAGCTTATGATACGTTACAGTGGTCACTCAAATCAGATTTCAAATTTCCCTGATTTTTCCAGGTTTTCCAAATAAAAATCTTAAAATTTCCAGGTTTTTGTTTCTTTTTTCTTATAAAGTGTAGGATGTGTGCAAGAAAAGTGACTATATTATAAAATATTTTATTCAAAATGTTATTTTTTCAATGTATCATCTTGAGAATAATTATTTATTTTGACAATTTCGCAAGATTTTTATTTATTTTTTAATGTTTTAGTACAAAATTTGGAATCAAAAATCATATATTGACCAACAAAAGAGTAAAATTAAATATTAATATATAGTTGGTTCTTAAAAAAACCTTTTTTAAAAATTAAAATATGCTATAAAAGTTTAAAATGAAATAGAAAAATTTAGCATTAATGCAACAATTGTAACGATTTGTCGACAAACATTGCTGTGAGCGATTGTAAAAAAATGTGTGATTGGTTGATTTGCTGAGAAAAAATAATTCACAGATTTCTTTGAATGGGAGTAGAAAAGCTTTCAGAAAAAGAGTGCAATATAAAATCTATTATTATTAAATTATAACCAACTAATTTTTTGAGAATTTTATAAAGTTAAAAATACAAAAACATTTTGTCAAAATAGGAAAAAAAATTACCACCAAAGCATCGGAACAAACTTGAGCCATAAATGGATTCAGCCCAAGGACAGAATTTAAAAACAGAAGCTAATATCCTAATTTCTTTTTCCACCTCCACCAAAATCTTTTCTAAATTGCACAGTCCCACAGCGGTCAAAGGTTTCTACATTCATTTAGCAACCATGGGAGAATCTTATGTGACATTCTAGTTTAACAGAGCTGTAATGGAGCAAATTTTGATGCAAGCAAAGTATCACTGTTTGGCGATACATTTCCGTTTAAAAAAAGTGTGTATAATGGATGAAATAATTTAAATTAAGAAAACTAGTAAATAATTTAAAATAGTGAAATTAAAAAAATTATCAAAGAAAAATTTCCAGCTTTTCTTTAAAATTCCCTGATTTTTCCAGGTTTTTATCCAAATTTCCCTGATATTTCCAGGTTTTTTCCAGTATAAAAAAAATTCCCTGATAATTCCAGGTTTTTAAGGTTTTCCAGGTGGGTGGCCACCCTGGCTTTTTATTTCGGGCCCCGTACATGTACACCTTACGTAAATTATTGTTAGTTTATTTTATCCACAGTTTAAAACGTGCAATAAATCAACAAAAAAATTTCTTTCAGGGTTCAATCGGAAAGTTTATTCTCTGGCGTGCATGTCGGAACCCATATGGATGCTCCATGCCATTTTGCCAAAGGTCGTTGGTGCATTGATAAGGTTCCCCTAAACCATTTAGTTGCTCCAGCCGCCGTTATAGACATTACCAAACAAGCTGAAGACGACAGAGACTATCTCGTGAAAGTCGAAGACTTGATGAAATGGGAGATATTGTCCGGTAAAAGCCTTGATGGCACAATCGTTATGTTGAAGTCCGGATGGGGTCAAAGATGGGGAGACAGAGAGTCCTTCACAGGGACTCCTGGCTACGATATTACTCAGTTACATTTTCCGGGAATGTCTGCTGAAGCTTCAAAGTGGTTAGTTGAAAATAGAAGTGTGTACGGTGTGGGCACAGAAACGTTGTCAACTGATAATGGAAGATCTCGAGACTTCATCGCACATAGAATTCTATGCGCGGCTAATATTTTTGGATTAGAAAATGTGGCAAATGTGGAAAAAATACCTCTTTATGGAGCTACTTTATATGTAATGCCAATGAAAATAGGAAATGCGAGTGGAGCACCAGTTAGAATTATTGCCACTTTTCCGAAACCTATGTCTTCAGCTCAAAGCTGTTTGAAACCAATGCCCTTTTACTATTGAATAAAACATCAACAATATATCTATATCACATACCAACAAAACAGACAACAAGAACAGAACTTATGAAGAATAACCTTTTAACATTGCAAAGATGGGATAGTGATGATACAAAAGGCCGACACACTTATCAATTTATCCCAAAAGTCAGTAATCGAAAAATCTACTCCAACGTCTATATCAATCTATTTCTAACTAACCCATGAGCGTAAGGTAGTTATCAGTCAAAATTGTTTGGCAAAGACCCGAACTGTAAAGTTTGTAAAACTTATGAAGATATCGAACACATATACTTACTGTCTGTCCAGTTTATGATGATTTAAGAATAAAATTTTTCCCGAAAAATTTCAACTTTGATACCATTAAAAGAAACTGGAACCAAAAGAAACTAAACAAAGGAATTGAAGAGATTTTTTAAAGACTTTTTGAAAACAGAATTGAGGATCTGGCCTAAGTCGATCCTTCAACAGTATTCCCTGGATGCCCCGAAATGGGGGCAGGACAGGGTAAAGCCGAACTATTCAATAAAACAAAGATTGTAACATCTCCTTAATAAATAGACTTAAATAATTAAAGAAACTTTTAACAAGTACTACATATTTACGTAGGCTTGAATATTTGTCCTACATAAAACTTTCGAAACAAAAACTTTCAATGTAATCTGTTATAATTTTTTTTTTGTTCTGTCTTTTTTCTTCAGTACTTTTTATGATTATTTTTTTTTTTAATTCATTTCATTTATAACCAACAAAAATAAAAAAGTTAGGATTCAACTGGTTTCATATGATAAGCTTTAATGATAATAATATTGCTGTATGCTGAGAAAATTGAAGCATTACAACAATAGTATAAACATTTCTGAGAGCTTCGCGAAAGGACTTAATTTCCTAATAACGGATTATCTTGGAATTTCAATACTCACATCTCTCTTTGAAAGCAAAACATTTTTATTCTTTTCATTTGGTTTTATGGAGTATTCAACGTTCCCCTTTTAAAAAAAAATTCAGAATAAATACATAGATAAAAAGTGCTAGCTAAAGATAGGTAATTGTTACAAACTCACAACAGTTATGAAAATAGCATATTATTTGAGTAAAAGTATCATTTAATGAGACTACAGATTTCGAAAAACAGCCTTAATTGAATGTTAATTCTAATTGTGATGCTATTTCTACTATATTTTCTCAGGTCTTTTTGGACTCAAGTTTTAACTTGGTTTCCTAGTGAATATGTTGCATATATTTTGTAAATACTTATTTTTTGACCACATATTCATTACTCTATTTTGTTTTTCAATTTTTTTGTTTTGTTTTCAGACCTTGCTATGTTAATTTCATAATCTACATTTTCAACAAAATCTTATAATCTAATCACCAAACCACTAAATTAACTCTCATCGAAAAAAGAAAAAAAGCTATTCAACGAAATGTATTTTTAATAAATAAGTACACCTGGATTACTAATAGAAGTTCATTCAAAGTAAAAAGTTGAGTTAAAAGTTTTTTTTTTAATTATCTATGAAATAGTCTAGTATTTTGTTTGTTTAAATGTAATTTCTTCATTAATTGTCTAGTATTTTGCTTATTTTTGAGAAATATAGGGGGCCATATTTAAATATCTTTAGTTTTAAGATTTTCAAAACAACACATCAACTTTAGTATTTGTAAAATAAATTGAGGTATTCATTATAGAATTAATAAAAGAAATATATACATCATACACAAAAAATTAGAAATTCTGACATTGTTTGAAATTATGACTATTATTTAAAATGATATTTCAACAATTTAAAAAAAAAATCTATGTTCTTTTTTCTCTTGCAAAAACATTGCAGATTTTGTGCGGAAATTAACTTTAAAAAAATTGCATTGAGAAGTTCTACATTGTCAATTTTTTTTTTTTTTTAATCTTGTAAGAAGAAAATAAATGTTTTGAATAAAAATTTTATTCTATTGCATACAATACTATTTACTATGTGTATAATACTATCGAAATTATTAACATATAGATTAATTTTTTTATGTGTTATTAATATGGATAGTATTTATTATACCATTTAAATATGACACATGTGATATTGCCTTCTCTCCCCTCCCCCTTAAACTGTTTCAGCAGTGGATAACAAATAAACAACACAAAATATGAGAAGAAAGATAAGGATCTCTTTTATTTGTTTGTCAACAGTATTAAAAGATTGTATGGCTAACAATATCTATTATAGCTATTTATACAGGAGGGCCAACAATGAGGCAGACATTAAAGAGCACCTTTTCATTTTCCCAATTGAGACAACAGATCAGTTAAGAGAAAAACAATCATCACTAACTTGAAAACTAGAACAGGTTTCAATTACTTTTATATCCAGGGTGATGCCAGATCCCAGCATAAAACTGTTTGTTTACACTTATTTTCGTTATTATAGTAATTAGTCATACTGTAATAAAATAAAAGTTTGGTTTAAGACGTCCGCATGAAAAATTGACAACCTAAAACTCCATGAAAAATTGGTTGCACCCTAATGCAAATTTTCTACAAATTACTTTAATTTTAAAATAATAAATAAATACAAATTTACTATTTAAAAATTATAGTTCTTTAAATTAAGTAAGATATTAGTGAAATAATTTAATTGTGAATTGGTTTTTACAGAAAAGTTACTTCACTAATTTTTTCCAATTCATTATTAAAAATAATTAGAAAAAAAACATGATGCAGAAACTTACACATTTCAAACTATAAAAGTTCTTTTTGAAATTTTGTTTCTAGCATGCTTAAAAACTTTAGAGAATCAATAAAAAATTTCACAAAAAGCTATTCTGTTATTTTTAAAATACATTGATGATAATAATAATAAAAACATCTTTCTGAAAAGACTAAAGAATAAAATTTAAATTTTCAGATATTCATTGATCTTAAAAATGACTATTTAAATATTAAAATCCACAAAATTAAAATTTGTTAAATTTAATATCTTAGTAAAAAGATTTTGCCATGAATTGGATTTCCCTATTTAATATACCAAAAGATAAATCACTTTTTTAATTAGTTAATATTTTCCCACCTTATTTAATTGATAATTTATTTTGAACCAATAATTGAAACTATTATTTTCACTAAAGTTTATTGATTTTTAACTTAAATGACTATTGTCCCAACTTAAAAGTGCTCGAGTTATTCCAAATGAACTTTCAACAATCATGACCTGGCATGGTAATATACATATATAATATATATAGCTTACTCTCTTTCAGAATGAACTATCTTAAAATATAATTAACCTTCTTCATGAATATAGTTATCTTCAAAATATTACAGAAGTCCAAGGACACCACAAAAGTCAAATCTTCTCTGTACACACACCAACAAAAAATTATTTTTTGCAATAAAAAAGTATTTTACACCAAAAGAATAATAAAATGCTTACACTTTTCTTAAATACAAACGGAACATTCTGGGAAAACAAACAACAATCACAACTACCTTAAATAATTCTGAATGTTATATTTCTTCAAGGCAGATTTATAAGTTAAACATAAACAATTATAACTTAATGAGTTTATTTTGTCCAAAAAAAAAAACAATATATTTGAGCACCAATATGATTACATTTTAAAACAATTAATTTAAAATACAATACTTAATATTAATTTTTAAAAGAAGCTATAAGGCTCTAAAAATAAATAGTATAATTTAAAAACATATGTCGACACAATACCAATATACACATTTTGCAAATAAGTTCGAAAAAATTACACAAATAAAAATTTGAACTACACAGATATAATAATTTAAAATAGCTAAATGTAATTTACAAGTACGTTAAAAACTGCATGATACAATGTACATTTACAGGCAGAAAACAAGTTTCATGCAGCCTCTATAAAACTTAAATACAAGATTTGAAAGTTTTAAACTTTGTTAGAGTTTCTTCTAAGAAAGTAGATAAAATATATAATAAAATTTTTAACCATTAAGAAAACTACGACACTATAAATTTAGTGACACTAAATGTTTGTATGAACAATAACAATTCTCTCTCAAAATGCACTTTTAACTCTCACAAAATTAATTGTAAATAATCTAAAACTTTTCTGATAATAAATTTCTCTCGCTATACTTATAAAACAACTTAGAGGCACTTGTGAAGAAATGTAAAAGTAAAGTTGAGAACAAAAACAATTTTTCAACAATTTTATCTTAAAAAATGCAAAATTACCCCTTTTATCAGTGGTTCTCAAATTTCTCTAATTTCAAACTAAAACATTCATAGTGAAACCTTTCGGGAGTGACCACTCTGTTCCACAGTAATATGGTCTTTAATGGAGTTTGGTCATTCTTAGAGGTTTACTCCCATTGACTTTAACACGGTATCGAAAGTACACGATTTTTCGCAAGTGATTTTAATTTGACACAGTGTCATTTTCTTGGTTCGGAAATGCCACTCGTGCCAACATCACGAAAACCGGATCGATGAATAAAATTTAGCGGCAATAAAAATTACCACTACTGAAATAATTATGCGCAAAAGCAAATTTACCAACTATGAATGATATAACTATTTTAAATAAATAAGCAATTATGCTTTTTGTTTAAGTTTGCATTTAATTTTATATCATAAAAATTAGCGTAGCCAAATCTTTGAATCAAAAATAAGCACTTTTTAAAAACTTTTCAAGCACTTTACAAAAATTTTCAACCACTCAAGAAATTCATATTCAATCAATGATGTTATTGAAAAACAAAAACTTTTTATAAACAGTTTTAGCATTAAAAAAAAACCCAAAAAGAAACAGACGTAAATCGAAACAATCAGTACTTTCTCACACCACAGAGTGAATTCAACTAGACCTTGAACTCAGAACAAAAGTACCCTTACCCCCTATGTCAAAAAAGTGTCAGAAGTAAAATAAAATAAACAAGAATAAAATTAAAATAAATTAAAAAGAAAAAGGTTTCATAAGGATCTGATATTCTCTATCCGAATTGGAGCACTCGGGTTTCGGTTTCAAGTGTGCGCGCATGCGCAAGTCATAACGCGAGTACGACATGAAGCGTAGATTGCGTAGCGACATGATTACGTAGCAAACACCCCATTTTTCGTGAAATGCATGGGATCTACCAAATATCACTGAAGGAAAAAATATTTATTCAAGAAAAAAAAGCACTTTTTAAAAATGCCAGCTGAAAAAAAGCACATTTAAAAGCTTTTAAAAACGAAATCCCCCAAAAAGCACCTTTAAGTACTTTATACAAACGCTACGCACCACGAGTTAGCTTTAAAGCTTGCTTGTTACAGATGTTTAGTTTTTCTAAAATATATATTTTTTTTATTTAACTTTCAACTTGAAAACTAAGTTATGGATAGCATCGTATTTAGTGCACTCTGACCATAACAGGAGGCTGTGGATTTTTTTCTGATATTGTCAAAAAGAGCTTTCTAAACAAGAAACACTGACAAATATTTTCAATACATTTTAATCTACTTATTTGTTTTAATACTTTTCTATTTCGATATTTGGTGCAGTGGTTCGCCCAGTCGCTGGGGGGAAGGGGGGGGCTTTTGATGGTCTCGCCTAAAGGTTTTCTTCAATACAAAATCTATAGAAAAATTCCGTGCCTTTCAAAAGTGGTCATAAATAGAGGAGGTTGCAACACAGAAATGGTCATTCCGGGAGGTTTCACTGTACTAGACTTTGTGAGGCTTTTGACGAAAGATTTTGCAGAATCCCAACAAAAATAGATCACTTAGATTGAATTAACCCTTAATTTATTGAAATCAATTTAAGTTTTTTTTAAAATCTCATTCCTTAACAAAAATTTAAAAGAATTTTTCTAATATATTTATTATCATTATTTCCATTTTTTGAATCATGAGCATCCTTAGCATGTGGTCGTATGTCTAAAAATATGAAATCTCTAAAAGGCCATCTTAATATTTTTAAACTAATAAAGATTCCTGTACCACTATGGATTTAAATTTTATTTAAGTTCAATACCAAGTAAGACAGAAACACAATCAGATTTTAATAAAAGTTTAGATAGAAGAAAAAGTATTTTTTTCGCATGTTAAATTTAAAAAGCTATTGTAATAGTTTATTTTACTTCCATCCTTCCCAAAAATTGAATACCTGTGGCGTCTGATAAAATTTCCAATACTAAAGTTTAATTGTATTTTTTTTTTGAAAAAAAGGAAATTTGTATGATTATTATAATTAAAATACCCATGTTAGATTAAAACAAGTATGGGGCCCTGTGATAATAATCTGCTTGTCACAAACTTTTGAACTACATTGTGAACTACTTAAGACATATTCATTAAATTATAATTTGACAATGATACTTATCTTATCAATGTTTAGTTAAAAGTAGTAGTAGGAACTAGATATTACCAGTGATTGTAAAATAAAAACTCACATAGATTTAAATAAGCATAATTATTTTTGATTTAACTAGTTCAAAACGATCAATTCATTATCCTGTAATTTGTATGCAAGTGCAAGTTTGAAATAGTTGTGCAGTTTTGTGATAAAAACCAATTTAAATCAATAGAATAATTGATTTACAAAGATGATCGAATAATTTTTGTTATTACTAGGTACAATTTTTCAAAAAATGTGCAAAAGGTAGTAACAGCTTTTAACAAAACGTTTATTAAGAAATCATCTCAAGTTAAATTTTTTAAAACTTTAATTTCAATATAAAGTATAGTGCAATTTATCTTTTATATATATATATATATATATATATATATATATATATATATATATATATATATATATATATATATATATATATATATACATACAGGGCCTGTGCTGAGCATTTGCCACCTCGCCAAATGTGATAAAATCGTAAATTTGGCAAATAAAATCATGTTGTAGCAAATGATATTTTCCGCTGGAATGAAAAATATATATATAACTCGATCCTCAAAATGAATTTTTATAAACAAATCTGTATTCTTTTATTCAATTTCAGTAATTTTCAGTAGATGTGCCGCATAACCAATTAGAATCGGGTTCAAATAATACAAGTCTGAAACAAACTACCGTAAAGATGTTTTCAATAGGGAAAAAAATTAATGATAAAAATTTTTTAATATTTGCATTAAGCAAAGACTTTCGAAAATTGCCGAATACTTTTGATATTTGGCTAATAATTTAAAATCCTTAGCGCAGGCCTTGATATATATACAACTGCTTGAAAAATAAAACATTCAGGACATAGTTTTTGATTAAAACGTAAAGGTAATACATTATAAGATATTCTCTGTTTAGAACAAGACGGGTAATTTAGTGTTTCACCTCTGCTAAATTTCTTCTCATACTAAAAGTTTGAGAACCACAGATTTTTCTTTTCTTTTTAAAAAAAAGAATATATTTTTTGTTTCTAATTTATAAAATTTTTTTTCTTCTATACTTTGAAATTTTTAACACTAACTTCTAGTAACAAAAATATTTAAGGCCGCAAATGATAGGTAACTATCATTTAAACATTCTATTAAATATATTTTTTTGTGTACAAAAAATTCTCTGCAAGCAAATGACTACACAATCATGGAAGAAATAATAAATAAATTTCAAGATGTGAAACAATTAATTAATGTCTATTCAATATACACATAAAACAAGGTGAAATAAGATATTTTAAAATTATTACTAATAATAATTATTAATAATTTTATAGAGAAAGGCCACTAAAAATATTTCAGTTTGCTAGTTTATGCCATAGCAAGTCTCTGTTCTAGTATAAATAGTCAACCTCCCAAATTTTGAAGACTTTTGATGTTTTAATAAATATAAAATAAATTCTAATATTTTTTTAAACTTATTTCTATCAAAGGATTTTTTTCTCCAAAAAACTGAGTTGTGACCTGTATTGTGCTTTCTTTAAGTAAGTTAAAACTCTTTATGTTTTAAAACTGGGGGAAAAATATCTAAATTACTATTATTGTTTTTAAAAGTCGAACATGCACCAGTTTCACAAATGGCAGTGAAAAAGTCATATAAAAAAATTTGCCTTTCCTTTTGTTTGGGGACAGAAAAGCATCAATTCATTCACATATACAAAATGACAATTTTTACACAAAGTATTTCATTAAATAATGACAATATGACACAAAATAAATTCGAAATATAAAATTTACATAAAGTAATAAATAAAATGTTAATGATGTGCTTCAGGCTAAAGAAGTTACATTAAAGTAAAATAATAATTAAAAAAAAAAGCATTTATAATTCAACATGAAGAGTAATTTGCATTGTTGAAAAAATTAAATTTTATAGTATTAAATTAGACAATTACATTGTGAAACATTTATAAAAATTTTGTTTAAAATTCACTACATTTAAAATTATTTCCTCTTATTTGATAGTATTATTGCCATTACTTTACAACAGAATACACAAAAATATATGCATTTAAGAGCTACTTATATTACTATTTATATTTAGCGTTTAAACAATCAAAATAACTAATTTATTAAATCTTAAATGATGTATCCTAAAATTACTTTTTTTAATACATATTAATATTGATATGTAATATAACACTATGTTAAAATTAATGTATTTTAATACAAAAATTTTTAATTTGAATAATTAAATATCTTTTAGTCACAGCTATTAATAAAAATGTAATATTTAAATAACCATTTTTTAAAAAAATTATAAACTTTAGATCATAGAGGGAGAAATTCGCTAACAAATTTAGATAAAATGAAAAGAAAAAAATTATTATATTAAATATAATATAATATTATATAAATTATTATACAAAATTTTTTTTTTACCATACTCTTCATGCCTGAATTGTAAAACAAACAAAGAGATGTGAAAAATAGTTTTATTAGAATATTGCACTTTCCATTCACATTCGCAGCCTTAATTCGAGAATCCATCTTTTTCATACAATAATAAAATCTTTATATAATAGCTTTCAATATGTAAGTATTTACAGTATGAGTTTAAGTACTTTAGTATGAATAAAAAATGCTCTTTAGTTAGAAAAAATTAAAAAGAAAAGAAAAAGCATCAGCTTTTTTTGTATGTCTTTTTAAAAAAAATGCATACAAGATGAAAAGAATGTGAAAATAGGAAACAACTCTAACCCAAGAAATAATCAGCTCTGTACAATCTATAATCAGTTATAATAAAATAATTTGTACAAGGCAAGAGAGCCAAAAATATTGTTCAGCAGCCCTCTATGGTCAAACACAAAAAAAAAAATTCTGAAAAATACTAAGACATTGTACAAAATTCGCATCGTTAAGACAGTCTACATGAAACAAGTTTAACATTAAAAACACTAAATGTGCAATATAAATAAGTGAGCCAAAAATATCTACTATAAAACTACCGATCACCAATCGAGAACAAAATCGGAGCACAAAATTGGCAGTAATAAAATCTCGGCATTCACAAAGTTAAACCAAATCGTTTCCGTAACAAATTAATTCTCTCAGAAATATATATCCCTGCTCTCTATTATTTTGTACAAAATATTTACTATTGATAGCAATAAACCTACACCATAAGCTAATCGGAACAAATTGTTCGGCTAAGAGCCACGCATAGTATCTTCCATATCACATTTCATCTCTAAAATAAACCTCATTTTTTCTCCTATTCTAAAAAAAAGTTTCAATGATGAATGGTATTTGTCGATGTAACATTGTAAACGAAGGAATGACAGCACCGTTTTGATATCTCAACAAATCAGATATCGCAGTTCACCGGTTGATAAATGTGCTGAAGTCACATGATGAAGCTGTACATGAGGAGGAAGCCACGCTTCTTTATAAAGTACAATTCCACTGCTACTCGAGAGGAAAATAACTTCTCTTTTTTTATTAAATTCTCAAAAAATTAATAATATTAGTCATCCATCCAAAATAAAAATGAATTTCGAAGAACTTCTGGATGGCGAATTTTTTCTTTTTCTCCTTCTTTTTGCCATTTACTTGAGTTCATCAGCTAAACCAAAGCTGAGGTACCCTTTATTTTAATACTTTAAACTCTGGCACTGTACAGAAAATGAAGAAATGATGGGAGGAAATGATCACATGCTTTCAATCGAGAAGAGTTCCTTGTGAAGAGCCGGGAATTCGAGGTGTGGTGCTGAACACCTGAACTTGGCCAGTGTTTCCATGTGCAAAGAACTCAAATCACGCAGGTCGACCAGTTTTCCCATCAGGATGTCGAATGCACGGACATCTCCTTTATATGGTAGCTTATGAGTCTGATCAAGTTCATACTTTAAGGCCTTTAATATTGCTTGATTTAGAGTTTGTACGTCAAGAATATTCTTTAGCCCAGGACGGTCTGGAAAAAAAAACAAACATATACAGTTAAAATTGTAGAAAGAAACATTTGGAGCCTGATAATTTAGTCAAAAAATTAAAACAAACATTTAGCACAAAAATATATAGTAGAAAATTAGAATGAAGATTTAGAGCAAATTAAAAATCAATTAGTATTGTAACAGATATCTATATTAATAATATATTTTAAACATTTGGTGCAAATCTTCCTTTTACAAAAAAACAGAAGGCTCTATTACAGCACAAGCCTACAAGACTGGGCTCTGGGTGTAAAGAGGCACAAAATGTCTGTAGTTAATATTCATTTTTAACCATATTTTTTTTTAATTCTTTCTCTATTGATTAATCAAGATTTGATATGCATACTTCTACATTTTGTAAATAATATTATGACTCATTATTATTTGCTTTAATGAACATATGCTAATTTATATGCTTATGCAATATTGATACACATATAAATAAGAATAAGATAATTGAAATAAAAATAAGATAATTGGAACTGGAATCCTATTTTCAAAAAATACTATTAGCATTCTATACAAGATTCATAATTTAGAATTTCTTTATGGCAACAAGGTAATATTTTAACAAAAATTATACTATTTTTGCTAAATTTATGGAATTTTTATAAAAACAGCAAGTTATTTTTAAATTGAGATTTCCTTGATTTGAGAATAAAAAATAGTAGATTTCTAAAGAGGGCACTATATGAAAGTTCAGATCCTTTTAATATCACGACAAATGACCAAAAATTAGGAAGAAAATCACTTTTTATTTGTTCAGAAAAGTCAACCCTGATCTGTAATTAAACATACAACAGAATAAAAGTGTATACAACAGAAAAAGAAAAAAGGTTTTGATTAGTTTTGTTATTTTATAGCTCAAGGAATCATTTTACAATGTTGTGCACGAAGAGTTTTTCTAAATGAACTATTATTAAAGAGAATATGTTCAATATATAGTGTTAATTAATAAGGTATACCTATTTCCTAGCTAGACTTACCAAGTCAGTTTATGGCTGATGTGTTCAGCTCATTTTTAAAAATTAAATATGCTGCATTATATGCTTGCTGTTTAATATGCTGCATTTATGTTGCTTTAACATTATATAAAAATATAGTGCATTCAGTATGTGGCAACTGCAGAAAATGAAACTGGATACAGTGGATATGAACTAATGTTTGTAATAATGAAGGCTGTGAGATTTTATATTAACAAAACTGTCATTCTATATTAAACAAAAAGTGAATAAATAATAAGGATAATACAGCGGGAAAGAAAGATATATTACTTAAGAAAAGCTAACGATTACAAATGTTAAATTATTTTATAATTTTCATGAAATATTAATAAGGTATTGCAGAATAATCATAAACATGAAGAGGTAATTACAGATGATAAAAAAAGTAATACCTGGTTGAAGTAATACAGAAGCTGAATATAGAGCTAGTTCAGATTCTGTCAATTTCAACTCTGCAATACTTTTAGCCATTTCAAAAGTATTATTAACCAATTTCATTTCAGATGTATCTACAAAGAAATTTTAAAAAATTAGACACAAAATTTTTAATAAAAAAATCAATTAACGACACTAAAATGCATTTATATAGAAAATTACATATATATTTGGTGAAAACTTCATTAAATGTTATTAAATCAAAGATAATTAAAAATGTAGAAAAAACTGACACTTGAAAATCCGTGTAGAAGATCATTTAAGCAGTAATAGAAGGATTTATATTCAGCATATATATATACCAGGGTTGGCAAGGTTTAGGACAGAATGGATTAATCCACGGTTTAAACCGTCCTGTCCAAAACTGTCTTAAACTGTCCAAAACCCTTTTACTCAAATTATGTCACAATTTTATCTGAACAATATTTAAGAGGTAAAATAAACATAGAACTAATAACATATTGATAATTAAATATACTACAGAATATTTGTTTTTAAAAGTATAATGTTTTGTTAATATTGTTTGACATTTCAATTTAAACATTAAACAAAGGAAGATTAATCAGTAATCAAGTTCAATTGATCCTCTCATTCAATAATACATAACTGAAGTTGTACCTTGCCATACAGATTAAGCTATTAGGGTCCAAGTGCTTGGTTAGTCATAAACAGGTTTATTTATCTATAATATTATTCAAGAATACTGTTATTTCATTCATGTTCAATTCCTTTAGCATAGTGGTGATACATCACCAGTGTCAGTAACTGAAACTGATGTTATACCCTTCAAAACTGTTAATACATTTTTCAGTTGTTTTGTATTTTCAATTTAAACTAATATATTTATACTTAAAAACAAATTTTTTAAAAATAGATGTCTTTTTTATCATCCTGTGATGCAAAAATTATAACATTTTTTTAAAAAAATATTGTGAAAAATAAAAGGTTAATTTTTAAACAAATTTAGTATTTTTTTTTTTTTTAAGAATCCTTATTTTTTAATATTGCATTATTTATCCCTATGAAAAAACATTATTTATCAGTATTAAAAGCATATTTATATTTAAAGGATTAGGTATTCACTTTTGTTGTTCAATGAATTATGGAGTTTCAAAAATTATAAACCTTTGCCTATTATATTATATTATTTTCTTTTGATAAGTTAAAGTAAATTGTACAAAAAATATCAAATATTTATTGATACATGTAATTATTATGTGTAAAATGATTACACCTATAGAATTTTTTACCTTTTACCAAAGTTCAAGGTTTTACCCAGTTTAGGACAGTTTTATCCAGTTTAGGACAGTTTTACCCAGTATAATACAGTAAAACCCACGTGTCCTGTCCAAAACCAGTTTAGGACGTCCAAAACCCCAACCCTGATATATACATATATCAGGGCTTGAAAAAACTCAGAAATTTTACCTGTCCCCGGGGACAGCTTGTCCAACAATGTACCCATCCTTCTTTGAAACTAACCCGTAGCTTCTAAATATGTTGCTGTATTTTTAGATTAGAGAGTCATTTTAGGAAGGGAGGCGCTAGACTTTTGTGAGATAACAAAAATTGAAAATGTATCACGAATATTAACGGGAAAATGGCCGTCCGTGCGGGCGTCGGAATCGAGAAATTCGCTGCCCGCGGGGAATTTTTGACCGCTGAGGACGGGTGGTTTTTCGAGCCCTGATATATATATACATATATAGTGTTCCCCTTAAGCTCTTTGAGAAAAAGGCCCACTCTGCTTTCATTTTGATTCCAATAAATGTCCTCTAATCACCATTAATTGAAAAATTATTTTTTTTATAATTTTCTTGCATTATTATAGTTTTTCTCTACAAACAATAAGTATGATTATGAGTCAATTTTAGGATTTATGATACTTTAAAGTAAATTAAATATACACATTGGAGGCAGCTGTAAAAACAAAGTAAACTTCTAGCATTGAAAGATATATAACTACATTATATATGTATAACTTGCGTTCTTTTCAAATAAAAAAAGTACTCATACAGCTGTTGTTAACACATAAATATATAGTATAAGATGAAAACAAACTATTTCGAAAATAAATAAATAAAACATAAATTTAGGAAAAAACATTGCTTAGATTAAAATTGGAGGAAAAGAAATTACGACATAACTTAATTCTTTAATAAAGGATTTATTTATAGGAAAACTCATCATCATAAACAAATTTTTTTAATGACTGAATGAAAAAGATATGAAAAAAAATCATCTAAAATAAATAAATAACAGATCAAAAATCAAATTAGAATTTTGAAGATACACAAAAAATCCAATCCCATTCATGAATATTTTCCTTGATTAGAAAAAAAAAAAATCTTTATTTTAATTCTAAGAAGAAATAAATGGAAGAAATTTTTATGATGATGATTACCTGCTGTAGTGAAAGCTTCTGATGGCATCATAACCTCTCCATACATTACATAGCCAGAATGTGTGTCAACATACCTGCTCATTCTTAATACACTCATTTCAAAGCTACCTGCAATTCGAAAATAAACAAAATTAAATATGTATCTGGGATATTTTTTTTAGTTTTAGACATAAAATTTGATAACTAAAACAAATAAAGACGTATTAAGGCAATAAATCAATAAATATATAAATAGATATAATACAATATTATAAATTGAAATTCTCCATGTCCCCATTAATTTTTGCAGAAGTGAACGATAAAAATTGCAGCTTAAGAATTTCTGTAAATGAGTAAAAAAAATTAACTTCTTACAATATTTATTTACCTATTTGATAAGAGGTAATAATTTCAAAGGCTAAGCAATCCAAAATACATACATTTTTATTAGTTTTAATGCTCCAGAAAATTTCAATTTTTTCTCATGCGAGTAAGAAGTACTTTAGTGCATATTATTGTGTTAGTAAATATTTGTATCTAAAAATTATTTTAAAGCATTCCAGACCCAGACTAATTTCCAGCCAGGCAACCTGTTCTAGACTAATATTGCAGACATGATTAATAGGAAAGTTTAATGATAATTAAAATGATCTATATAACACAAAATTCTATAAAATGCAAAGCCTCTGATTTCAAGATTAGCAATATAAAATCTTCTACTGCACATATATATAACTATGAACAAAACTTTTCTGGAAAAAAAATGCTTGCATTCATAAGTATCTTGTTAAAAAAATATGCAACTGTTTGTCGTTGGTTTTACATTAACTTTCTGACTGTCATTAAGAAAATAGATATCATTAAATGACATTAACTCATACATATTTCACTTTGCTAAGCAATTTTTAAGTAGTAAGATAATTATCTAAATTTGGTCTCAATGGCTGTTTAAAATTTCAAATAATTTTAGATTGATCATTCAACAGATTTGTAATAGGGTTTATTCACAGGCAAAAATTTGAAAGAAAAAAAATTTAAGACAATTTCAGATATTTTCTGTTTTCCTAACTCATAGAAACACAGATTTATTTAGAAGGCAAGCAAAATTTAAGTAAAAGAAAAAATAAAAAGGTTGAAATAAACTAATAAAAAGTTTAAGATAGCAGCATTGCCAGATCTCAGAAAAACTTTGACTGATGAGAAAAATAAATCAAATGAATTTAAGCATAAAAACAAACTTATGGTTAAAAAATTGCAATATTTTCTATATTTACATACTTAAAGAACCTCTTACGCAAATAATATTAATCAATACTTTATACAACAAATAATGTACTTGTAAAGAAAAGGAACAATATTTATTCATAAAATAATTTAATTTAATAATAATTTAATTTAATAAAACTAATAGAATCCTTTCAGTTTGATAAAGTAGATACTGAATGGTAAGAATGAAAATTCAAAGATTAATGCAAATTTCAATCTCTCTTTAATAGAAATAAAAATGAATAAATAAGTATAACAATGCATTGATTTCTTTTTTGAATTGTCCTCATAAAAATTTGGTAGATTTATAAAATTTCAAAATGAAATATCTAGTTTTAAAGCAATTGCAAATATTTTTATTAGAAAATAAATATATTATAAAAATGTTGTAATATTAAAAAATAACATCATCATTACAATTAAATAAGAAAATAAATTTTTAAAACATGCTATTAAAGTTTAATTAAAAAATAGCAAATATAAAGTTAGCTTTTTATAACAAATATACATTTTTAGTTTAAAAAAAAACATAAAAAATAAATTCAAAAGATAAGATCTGTTATGTAATGAAATAAATAATAAATGGATTTATACAAATAATGTTTAAAAGATATGATTTAATGATTATAGTAGAAATACGTACTGGCTTTAAGTAATAAGATCTGGTCGTCTTGTGAAAGTTTCATGAACCCTGGTACCATTTTGGCAAACTCTATCAACTGTTGAATTATGTTTGTAAGTTTTTGAGCGCAATCTAGCCATAGCTGTTCATGATCCTGTGAAAGAAGAAACACAAATGTCAATATTATTGATGAAAATAATGCCTCCTAGAAATGACAGTAGTAAAAAAAGAGAACATAAATATTAATTATCTGTAAAATATAATTAAAACTTTTCTTTTCAGAGGAAAATTGATGAATAAAATCAACTAAATTTTCAATATGTATTTGAAAATATTTTCTTGACAAATTATGTATAAACAATAAAAGCATAGCAGTAAAATTAAATTGTTCTTGGTTTAAAAATATTTTATTGAAAATTCTACTATCATAAGGTATTTATGGAAAACGTAATCATCTTCAATAATTGGAAAGCTTAGTAGGAAGGTTTTAAATTACAATATTGAAAAAACTGAATTTTCTCCAAGAAATGTATAACTTTAGTCTTAATTATGCAACAATAATTTAATTTGAAGACCTCAGTGGATACAAATTCAAATTCATTTGGGAACTGACAGTCAAGAACAACTTTGATAAGTTTCCATTTTGATGAAAAATTTAAAAGTCAAAATTGTGAACACTATGATGCAAACAGTTTAAAAGAGCGTTAAAGATTAATAGAATTTAACAGTAGGAAGCTGGCACAATTTTTATTTATTTCTCAGTTTTGCTGATTATAAACTAGTTTGCTCAAATTCATTAAGATATCATACGATAAACTATCACTTGAAATTAATATTTATTAGTTATCAGAAAAAAGGAAACTAAATCATCTGAGTGGAGTGGATATTGTGAAGTTTACATTTTGTACAGGAAATAGTATTGAAATAAACTTTTATTAAATAATTGAATCACTTAGTTAATTACACTTAGAAATTTCTCGTAATTAGCACAACAGAAAATAGAAATAAAAACTTGATCAAACACTTGATAAAAACTTGAAATCAAAACATTTTCATAAGTACAGAACAGAATTTTAGTATAGAACTCAGAACATTTTTTAAACAAATAATTGAAACTTTTCTCCCCTTTACTTTACTAAAACACATACTTCTTTTTAAAGGCTTAATCATTTCTTAAGTAACAATTATCTGCAGTAAAAAAATAAATCGCTAACATAAATCACAAAACTTAATAATTTAACATTATTATCTTATAAGAATTAGAGTGTATAGTAATATAATCTTTTGGTATATAGGTTTAGCATTGTAAAATAATTAATACAATCAGCTGGGTGCATGCTTTTTTAAAACTCACCAAGAGAAATATAGCAGCTTTTAATTTTATCAGAAAACTTTAATGGCTGTACCAGCCTCTACCTTTTTTCACTAACTAAGAACGATATATAGCATTAAAACATTTTGATAAATTCATGGAAATTAAATCGATACATCATTTTCTTAATTTGCTGTGAGTCAGGGTTTTAAAAAGTGAACTTATGCAGCATTGAAAAACACAGTAAGAGCATTAGAAAAGTTTAATACAAAAAAAAAAACTTAAATGAAAGAATACTCTATAAAACTCACCATGCTCTTGTATACAAGAATCGATGTGACATCTGTAGGTTTCCTAAACACTTCTGCAACCTGCTCACTTGTGTATAAGCAAGTCCTCGTGTGCGCCTCGGTGAGAGTTTTCGTTAAAAGTTCTAAAAATTAAACAAATTTGTAAAAATTTAAAGAAATTATAAAAACTAATAAGTGAATGTTAATAATAAGAGAATACTGAACAACACTAAATTTAGCTAAATCATGGTATAAAATATGCCAGGCTACGTATGTAAACTGCTTAAAGTCAGATATTTAAGATTTCGGAAAGCAACTTAAATTTTACAAAAGCTCTAAAAATAAATACCCCAAAAATATTAAAAAAATTTGTATTTTTTTTCACTTCACAAATCATAGTAAAAGGATAACTTAGCTTATATCATAACAGTAAAATAGCAGACCAAATTCTACACCCCAAAATTCTTTCTGAACCACAAAATATGCCATTTATTACTATAGTGTTCAGAATGTAAAATTCAGTGCAAGAAATATAAGAAAGCTAAATAATATGTACATATTTGTAGATTAAATTAAAACAGATCATAAACAAAATGTTTTATGTGATAAATCAAACTGTAAATAAAATTTTTATTCCATCAACTAAATGTTGCATTTATTTTTATAAATTCTTTTTCAGCTAAACAGATGTAGATATAAAAAAATATATATAAAAAAATCAGGTAAAGTTATTTATACAAAACAGGAGGTAAAAAAATAAAAAAAAGAGAGAGATTAAAAGCATTGCTTAGTGATGAAACTAATACCTATTTGTGTTACACAAAAACCACCAAAACTTCCTATCTTTAGCAAGGGTTTGCCAAGGAGATTCTAACCACATCGTCTTCCACTTGGGATATTTTACGTCATTACTGTGGTTCGAGCAAGCAAATTTCATATCAACCAGCCATCACTGGCTTTTCAACCTGGGTAACCTTTAGTGGGAAGTGAATGTTCTATCCCCTTAGCGACTGCGGCCATAGCAACAATTTTGTTTTATAACCATCACTGAACAGCTGAACCAATTTTGGGCTTATGACTACTAATGTTCAACTCCGTAGCCTTGTAATTTTGAGCAACCTAATCCAGAAGACAAGGGAACTCCTGGTTCAAGTGTTGTGAGAAATTAACCTTCGTATAGGAATTTATGACAGAACTAACTCGCATTTGAGTGACATGGGGATAAAAACCACGAAAACTTTCCTCAGTCAGTCAGCATTACTCCTACAATCAAAGAAACTCCTTGTATGTGACTGTGTCTGGCAATCAATGGTAAATCAGCAAAAGGTATGTCTGGCCTCTGATTTTACTAACTCCAAAATTCTTCTGTAACACTATAATATGTCCTAAACTTGGTTCAATTAAACTCTCGCTTTCGTCTTTTTACAACTATAACCACTTTCCCTCAACGTTTTCAGTCATGGGTTGCAATGTAATTTTGAATTTGATTTACCCTACATCCCCTAAGAGCATTGTTGCAATATTTTTGAGACACCCTGCATAATAATACACATCTTAGTGTTACTAGCATGAACATTTATGAAAATCGAAAATTCTGCTAACCTAAATGGGAATTTGTAGTCATAGGTCCAGGAGGTACTACAGTAATGAGTAGACTATTGGCGTCTGCAATAGGCTCTAGCTGCTGTTGAGGATCAAATGTTGTGCTATCCACAAAATCTGTGCTGCCAAGGTCGAATTGTATGGCTTGTGGAGTGTAAGTATAACCATTAGCAGGAAATGTGTTTAAGTCACCATTATAATTATACCTACAAAAAAGAAGAAATTAAAAGAAAAACATGGTGTTCTTTTTGAAGTTTGCATTTTGTTTACTAAATTCGCATGCAACTTTTAATTAAGTAATAATAATATTAAAAAAGCAAACTAAAAAATATACATCATTAAATGTTTTTCACAAACTAAAATAAGTTCATTCTAACATAGGTCGAGATTAACGATGGCCACTGGCCGACTAAATATGAAAACAAGGCAACAAAAAAATTGTGTATCAGACACCACTTTTTCGTCAAAAATGCACCTTGTAAAATTTATTTATTTGTTGTTTATTTTAAAAATAAATATAGAATCATCGAGTATTTTATAATAATCTGAAAATTAATTTAATTCACACTTGTTTCTTAAATTTTTCTTTCATTTTAGAAATGCACCTTAAAACGCTTCCCATATTATACCCTTGCATTAATAATATTAGGTTTATTTAATCATTTAAAATTTTTGAAAAAATACTACAACTGACAAGCATTAAAATGTCCTAATTTTGCCCTTCACATTCTAAACAGCAATACTAATTTTTACATTTTAATATGAATAATTAATTGTTAGAAACTAATAATATTACAAAAAAATTTTTTTTAGATAAATCTATTTTGTGCACAAATTTATATAGAAAAATAATCTATATTAGATAAGAATCTTTATTAGATAGAATTATCTATATTTTCATTACTTCTATCCTTAAAAAAGAAAAAGACTGATAAATTTGCTTTTAATGATTTAGATAATTTTCCTTTAATGATTTTTTAATGATTTAGAAATTTTCTTTTAATGATTTAGATATAATCTATATTAGATAGAATTATCTATATTTTTATGACTTCTACCCTTAAAAAAGAAAAAAGGAAGACTGATAAATTTTCTTTTAATGATTTAGATATTTTTTTATCAATTAGAGGCATATTTAAGAAAATGACTTATCAATCAATCAATAATTAAATATAACTAAATCAGTACATTATCATGATCAGTATGCAAAAGAACATGTGCCAATAACAAAATGAAACCTTTTCTTTTTATAAATTAAGACAGCAGTGAAAACAAATTAAGAAACATTTTAATACATTTTAAAAAATCAGATTCAATATATATAGGAATACAAGAAAAAAAAAATTTCTTTCTGTTTTACACTAACCATGCTTGTTCACCTGAATTTTTTAAATAACACTAATTTAAGACCTGTGGTGTAAAGCAGGGACGTGGAGCCATAGCTTTCCTAAACTATGTTTTCTCCGGAGCTGAAGCTCTAAAATTTCCCATGCTCCAACAATTTCATTGTATCAAACAGACAATCGAGAAGCCTAGCCTATTGTAACGCATTGTCTGCTAGCAAAGCTGCTGTTCTTAGCATTAAAAAACATTTATAATGATTTATGATCAAATTCAATGTAAGATTCATTAGATTCAATTTTATTTTATTTTTTTTTGAAATTGGACATAACATGAAGAATTAAATTAAGTTTGCACTTTTTGTGTGAGCTGATGATCATACTATTTTTTTAATATTCCTTTTAATAATAAAAATTTTAGGTGCATAAATATATAGTAAAATAGTCAGAGCCTTAGGTTATAGCAGGAGCTTCAGCTTATTATCTGGGGTGGAATTGAACATCCAAAATTTTTTGGCTCCAAGTCCTAGATGCAAATTAAGTTTGATAATTGTGCCTTGTTTTTCTTTAACTTTCAGTTCATGACCAGAGATAAGCATTAACTTAAAAATAATAATAATTAATTAGTTATTTTCCAAATTATTCTTTTGAATTAAAATGTCTTCTTTTCATATTTGGATATACAATTCAAATAGATTAGAAAAATAAAATAATCGATTTCTAAAAATTAAAGACTGTTCAATTTTCTAATCTAAAATAAATTAACAACTTTCTGTTATATAAAACTAAAAAAAGAAAAAAAAAACTTATTTAAATTTGAAAAGATACGACCATTTTGGAAATAAAGAATTATCTTGTTAAAATACCCGCTGTTAATGTAGGAGACATGTTGATTGGATGAGGACGGTTGCTGCTGGTGATCGAAAACAGAACTATCGGGCGAAGTTTCTGTGGGCTGTGGCGTCGAATGGGACGGAGTCGTACCCTGAGGACGGACTAGCTGTGCTCGATGAAACCTCACCTCATCTTCCACTTTTTCTCTCTGCTTTTTAGACATGCGACCAAATTTAACCGCTGCAATGATACGCAGTGTTTAACAAAAACAGTAACACATAAAACTTTTTAGTTATTTAAAGATGTATTCAACAAAGTAAATAATACGACAAGTTAATTGATACATGTCATATACTCACCATCCCTAGACATCCCAAGTGCTAAACACTTCTGTAACCGGCAGTACTGGCATCGATTTCTATTGACTCGATCAACAACACAGTTTTTCTGACGAGGACACTGATAATTTACAACACTGGACTGGCTTCGTCGGAAAAAACCCTAAAATAAGTTTTAAAATATTGCTTAAATACAATTAAATGAAAACTATATCTGTAAAAAGAATTAAATGTTTTTGACGATATTAAAAATAAAATAATAAGCTTTGATGTTACACTCAGTATAACATCCAAACTTGTATGTAATTTTAACTACTTTAATACTTTTTTGATTGTAATATTGCTAATTGTTACAACAATTGTCAATAATTGTTTTAACACTGAACTCATTGTTTTTTACTAAATAAATAAAATAAAATAAAAATTATTCAAGAAATAATAACACTTCAGTTAATATTTCAACAAGTAATAACTGAAAGTATCAAATTTCCTAAGAACAATCTATTTTATCAAAATAACTACAACATAAAAATAAATTTATTATACACTATTAAAACTATATAAATAAAACAAATACTTGCTATTAATATACTTCTTTTCAAAACAGTAAATCAATAATTTAAAATATATTTTAATAGAATCACCTAGATATAAATATAGACCTACTGTAAAAGTGAATCATCACAACCTAAACATAAGAACCTAGTAAGAAAATTTGCCGCCTTTTTTAATTCTTTAGATTAGCACATGACAGGTTAATAATTTTATTCCTGGAATAGGCATGCTAAACATAGCTGCCAACAACTATGGATCATCCGTAGTATTTCCTTTTTATATTTAAATTGGTAATTTTATAAATTTCTTTTTAATTCTCGTATATAAGAGCAAAGTAATAAAAATCCCTATAACTCAACAGCTTTTATGTTTTTTAAATTAGGTAGTTTAATTACTAAAAAATTTTTATTAACAATATGTTTTATGTTTGTCTAAATACAATAAAAGCTTCTGAATCATGCCAAGAAAGCACATACACAAACTAATCAATATTTCTACAATTCTATAGCTTTTAAGGGCATTAGGGTCTCACTGTCTTAAATTGACTAAAACCATGAAAATTTGTTAATATTCCATGTGTAACCATTTGCACAAAATTTGACGTATTCATACTTCATAATTTTTTATAGATAATTTATCTTAAAAACAAATATTAAGCTATGAAGAATTTTTGATGCCTATTCCCAATAGTTCCTTATAAAATAATGCTTTTAAATCAGCAAAGTAATAAATAAAATAATAACTATTTTCCAGTTTTTATTTTGTTACACTCAAGAAATATCAAATAAAAATAATATTAACCAATATTTATAAAAAAATTTGTTTAAATATGAGTAAGAGTCTTAATTCTAATAAATTTAACAAAATAACGACGCAAAAACATACAAGCACTTTAAAAAAATGGATAAAAAGAATTGGAAAATTTTGTACTTTTTGAAGTTAAATAATATCAATAAAACCATTAGACTAATTTTTCCCATTTTCTTATTTATGCATAGGTTTTAGAAGGAAATATTCTCTCATAAATTGCAAGTTAAAATTTTTACTTATAAACACTCTAAAAAATTAGATAATTTAATAAATTGAGAATTGAATAAAAATTATCTTGGATAGAACAATTTTAATCATTGTGCCCTATGCCTTGCCAAACCTGATTATAAATAAACATTTTGTATTTCGAATAAATGTACAATATTCTGAATAAAATTGGGCAATTTTTATAAATGGATATACCGTTATTTTTGCCGCACTTGGAAAAAACAAGAAATCTGTATTAACTTTCTTAAACAGTGCTTGAATTTGAAATTTAAACAGAAACCCAAAAATATGAAAGAAAATAAATTAATATTCAATGTGTAATCAAATGAATAAGAAATATTTGACTGTTAATGTTTGATGAAGACTGATTATTGTGAACAAACAAAGGAGAAATAAAAAGATTATTCTTGGTTTAACTACTTTATTGAAAATAAAGATCAATATAAATAAAAAAAAACTATTTATATTTTTTATAACAAATAACATACTTAAAATTCTCATATTTAACAAAGAACAAAAACCTTATCTTTAAAAAAAGTATGCACACTAATATGATTTATAAAAAATAGAAATGCAAAAATATTTATAAGGTACATTAAAGGGAGATTTTTCCTTTTATAGACTTACTAAGATTTGGATAATTTCAAACAAAAACAAGTAACTTAAGTAGATATATTTTTTTATACAAAGTTATTTGTTTTTCTAAAACACTAACAAAGCCTTAAAAAAAGTATAATACATCAAAAATTAACAAAGCACTCCTTATTAACAAAACATGAATAATATATATATATAAACTGAAATAACATTTCAAGATTAATTAGACTTTTTAAAGTTAATTAAAGTTTATGAATATGTAGCGAAAAACACTTGCAATTCAACTATCGCAAAAATATATACATATATATTCATTGAAACAATATAAAAATATATTTCTAAAATATATAAATGTCTTTTTAAGATTGTGTAAGAAAAATTTCCTTAAAAGAAGTAATTCAAATATTAATAGAATCTGTAATATGACAGACCTGAAAATAAAAATTCAAACTTAACAAGTCATAACAATCAATTTTAAGTAAATATATATATATATATTAATGTATATTTCTTATATACAAACAGAAGCTGCGGAAGAGGAACCTAAAGCTTCCTCACAATTTATAGATGAAGACACAGCTTCTTTTAAGATAACTATTTTTCACTAAAAATTTGTGTAATTAAATTTGCAATTAAAAAAACGTACTACAACAAAGCAAAACATAATTTAAAAAAAATACCATCAAATGAAAAATAAATTTACAGGTAAACAATTTGTTTTATTAATTTAAAACAAATTGAATTATTAAGTTAAAATTAGAAGGTCATGTATGTATAAACAGAACTTCCGCAGTTACTGTATACAAAAAAATTTCGTAATAAGAGTTCAGGTAATAACTTCAGTTTAGAGGTAATTAAATAACTTTTTTTTAAATCATACAACATTTTCAATTTTATTTTTTATAGATGAATCTCTTTGGCAACAATTAAATTTTTCATTATGTCAAAACGATTTCCATCAGGTTGCAAAGACAGCTTTTTGCCATCTTCAGTTTCAACAATAAGAAATCCATATTCATCGATAGACTTCACAATTGCCTTTACGTTAGTACCGGCTAAGGTGATACTCTGGTCTTGGTGAATCCAGTACTTGTAATACAAATCCAAAAACCTTGCAATACCAGAATCGGTAAAATCATTCACCAAAGTTTCCAATTCGTTTAAAGTGGAAGCAATTACTTCTTCAACTTTTAACGGCTTTAAAGACTTTCCATGCTTTACATTGAAATCTTTAATAACACTGTTAACACATACTGTTGGATGCACATTGGCAACATTAAGTCCGATCCCAATGTAAGTATGAACGACATCACCTTGTATGGTAGTGTTGACAAGAACACCGCCAATCTTCTTGTCTTTTTCATAAAAAATGTCATTCGGCCACTTAAGACGGAACTCTAAGTTTTCGTATCCATCTTTTTTTCGCAATCCATGGACAAGCGCTAATGATGCCATGTGTTGCATAAGCGACATTCTTTGGCCGAGTTTCGACGAAAGCATCAATGGAAAATGAAGAGTAAAAGCGGCTGCCCCTTCTGGACTTATCCACATGTTTTCGCCTCTTCCTTTTCCGGATATTTGACGACTGGCTATAACGACTACGCCTGGGTGATTAGATAAATGCTCTGCAGGGTACATAGTTGATGTAACAACTGGGAAAAAAACTACAGGTCTACCAAAATAACTAGTTCTTAGAGCAGAAAAATATGCTGATTTATCAAAGAGGCTAGGTTTTAAATCATCATAATGAAAAAGCAAAGGAACTTTAATGTCAGAAGATTGACCTTTTTCAGCTGATGATTTTATTGATTTTTGTAACGAAATTTCTGAAATTGACATAAATTTCATCACATCTTCAATCTGTGCGTCCTTTTCAACAATCACATAGCCACATGATGGTGCAGGTATGTCTGAAATGTGACCTTCTAAGTTCAACTTTTCAGATAATATACTTTTTAAGACTGAAAGATTGGCTTCAGAATTTTCTATTCGCTTCTCTGTACCTGAAGCAGAAATATTAAATCCTAAATATACGGATGATATAATTATTGTTCCATCACTTAATTTCACTTCGAAAATCACTGGTTTATTTTTATCGTCATGTGCAAGAACGCATCCATTTTCAGTTGAGAACATGTACTTTCCACGATATAGGTCAGCATTTGCTAAACCTTTATAAGTAACAGAAACAATTTTTTCTTCTATGCATTCATAAGAGCAAATGCCTGGAACTTTAATGTTTGAACTCACAGCTAATAATTTACCTCCCTTCTTCACAAACTGAATGAATTCCTTCACGATATTTTCTTCGATATCGTCCGAAATAACCACTAATAGAACGGCATTTTCCATCCAAGGTGTAGTAAGCACTTGGTCTTGCTTAAGATGATAGATCAGATATTTATCAATACATAAACATTTTCCAAGATTTTCGGCCGCGTGTTTATATATTTTTTCAGCAGTAAAAACCAACACGTTAGGAGGTTTGACTACAGCTGAGAAAGAAGACATTTTTCTTAAAAGTTTAAAACGATAATATTTTTGATAAAATGCAAACGCTCGGTAACAAAAATTAACATTAAGTTTAATCAACATGAACTTTGTTCAAGGACATTCCTCATTATAGCTTAATATTTTCACTTCATCTTACGATGAATGTAAATAACAGGAAGTTAGAGACTAAGAAGAAAAAAAAGTCCAAGATGAAGATATTAACTTCACCTAATTTTTTACTTACGCGTAGCTGGTGGCGTCATCTAGGAAAAAGTTTCAATACTGTTGTCATTAAGCGTAAATACGAAAGTTTAATTCAAGATGTAGAAATGACACAAAACTTGAAATTAATTATAAGTGAAATCAGCTTACTTTGCAGCCTTCACAAGTAATAACACCGTAATGAACTCCTGAGGATTTGTCACCACAAACTTTACAGGGAATGATTTCAATTTGCGCTAAAAGAAAAAAAATCAAATTAATTATAAAAATGAAAATTAATTTAAAAGTAAAGCACTTCCTATTGTTATCAATTGATAGAATTTTTAGCAATAAAAATGTTCTATAACTCAAAATTATTTTAAAAATCTCACTGTTGCATTTTTTATTCTTCACTAGTAATTTGTTAAAAGGCATCGCCCTCGTGGCCTAATGGATAAGGCATCGGTCTCCTAAACCGGGGATTGCGGGTTCGAGTCCCGCCGAGGGTAGAATGAAATATTTTGTTGATTTCATCAGAGATTATAATTTTAAACTTTCTTTCTTTAAATGCAACAAAAAAAAATTCTGAAATTTTTTATCTCATTATAGACCTCTTTTTTTTTCATCATTTATTTTTTATGACAAGGAGATGACAAAAATGTGTTGCAAAAATTTTTGGACAATAATTTTTCTCTGACAAAGAAAAAAAATAAATTTTTAAACAACTTTTGAATAAACTAGCATATATATTAAAAATAACATAAATCAAAATATATTGAAATAATAATTTGTAATAATAAAATGCAGAGTTTGCGAGTCTTGTTTGTGTGTCTCATAAATTCTAGAACCATTTGAGCTAGCATTCTGAAATTCGGACAGTGATTGAAAGAGGCAGTACTAAAAATCGATACTAAAAATCGCGATAAAATTTTCATTATATCGTTTGGGAGAGACGTTTGAATTTTAGAAATTTCTCACTGGTCACCATGCCAAATAGCCATTGAATTAATTATTTTTAAAAGATAACATTAATGACGACTGACTACTAGCACATGCCGTTCATTAATAATAATAAAAAAAAAAAAAAGGATTTTATTGCACATTCTTCAATATGTAATTAAATGTAATATTTAAATATATGTAATAATATGTCAATATATATCATTTTTAAAATAAGTAACATTTAAATATGTTAAAATAACTTAAAATTAACGGTATTTGAAATTTTAAAAGAAAAGTTACTGACTGTAAAGTAAAATTAATGGAGAAATAGTACTATATCGTAAAGGAGAAAGGTAAAAGATCGGCACATTGTTAATAACGCCTATGATGCATGCTTAATTTTGGTAATAAGTACTATAACTTAATAAACAATTTATTAAATAGCAAAATTAATGGGGAAACGGTATTCATTCGTTTAGAAGAAAAGTAAAAAATCGCCAAACTTTTATTGAAGTCAATAATGCTAATTAATTATGTTAATAGGTTGTAACTGTAAAAAAGAAGGTATGTTCTAAAAAGCAAAATTCATGGAGTTAAGTAACTTATTCGTTTAGGGCAGTGTTTCCCAAAGTTATGACTTTTGTGTACCCTTTCTAAATTTTTCGTAAAACTGTGTACCACTAATGAAAAAATGGATTTATTTTTTACTAAAAAAAATGCACAAAAGTTAAAAATAACGACTGGCTGTTGACACCACTAATTATTAACTGTTAACTCTGCAAAAAAAAAAAAAAACCAATAGAAAAATACGTAATCGTAAATTTTCATAGCTAGTTTTGTTTTTAAATAAAAATTTTTGAAATTTTCGTTTGTTGCAAGATATTTTGTACCACACTTTGGGAAACTTTGGGATCCGTAAATTTTCGGCCCACAATTATTGACGCTTCGTAATAGGCATTACTGGTATTTAGGTGATTGGTCCAATTTCTATAGTTACCAAATATATACTAATATAGGTAAAAGTATTATGTTAGTATATTTGATACCTATTAATATAGATATTTACTGCTGTTTAATATAGATAATAAAGAGGATTTTACGGCCCTTTCGAAATGTATAAGAACAGGAAAAAATCTCTTGATAGTGGTAAATTTTGACTATCGTAAGTTGGTCTCATACAAGAACATTATGCCAAATGATACTGAATAGAGTTGATCCTTATTTTGATAGAAATGAACTTTTAAAAATGTGTTTTATTTAATCTAATAGCGTAAAGTCACCGGAAAAGGCAAAAAGTAAAAATAAATAAAAAATTTTGTTTTAGTTTTATTTAAAGTTTTGACATACTTGTTTCAATTTAGGGCATCATTTTGTACTGTTACTTAGTACTGATTCATTGGTTATTTACTTATTGCTTTCACCCTGCACGAGGAACGGGTATGCAACTAGTAATTTATTAAACTAAGTTTAAGATCCCACTCATAAACTTAAGGAATTATAACTAATAGGTAAACAAATTGACACATTAAGTTATTTGCGTTATATTTAACATAACATTCTTAAAAAAAAAAAAAAATTCTTTAAAAAAGCAGGAAAGATTATTTTTTAAATGAATAATTTAGAAAAGGTTTTTAACTATTTATTGTTATTCATTATTTATAACACAGTTAATGAAGAACTAATACTAATTCAGTTAGTAAAATTTATTTTGTTTCCATTTTGGTAAAATATTTGATTTTGATTCTACATCAATCTCTAATAAATTAAATAAAAAATTTTAAAAAAAATATTTAAAAAAAAGCATTTAAAAGAAGCATTATTAGCGATTTAATTTCAATATATTAATGATTAATTTAATTCGAATAAATCGGAAGGTTCAAATTTCCATAAAGCTACAGCTAAAAAACTGCCAAACGCTTTGAAAAAATTAAAAAAAAAGAAACTTTAAAATATATTTTGCACAATTTCTTCTGTATTTACAAATTTCACACTTTCTTTACACGGGCGCAGTCATAAAACTATTTTTTTTTTCCTCTAAACTTTACTACGTGCTTCAATAAAAGTAAATAAATAAATATTGCGGCAGATCAAAGGATATTTCCTAATTTTTGTTCATGTTTACTTACTGGAAGCCTTGCTTTTTCGCCCGCTTAAAGAGGGGAGTTAAATTTTAATAAGGATTTCTGTTCTCTGAACTCGTGTAATAAAATAATGAAATTTAAACTTCGGAACTGATATAGTAATAAAAAAAATACTGTATAATATTCTCATGAAACATTTACAGTACTTGCATATAAAAACATTTCCTTACGTCTATGTTAAGGAGTAATTTTCATGTAAAGG
This sequence comes from Parasteatoda tepidariorum, assembly GCF_982258835.1. Taxonomy (NCBI): domain Eukaryota; kingdom Metazoa; phylum Arthropoda; class Arachnida; order Araneae; family Theridiidae; genus Parasteatoda; species Parasteatoda tepidariorum. The sequence continues at coordinate 38,348,705 of NC_141757.1, read as the reverse complement.
AGTGGTTTTTTCTTTTAAACAATTCCAGTAATATGGCTGGGTATTTGCAGTTGTAACAATTTGCACTTGGTTTGGAGCAGCTTTGAAAAATATTTGTGTGGGCTTTTAATTCATCGCTTATTTAATTAATGTTTTTAAAATGAAGCCTTACTTAATTAATGATTCAAATTTAATTTAAATTACCCATTTCTAACATTTCTACACAAAAAATTATTTTTTTTAAAAAAAAACAATTTAAATGAAAACTTGGGGAAAAATACCTGTTTTTGAACAAGTGTGGTAACATTTTCGGAAAGGTTCCTTTTGGCGTAGTTGAGTAATTAACAATAACATTAGTTGAGTAATAAACAATTTTAAAATAATTTTGAACAAAAATACTTATTTCGAAACCGGTTTAAGAAACTAATATGGACTTGAGCGGCTTGGAATAGTAATTTTACATTTGCAATTTTTAACAAATGCAATTGGTAGTACGTAGGGAACCGATTATCCGGAACGATCGGGACCATCGCTATTCCGGATAACTGATTTTTCCGGTTTTCTGAATCGCTACAAAAAGCCGTTTTTTTATCGTTAAACCCAACTAAAAAAAATATATATATATTTGGAAATTATCTTAAAAGGAAGAAAAAACGATGAAGTAATACATTAATGATTATTTCTAAACTGATGGTAAGGTAAACATCTTTCAAAAAAGAAAGAAAAATCCTAAAATCTTATGAAGAAAAAAACATCTTTTTAAAAAATTAGCGGGAAAATTTATCGAATTTTGTTCCGGTTTTCTGATTTCCGGATAACGGGTTTTGTACTATATCAATAGATGAATCTTTAGCTATCAATCTTCAAATCAAATGATGCATAGTTATTTATCTTTGCATAAAATGTAATTATTTTCCAATTATTTGTATTTGTCACTGGGGTTTCAACATTACGTTCTTATGTCTCATTTAGACTGTATATCATGATTTCATTACACGCAATCTTCTTTATTCATCAGGTCATAAAATTTCATAAATAATTTTTAACAAATCTCTTCATTCCATCATTTCCTACGCAATAATTTCCATCGATAGGCATGATTGTTCCCATTTCCTCATGCTGTTGAAAAACTACGAAGCTTCCGGTTTTATTTATTTATTTATCATCATTATTCGATTTCTTTCTTCTTCTACAACAGGTCAGTCGGAAAAATGGCGACCGCTTCCTACTTTTCATGCCCCATTAATTGTTGCACGAGTCTATTTTTTGGACAAGCCGCCCAAGTTCCCCACATAAAGCATCACGTTCTGCTCAGATCATGTTCCACGTTTACTTCCTCATCTAAGACAAGAAATTTTACTTGCAAATATGTCCCAATGTTCAGTTCATTTAGTGAAACCACATTTTTCCATCAATACTAATGAGCTTGTTCGCTAGAAATTTCTTTGCACGCAATTCTTAATGAAAACGTTACCCCGGAATTTTATTGCATTCGTCATAGACTAATATAAAAATGTTAACTCCCCATCATTATTATTATTATTGCTTTTAATATTAGACATCACAGTTTCATAACAGATTGTTAGCTTAAAAACAACATTATGCTAATAATTTAAGAGGAATATGAATTATTATTTGCAAGAAATTCTGTTTAGAACGGATTTTATGAGCGATATTTTTTCTTCACTTGTAAAGTCTGAAACAAAAATCAGAGACAGTAAAAAGGAACTTAGTGCTAACGTTTTTTTTTTTATTCTCAATTTATCTTTCCATTAATATTTCGAATTTTATGTTTGCTAAAAGCGCAAAACTTATTTTTTAATGTTACTTCTTTCTTAAAGCCAAAATATTGTTTGAAGTATGGGTGACATTTAAATGATCGAATAATTAAAGATATGAATAGATAAATAAATAAATAAGAAACGGAATTAAATTGACAGTTCTTTTTATATCAGGGACAAAATAAACGATTTTTTAGTTTAATTTGTAAAGACAGTATTATAAATATACTGGAACGTTTCGCTTTGTACTTATAAAATACTTTATTTTTATTTCGTTAGAGTAAGTGAAAAGTTAAAAATAAATAAAGAAATAAAGAATAACAAAAAATAGTAAATAAATAAATAAATTTTTTAGTTGAAATATGATATATAAAGCTTTCAAATTTTTCAAAAATTTGCTATAAATAACTTGCAACTAAAAAAAAATTTGGCTTTATTTTAAAATAATGATTATTATTAAAATGTTACAATCCGTGATGATTCGGTGTTTCACGATTTAATAAATCATACGAATTTGAATACGGAATTAATTTTCGAAATAGTTTTCTGATTTACAATTTTGAACTTATGCGTTTATATGAAATACAAATGACGCACTTACAGCATTAAGCAATAAAAATTGTAAAAAAACTTTCATTTATTTATTTTTTAAATATGGCTTTATTGTAAAATGATGATTGTTGTCAGGAATTTATAGTCCATGATGTGATGATTTGGCGTTTCATTCGAAAGAACGATTTTGTTAATCATACGAATTTCAATACGGAATCAATTTTCGAAATAGTTTTCTGATTTACAATTTAGGGCTTACAGGTTTGAATGAAATATAGAAGAATTTTTGAATTTAATCGAGAAATAAAAATTGCAAAAAAATTCGACTGCGGAATTTGTACTTCAACAGCGAGTAACAGAACCCATTGCAAAGCAGAAGGTGCGAACATAATCAGTCTAAAGACCCACAAGTTTCTACTCCAGATACTGAGCATCTGTCTCCGTTATACAGGAAGTTGGGATCTGCCATGAGAGGTGGTTTGGCCTTCACTTAGCTCTGGTGTGGTCACGTTTTACAACCGAGTTTTACTACGAGTTGGAAGCAGGAGCAGAGGATGTGAGGGAGTAACGAAAAAAAACAATTAAAAAAAAGCAAGAGAACCTTGGCCTTTCCCAGCAAGCAAACAGCCCGATACTTCTGTCTGATGGACTGAAGAAAGGTGGGGAAATACGTTAGTTCTTCATCTGGCTGCCATTTAAAAAAAGCTGGATTCATTTATTATTATTTTGCTGTTAACAAAAGCGGAAACAGATTGCTAAATCTAGAAAAACTGGGTTCTTAAGAGTAAGTTGTTAATTTATTACTGGTCTGCCTATGGAGGCACATAGTTTACGCGAGTTAAAAAGGAATATTTTTTGTCTGTAACTCTAATCCATCCATAGAGATAAAATTTAATTATTTTAGTCAACAATTTATGCTTTTGGTCATTACCGCCATTTATATTCTCGATATGTTGTTAATTACTAACGCTAATTACCTATATCTTTAATATTATGTTAATTACTAATGTGATAACGATTCTGAAGTGTTCTCACGTTATCGTGATAAATACGAAATATATGGTAATTATCGACATTTTTTTTTTAAATATTTTATAATCGTCGTTGAACAGCCGACCCAATAAATTATCGACTCAATAATGATAATTATCAAATAAGAGTCTAAAATCTAGCGTTAAAAAACATGCACAAACAAAAAAGAGGAGTAAAACACTCCATATTAATTTTTTTTTTTTTTTAGAGTTCTTTGATCAAACCAAACCAAAACTTCCAACAATTCTTTATTATTTAAAAACAAACTTTATTTCTCAGTTTTTAGCGCGAAATGAAAATAGTTGTCTTTAAAATCAAACAAAACTTAATCTCAAAGAGAAATAAAAATGAAAAAAGAATGTAAAATGAACTGTTCTAGGTCAAAATTTTGTCAAACGATAAGAATGAATTATGAAGGACGTTTCAAAAAAAAAAGAACTGAGGCATAACCCAAGAACATAAACCGGGGGGAAAATTTTATTAAACGAATCATCGATAGATCATTGACAAAAAGGAATTGAATTGAAAATTGAAAAATAAGTAAGCGACACGGAAGTAAGAATTGCATTATTAATTTTATTTTAAGTCTAGACGAACAAATTAAAATATGCAAACAAATTAAGAGTGGTATTTTTATAGCGGAAGAAAGAAAAAGTACTTTTAAATGATGCCTAAAACAAAACAACATAAGTTTATATTAAAAAGGATTTGATTGGAATTCAATAATTACAGTAGATTAGTGCTTGGGTACCCACAACCAATTAAGTATATTTGTTGGTATCACAAATTATATATAACAATGTCAATATTTATAAATCCATATTTATATTATTATTCAATATTTAATATATTATTCAATATTTAATTTATTAATCAATATTTAATTTATTAATCAATATTTAATTTATTATTTAATTAATAGTAACTATATTATTTATTAATTAACAATTAACTTAAATGAAACTTCATTTCAGAAAATAAGAAGAGTAATTCATGGTGGGTAAAAGCAATATAACTATATATCGTGGAATATCGATGTTTTCCGATAAATGATGTTTTATTCCGATTACGATATTTTAAAAAGTTTTCTCAAGAAAAAATTGTGAATATTAAGTTTTACGATAAATATTTAATAGAAAATAATTATTGACGACGATACTATAACTATCATTATTGACAATATTAATAGCGAATATGATAACCTCGTAAATAATATTGATGACGATAATTATCGAATACGATAATGTTTTGATCATTAACACATCAAATAAGATAATATCGTGAGTAATTTCGGTAACAATAACTATCGAATACGATATTAATTCACAAATTTAATTTTTATTATGAAAATATTGGCTGTAGGTTAGTTAAATTGGAAAAATTTTGCGGTATATCTTGAAATATCGAGAACTTCTGACGATATAACATAAAATAAACCAAATGTTGTTCGGAAATTAAGCATTTGATTTGGAATTGAGACCAACTTAAAAGAGATCTTAAGAAATACTAAACTATCCGAAAATGTAGGACTCTTAATTCGACAAAATGATAAAAAATAATATTCAAATTGGAAAAAAAAAGAAGAAGAAAAAAACAGACAAGTGTAAAATTGTAAAAAAGTGTAAAACATTTAAAATAAGTTTCAGACAGTTTAAATCTTGATTTTTGTAAATTAAAGTTTTGCAGAAAATATGTACGCAGATAATAATTTTAATTTATTTCTTCTGTTATAAATGCAACTGCAAGTAACGAGACTTAACAAATAAAGTCAACCAAACATAAAAAATAAAAAAAAAATAGAAAATTTAAAATATTTAGTTGGGCAGCGAGTGAAATAAAATGATTAACAATTACGTAAAATATATAAAAAATAGCTAGCCAAAAATTTTTATTCGATTTCACAATACTATGTTTTGATAAAGTACAAAGATTTATTTTTGAAAAAAAAATCGATTATTAAATAAAACGTTTGTACGTAACCGAAATTCATCAAAATATTTCTTATAAAATGTTATAGAGTGCCTTTTGTGTATAATTAAGTATCGACATATTAATAGCCTTAAATGAAGTAATAATTCAAATAAAAACTAATGGTTTTTGCCTCTGATTTCAAAAAATATCTTTCATCTGCAAGTTTTTTTTGTTTTGCACATTAACAATTATAAAACAAGCAAAATAAATTTTCCAAAAGAAAATGTAATTTGTAAAATAACAATAATAAACTTAGTTGAATCGTATTTAGGTAATTCATAATACAAAACACAAAACTAAATATTTTAATTACGCTATTTTTTAATTTTATAAACCCGAAATACATAATATGATAATAATGCCACAAAAATTCATCTAATAAAAAAAAGAGAAAGAAAAAAAACAATTCGCATAATAACAATAACAAACTGGGATGAATGTATTAAGGTGATTAATAATAAAAACAAAAAACTGAATATTTTAATTACACTGAATTTTTTTAAATTTTGGATAAGAATAAATAATAACATAAGGATATATGTAATAACATAAGAAAAACACGAAAGCTCTTATTCCAGAAAAGTAATTGAAAAAATTAGAACCGGTCCGAATGAACAATTTGCAAAATAATTACCAAATTCATTCAACCAAGAAAACGATTTTTTTTTTCTCAATTTGTTTCATTGTTTCATCATCTTAAAAAAATTAACTGGTGATTTTTTTAATACTATTGTATACAATTTTTTTGTTGTTGCTATTATTTCTCAGAAAATTTGGTTTTTGAGTTGTAATCCTGTATAATATTTTGTGTGAATTCCAACCATGCATTAAAGCGTAAATATGTGAATAGATCGACGGAGTTAAGTGAAACTGAACTGTAAAAAATCGAAACGAATTAATCAAAGTAATTATAGTAAATATATTAATATTTAAATGAGATATTTTTGATGACTTAGAAGACAACACCGTAATGCCAGAACTAGTACAAATGTATGGAACATGTTATCCAAACAAATTTAAAATGTGTTCTGCGTCACGAAGTTAACTATCAACAGGAAAATTGGAACAAAAGTATTTACCTGTGCTTATCTGAAACGCTATTTAAACTTCAAACGCATAAAAAATAGTAAATTAAAAAATGGCTTAAAATTATTATTCTTAGTATCAATTTCAGTTTAAAAATATGTTAAAATAAACATAAAATCATTGACTAGAATTTGAGAAAAAATATTTTAACTAAAATGAAAAAAAAAAAATCATTGAGTAAGTTTTAACCAGCTATAAATTCCGTAAATTAAATGTTATATATCGAAGATAAAGTGTTTAAAATAATATTGCTAACCTCAACCGAACCAAGATCTGGTTTTCTTGACGTTTTATTTACCGCTACTTGAACCGGTTTCATTATTCATGCCTGAACACTATTTTTTATTACTTCCAAATCTTGCTTATTCTGTAGCGCAACGAGAATTACCTTCTAACGGAGCAGACGATTTCAACAATTCTACATTCCATGTATGGCCTTGTATATAGAAATCCCTTCGTTTCACCTTCAATTATTATTATTATCTTATTTTCCCAGCCATTTTCTGAAGTTTTAAGTTTAAATTTTCTCTTGCTTTTATTTTATTTCATTCGTTGTTTCTCAAAAATAATAATGACTCAAATTTATCATAAATTAACAGGAAATGAAATTTCATCAAGGGAAAAAAATACATTAATTTTTATCATATATAGTTCTTTAAAAGAATTAAAATTTAAAAATTCAAATTTTATTTGATAAAAATTTCATAAAAAATACATAAGAGCTAGTAAATTTTGAAGTTATCAAGGCTGTTTGTGACAAAGTTCTTAATTTTTTTAAAAATAGCCATGAACGAATAATAATCACTGTGACGTCATTGCATCAAGTTTATATTCACCCTTCTCAAAGGAGAGCTTCCTAATAAGTAGGAAGATTAGACTTTACACTAACACACCTCAACTTAGTGGCTTTATCATATTTTTAACAATTCTTGTTTATTTCTTTTCCTTTAAATCTGTTATACGATAAAATCTACTACAGAGAAAAGGAAAATCTATATTAATAATTTATGGGAAAGCATTTATATAGTAACCATGAGCAATAACACTTATTTGAATTTATTCTTTTATTAGTTTAATAGAATTGAAAGTGCATAGCTAGCATATAAATTTATAGATATTGCATTCAATATGAAAATAAATGCAAAAACTACAAAATTGGGAAGAGTTAAAACCTTTAAATCAAATCATAATTTATCCTGGGTGTTAAGTAAAAGTAATCTGTCCTAAAACTCGAATATCGTTTAAAAAAAACATCCAAGCATAACACAGAATTGGAATAAAAACAAATAACCAAACGATTATAATAAAATAAATCGTCCAACTCGTAGTCAGGCTGATTACCATAGCAGGGCTATCAGTGAGAGGTGTTGCCATTTTATCAAATTTTGCAGGGGGAAAAAATCGCTTTTTTTCATAAACTTTAGCACAAATTAGAAACTTCCGAAATACTTTTCTATGTAAACATTACAAAAATTAAAATCGCTACTTAAGTTACGCAACCAATAAAAATTAGACTTTTCGAAACTAATTTATCGAAATAAATTTAAACTAAATTACTTAGCTTTAGAACTAAAGAAAGTTCTTCAAGTCCTAGTTTGCCATGCGTTACCTAGCCAACCAAAATAATCATGTAGATAAAAATGATTACTTAGTTAATCGAAATAATTGTTAATTTTTTCATATTCTTTTCTAAAACAACGCAGACAATTTTCTGTACGTCACCTAGTTCTAACCTACTTTAACACTTACAATTCCTTAAAATAAAGATAATTTTTATTAATAAAAATGAACACAATTCAACAACAAAAAAAAATTGTTTCACATTTAAAAAATTGTTTCATACTGATTAATATGACTGCTTTGTGCATCATAATTTTGCTTTAAACAAGAACGCGATCATTTTACGAATACATTCGTTTTCACGTGCAACCAAAATAAACAGTAGAGTGAAGTGCCAGAAAATAACATTCTACAGAAGCAAGCGATAAGATATTTTACGTCACGAGTTGTTTGTTAGTTTGCATATTTGAAGTGTTTAGATGAGCAATAGTTGATTACAAATTTTTAACTTTCTCAAAATCTTCGAAAAGTTTTCAGTGGATAACCCAGAAGCATATTTAAAGAGAACTCAGCAGACATTCACGAATTTGGGTGGAGTTGGAAAAACGAAACTATTTTTAGTTCCACTCAGTGGGAAGAATCCTAAAAGCTTCCTTGTGGTTTTTGTTACCTCTCCTTAGAACCAGTTGGAATGAACACGTTTTGGGTGTTTTTATGTAACTGCTGTGCGACATTAGCGATAATAATATTGTGTAATACATTGTATTGAAGCTATTATTTTTCGTCTATAAATGTTCAGTTCTTTTTAAATCTTGCGAGTAATATTTTAATGTTGCAGATAACGTTAGAAAATAAACCAAAATAAAAGTTGAAAATTTTGATTAATATTAATCACATATTTGCAAGAAACAAACAAAAAATACCGATTATTAGTCGTACTTAATATAAGAATGTAACACAATATAAAATTATGGACTTAACTAAATTTCTACTGTTTTAATTTTTTAAAGAAATAAAAATAATCAAATAATTCTGTTACAAAAATTTACAATGGTAAATAAAAATTTACAAATAATAAATAAAAAAATAAGACATCAAAAACAAATCGAAGTACAGAGATTTTAGAGCAATATATGGATAAGATGTAATTAAAGAATATCCCACATCATAAAATTCTAGACATAGAAACCTTCTACTAAAAAAATCATTTCAAAAATCAAGAATAAATAAATATATAAAATTTCAAAGTTAAAATCATTTCTAAAATCAAAGGCAGAATCTTATGCAAATGCAATTGATAAATATCGTGCAACATCGAAATCTGGACTTAACAGAATTTCTAATAATTTAAAATCATTTCAGAAAATAAAATATAATAGAAATGAATATTTTCAATCCATATATAACGGCAAAATGGCACACAACATTTCTGGACTTAGGAAAACAATAAAAATAAATAGAAATAAAATAATAATAAATAAGTAAAATACAATAATAATAAATAAATAAAATTTAAAAAAATTTTGAATTCAATTAATTTCAAAATCAAAATAATTTAAGCTGCTAAATAAAATCAGATTTAGAAATTCCTACATATGACTAAGGCATAATCTATGACAACAATAAAAATTATATTTAATAATTTTAATTTTTATTTATTAAAATTATAAATTTTTTTAAAATTAATTTATTAAAATTATTGATTTTTATTAATAAAAACTATAATTATATAATTTTTATTACATCTGCAGCCAGTAAAACATGATTAAATTTTAGAACAAAAATCCTTTAAAAAATTTAACCCGCTTCATAATAACACTGTACATAAAATAAAATTATTTAAAGAATAAAAATTTAGAAAATTAGTTCCTATTTTCTACCTGCTAATTAAGAAAAGAAAAAGTCATTCCAATATAACCCCCCCCCACGAAAAAAAGAACTTAATGAATAAATAAACAATTCGTATAATAAGGGCATTAAGTAGTATGCAAAGAAAGCAAACACACCAATTTTAAAAACATTGTTCTTCAACCCTTTTAAAGAAAACTAAAATAAATTCATTTTGTATTCATGTGATATATTGGAATAGCTAATATTCAAATGAGTATAAAATGTGTAGTAAAAATGTAAAATAATAGAGATGCATTAAGATATATGTTGATACTTGGTACTTAAAGAAAAAGCACAACTATGGTTGCCCAAAACAGGTTTTTTAATTAACAAATTAAAGACCCATAACGAATTTAAAAAAACGCACACATTTTAACATTATTTAAAATATTAATTAAAAGAAATTAAATGATACCAAACGCGTGTAAGGTCAATCACGGACAGCAATTATTTGAAAACATTGCGAGTGCTATAATGTTTGGGTTTCACATAAAACATGGACGGATATGACATAATATATGATATATGACATAAGGCATTGGCATTACTATCTCCCATAATGATATCGTTATATAATTAATAATTTAAGAACGCGCATTTACTGCATTGGGCGTTTTCACTTTTTTTTTTCATTTTAATGTTAGTCTTTCCTATTTAATGTAGATTTCAATTAATAAGAGTAATTATTATAATTTATATCATTAAATTATTATAAAATCATTTAATAATAGAAATCGAATCTGAAGTATCTTGACTTATTTTGAAATTCAATTTTTCACGAACTATTCGACCGATTACGTTCAAATCTTGTATTTTGCCATATGAAATTAAATTCTTTAAAATGATGTGAAAATTTTACACTTAACAATTAAATTTTTTTTTAACATTCTTAAATAAAATAATAAATATTTATTAAGTTATTTTGTGCATGTAATTATCATCGGATAAACGAATTTTATAATTGGGCGCAAAAAATTTTGAATTCGCTTAAAAAGTTCTCTAAATATAATAAAATACGAAAAAAGTAAAAATTAACATTAAGAGGTTCAAACTTTGGATCACTCTCCTGAGCAAACTAGTAGAACCATATTTTTCAGATAGCGGCTACCGCCTATATTTTGGGAATCATAAATCCAAATCAGTTGAAAAAAAGGTATATTTATTTAGAGAAAGTACGTTTTTGTGTCTTATTTCGTAACTAATATCGTCTGCAGCAATTAATTAGCATGTTTGAGGTCACCCCCTCAAACATTAAGATTGAGTCATAGAATGTGAAGATCCTATCATTAGATCAAAAGTTATTAATTTTTTTTTGTTACACGCTTTACATACTTATCTAGCTTTAACTCAAATAATGAATTTTAATACCGTTAAAAATAAAAGTGAGTTTCTACAGATAGTCAATATAAATTATTTATATTTACTACAGTAATCGATGTTACTTATTTTGATAACGAGAATATTTTAGGCAGAATTTTCAATACGCAAAATTTCGAATTTCTATATTCAAAGAATTATTAATAATACAACAGAAATATCCAAACAGTTTAAGTTTGAATCAAAGTGAATGAAAATTTAAAGTGGGTAAAATTAATTAACTTATTTTTTCATTAGAAAAACAAATATAAAAAACTTAACAAATTGAAAATTCAATAGAAGGAGATAAAACTAATTGCAACGAATCCATTTTTTCGTGCATTCCTCTTTTCTTATTTTTCACAAAAGTTTGATAAAATAAATTAAAAATAGAATAAGATATAAACAATAATTGAAAAAGGGGAACAAATAATATTATTGAAAAATTCTTCCATTAATATGCATGCTTAATATTTCTAATATGGCATTGTTTTGTCATAAATATTTCGATCTTTATGCTTTATGTGGAACAAAAACACAAATTAAATAACCTAATACTGGTTTTTATTTCAATTTAAACATAAATTAAAAATAAAAACCAGTTTTATTGCATTAAATTTCTTCCGGGATTATTAATCAAGTAGGAAAATTGCCTTTGAACAATAGAAATGTTAAAAGGAATTTTTCGAATGAAGCAGCTTTTTATAGGTCATTTGCCGTTAATAATGATAGATATTTTTTAAAATTATAAATAAATAAGAAATTTATATATTAGTAAAAGATGAAAAAAGAACTATAAATGATTCAAAGATTTAATAGTGGGATTTATATTTAGATATCTAGAACATATTTGCTGCATTTTTTAAAGGTGCTTCATTTTTATATTAACGAAGACAAAAAACAAAATAAATTATGTTTTAAATTATTCTATGCCATTTACTTTTTGTAAAAAAAAAAAAATTTCTTCAATTTATTAAAATAAAAATCTCTAATTTGGCAAAAAAGAAATTCAAAATAATAAGGAAGAAATTTTAAAACAAATAACATTCAATATTTTAACAGCTTATCAAAGTCTTATATGTCTACATAATTAAAATTGTGTGGTTTTTTGTTCTAAATAATTAGAGTTTGAGTCTGAAATTTTTTTTTTAAATTTAAGTGTAGATATTCACATACTTATACAAATCTTTTGTAATAGTTAACTTGTTCTTTCATTTACAAAAAAGTTATTCTTAATAATTAGTTATTTGAAACTGAGTGTCAGATTGCTTGTCTGGGATTGTCCATAAATATTTTTATGGCGTTTTTAGTTATTCATTTTAGTTTTTTTTTATTTCTTTACGATATCAAAGGATATTATTTAAGAATCCTCTTCACTTAATTATGTCTTTAAGAATACAAGTGATTACTGTGTTTGCTTTTTATTTTTCCCCTTTGTCAAAGTTTTATTTATTTTGAGTAGTTTTAAGTTAGGATAATTAAATTAAATACCAAATACATTCGATATCCCATCACTTATATTTATTTAGTCTGAAATATTAATATTTATCTGAACTGCACTTAAATAATAAGGTTATTAAAAAAGTATCGTTATTATAATATATTAGGACAGGCACTCAAATGAAAAAAAGCACTGAAACAAAACTCACTAAAACCAAACAGGCACGTAAATGAAACAATCACTTTAATGAAAGAGACACTCAAATTAATAGCTCACTTAAAGGAAACAAACACCCAAACAAAACCTACCAAAATAAGCCATTCAAATGAATCACTTACTTAAATGAAACAAGCACTTAAACTAAACTCACTAAAATGAAACAAGCACTGAATACCTAATTCCCACACTTAAATTAAACAAACATTCAAGCAAAATTCTAACAAGCAATCAAATAAACCAATCGCGTAATAGAAATAGACACTACGATGAACACACGCACGTAGATGATAGAGGTGTTCTAAGAAAAGCACTCACTTAAAGGAAACAAATTTATGCTAAAATAAATGGACCATTGAACCACTACCTTAAATGAGACAAACTCTTAAATAAAACTCACTAAAATAAAACTCACTAAAATGAAACAGACACTCAAATGATTCACTCACTTAAATGAAACACTCAAACAAAACTCACTAAAATTAAACCGGCACCTCAAATAAACCATTCACCTCAATGAAACAGACACTGAGATGAACATAGATGACGTTTATATTCAACTCAGACGCTAAAGTAAAAAACGTTATTAGATTTTTTACTTTAGCGTCTTTATTTAAATAAATTCGATTTAGCATTAATGAAAATTAATAAGATACTACAGATTGAAAGCAACTAAACTTTAATTTGAGAATTTGTTTTATGTGATCGAAAACTTAATCGCACCCTAAGATAAGAATCGCGAAAAAATTGTAAATAGTTTTGAAAATAAATTACGAAAAAAAAAATTTGAATTTCTAGTAAATAAATATTAAAATAATTAATAAATAATGATAAAAAAATATGCTCGATTTTTTTTGTTTCTTTTTTTTTTTTATAAATCAAATTTTGCGAAAATAACACAGTAGTTGAAATGGATATCAGTTTAAATGAAGTGGAAATTAAAAAAACATGTAAAAGGAAAAAATATACAAAATGCAAATATGGTATGAAGTCAAAATTTATCCCTTTTTTTGTTAACAATAAATAAAACGAAACGCTTTCATCCTTCATTCTTTCATTAATAAAATAAAATATAAAATAGTTAAAAGAATTAAAAATAATTTTATTCTACTCATTTATCATTAGGCGACAGCAAAATATCTATACTTTTCCATGAATTTCATTCGATTTCTCGTTCCTTATGGAATTCCATATAGAATAAGTGAACAATCCCCCACGTAAATCACCCATGTGAGTCCAATGACTATACCCTGTAGCTAGGTGGTGGTTAAAACACACAAAAAAACATAGAAACAAGCAAACGCGGAAGTTAAGCTGGCCTACTTACCTATCGCCATCATTATTCTCTTCCTCCCGTTTCCTCCCCTCTCGGGGTGCCCCCAACAATGGATTTTTTTTTACGGTTACGGTTCCGGCAATGTGGAATTATTGAATACCCTTAGACAATTTACAACCTGCATTGTAATATTATGTAATAACGCAGTGATCAACTCTCTATTGTAATGGATGATTTTCTAAACGATGCTAATCTCCTTTCCACTATATGTAGTACCTATACAATATTATTCTATTCAAGAATTGTCTTCGACAATTTACTGATTGTCATGTTATGCAATAAAATTTTACAAAAGAAAACAATTCTGATAACTTTTTAACGAAATTTTAATGAATAACTAATTAATATATTAAGTTTTTTAATGAATAACTTTTAATGAATAGCAAATAAACAACTGATCTATATATTTAATTTCTAAAATGAATAACTTTTTAACAGAGACGCAATACTTCAAAATGGTATTGGTTACAGATATAAATGAGCCACACGTAAACATGAGATTGTATTAAAATTTTCCTAAAAAATAAATAAATAAACAATTCTGATATCTTAAAATTGTTAAATTGAACTATGTTTCGGTTCAAATTGAATTACAGTACCGTGAAATCAATTTTGAGAACAATGATAATATGGTACGACTTAATAAATAATAATAATAATAATTTTAAAAAAATTGAGCGATATTACGGTTTAACACATTTAAAAATTTCAAACTATGTTCGACTACAACAACCTACCAAACAAGAAAACCGATATTATAACGTCTAATATAGAAATACGACAAAATGTTTTATTGTGTGATATTATTATTTCTTTTAGCAGATAAAAGATATTTCTCACAAAATATAGCGGAATAAATATAATAGATAAAGCTAATATTCTCAACTTTTTTAAGTAGGCTGTATAAAAGGCTCTTTAGGGGCTGTAATAAAATAATTTATTTAAAAACTGTTTCCCAAGGTTTTAAACAATGTAATACATTCAACTTAGCACTATATTAAGGTTTGAAATATGATATATATCTTAGCACTATCGTAAGGTTCGTAACACCATATTCAACTTAGCAGCACATTGAAGTTTAAAATATCACATTCAGCTTAGCACCCTATCAAGGTTTGTAATATTCTATCCAGCTTTACACCATATTAAGGTTTGTAATATATTTTACTTAACACCATATTAAGGGTTGCAGCAAATTTAAGCTTTACTATGGTTAAACACGCTAAAAATGTGTCTTATTATGTGAAAGTTACAGAAATCTGAAATAATGGACTAATTTTAGCTGCATTTCTAAATTCTCAGAATAGAAGATAAGACAAATTAATCATAATTTGTGGATTAAATACAGTTTAATATTTCAGAAAAACACATCTTTATGAATTAACATTATATTAGGATAAAGTATTGCCATCACACTAGGATAAATGTAGTGTCCAGGTGCGTGTCATAGCTGCCATTCGAAAAAAAATTAATACAAATATAATTAACTTTTGTAATATTTGAGTAACACGCATCCTCCTAACAATGGCAAAGTTTATTGACATCCATAAGAAATTTTCATAAAGTCGATAAGCCTGCTAGCAATAACATGCAACGTATAGAATGCAGTACATAATATTATATAGCTTTATTACAATACGAAACAAAATTAATAATTTTTAAAAAAAACGATACAATTTATGCATCTAACAATGAAAATAACTTTTCCTTTGTTATGAATGGAAAAAAGAAAATAAAAGAAAGTTTAAAAAAATATTGAATTTTTTCAGCTTTATTTTGCCTAAATCATTTTATAATAAAGTAATTAATACTTCAATTTTTATTTAAAACATTCGCGTAAGGTTAATCTTGCTAATGCTAATCTAGCATCATAAATATTAAACAATGACGCCAATTCATTAATTGAATCATTCAGTGATATTCCAGCACTAGCTTGAAAATGAACATGCTTTTAGAAGACATTTCTTTCATGTCTAACAACCCCAAACTCAGAAAAAATCTTAATGCATCAAATAAAATAAAATAAACATAATAAAAATCTCAGCGGTTTCCAGTAAAATCAGAACTGACTGAAACGCTAATGGGATACCAGCAAGTGACGTAGTGTCGGTATCTCGATACAGATTGGTTGTTGAAACGTGGCATTTGTTTACGTTAGCAACTGTTCTTTCCTTTCTACTTCGAGTAAGCCTAACCCGTCAAGTACCATTTCTCTTAAGGGACACATTCTATATTCTTACATAAAGATTTTTTACAAAGGTTTCAATTCTTTCACTATATATTTCATATTTAACACAAAGACATGCATGAAGCCATGTAGAGCATACACAAACTAATTATGCATCAAAGTTGCCAGGTACACAAAACAAAAATATATCACGGTTACAATAAAATACATAAACAAGTTATAAATTCAAGTTAAGTAAGAGACGTAGACGAGAAAAAAATTATATTTTAACAAATTTGATGCGCGAAATGGCGCTGTATTAAATTAATTTAACGTTATTTAACATGCTAACTTATGTGAAGAAACTAAGCTCAACTTCAACACGCCATTTTGTTAATAAACTGTCGCTGACGTCATAGGTCACAAGTGTGGGTATCCGTGATCTTCTTTTTCTCGAAGTGCAAGAACCCAAATGTATTCACGCAATGTGCCATGGTTTTGTCAACCTCGTCAATGCGGGCACAAGAATAGTATATATATTAAATTATAAATAAATGACATTGATTTATTTAACAGTAAAGTAATTCAAGATGAATTACCATTTAAAAAATATTTCAAATGCAATTATAAGTTTTAGAGTGTTGCAGTAACTTGGATCCTTCTAAAACTGACGAAACTTATAAATATTCGCTAGCAATAGCCTATCATTCAAATGAATGCAACGTATTTAGTGCAATAGATTATTACACGATACTGATTTATTGATACTGGTATAACTATACTAAATATATTAATTATATTTATATAATAATTATATTAATACTAATATTGATTTATCCTTTTTGTCCTTTTAATAGTACGGTTCCATTTTTTTTTCCAAAATATAAGCACTGTTTTATTATTAGGATTTACTTTCTAAAAACAAACTTGTTCTGCCTACCATAATATATTAATAATATAAATATTTATAAATCAATCTTAAGTCATATCACTGCATTTTTCACTTATTTAAGCCTAAAGCGCTCATTTTTCAGCTTAGTGCGGTATTTAGCAGAAGAAAAATGCCCACGTTTAAACAACTCTATTTTTCCATTGCTCAACCATATATATTTTTTTTCACATCAATGTAATTCAAATTTTGACGACTGTCACTAATGTGTTGATAATTGTAACAAAAGACTAAATTAGTAATTAAACGAGCGACTAATTGTTGCATAATTGGCTGAAAAAAATCTAAGTATTCATACGCAATTAGTCAGTAAATATTTATGATGAATTGCTAAAATAACTAATCACTTATATGAGTAAATCATAACATACTATGAAAAAAGTAGCAACCTTTCCAATATTAATTTATACTACTAGGAAATAAAACTTACTGATGATAATTTAGTTCTCTTGCTTCAAACGGCAGGAAAAGCTCAACTGCAACCGTGATTTGTCACCTGCTTGTTTGAAATACATAAAAAGAATCCACGAGACCGATCGTGTTATTTGCATAGCTGCCCGTGTTTGGAATAGGATATTTTATGATACATATCGCCTAGTACCATGTGTTTCGAACAAAATAAAATGCCTTACGTTTTAATAAACGGACGTTGTATACTTCTCACAAATTTGGATAAATCACACGTATAATGTACTGAGTACAGAGTAACCCCAAACAGAAGTATAGAATAACCACAGACAATCTCAATTTCCTACGATTTTTAATAACTTTACATTCATGATCACAATAAGATAGTAACAAAAATATTATAGAAAATAATATTTCTAATCGAAAACAAGTTAGTAGAAAATAACAGTTTGAATTTAGGAAAGCAGAAGATAACAGCATGTTAATGCAGCAACCTGGCCACTAACACTCAACGAATTCTTTCTAACTGGTTTTATTGAATTTCCTTGATTTTTGTAACCGGTGGCAAAATTTTTACTAGCAATTTTTACCCGATTTCATTCTTGTATAAATTAGAATATAGGGAGCTTTGTATCGTAGACACAATGTTTTTCTTTTCTAAATTCACTGAATTTGCAGGGAAATTAAAAATAGATTTTTCTTCATTTATACCCACGAATTTTTCTTAATGTTTATGAAATCGTAGCAAATAGTTTTTGAGTAACAGAGCATCCGGCAAATATCTTAATTTTTTTTTAAATGAATAAATAAAATTGGGAAAAATTAAAGCAAAAAATTCGTGGGAGGGAAAAAATTTCTGGAAAAATGCTCTGGTATTTGGCACTGGTGGAATTATTCTTTTATTGTAGTAACTTTTTTTATGACTACTTTAAAATTTAAGAAATAAGAGATCATGGATTATTGTAATGCTACGTATTTTTTATTGTTACGTTAACCTATTGTGCGGGCGATTCAATTACATTTATTGTATTCCAAGAATAACAGTTAACATATAGCTGCTTCAAAACTAAAACGACACATCTGCAGGCATTACACGTTTGCAGATGTGTCGTTTTAGTTTTGAACCAGCGATATAATAGAGATAAACATAGTACACACACATTTAACTGTTGTAAATAAACGCGGATGTTAAAAATGTATAGAACCATAAGGGAAAAAAGGAAAATTTCAAATAAATAAATAAATAAAATATCGTTTTTTGAATAAAAAATATCCAAGATATAAATTGAAACTTTGGTTTTAAAAGTAATATCGATTGATAAGAATTACACCAATCGATAAAGACTTTCCAAATATAAAAAAAATTGCAAACTGAATTTAATTTATAAATATTTAAAAATATTAGTATTCAGTATTCACTTTAATAAAAACAAAAAAGGCATCAAAATTAAAGCGACAATGATAGGAACTAACAATAAATAATAATAAAATTTCTGCAAGTGGTTAAAATTTTGAAAATTATAGCTGTTTTATGATTCTCAGCTTATATTTACTTGATATAAATCATAATCGTAAAATCAGTTTAATAATTACTTTTTTTCATCCAGTTCTAGAAATCTAGAAATAAATAATTTTAGGCACTATTAATTACTAACTAAATTCAACTAATATTTTTTTTTATAAATTAATTAAAATGCAACAATTTTCAAAAGTAGGTTTTAATAAAGACATTTTTGGCGATATTAATCATTTCGACAATTTCAAAAATAAATTGAATAATCCGTTTTGTTGGAAAACTAGGAAAAATCTAGAGAATAATATCGAAGCTAAAGAGGGTTATGAATTACTTTAAAGATGAGACATTATATTTTAATAGTTATATTTTTATTAGTTAATTTGATAACCAACTTCACAGATT
This sequence comes from Parasteatoda tepidariorum, assembly GCF_982258835.1. Taxonomy (NCBI): domain Eukaryota; kingdom Metazoa; phylum Arthropoda; class Arachnida; order Araneae; family Theridiidae; genus Parasteatoda; species Parasteatoda tepidariorum. The sequence goes on along the minus strand of NC_141757.1, from coordinate 38,329,063 downwards.
TATATTTAATACAAATATGAATCTGAAGGCTTAGGTGAATAAAAAGAATTATTTTCCTTAAAAAGATAATTGACGTATATATATATAGTTAAAAGATATATGAAAAGATACTCTTATTATTTATATTTTATTTTATAATTTTATAATCGTCCTTGAATAATCGACTTTTGGAGAATAAAACCCAAATTTGAAGAGCAAAGAAATTTTTGGCAATATTAATGATTTCGATAATTTCAAAAAAAATTTGAATAATCGGTTTTGCTTGAAAAGTAAGAAAAATCTAGACAATAATATCGTTACAGCAAGTTGCGTGTTACTTTAAAGAAGAACATTATCTTTTATTAATTCCTCAAACAATTTGATAACCATCTTCAGATTCATATTTGATTCAAATATGATTCAAATATGAATCTGAAGATGATTTAGATGAATAAAAAGAATTCTTTTTCCTAATTCCTTGTCGTCCCCTTGGATATATATATATATATATAGGTAGGAAAAGTAAGAAAATGAATCGAGCCTGCTGATATAAGGGAAGAATCGCGACATTAAATGCATGACTAAAGTGCGAACAGAACCATTTAGTTGTAGCAGAAATTATTTGCTCAGCTGTGTATATCACATCGCTCAGCCACCAATCAGAAAAAAAGAGAAGCAAAATATTTGAAAAAGAAACGTCTACTGCTGTTGATTATATAATATGTCCATAGCATTTACTAAAAAAGAAATGTTGAGACTGAGTATTAAAAAACACGAAGAACGTACTCATAATTTGCAAAAAACACGATGAAATAACATGTTATGAGACATTTTGGACAAAATATTTATCCTAAGATAATAAAACCCTTTTATAAGGACAGGGTATAAATAAATTAATTTCTTCAGCCCTTGACATGCATTTAAGCCGGGACATATGAGTATTTTCAAAACCTTACCTGTCCTGTTCGACAAAAAAACAATTTTAACTCATATTTTTTTATTTAATTATAAATTATTTTTTACTACTTCATTTATTTATCCCCTTAATTATTAAATAATTTGTTTCAATTATGTGTAAATTCATTAACCTTATTAATTAATTTTTAACTAATTTGCCTTTTTTAAGGACTGAGATAAAACGTTTTAAAGCTGGAAATTTAATTATGTTCGAAAAGTTCTATAACATGTACAATAAATAACCATTCGTTTAGCACATTCGCCTTGTTTATTAATTAATTAATACACTTTATTTATTAATTATTTTTAATTCGACTTATCAATTTTTTTTATTTTTTTTTTATTTTCTAACCATAAAAATAATTTTAAAAAAAACCCTGAAAAGCAAGCTGCACAAGTATTTGTAACTAAGAATTTTTTTTCTTCTAAATAATGCATTCAATAAAAACTTCAACTATTTGTAAACGCTATTATACCTTTTATTTAATAAAAGCTTTATTCACTCGATTAAAATTCAACGAAGTTGATTGAATTAATTGAAGTTTTTTATTTTTATTTTTTATAGGGATAAAAGGAAGTAGAGAAAGTGTTTGTTCCATATGCATTATCATATAGTTCATGTGATAAATAAGACAATATGATATAGAGAGTTTAAAAAAAAAAAGTTGCAAGCGTTAAAAAATTGCTATTCCAGAGTTGTAATTATTTTGCGTTGTCTCAAATTTATTAGGAAACTAAAAAATTATTGAAATTGCCATTTCGACGTATTCAAAATAAGTGTATTATAGTTTGCAATTATCAATACAAAAAACAATAAAAAAAATTTGTATATGTAAACAAAGTTTAAATACTAAGTCTTATACTAAATCTTAAATTAATTGCTCAAGCATTAAAATATAAAAATAATAGTTCTAATGAAAAGTCTTAACTTTCGATTGCTGCAATTTTAATTATTTACGCGTAAAATAGAAAAATAAATGGATATTTTATTTGTTTTAATTTATTTGCTGCAAAACTGCCACATAAAAGAAGTAAAGTGATATGATTCACAACTACAGGATGCATTTTTTTAAAAAATACGTTTTGAAAATACAATTATCGTATACAATTTCTTTTAAAAAAAATTTAGCATTTTATAACACACAAGTTCAGAGTAGAAAAAACGCCCTTTTTAATTTAAAATTCGTGCATAAAATGGTTTTATTTATTAAAACATTTAGGTTTTTCAAAACCACAATGCGATTAAAAGACAAAACTTTTGTTATTTATTGAGTGGGGTGAATTTTGAAAAAGGGATTTCAAGCATTAAAACCTGTTTTAAAAAATAAAATTACCTTATTCTATGGTAATGTCATTTCTGAGAAGAAAAAAAAAGCCATAATTCTGGTTAATTATACTAAAATAAGCGGTATTTAAACCAATCATTTGATAATTTTTCCTTTCATATGGTGACGGTTTACCGAAAATTCTGCTTTTCAAAATAATAGTTCTTATTAGCACACATTTAGTAAAATATACAAAACTGAAAATCAAATTTAACCCAATAAATTGTTTTTATGTTATGCTCTAAGGTATCATAATAAAATTACCAAGATCTACCACATTTACCAAATTTTCACGCACATTATAAAACTATATTTTATAGCTAATTTTGCCTAAATCATTACCAAAGCGCTGCGGTAAAAGCTACCTAGCTTTTTGATGTTCCCATAAAGCTAGAAACATGATAAGCTTCACCATATTCTGATGGTTTCGACCATATTTGTTTTTTTCAGTGTGGTAGTCAAACCAAAATGAACACTATTTCAATTACATATTTATCTATAAAATTCCATAGTTGCTGATCTATGTTTATCCAATCTTATGAAATGATTTAAAACCAGCGAAAACTGCACGCGAATATTAAATAGCGCAGATGCAAAGTTTCAACAAGTGCATGAAATAAAAAGAAGACAAACAAACAAAATTCAACGGGGAAAAAAAAAAATTCCAAGAAGTTATAACAAGATGTCCTCATTTCTCTCTAACTCGTTCTATTTGCATGATGTTGTTTCACGATAATAAATATTTGCGGACATCAACGTGATTACAGAAAAGGATGATAACAGCAATAGGTCATTTACACCGGCAACTTCTAAAGTAGGACAAGCGTCGACTTAACAACGCTTCTTACCTCTCTGCTGCTTGCTTATATGCCTTCGATTTCTGAGACCCAGAATTCTTGAACTTGGGAGTTGGAGGATTTGTTTTAAAATATTTTTTTGCAACTCTTGTTAAGGTCAGGTTGAGAAACTGCTAGGCAATGGCCGATATCCTACTTTTAGCCTAATTCATCACTTATTTATTATTTTTCTTTCGGCTTCGACACTTTGTGCGATTTAATAGCATGTGGTGATGGAATATGGAGGTGGCATTTTGTTGTTGTTGACTAAGTTTTCATTTTAAAAAAATGTAGGTTCATTTCTTAAAACGAGGTCACACTGTTTATTATACAAGAACTTGCGGTTGAAAAAATAGTTATCTTTTAATTTGTATAGAGACATAGATACGACTTCTATTTATGGCCAATATCTCATATAGACTTTGGATTTCATAATACCTTGTTTTGAACTCCGTTTCGTATTAATTGTACATTTTAAAAATATTTAAGAGATAAAGTCAAACATCAAAAAATATAGGTCATAATGTAACAAATAATTATTTATTTATTTTTTAAAAAAAAGAAGAAGAAAATTATTGCTAGATGGTCAAAACTTATATCAACTTCCCTCTAGATTGTTATAAAAAAAAATTATTAGTTAAAAGTATTTTCAACAGATAATGGTTTTAACGTAATAATTTGCATATTACCATGGCGCTTTAAAACCAGCTAATTTTTAAGAATGCTTCACTCAGATGTTCTGGAAACTAAATAAAGGGACAGTAAAAAATGCCAGCCCAGGAAAAAAAATGTGGCTTATCACCATATAGCCAAAAGTCTTTTGCGTCATTTTTATATAATAATTTTTATATTAGTCTTTTTAATGTCTTAAATAAGTACGAATAATTATATCATCATCATCAGTAGCTCGACAGTCCTGGGTGGACCCTGGCTTTCTCAAGACTGCACCAGTCATTTCTAATAATTATATACATAATAAAAAAAGTGAGAGAAAGCTGCAGTTAAGGAGACGAATTTCTATAAGTCTAATGTCATGAAAGGTCACTGTCATAAACTCATAATTTAATTCAATGTAATGGAACAAATGCAATTAGTCATTATATTTAAATGCTCATTAATGCATTTTTTTTTAAAATTCAGAGTCAGTAACAATTGGAAAATTCTTTAAATGCAAAAAGTTCTATAAATCCTTGATATAGTCTTGTTCTTGTCTGCTTTTTATATACTTTTAAAGTGGTAAAATGTTTAAATGTATCTTGGTTAGATATTTCAAAAAAAATTTTATGAATAAATAAAAAATAGTAGATATATTTAAAATTTTTACAAGGTTAAACTACATTGCCTTTCCACAAAATTTAATTTGTATCGTATTACAAAAATAAAACTTGCTATTAGAATTAACTTAAGGTTTCTTAATAAAATAGATCTGTTGGACATGGCTTCCAACAAATTAAATTCTAGCATTCATTAAGTCAAACTGTAACAAAAAGTACTTAAAGGTAAAGCGATTTAGAAAGGTATTAGGTCTGCTTTAGAAAAGGACCCCCTGTATAGATGAACATTGAAAAAAATTTAAAAGCTAATTTATAAGAAGAAAAACAAAAGAGTCAAGAAAAATTTAAAAAAAACAATGTACCTAATGTAACTTTTTTTTAACTGATTTAATTTTTTTAATGTAACGCACTGAATAACACCGTTTGTATAAAGTTCTAATGCATTGTCGTGATTTTTCTAAAGAGATTTTTATTTTTTTAATGTATTAATTTAATTAAAATTTAAGAAACAGTTTGAATAAATGAATGTAAAGTTAAATAATTGAAACCTTAATGTTATATAAAAAAAATACCTTCAAAGTATATTTTAAATTTTATTTTAATGTTGGAAATTCAACTTCTAGAAATTTTAACACTAATATACGCTACTAAAATATATTAATAAAATTTTAAGTTTGAAGGAAAAAGTAAAAATCTAATTTAACCTGTTCTAATAAAATAATAGATATGAACATTTTGAATTTTTATGCGTCATTCTCAACAAAATTATTTTAATCTAAATAAAATATTAATCTTATAAAATGTATTTATAACTATAACAAACTTAAATTTTAAAATTTGATAATGTATGTTATTATTAATTTAATATGTAAAATTAAATTAATCATAACGCAACATTATCCATGGTAGTTACATGTCATGGAATAGCATTTTGTGTGGAATCATAGTTATTGTTCTCTAAACTATCACTTTAAAACCATATTTTAAATTAAAATGAATTCCTTTCATAATGGCATTTTTTGAACCACTATACTCGGAAATAAAAAAACTAACCAAAAATTTCTGCTTATAGAAAATAAAAATTCATTGAATTTTGTAAACATTATTTTTTTTAACGAACTTAACTAAATTTAGACTCCATTTTTAAATTTCATATAATTTTCATGTCAGGCAAAATGGCTAAAAAATTTCATTCTTTTATAACATACTATCATAAAAATACTATCATAAAAATACTATCATAAAAATACTATCATAAAATTTAATTTTATAACATTTTAATAATTTAACCATTATTTAAATAATTTTATAGGAAATGTGAAAATTGTAACACGACTTAAATGCAACAATTTATGAGTACTTAATGACAAACAAAACAGCTATAAAAATGTAGTTTTAAAGAGAATTCCCATTAAATATTCACAAAGAGTAATTCTAATTCATAAATTCACACACTGTCTTTAAATTATTTGTCTTCAGTAAATATTGTGGTGTCTTAAATCCCAGACTTAAGTCAACAGAATAGTTCAAGCTTAGTGACAAGTTCTTTGTAATGAAATAGGCAAGAAAAGATATTGTGTTCGCCTTATACAAATTAAGTTGGTTGCAATTCCATTTGTTTGTTCGAGAAAGATTAATGAAGAGAAACAAAGTTTATAAATGAAGGATAATCAACATGAGAACCGTTGCCAAAAATGGTAGAGAAAAGATGTAAAGAGTAAGGCGAGAATCGTAGACAATGTCTTCTTGGAAATTGTCCAGCAATTAAACAAATTAAAGAAAAGAAGAAAAAAATTCCATCCTTAAAATAATTCGATTTTTTTTTTAACGAAAATGTATTTTGCGCTTAAGGCCAAGGTTCGAAAATACGTAACTTATCTTACAATGTTAAAAAATCAGGTTACGATTATACCTATCCACATTTGGAAAAATAAGCAAATTAAATAACAAAACAATAAATAACTGAGTAATAAGGAAAAGATAACAACTGAAAAAGTCAGAAAAAAAGTAGGTCTCTGAGCCAAGAATGAAGAGCGCGGTCAATCACACGGAAGCGGAAGTAAAGCTGTGTGGCACAATTCCATATCTCCAGTCCAAATCCTTTTCCGGGTTAACACCGTTACGATGCAAGTGACGTCACTCTTCTCTTCATTTCAACCTGTACATAGCCACTCTGTGACGAAGTCTATCGTTTTCCCCTAGAATCGTCTGCCTTTCCAATTACTCTTTTGGATCTCAGAAGGAAAAACTTATAAAAACGTTTCTTTCAGCTTATGTAATCGATTATCAAATGTTTTTTTTTTTCTTCCCGAAGAGTCAAAAGATTTCACTTTTCTCTTATCATATCTCTCGTATTTATAGAGTAAATCAAATAAAAAATCCAATAAATATTTCTAGAAACAGATTCTTCCGATTTAAATTTACAAGATAATTCTTGGCATTATTTTTTTACGCAAGGGTATTAAATACTTAGAAAAAGTTACAATTTTGGAATTTTTTACAAATATATTTTACATTTAAAAAATGTTCACGACGATATTTTGTATTTCTTTAAATTTTTTTTTCATTTTATTTAAATTATAAGTATTATGTAAATATAAATAAAAAATAAATTTGTTTAAATTTAAAGAAAGATAGTTACACAATTTTATATTGTAAAGCGAATTTATAGAAGCAAAAACTATAACAATATTAAATCTTTTATTGAGGAATATACACCGGTTACATTGTGTGTGGCTTCTAATAGAAAATTATGTAAAAATTCATTCACTTTATTTATTTTTTACAAAAAAATATGTTAAAATGATATTTTAATTATTGCACAATTTACAATTGAAGTAGAATAATTTCTTAACTAAACAGTTCTTAATAATCATAGTTTCTTGTGAAAACATTCTATTGACAAAATCGTTTTATCAAAAAAGAACGTCGTTTTTTCTCCCGTTAATGAAACTATTGCATATATATATAACAACTGACATTATTAGAACAGGGAGATATATTGTGAAACATCGATTGTTTTTTAAACATCGCGATAAGGATATTTAAAGGAAAAATTCCAAATGTTAAATCGCAAAATAATTGGCGAAAAATATCGAAAATGTCTAACAGGTATCAATAAAAGTAAACTAGTTGTTTCGGGGAAAATGTCACAATAAATCATGAAATATTGTTATTTTTGAACGATATATCGCGATTTTGATATTCCAATATTATTCGGTACTAGTCATGTCATTTCGAGATCACTGAAATGTAATTTACAATGAGACAAATTTAAAATAATAAATTATTACTTAACAAATTTATGTTTTGGATTACAAACATTTGTCTACAAAATTCAAATGTTCGTATACCTGTATACTTTGATAAAACATAAGCAAATAAATAAAAATAAAGGAATTGGAACATTAAAATGCAGTAAAAAAAGTCTTTTTGTTCCCCTCTAACACATTTTTTCAATTAAAAAAATTTTTTTCAGCTCAAAAACTCATTAAAGAAATCGGTAAAACTATTTTTTAAATGAAAATATTTTTGTAGCTCTAATACCAACAGAAAAGTTTATGTTAGTGAGATGATTTGGAATTCGATGCTAAGAATAAAAATTCTCATTGCTGAAAAGTAATTTGGAGCAGCGATTTTTACTCTTTCTGAACAATTTGAAGTGACAGTTTTAAAGAATAACATTATATTTCGTTCTTCCCCCTCTTTCTCAGCAATAAATATCGGCATTTTTACTTAAAGCAGTGTTCATTTATTATACATTTTAATACATTGATTGTATATATTTTTTCTTATTTAATTTTTTCTATCGTATTTAAATTATTTTTGAATGAATGCCACCGTTTGAAAACGGGCTTCATACTGAAAAAAAATGAATTTCTATTTTATTTTAACAATGATTTTGTTTCAAAAACAAATTTTTTACAAAATAAAATATAAGAAAAATAGCAACGACACAAACTAAACTAATCTTGCTTATTTTTACTATAACAACAAAATCAATCTTTTGAGCAGAGTATTTGGCTATGTTTCTTTTTAAAAAAATTATTTTTGAGCCATTTTCTACAGCAAAAAATAAAAATGATTTTTAGAGACATTACTATAAATTATGGGGAAGACATGGCTCATAAAAAAGCCATTTTTACACAAAATTAGAATAATTCTACGTAAAAATGCCTGTTATTAATTAAATAAAAATAAATGTAAATTATTTTTTATCATTTATGTATTTAATTATTTTAAGGCTTATATTTACGCACATAATATACTATACTTACTATAAATATACAACACATATACCATTTTTAACTGTATTTAATGCGCTAACTATAATGAACTTGAACTTTTTTCCTTCAATACGAATACGAGCATTACATTTTTAAACAAGACAAAAAGTAATAATAATAAGCCATCTATAGTGAAACTTGTGTAAGTTTGACCAACAAAATGACAACAATTTGGTGGTTCATTTAGAAAAGTGGTCAACTTAGAAAGGGAGAATTATATAGTTAAAACAGCTTGGACATTAAGAGCAACTAAGACAAGAGATCAACAAACAGAAGAGGTCAACTTAATAGGTTTCACTGTAGTATGAAGGTAAATGCTATGTTTAAGTATTTATAGGATAATACTTTAGATACACAAAGGCGCTGTAAACACACAAATTATGAAATACATTCCCATTTCGCAGCTGTAATCGACATAACACAAAATTTGATATCTTTATTTTTTTTCTCCAACCATCTCAAAGTAAAACTATTTGGCAATGAATTGTATAATTATAAAGGTATATAAATGTAATTAAAATGAACTAAACAATGTGTATAACATTGATATCTTTGGAAAGATGAATCATGAATACTGCCTTAACATGCCGTAATATCACCGCGCAATATTTTTATTATTTTCTATTTCATTTTGACTTATAATTTCAGAACATACAAATGCTTGAATATCGTAGTTTCTAAGATTTAAAAAATTGAATTCAATTCACAATATTGAGGCAATTTAGGTAGTTCAGTATATAATATCGATATAATGTTCGAATGATTGCAATGTATATTAATAAACAAAATCAAAGAAGAAAAAAATGTTAAGGTTTACCTTTTTTTGGAAACTCTAATTGCAATACCTGTTACTTTTCATAAGTAAAATTACAAAAGAGCAAATAAAAAAAATATTATTACATTATTCTCGGCAAAAATTTCTTTCTATATTATAGCATTAGCATGTAATACGTAAGTTATAGTTATATTTAGAAAAATTTAAATTTTTTACTTCAGAATAATCTATTACGACATACGAAAAAAAACATAAGCATGTTCATATTTTGTGCGGGCTGTTCAGTTGGCTCATGAATATCAAATTTGGAGATTTAATTTCAATACTACAATGACAAAAACAAAAATAAGAACAGACCAGTAACACGTTTCGGCATCACTTAATCAACTAATTTTTATTTAAAACGACCATACGTCATTAAGAAACAATGAAATTCGCGCTTATTAATGCAAAAATCCAATTCCCGTGACATTGTTCTGACGACAATTGCGCCACATCTTAGAACAGCAAGCCATACATCAAATTTTAACCCTTTCCATTTTTTACTCAGGAACATTTAACATAAAATATCGCTTGTACCATAACTCAAGGTTATATAAGACGACTGCCGTAATCTTTTAAGCACCTTAAAAAAAGTAGATTCTGGAAATGTCCCAGCTTTGTGGACAGACTTCCCACCAGACTGTTTTAAATGTTCGAAAATCCTCATTCTTATTCCGAGAGGGTCACCCATAAGTCAAGATGAAGGAAAATGAAAAATGCAGTTAAACCTATCTAGTCTTAATGACGGTGATAAGATAGTGATATATTTGCGTTCGTAGGTTTATACTATGGCATCCCGTTTATATTATTCCTGGTGGCTGAGTTCTTACAGAACATTGCTTAAGATTCGGATTTGGCAAAAAGCCCAAATGGGATACACGAAGAAAAAAAAATGGTTGCCAAGTTAGTGTCTTCTGATTCGAATACAAAGATATCATGAACTCAAACGATATTTAAGAACATGATATTGATCGATTTCATTTTTGTTCTTTCAGTAAGAATAAAATTACAGTATTATGTGACGGGCCTTTACTCGAATGATAACTCAATTTTTTTTAAACAAAATTATTATTAATTTAAATATGATTTATATAGAAGAAAATGGATGATGACATCAAAGAACCGTGAAAAAGTTTCACACCTGATTAAAACTTATTTACCCATCAAAAATAGAACGAAATATTATGATAGGTAAAGAAGGTACATGTATGAATTATAGTTTTAAATTATAAATTATTATATATTAGTTAAGCTCCAGTACCAGCGGAACAGGATGGTATATTGTTTTCAAAAACATGTTGAGTAAATTATCGCAGGAAAAACGTAAAACCAAAAATAAATAAAACCGGATATTTGTTAAATTAATAATATATTTAATATTTAATAAATCTAGTTTACAAAAATTGGTTTGAATATGTTATAAGCCATAATAAATTTAGTTATTTAATAATTAAATATTTGAAACCATTTAACAGCTTATGCCCATACATTTTCAAAATAAAACAAAAACAATAATGACGAATATATATCTGCAAATAAAATTGCCCTAACTTTTTCCAACTCATATATATATATATATATTCTCTCGACCGATTTCTCTCAAATTTCGTAATTTGCCATGTAAAATTACTCACTTCAAAATTATGTAAAAATTTTTATACCCTACAATTCTAAATTTTTTCGACTCTAATTAATTAAAATAATAAAAAATAACAAATATTTACTAAAATGTTTCTTTTGAAAGTAATTATCTTTGTACAAACAAATTTTATAATTATGTGCAAAAATTCGATTAATTTAAAAAGTTCTCTAGATTTGGCGAAGTATGCAGAAAGTAAAATTAACATTACCCACTATACTTTGGGGGTCAGAAATCCAAATCCGCAGACAAAAAAAAGTTACGTTTATTCAGAGAAAATACGTTTTTTGTGTCTTATTTCGTAACTTAAAATATTTGTCTGCTCTAATCAAATAGCATATTTGAGGTCACCCTCTCGAACCTTTTAAGATTGAGTTCATTAAATCAAAAGTTATTCAAAGTAATCCGCAATTTTTTTTTTTTTTTTTTTTTTTTTTTTTTTTTTTTTTTTGCGCAATCTACATAATAACCTAACCTGTAGATTCCTATTTGTTAGAGCAAATCAAGGTTTTAATGTAGATTCCGAAAACAAAAAGATTGCAATTTTCATTCTGGCAAACCTAATTTTTTTTTTCTCTCTGCAATTTGATAAAAGTTTTTTTTTTTTTTTCGGTAAATACGTGACTACAGTGAGAATTTTGGCTTGAAATTATAAAATTTATATTTATGCTTTTAAGAAAAGTTTAAAACTTACGTTCCATCGCTGTTGCCAAGAAAAAAACATATAAATTTAGACGCATTTTAAAAGACCAAATTTTTTTTCTTCTCCAATTTGATAAAAAGTTTTTTTTTTTGGTAAATATGTGACAATAGAAAGAATTTCGATTTGAAATAAAAAAAATCATATTTATGCTTTCAAAGAAGTTTAAATTTATGTTGTTGGTACAAAAGAAATCGAAAATTTAGAGAGTTTAGTGATACTGGGGAACTTATTTATTTATCTTTTTAGTTTGGTAAAATGTTTTTTTTTTAGTAAATATGTAAATACAGTTCGTATCGATTTTAAATTTAAAAAAAAAAGGTTTTTCTTTTTATACAATTATACAGTAACCATTATTATCTGATAATCTTACTATTTTTTCATTACTTTAGACGTTTAAAAAAGTTAAATGTGAACTACATCGCGTTGTGTTATCAGCCAAACATAAAAATACAAATTAATAAATAAATTATCTTCAATTAAGCAATAAATCTATGAAACTAAATTTAATTGTAAAAGGCATATAAATTAAATCGACAATAACAGTAGTCATCATTATTCAATGCCATGCATTAAAGTTATTTCTCTGGAAAAATGCCAAAGCAGAGATAAAGCTTAAAATGTCATTTCTCGGTAGTATGTCAAAAGCACAGAGACGACAATAAATAATTTGCTAACAAAATACCAAAAATGTTTTTATTTCATTCAACAACATATCTAATTATTAGAAAATTTATCTATATGTAATTGCATTATTTTTATAAAAACAAAATAGCAAATGTTGTTCAAATATATACTTGATGGATGATTCGCAAATGGATGATTTCGTTAAATATATTATGAGTAATCTCATTTTTATATCATAATCATAGGTTTCTGCGAGATTAAGAAAATGTTAATTTTAAGATTTGATTTGATGTCTAAGTGATTAGAGCAATCTAATATTATAGTATACTTGGTGTTGGCGCCTCTCTCGGCTTTGGCTTCGTTTATCTTTTCGTTAATAAATTGTTAAATAGTTATCTTTTGTTCTTAATCATTCGTAAATACAGTCCGCATATCGACCCCCTCAACACTTGGGTTCTTGGAAACTATATAATTGGGCCTAATTGTATATAGATAGAATAAAACGATTACGTAGGATTTTTTTAATGAAATGTGGTTATAATTGTTTGACCCCATTTACTGTAGAAAATCACTATCAGTTAGATAAGCTATGCACGAAGAAACGAATTAAATTCTTAATTTTTAGGTCATATATTTTCATTTATTTGAAACATTTTAACAATAATCGTTGTTCAAATTTAATTCTTACAAATTTTAACAATGATAAAAGATTTGCTTATTTTTATAATCAAATTTTTTAAAAAAATTAATAAGAAAAAAATCAAAAAAGTAGAAAAATGGAAAAATATATATTTTTCCCTATAAATTTCTGCAAGAAAGTGAGTTTCAACTAATGCCGCTACTTTAAATTTAAATAAATATGCTTATAAATAAATATACTATAAACATAAATAAATATTATCACTATTAAGATGCTTGCTTCTCTCACATTGTCTACAGAATTATTTGTAAACAAAAGTAAATTTTCAAAAAATTGTGAGAGAACAAAATGTCAAACGTAAATATACATACGTGGCCAAAACGAGCAGTTATTGATGAATAAACTAAAATTGATTGAGATATTATCAACACAAACTATGCATCGTACGAATGTCAATGCATTGTAATGATATTACAATATGAAAATAATTGACAATATGAATAAATAAGCACTATAATGATATCACAATATGAATATCTAAGCTCTATAACGATATCCCAAAATGAACATCGAAGCTCTATAACGATATCACAGTATGAATATCTAAACTCCATAATGATATCACACTTTGAATACATATATGCACTGTAATGATATCCCAATACGAATATTTGAGCCCTATAATGATATCCCAATACGAATATTTGAGCCCTATAATGATATCCCAATACGAATATTTGAGCCCTATAATGATATCCCAATACGAATATTTGAGCCCTATAATGATATCCCAATACGAATATTTGAGCCCTATAATGATATCCCAATCTGACTACTATCTGAATAGCTAAGCTCTATAATGATATCATGAATTGAATAACTATGCACTACGATATTACAACTTGAATATCTATGCTGAATAATACTATAACGGTACGATATCTCAATAAAAATTGAATAGATTGAATAGATATTGAATAGATTTTGCTCATCCGATTTGGTTCGGTTCATAAAAGGTCAGATTCAAAAAAAAATTACCTTGCTGGTTAAAATAAAAATAACGTGTAAAATAAATAAGTTTTCAAACATATTTTAGAGAACATATTTTTAACTGCTGCGATTGATTTGAATTTAATACAAAATGGCAACATGTTCTAATTTACGATGATGAAACATTACGCCATATTTTATTCCACTGGCTTCCCCTTCAGAGGTGTTTTTCAATGCTATTTTACGACTTTTTACCTGCGTAGCAATGAACGATCACACAAAGCAGAGCAATATATTTTTTCCAAGCACTGACCCCGAATTTACGTTGCACGTTACCGGAATTTCTTACCCCCACTTGAACCCAAGCTAGACGCTCCCAAATCCTGGTTTATGGCGAAAGCACAATTTCAAGATCCGGGAATTTAAAAAAAAAAAGGTTACTGTCAACCGATCTCTGACGTCATTTGTGCACCTTTAACCCACCGTGGGATCAGGGTTACCTGTATTTCTCTTTTTTACCTCTCCCTCGGAAGGGGTGCCCTGTCTGGGGTATAAGAAGGGGGATGAAATTTAGAGAAAAAAAGGTTTGAATTCTGCTCAAACTTGGCCGTGGTGGAGGCAGACGACCTCCACTATTTACATAACGGAGGTCATGAACTAGATATTGAAATTTCCTTTTCCAATTTTGAAAAAAAAAATGAATCGATGTAATAATGAAAGTTAGATGGCAAAAGCTAAGAACGATATTTCTCACAAAATTGTTATCGTTTTCAAAAACTGATTTAATGCAAATGCATGCTTGTCTTACTAAAAAGTTGAAGCATGCTTAATATTCGTATATTTTCAGAATGATAATTTTTTAAATTGTTATTGAATTTCGAGAAATATTATAATTCTTGTGTAGAATTCATTAGGTTTTAACGCAAATCACTGAGGACAGTTCATAGTCAAAGTTATTTAGTCAATTTGGCAAAGCTAAAAACGATAGTCAGCTCTTAAGATTGTTATCGTTTTCAAAAACTAATTTATAACTGTCGTACTAAATATGTTCTAACAAAACTTTATGTTTTCCATCCTAAAAAGCACAAGCAATCTTAACATTTATAAATTTATAGAAAGTATAAATTTTTACAATTCTTATCAAATAATTACAAATTTCATGAAGCCTTTCAATAAAATTCATTAAGTTTTAATGTAAATTACTGTGGATAGTTCACAGTTACTAAAATTTTAGAGACTATGATTTCATTTTTCTATTTTAAAGCAAATTGGCTGGAAACCATTAATAGCCAATCAAATGAAAGATTTGTGCAATTTGTGATATTACTTTGTTACATATTATTCGTACATATAACAAAGTCGTCTTATTTATATTATTCGTAGAAATTGTTCTTTGTATGTCCTGTACACAAAAGCCATAACTGTAAAATCAATTATTCACAAAAAATTGTAAGAAAACGTTGCATTTTATTTGAAAAGATTAAAATTCGAAAAAGATTAAGAATATGCATCACTTATAAAAGTGTTTACTCCAAAACTTAATTCTTTTTCCCATTATATTTCTATATAATTATTTATTCTGCGAAACTATTTTATTTTGAAATACCATATGTCATTCCAAAACAAAGCAGATTAAAATTTATAATGAGGAAACGATGTTTTATTTTAAAAAAAGAAAATGAGTTCTGCTATTTATAACACTATCTGTCCTAACGCGAAAAAATAAACACGTTCTTTTTTTCTTCATTTTTTTAAAAATTACTTGCTGATAAATTAAGTCCTATCAAAGCATTTTTGTAGAAGGGAAAACGTCGCACAAAAGCTTTTTGAATTGAGTAAAATTTGAATTTAATTAACATATTTCTGTAGATAATGCGAGTTTAATGTGTGGCAACAGTTTTACAAGAGCCTAAAACATTCAAAAAATTGGTTCACTTATTTTATTTTTATCAATTTTTTTTCAGAGTATCATTATACTTGAATAGTAGTTCCATTTTAAAAATTAATTAATTTGAATTGATTTTTCGAAACCATAGATTTAAATTTCATACTCAACCATAGTGCTTATTACTCAAACAATACTACAACTTTTAAGAAAGTATATTATGTGATTTTATATTTTTAGAATTTGTGTATAATATAAAATGCATTAAGTTTTGTAACAAAATGCACAATAAAACGAAAATCTATTAAAAAAACTGAATAAAGATAAGAAGAAGCATTATCATTATAATAAAAATAAATACATTCATTTAGATTTTTTATGAAAACAATTTACACCTCATTGCAAATGTAATTAAGAGATGCAATAATGCTACAAAATGCTTTTTCTTTTTCTTGTTGACATACCAAAATTTCAAATTCCAACTAAATTGAAATAATTTTTGGCGTTTAATTTAAACATAGCTAAATATTCTGCACTTATAAATCTTTTAAGAGGCGAGCAGGATTTGCATAACAAAAATATAATTTAAATAGGAAATATTTAAACGTACGAATCCTCGCAAAAAATTTAATAATATTTTACTTGCCATTTGTATAAAGTTCAAAATCTAAAATTTTACATTTCGCTTGCAGATAGGCAATAAACAATTATTCATAAATCAAAAATATTATTAAATAATAATAAACATATTGTTAAATAATAATAAAATATTATTAAATAATTAAAAATAAGAGTGTTTTTAAAATGACCAAAGTGGCGAAGTTTTTAGTTTACCCAAAGAATCGGTACTTTTTACCGGAATTTGATCCGGAATTTTTTCACAATTTATAGACACGAAAGAAAGTTTTTAGTTTAGGCTTATGATAAAGTTTTTCTAAATATTTTCTAACTTCAAACTAAACAAATATACACAAATTTATTTAATTCAAGTACTAAGCATAAAAAGAAATGTAGAAATTATTAAGTTTAAACAAATTAAGTTTCAAATCTCATGATTCATAAATGGGTAATCGTTATTTATTTGGTCTTTCTCTTCGCAAATTTTGGTCTTAAAGCTTCGATTTTTGGATTTGGTTAGACAAACAATTTCGGTCTTAATCTGGCAAATAAAAATATCAGGCATTAAAAAAAATTCTTTGGCCTCTGAAAGTAAGCTTGAGCTCTATAATGGGAATATATACTGAAAAGGTTGAGTTTGAGGACAACTAACGCGACAACTTCTCTTTCGATTTTGAAATAGCTTCTCTGCAATGTTCCTCAAGGTTAACCGCGGAAGTAGAATTTCACTGCAAGGCCAAGAAGTGATCCTTGTTTGGCGATGATACAGTTTTAATTAAAATTTTTAATAAACATCGTTATTAGTACAGAAGCGATATCATTGCATTCCATATCTATCATTGCTTATTATTGTCGAATATTCGGTAGTGGTCATGTTTACAGATTGCACTAAGAGAAATTGTATTTTCAATACATAATACTTTTAAGATATCATTGTGTCACGAAGCTTAAAAAATACCTATATTTCATAATACATTTTTAATACTTAATATTATAATTTATAATACAACATAGTAAATTATAACACTAAAAGACAGGTGCGTGAAGTAACGTTAAACTGCATAATTCATTAAAAAATGTATCAATCATTCGTAGACCAAATAAAAATGTCGTTAACTGTAATTTTTAAATAAAAAATAAAATTAAAATAGTGTGTTCTGTTATCACTTTAACGCAATTAACTATTATTGAAACCAAATAGTTTTTCAATTAAGACAGTAAAAACTGATCACGTCAAAAGTCTGATATCTTTCGAATATAGAATATTAAACTTTCACTTTTTTTAAATTTCGCTACAAATTTAGCAAATTTTTATGTAAAAAAAAAACTTTGAAAATTCTATGTATTTCAGATTCAGTTATGATTGAGACTCTTTATAGCAAATCATTTCTTTTTCAATTTAAAACTTTTCTCAGATCTTATCATACACACAATTCGTTCTAGCAACTATTATTTTTCGTCTATAGGCTGTAGAATATTGGAATAAAACAATACAATTCTGATCCGGAAGTCGTAAGGTGTACAACAATGCTCTCTTTAAAAATAAAAAAACAACAACTATTCTTTCTCTACCAGCGTGAGAGCAAAAGAATATAATTCCCGAAAACACTCAACTGTTCGAAGTAAAACGAACTTTAACAAGATGCTCGATAATGAAGGTATGTAGGTTGATGATTAAAGCCGTCCACACGTTCCGGTAAGAATGAAAAGGGGTCGAGATTATGGAAGAGGAAGGGATTTAGATCCGGGTCACGTGATCAGTTGAAACTCGTTCCCTACTTCACGTGACCGATCCGTCCCTGCGACGCAGTCGAACCATCGGAGCAAAACACGTGAACTCGCATCTTCCTAAAGCACGCCACAATGCATTTCTCGTGGCCATTATTTAACATTTACATTTCACTCCCTTTGACTGTACCATCGTTTTCTCGCCAGAATTGTCACAATAACGTGATTGTCTCACCGTCTCAATGGGGATGTCCCACTTTCTGCCTTCCACGAATATCCATTCCCCAGTCTACTTTGGCAGCTCTCTACCCCCCCCCCTCTCTCTTTCTCTTGGAAAAAACAAAAAAAAGAAACAAATGATAATAGTAAAAATTCCTGTGAAGGGGAAAAAAAATGATTTATGACAGAATGTATTCTACCGGCAATTTAACAAAATTCACTGGTTGGACATGAATATTGTATTGGGTCTATGAGAATTTTCCTTTACATAGACAAGTAATGGAACATAAAAAAATGTACATGAAAAAATTGTTCATGTAACCATTACGCATGAAGGTGTGATTTGTGCTGGAAAAATTAACAGGAAAAAAATTAAGCAACATATGCGAAGTACGTAGGGAAAAATGTAAATATCCATAATTATATAATATATCCAATCCAATTATTTTATACAATTTATTACAATTATTTTATAATAAAATGTAAATATCCAATACACATAAAATATAAGTACAAATAAAAAGCTCAATTTATTTCTTCACGCGATTTAGCTATTTCTTGTCTTTAATGTTTTTGAGGAAACAAAACGTAAAAATATATTCTGTACAACTTCTCTCACTAGAATATTTATATTCTAATATGCTTGCAATTACTTAAATTATTACTTAAAACAAATTAAGTTCATGTAACCATTACGTATGAAGTTGTGATTTGTGCTGAAAAAATTAACAGGAAAAAATTTAAGCAACATATGCGAAGAACGTAGGGAAAAATGTAAATAAAATATAAGTACAAATAAAAAGCTTAATTTATTTCTTCACACAATTTAGCTATTTCTTGTCTTTAATGTTTTTGAAGAAACAAAATGTAAAAATATATTCTGTACACCTTCTCTCACTAGAATATTTATATTCTAATAGGCTTGCAATTACTTAAGACAACATAACAAAATGAATCTAAATAAATACTTAACATATAACAATTTTTTTTAAACTCTAATTAAATTATTAAAGATGACCTAACAAAAAGAATAACTATAGTGTTGCCAATAAATAAATAAAAACACGAGCTTATGATGCCACATAAGAGAAATATATTTACAGATTATATTGACTTTTATAACTGTAATAGAATTATATTCCATTGAAATGTTACATTCTGTAAGGAAACATTTACAAAAAAATTTAAATTAATGCTTTTTTTTTTAAAAGTATAATAAGAGAAAATTGACTTTTGCTTATTCATCTGACGAAATAAAAAGAAATTAAAATGAATTTTAAACAGTTCATTTACAAAGTATTTCGTTAAAAAAAATTATAAATATTAAAAAGCATATTTAAATTTCTTCGAAAAATATCATATTATTAATCCTATTGACCACGAAAAGAAAGCAAGTTTGATGTATATTAACTATTCAATGAAATTGAGTATTTAATTTGCTACTTTGAATAAATATTTGTTTTGAAAAAATTATGCCAGATGACTGCACTTACTATTTTTTATAATTGTTTTCTGGTGTGAACAAAATTTAGCATAACTGTACTTACTATTTGCTATTTTTTATATTTTTTTTTTTGGTGAGAACAAAATTTACCATTTGACTGTACTTACTATTTGCTATTTTTTATATTTGTTTTTGGTGTGAACAAAATTTACCTTTACTTACTATTTGCTATTTTTTATATTTGTTTTTTGGTGTGAACAAAATTTACCATTTACTTACTATTTGCTATTTTTTATAATTGTTTCTTGGTGAGAACAAAATTTACCATTTACTTACTATTTGCCATTCTTTATATTTGTTTTTTGGTTTGAACAAAATTTACCTTTACTTACTATTTGCTATTTTTTATATTTGTTTTTTGGTGTGAACAAAATTTACCATTTACTTACTATTTGCTATTTTTTATAATTGTTTCTTGGTGAGAACAAAATTTACCATTTACTTACTATTTGCCATTTTTTATATTTGTTTTTTGGTTTGAACAAAATTTACCATTTGACTGAAAGGAAAAACCACATTTGGCTGCTTACAAAAATTAAAACCAAGGCTTCTCTGCATTTACTGTTAGCTATTTTGAAAACTACACACCAATGTATATGAATACATAAAATTGCTTTTCGTAGTTTACATTTTAAAACATAATAGTACTCTTAATTTTACATTAATTAAGAAAAATGAGTTTTAAAAAAACTAACTTACATTCCTTTCAGCTATGCAAGGTAGTAGTTATTGTTTCAATGTTACGAAAATCATTAACTTACCTAGAAAAAAAAAGCATAAATAAGTATTCATAGATATAACACATTTTATGATAAAAAAAATACATTGATTTAAAACGCAAAATTAAATTGCATTACAAAAACACATTAAAATTGATTTTAACAGAAAAGTAAGAAAAGTTTGTTTTAAATAAATCAAATTAAAAAATGACATCGAAATATTCTTGATTATTTAATTAAATACATTAGATATAGATTTAGTTAGAAGTCACTAAAATTTTTTTAGATAGATGATTTTGCGAAAAACAAAGGAACCACTTCGATTCCATTAGCCCTAAAAAAGTTAAAAATTCAATAGGAAAGGTAAAGGAAAAATTCAATTATATGCGAAGAATAAATTTAAATATTTTTTTTTACCGTATAATTCATGTTAGTTTTTGATGAAACAAATTCGTATCAATAAATTGCATAATTATGTACTTTTGCATGCATTATGTACATACTTTTCAAACATGCATTATGTATTTTTTCAACATCAAATATCGATATCGTAATACCTGAAATTAAATCTCTTTTTACCGGATAATTCATGTTAATTTTTACGAAACACGAAAGTAAGCATGCATTGTATACACTGTAAAAATTCCGAATCTTATGGTAAAAAATACCGGCACTCATGGTGCCTGTAGTACTTTTTACCGTAAAATCCATTTTTACCGGAACATGTTACGGAACAAAAAGTCTGATTCATATACAGTAATTTTGACATTAATAATTACCGTAAAATCACTGAATTACTCTAATTAAACGAATATTACAGTAAAAATCATGGTATACTATTTTACGGTAAAAATGGATTTTACAATAAAATAAATGATGCACCTTTACAGTTCACAAATGAAGAATTAATTATGCATTTCAATGAAAGAAAATACAAGCGTTTAATGTACTTTTAAAGAAAAAAAGTACATAAACGTTTAACGAAAAGTGCTTTAAAAATTTTTTATATTTTCAAGGAGATTAAACTGCATTAAAAGAAAGTTTAATTTTATGAAAAAAATCATTTAGTAAATTAAATGGAATAAAATTAAAATTTTCTAAGCTCAACAAAAATGACTATCGAAAAAAAAGGAAGCTTAACTTAAACGCCTTAGAAATCTGATTTAATTCGTCAGTTTTCGAGGCAGGTGATGATGTTGCCACTTCCGATTCGAAGGTTGTTCAAAATTAAAAACGGCGTCTTGTTGCATGAGAAATGTTCACTTCTCAAGGCTGTCGTCTTTCAAATAACGGTGTTCTTTTTGGGGAAAAAAAAGACTAGAAAACAAGATAACAATTAAATCACTTTCACCGTTGTTGCTCTCTCGGATTTAAATAAAAAGAGCGACAGAAAAAGCAAGCGAAACCAGTTTGTTGTCTTGAAATATAGGCGTTATGAAGGTGTTTATTTCCTTCTCATTAGACTGTGCAGTTTAATATTCAAGATTAACGGAAAAGATATCAGAAGAAAAAAAAATACCCTTGTTGTGTTTCATTAGTATGTTTTAATTGATTGTAAGACATGAGCGATAATAAAATTTGAGTATCGTGAAATATTCTCAGGAAATCACGATATTTCGTGATATTCTTCGAATGTTACTAAATCGCATTTTTTTTAATTTGGCATTGTTAATATTTTCATAACCTGGATTAAATTTTTCAAGATTCACGATAATATCGTATTCGTTAATTATCACTATCAATAACTACTCGTTCACAATGCGATCATATTCTATATTTATCATTGTTGATAATGATTGCAATATTTTCGCATTCGGATTGTCGTTGTCGATAATACTTACGAAATTATAGTATTCAATAATTATGACTGTATCGTAAATTTGTCGTAAGCTATCGTATCCACTATAGATCCCCACTTCGTATTTTTTTTTTTTTTTTTTTTTTTAAATCATACCATAACTTAAAAATATAATTCACAGATAAAAAAAAAAGAGAAAAGAAGTAAATTTTTTTATCTAATTTTTTTACTAATTCTCTCCTTAATTATTGAATGATAATTATTTCATATTAAAATATCACCAATTTTATGAAGTTGACCCAATATATAAAATTAAAAATTAACTGTCTTCAAACTCAAAATAGAAGAAATAGAAATAAAAATAAATGTAAAATTTTTTAACGATTTTTATAAGTTTGGCAAATTTTATAATTAATCCATTATATTAAAACAGTTTAAAAATGCGAAAGATCTGTATACTTTACGATTTAAAACTTTTTCGATCATTTTTTAATTAAACAGTAAAAAATAATAATAATTGATATTTATTAAAAATGCTTCCTGCGTGGAATTACAATTTGGCAAACGAGTTATATTATTTTAAATAAAATTTCTTTTGATTCTCTAAGATACTCTTAAAGATATGGAAAAATTCGCAAAAAGTAAAATTAACATTAAAGGAGACCAAATCTCGACCGCTCTACTGACTTAGTTGTTGGGGACAGATTGCATCTACCCCCTCACATTTAAATAATTGTTGAATGACTTTTTTCTCATTAAAATGTCACAGTTTTTGACAAAGGGCGTAGAATACGTTTGAGGATTAAAGAACTTATATTCAGGCTCTAACCTTCAAACCTTCTATCTATCAAACAAAAGGCTTGTTAGAAAAAAAAAATTTGTGTTTGTAATTTAATATATCATCAGAAAAAATTAGTTAGCTTTTTTCAGCATTAACAAGACGAATACATCTCAGTAAGTCAAAACTTAATCATTAAATCAAAAGTTATTCAAGTTTTTTATTATTATTTTTTATTGCGAACTATACGTACAGAAATACCTCCAACTTTTGAAGTTTACAATTCGTTTACATAGTGATTTGTGTTCAAAAAATAGTTTAAAATGGTAATATTGTAAACTAACGAAAAAAACTTTTTTAACTATATCAATCGCCAAGAAGTATACTGAAGATCCAAACAAATTAAAATAAATAAAAGTTTTTTCGATTCGATTTCGTGAGCTAAACAAATTAAATTTTATAGATAACTTATTTCGAATGAAAACGAAAAAAAAAAAAAAAACTAAGAACATTCCAACGACTTAAGTTCAACAAATCAATTCCTTGGCACAACAACAGAGTTGGAACACTATAAATTCAAATTCGACAGACAGTCAAAAACATTCCGATTAAATTTTACTTGCATATTACGAACGGAAAAAAGTATACGAACGATTCATCTTCCACAACGACAAAGTAAACAATGCTAGTGTCAATAGACTGAACAAACAATGTATTGATCAACTCAGTTTAAGATAGGGAAAAGGTTTTTTTTTTTTTTTCTTTTCTTTTTTTCCCCTTTCTATTTCTATCATAATTAGAAGCAATTCCTCCTTAAAAAGTTGGGAGTAAAAAAAATGATTATTAATCGTAAGAAATCGTCCTTGCTCTAAGACAGTGAGGAGGAGAAGAGGTTGGAGGACAGATCATTTCCCTGTCATGCATGGCACGCCGACCCGCCCCAAGGTCATAAACGTAATATCGTCAACGCACACACCGTTATTTTCGCGCCAAACATCGATCTCATAGCACGGCTGTGTTTACTTTTTTACTCACTTCATCATCTCTTCCGTTTTCTAATATAGAGAAGGAAGAAAGAAAAAAAAGAGAAAGAAAATTGAATCATAATTCCATTCTTCGTTTTAGAATTCTTTATGACGTACCTTATCAACGCTTTTGCCAAACGTCATTTCATAGATATAAAATGTGAAATATAATTCATAGAAAACCAAGGAAAATAATAAGCACTATTTATAAAGATGGGGAATGTAAACGTAGCCACACATAAGAAAATATTACATAAATTTTTAGACGTAGATCTATGAATATTATGAGATATGTTGGAATGAGGGGAAGAAGGAAAAAAGAAGTAAATGAATAAAAATGTATTAGTAATATTATGTTATATCATAATTTCGTTTTTTATATCAATTTTACCTCAAATTTCTAAAATTGCTTAAGTATTTTTTTACACCATTACTCTTTTCATTGTTTCCATCTACAAATAAGAGAGCTATAATTGCTATATTTATATCCTATATTCATCTGTCTATTCTATACATCCTTTCCTACTCTATGCAACCTGTCTACAACTTATATTTCCTCTACCTAACCTTATGTTATGTTTACACTCAGAATGAGCGAATTAGCACAAGCAGGGGTCTGTCTAGGTTTTTCTGTGAGGTACCTATTTTGTGAAAATTTAGACATAATTTATGAAAATTAAAAATTATATTATTAAAATCAGCACAAAAATGTGGTAAAAATATGGATTTATCGTATTTTACGGAACACAAAAATAAAATTTTAGGAAAAAGTATTTTGTGAAAGTACCGTTTTTCCTAAAGTTGAATTTGTGAAGGTACCGCTAAACGGTAGTAAATTCGGCCTGGACAGACCCCTGACAAGGGAAAATTCTTAACATTTGCTTACTGTTATTTTCAGATCATGTTGTTGTTGTTTTTAATCCTAAGTGGTCTAAGCCAACTAGACTAATTCCATACGTCCATAAACCTCCAGAAAGTCTAAAAACAGGGGAGGTTTTGAAAAAAACCTCTTCTGTTTTTATAGATTTTTTCTAGAGGTATGTCTATACATCTTATCCTACTCTATGCAACTTATATCCACCTGTCTATGTTAAGCACATTATAGTACGAGGGAAAATCCCCTACCCTCGCTTACTATTATTTTTAGAACACGTTGTTTGTAATCCCAAGCGGTCTAACCCAACTAGACCCATTCCATAAGCCCATAAACTTCCAGAAATTCAAAAAACTGAAGAGGTTTTGAACTTAACCCAACTTAAAATCAATGCAACTTAAAATGTGCTTGGGCTATACATGAGCAGTCCAGTCCTACTCTGTGCAAATACTAAAATTTTTCTGTTCCTCTACATATGAGAGACATCTGATTAGGTGACTACTGGCAAAGCGCGATATGTTAGTCTGCCAGCTTTTAAGTTCTTAGAAAATAAGAGCACTCCCATGAGGTTTTCTTGAGTATTAATCATGTATAAGAATCACTAGAGATCCATATGCGTTTTTTTTTTTTTTAACACTCGACAATATCTCATTTTTCAGAACATAATTATGCTTAAAAAACCTCACTCAGTATAGAACTGAAACCACTGAAAATTTTGGTCTAAATCTTAAGAAATAAAAACATTATTATAAAACTCTGATAAGATGATTCTAGTTCTGTTGTAAAATTACAGATATTTTTTTAGGCGTATACATGAACGCTTTAAAAATTATTTGACTTCGAAAAGTATTATTCAATAGCAAATGTCAACTTAAGTAAGACAAACAAACTTAAAGTAAGAGAAATTATAATGATTTGGCCTGTATATAAAGAATATTTTTTTTCTTCCAAATTTTGCCATATATGAATAAACCAACCCTTGATCAATCATTAAGTTAGTTTTTAATTTAAGAATGTTGTTTACACTTCATTTTCAATGAAAGGAGAGGAAAGTTTATACTAAATAATAAACGGTCTGATATTTCCCATACAATGGGCATGAAACCTTCAAAATTGCAAACAAATAGAATTTTACGCCTCTTCGTGTAGAACTGACTCATCTAGCAATAACCGGAATGGAAAAGCAAATAAAGCAATGCAAGCTGAGGCTCGGCTCCCAGATGAAACACAAGAAAAAGAATTCACCTCCGAACTTAATACTATTGATTACAATTCAAGAAACGTTAACTACCTGCCATTTTTAATCAAGATGGCTGCGGGCAACGAAATTTGCACACTCGCGCCAAGGTCTTCTTCTTTCTCGCCAAATACTAGATTCTTCTCTGGACATGCAAATTTTTTTCTTTTTTTGATTTTGTGGCATTAAAAATAATTTGTCTATATGAATGCCATTGGTTTGATATCGTTTTATTTATTATTATTTTTTTTTAACTTGTTACAACCTTGGAGAGGGAAACGTTTACTAGCTTAAGAATTTCGGGGAATACCGTGTCAAATTTTACGAAGGGTATAGGATACGAATGTCGTGTCAGGATTTTTAGGTTCAGCGTAGAAAAAAAGATAAATGAAACCTTGAACAGAATTAAACTTATCAGAGCAACATAAGTTACATTTTTTTTCCAATCATGTAAGGAATAATAATTAATCTCAACATTCTTTTTTTTTTTTTTTTTTTGCAAGCATCTTTAATACGACGGACTCTTAACATCTAGTCGGTATTCTTTGAAAACATTTAATTTAAATGAAGATTTAATCCTGAATGATAAAAATGTAACTCATAATGATATTGCGTTGTTAATGATTATAATGATGATAGACAGTGATGTTAATAATAATAGTGATGATGATGCATAGTAATGTAAGTAATAATAAAGAGTATTAAAATTATTACGAGTGCAGAAAAAGAGTCAAACTTTCCTCCAAAAGTAAGAAGAACTCTCTGAATATAAGACACAATGGAGAATAATATATTCATTTGTATATTTATTCATGAAAACGTTATGTTATATGTATTATATATAAACGTTGTGTTTGTATATTTATTAATGAAAACGTTATGTTTATGTTATAACGTTATGTTATGTCGCTATTTCCCCAAATAGAGAACACAAGTTAGGAAATAAATTGCCCTTTCGCGTAGGTATAAATTCTGTATTTCTTATAAATGCGATTTTTTTTAAATTATTAGCTTATTTTTTTAAGAAAAAAAAACTATGCCGTGCAACAGTTGAGATCTTATAATTTTCATTCAGTCCATCGCTACAGTTTATGAAAGTTGTTTTAAGAAAACTTTTTCCCAATCATACCTACACCGTAAAAAATACAGTGTCAAATTACGGTATAAAGTACCGGCACTTTCGATTCATTACCCGTAAAGTCCATTTTTACCGTAAAATACACCGTAATTTTTACAGCAATACTTATTTAATTAGAGTGATTCAGTAGTATGGAAATAACTGTAAAAATTATGGTACATCAGACTTTTTTGTTCCGTAACATGTTCCGGTAGAAATAGATTTCACGGTAAAAAGTATCGGCACTCTGAGTGCTGGGACATTTTACCGTAATTTGACCCGGAATTTTTTACAGTGCAGAGGGTAATGGCTACAAATTAACAAAACTGAACTTAACTATCACGATAACTGTTAAAAATATCCAGCAGTAATAAAAAAAAAAGCATATTATTTGCCAAAAAGGGCTATTTCGTATGATGAAAAAACCTCCAAAAAAACAGCTTGATTTTTTTTTTAGTAAACACCAGTATTAAAGCAAGAAAAAGTAATTAAAAAATATTGAATAAGTTATTCCAATTATCTATAAAACAAAGTAACTAATTCACAGTGGCATTTCAAAAGATGCAATTTTAACATCGGCTTTGGATAAAATTTCAATTTCATTTCAAAATATAGAAGGGAAAAAAAAACCTTTGTTATGCAACACCAAAATCGATAGAGACGAAATTTCATTGTTTGAATCTAATTTCTTCCGACAGGTAAAAATAAAAAAAAATTCACTTCAGCATAAGATGAGTGTTGCCTCTTTCTTTTGCCATAGAAACCAATGATATCTTCCGTAGAATAAAAATGAAACAACAAATAAAATAAAAATATAAGAACACGTTTCTATTTCTCACTTGCACGCTATTTCTCTTACGGTAGTTTACCTCTTCCCATAGTTTCCCATACTATTTCCCATAGTTATAGTATTTTCCATTTTACTCTTTTCTCATTTATTCCATATTGAAACATAAAAATATTAAATAAAAAAATGGATTTCATATATTTTATGTTTCAAAATGAATGTTTGAATACGTAATACACAATTCAAAGAGCCAAGCTGAATTATGCAATCATTCTACATTTTATATTGCAATAAATGATTCAATATTCCATATCGAAAAAATACAATAAGTGATTTAACATACAGTTAAAAAAAATCGTAGACATTCAATATATTTTTAGAGTTTTTTCGAATATATCCCGCATAAAAACGTGCAATAACCTAATTATTCAAAAATCCAATGCTTCATATTGAATCATGCAATCATTCGATATTCCATATGGAGCAAAGCAATAAATAATACAATATTCCATATTAAAAAATACAATAAGTGATTTAACTCTAATTTAAAAAAGAAATCGTAGGCACGCACTATAGTCTTTTCAAATGTATTCCACTTTAAAAAGTGTAATAACTTAATTATTCTAATATTCAATGCTTCATATCGAATCATGCAATGATTCAATATTCCATATGGAGCTAAGCAATAAATAATTCAATATTTCACATTGGAACCCAAAATAAGTTATTGAACATATATCTCGAGGTAAATAACAAACATGTAATGCATTATTTATTCTGGAATATTCTACTCTGGAATATGGAATAACGTTTTCAATATTCTATTTGCAATAAACGATTCTATGTATTCAAAGTAGATTAATGGAATTAAGGGAAAAGGACTCAAGTAACTATAAAATGTCAAAGTAAATGTGAATACAGTACAACTGATGGTGAACGATTTTCCAAAGTCGAATTTAAGTAGTGGAAAAATAAGTTATTTTAAAAACATTGACATTCAAAGACATGCGGATTAAATTTCACATTAAATGTGAAGTCTGAATTTTAATCTTTTCCAGAAAATCCCTTTTAAAGTTAAGTATTATGGATATCTAGGGCACATAGGAAAATAACTGAAGCTTTACATAAAGAAAAGATTACACAGCAATTTTGAATTTTTTAAAATAAATAAATAACAGTAAAGTACTCGCACAACAACCAGTTGTAGGACAAGAGGGTCATGCAGGTTAAGGGTCCCCAATGTCTAAAGAAGGATAAATAAGTCGCTGAAATTTGTAGCAAAATTTGTTTTTCAAGTTCGTAAAATATTTAGGGATCAAGTCTTAAATTTTGGGGCATTGTACTACATAGCTTTACATATGATTTCAAATAAAATTTCCCAAGCAAAAAAAGCAGAGAATTCGCTGCGTATAGGCCTAGTAAAAATGTGTAATTCTATTAAAAAATATTTATTTAAATTTTGAACTTCAGACTTTTTTTGAATTTGAGATAAATTTTGAATATGAGATTGAAAAATAACGATGTCACAGCGAAAAATGTTTTCCAAACCTTTTATTTCCTCATTAACAATTTGATGTACCCCCCCTCAAGAAAAAAAAGTTTCAAATAATAATGCTCCAAAAGCTCAAAAATTATTATATTTCTTGTAACCTTCCTCCATATGTATTTTTAAATATTAAACACATACACACATTAGTTACTTAGACTCATAAGAATTAAGAACGCTTAATTTAATTTTACATTACTCTAATGGTGTGTTCCAGTTGTTTCAAGACTTAGACTCCTGGGAATTTCCAAGACTTAATTTAGAAGCTAGGTGAATAAATAATTACCACATAATTATTTATCCAAGATTTTAATGAAATTACTCTCATTTGATTAAATTCTCTCTCAATTTATTTTTAAAAAGAAGTAAAGGTTTTGACATACTTTATTATTTACGAAAAATTGCTTTATATTTTTAAATTCTTCTTGATGATAAGTACAACGAAAACCTCGGTATAGAAGTAGTTTAAATTAAAAACAGAATAAGAAGCATACTTAAAATTTTAGACTCAACATATTAATTTAGTTTGTAATATTAATAAAATAAATTGCATTATATTAGCATCTCAATGCTTGCTTTTGTGTTTTTAAAATCGAAATGCGTTCTACACAATTTACATTACCTTCTGAATTTACAAAGTACACAAATAACTGTAGTAAAAACTAAAACTTAATACGTTTTATTGCTAATTTTTATTAAATGAAATAAATCTTGATAAAATTTTACTAATTTATATTTATTTTATTCCATTAATACAATAGAAAAAATGAAGCCAAAATATCTATTATATTCTACGAAAACATTATAATAATTATCTATTTTATCAATAATAGTATAAATTTATAATCAAACAGTCTATGCGTAATTGGAACTTACTAACAATTAATATGAAAAGAGGGAGAAAAAAAAAGAGATAGATAAGTTTTTTCAAAAAAAGGAACGGTTAATATTATAATTAGCGTTACCAACTCGGAACTACAAATATGCAACTGATATACATATATTTTTTTTAAAATGTGAGCTTTTTTCAAACATACTTAATAAAACGAGGTTTTTCATCAATATTACTATCTCTAGTTAAGATCCAAGGTTTATCTATAAATATATCTTCAAACGCTTTGTCAACTTCATCGGTGGCGCGTTGATATTCCAAAAAACCATTGATTATTTCTTCACCAGATGGCAAGCTAGCGTATAAATCCATAGCCATTTTGTTCAAAAGTTCTTTATTTTTGAATTTCAAAAGCAATCTTGGCACCATTAAGCATTCCGTAGCAGCAGTGGCAAAGACATGATTGTCGCCAAAATCTTCTCCTACATTGAAGTAAAATCCTTGCCTCACTAATTCAAATTCAAATGTTTTAGGCTCGTCGTGGTCGCCTTGTGTAATCGACACATCACTAGTTTTGCAATCCATTTTTCGAACAAGTTTACACTCACCCGATGCTACAAAATAAGACCAATAGTTAAGTTTTTCAGTTTGGTCGTGGCAAATATCAGCTTCTTGAAAATAACTAGCCAAATCTGAAAATATTTCTAAAACCTCATATTCCTCATCGGTCCATTCGAATTTTCCCAATACTCGATTTGAGTGTATATATCGATGAATTACATTTTTTTCATCTTCCAGTTGTTTTTGAATTGTGTGAAAATCTTCCTTTTTAATTTGAAGTAGCTCAGAATACCCGATACACTTGGCATCAATCGAAGCTGGCCTGTTCAAGATGATATCCTGATGACCAAAATAATCGCCATTTCTTAAAAAATTTTCTGGCCAATTGGCGTGACAATCGTGCGTCTGAGAAAGCTTGTATTTCAAAGATATAACACCAGATAAAATAACGTACATCGCCAATGGTTCCTCACCTTGTTGCAGTAAAATGGAATTGGCGTCTTGTTCGATATACAGTATTTTTTGCGCCAATTCTTTCTTACTGTTGTTGGAAAACTTACGGAAAAACTTAATATGTTCCATCTCCGAAAGCAAGTTAAAAAATGCATCACCGCTTCGTTCGCTAGAGGGAAGAGTTAATAAATGTTTAGATTTCGGAGAAAATATGCCAGCGGTTGGAGGAAAAACAGAGGAAACTAATTCATTGCTTAGTTTCAATTTGAAATTGGAAGCCTGGTTTTCGGGGTCTGAAGATTCCATGGATTAGAGAGGTGAAAGAGTTTTCGAATTTAAATCTCAAATTGGACACAATAAAGCAAGAGTACACAGTATCTTCAAGGCATGAAAGTTCCTGTAACTTGTTTACTTCAAAAATATCAATAAACTAAACATTTTGATTAAAGAAATGGCGGTTACGATTAACAATCTCAAATCGACTAAATCAAATTTATTCGGAAACTGTTCGCAACTGTAATGATAGAGCAAGCATGTAGAGCTACAAAAATAATCATAAAAGTAATCACTAAACATAAAATATTAGAATACTCATTTTCGATACGTAGGTTTTTATACTTGTTAGAAATTTTAAAGGTGCCAGCATAATTATGGTGCCAAAACAATATAAAATTATGTAGAAGGAATTACGTCAAAGGAATTTTATAAAAGATTACAAATTATATTAAAGAAACTACCATTTGTTGAAAACGTGCATGCGTATCAATTTTTAAGAAGCAAATACTTTTTCAAATGGGAAAAAAAAAACTATTTTCTAAACACGATAATTCTAAAACTTATTAAGATAATTTAACTCAATGTTTTCTTACGGACAACGAATTGTATTGAGGTTAAAAACTGAGAAAAATTAGGCCTAAATCTGAAACCATTCAGATTAAATTCTCAGAAATACTAAGCCTAAAACCTGATACTATTAAGATACAATTCTCAAAACTATTAAGCCTAAAATTTGAAACAATTAAGGTTAAAATTTGGAGAGAAAAAAATAACGTATACGTTGATTCCAAATATAAATTTTAATCTATCAATCAGATATAATATCTCATTAAACATAAATGAAGGTATAAAAGTATTTAAAAATTTAATTTAGGAGTTCGCCAACAGCACAGAAAGTTAACTTTAATAAATGTTTCAATTACACAGATTAATACTAAATAAAAGACGGATAAAATAAGAAAAAGAACTGAAACTCAAAGCAGAAATGACATAATATTTAGCAACTAACAAAAATTAGGAGGTAACCTAAATTAAAGCGATCTAAAATTCTTTTTTTAAATTAAAAACATTCTAGAAGATAACAAGAGTGGTGGGTGTGGATGTTAGTAGGGAGTAGAATCCAAACATAACTCATTTCCATGGAAACCATACAATCGGCACGGTTACAACTAATGGACAAAACATAAGAAAATTGCCTTTCGGAATCTTCAATTTTTTCATGACATATCATAATTGCTTTAGAATTAGTTAAGTGCTCCAAGATATCTTAGAAATGATATATTTCTGCTTTGATGTCTAATGCATGTCATTGTTTTCATGTGCTGAATGTCATTGTTTTCATTATTTAAAATTACGCTTTTGTTTACAAATCTAGTAGGGAATGGTATTTAGGAAAGGAAGTTTAAATAATGGTATATCTCACAGTTCAAAATAAAGATAATTCAAAAATGAATAAACAAATAGAATAAAAGAAAGTTTTATTCTTAAGTTTAGAACATGATTAAAATAACTGCAATATTAAAAAAAAAAAAAATTTGACAAATTTTGACAGAATCCTTTTAAAAATATAGTCCTAAAAGTATAAATTGAAATCATAAAAATGGATAAGATACAGCTCGTTTTGATAGCCGTGCATTTGCAAGAAATACACATTAGGAAACTTTAAATGGCGTTTTCCCAAAAAAATGTGTGTTTTTTTTAAATGGGCATAGTTTTTTTTCTTTCAAATCGACATAGAAGTACTAAAAATAGAGATAAAAGAAATACATTTGCATATTTCAAATTCTCATACACATACTCAATATATTTTGACCGAAAAATAATGAAATATTGAGAATAAAATATTTTTAAAAAATGTTTGAAAATAAACTTACATTTGGCCATCTCTCCTTACTCTCAGACGCAAAATTTTTGTTAAACATTTTTTTCATAATTTTGTATAAGTCAAAATAAATGCAAAATATTATAGTTAGTATTTTAATAGTTTATGGGTATGAAATATCGGTGCCGTTTTATGCTTTAAAGGTGAAAGCTTATCATGGAAAATAAGTAAAAAGAATCTAATAAATAAAACCAAATGTACAGATTTAATCCTTCACTTTCGAAAAAACTCTACCACATTTTTGACATGTTTTCATAGTTTGTACATGTATCATGGAGTCACTGCATGCCCCTTACACATTTTATCTAGTCATAATTTTTAGCGATACTGTATTCTTCCCCATAACCAACACATAGATATTCATCAAGTCTATTGGTGGTTTTAATAGGTAATAAAAAAGATTTATTTTTATTAGATATCATCTTAAAACTATGAATCCGAACGAAACACAAGATACTGAAACCAAAGATTTTGTTACCAGATTTATCTATTTCTAAATATTAAGCGTGATAGTGAATTTACTAAAATGCATCCTTTTTTTTTGTTGATAAAACTTTTTAATTTTTTAAGAACCCATAGATCCTCGATACGTAGCAATGGAAAGTGAGCATCACTAATCGATTTTATGTGGTCATCTCTATTGAAGATAAAGAAGAGATATCCACCGAATTTATAGCGACACTTCGCCATTACGATTTCTTTTGCTTTTTTGCTCACAATGATTGGACTGCATATGAGCCGCAAAGGTCCAGCTAGATGAAAAAAATATAACCAAGATATTAAAAAACATCAAAATACTTAGTTCACGAAAAAAATTAAGTTTTTACTAATTTTTACAGAATGGCTCATTATACAGAATATCTCACCCATTTGTATAAATTTCAACCTATACTCTTAGAAGCAATTCACACCCATTTGTATAAATTTCAACCTATACTCTTAGAAGCAATTCACACCCATTTGTATAAATTTCAACCTATACTCTTAGAAGCAATTCACACCCATTTGTATAAATTTCAACCTATACTCTTAGAAGCAATTCACACCCATTTGTATAAATTTCAACGTAAAATTTTAAAAGCAACAAGCCTTTCAAAAAGTATACTGTTAAATAGCGCTTAAGAATCGTGAAACGTAAAAAATAAACAATTTTAAGTGGTAAAAGAAATTTTAAAACTGTTTTTTTTAAACGATATTTTGAAAATTTATCTGTGATCTTTTTTTTTTTAAATTTAAGTAACGTTATCTTTATTGATTTCGCATAGTACCTCTTAATTAGTATTCTTGTTCAACTATACTTATGAAATTTTACAATGATTCTCTAATTAGTGCCATTTACTTTTGAAAAAAAAAATAATATTTTTGAAAATTTTATGCTGTTCCACTTAAATGTTTTAAGTTTTTTTTCAAATATTTTAATAATTTTCAATTGCAACTTCGATGAAAATTAATTAATCAATTAAAATAAAATAGCTATAATTAAATGATCAGTAGTTCATTAAAAAAAGTAGTTTTTTTATTTTTTTATTAACGCATTACTTTGAATGAGATATACCGTCTGTTAGCATAAAAAAAATAAAGCGGAGAGAAACAGAGCAACGAATGAATTAGAGATAAAGTTTTGTTTCATGAGATAAAAAGAGGAGTTTTATTCAACCAGAAGTTAAAAAGAACTTTATTACATAATTAATGGCGTCATTTCCTCAGATGAAATGAAAGAAAAAGAAAGTGTAGACAGATTCCACTTCAACCATCATAAAAATAATAATAAAACTTGGAATTAAGCACGCCGGTTTGTTAGCAAATGAAATTATGAAATGTTTGTGTACGCCGACTATCAGATGCGAGATATAGGTTCAGTACGGATAGAAATATATATACATATTTTTAACCCCTTAATACAGAATTTTTATTGAACATATTTTTCGTATTTTTTTTCTCCTTACTTTGCATTATATATGTCAAAATAAGAGAAAAATATTATATTTAGAATTTTAATTAATTATGGTTATGAAATACAGCATGAAACACAGGTCTTTCTCTACGTTAAAGGTAAAATCTTTCAAACACGGCTCACTTCCAAACAATATTTTTTTCTAATTTCCACTTATTTGCAGTTTAGATGAAACAAAAAGAGTTATTTCTCATTGAAATTTCTTTAATTTAAAAAAAAAACAGTTATTGATACATTTTTGAGTAGGAACTTTAAATTTTTTTTTTCAAACTAGTTTTTTGGATTTTGTATTTTAGTTCAAATATATTTCCCATAATCTAACCAAAATATATCCTTGCTTGTAATTAGAGTACCAGGAAAGGAATATATGATAGGGACGCTGCTGTCCCATCGGAATCAAAGGGCTAGAAGTGTAATATGAAACTCACAAACGAACTAACATGTTTTATAAATATATATAATTAGGGTACTTTGCCCCTGCTCGCTTCATTCACAATTATTTCACAAATATTTAATTTATAAATGATAAAGAAATAGTTAAATTAATTGAAATGTTCCAAATTTTTTGTGCTGTATTAACACAAATTTATTTTTTTATTTCATAAAATTTAAACCTTAACCATTTTGCTTGTTTCTTATTTAAATACAGCTTCATATACTAACTTGTTTTTTTAAATTCTTATTTAATTTTTGGTTACTACAGAAGTTCTCCAAAGAGATATTTTAAGAATAGTGCAAAAGCTAATTTTTAATGTAACTTTAGAATTTCAAATATACGGGTGCCGAAACGTTAAGCATATTTTTACGCATATGTGCAATTCAAATCTAAGCATAACTTTTGAATACAGTGTACTTATTTTGTTATCTGTTCAGCTACATACGCTAACATTATTGCAACTGTATACGTCATTATTATTTTAACTGTATACGATAACATTACTTTAAAAGTATACGTTAACAATATTTCAACTGTATGCATTAACATTATTTTAACTGTATACGTTAATATTATTTTAATTGTATACGTTAACATTATTATAACTGTATACGTTAATATTGCTCTAACTGTATAAGTTAACGTTATTTAAAAAATATAAGTTAACATCATTTTACATGTATATGTTAGCATTATTTTAACTATACATGCTCACTGAACACAATTTTATATTAAATTTAATACAACAGGAAATAAATAATTTAAAACTAAACATTTTTATTAAAATATATATTTTTATTAAAATATATATTTTTATTAAAATATATATATTTTATTAAAATATACATTTTCATTAAAGTATATATTTTTAATACATTTTGCTGCACAATACACATACTCTTGTCAAATTAAGCTGATTTCGGGTCATTTGGGAGCATAATTGCGAAAGTTTCGAAACTTTGTGATATTGATTGGGAAGGTCTACTAATGAACATATTAAAAAACATGTTGGGAGCTGAGTTTGAGTTGGGGAAGTAAAAGAAAATATCCCTTTTCAGTTATAATTTTTTCAAGCAACTTAAAAGCTGAACAACTTACGAAAAAAGGCTAGATTAACAAACTGTAGATGGTAAAATCCACATCAATTGAGTACTAAGAATTAAAATTTTCTTTGAAAAATAATTAAGTTATGATCTATAAAATTTAAAAAAAAAACTATTTTTCCTAAAATACGCGAAAGACATTTTTTAAATTAAAAACAGCTGAACAATTGTTCTGTTATTCTTTAGTCTATAATATACTCGATGCTTATCCATAATATAATTTAATTGATACATTTAGCAATTTTTACACCTAAAAAATAAATATCGTTTGCTTTCTGAAAAATTGGAAAAAATACTTTTGTTTTATGCCATAACTTTTTTTCTTTTTTTTTCGAAAGTTTAACTTCTGCGACTTAATTGATACGGATTTTGACAGTTGATATTTAGTTAATTTTAACTTTATTCGCAAAATAAGTTTTCGAATTATTTTGAAAAAGAAATAAATAACTTGTTAATTGATATCTATGCAACTACAAAATTACACGCGAACTTACAAAATTAGGTGCGATAATAGGACCTTTTTGAATTATAAAATTAAAGAGAATTTTTTTTCGAAATTCTAATTTGTTTGAAAGTTATCGCAATTACTCGGGTTCGATCCCAGCGATGGCTGGTAGATACGAATTCCGCACACGGTGCATATTATAATGGGAACATTTATGTTAAACAAAACAACGATTAAAAATAAATTTGCTTTTCTGAATTTCCTCAATTTTCCATTTAATTCTAACAGAAATACAACAGAAACTTGTTTTAAAACTGTCTACCAGCATAAATAAAGTACTACGTGCTCTTTGTCAAGTTTTTTTCCAAGAATGGTTTAAAGATAATATCTAAGACTCATTCAGGTTTTCAACAGTTATTTCGCCATTCATGAAGCATTCTTAAACCGAAAGGTGGGCACCGTGTTTAACATTTTGTGACTCATATTTTTGTCAAAAAATATACTCCCTTTTGTTGACGTAGCAGGCTTAGTTATTGATTGACATGTTTAGTAAAGTTAAACAATATTTAATATAAAAAATAAAAGTCGTATTATATCGACAAAATAAGACAGTAAAACTTATTTTATTGCAAAGTTTATAAGAGAAAACTAATATTTTAAGCCTACATGTAAATTGATTGTTTTTTCAAGCTAAATTCCAAGCTAATTTCCAAATTGAAATAATTGAATTACAAATCTTCATCCTTTTGGAAAAAAAAAAAAAGAGGCTATGAAATTACTTTAAAATGCATGAAAAACTTAGTAGCAACTTAATAGTTTCTGAGAGAATACAGACAGTAACGGTTATGACAAATTACATTTCATAATAACAACACAATTAGATTTAAAATTTTTACTGGCATTGCTTTATAATTTAAAATATTTGATAAAACGAGAAAATAAATCTACAACCATTTACAACTTTATCCCAACAAATTTTGGGATCTGAAATGAATACCTTGAATACCGCGAAAATATAGTCGTCTAACAAATGAGGCGATAATAATACAATATTATTGATGATGATATTATAGTAACAGTTGATTTTCATTTGGATTACTAAAATATTGATCAAGAATAAAACTATATAAAATCGTAAAAATTAAAGAAACTTCGTAATACTTCGCAAAATAGAGATATTTCATGGATATATAGTATCCTTATTGATAATAATAATAATAAAAAAACATTTAAAGCAAGAAATAAAATAATTTGTTAATTTAAAGTAACATCGCCTAATTTAACTCACAACGGAGAACAACATGAATAGATTCTTTTAAGTTACGCATCATTAAGTAAAATATATGATATTCAAAGAATGAATAATTTAATGTTTTAAAGGTAGCGGTAATATCACATTAATAAATATCAATTTTAAATTTCATTTAAAAAAAAAGTTTCACACGGGAATATAACCATTTCGATAACATCACGATCATTATTATAAACATCGAATTTGATAATATCGCGAGTCTATCGTATTCGATATATACTTAAGTATTGATCGTAGTTGAGTGATTATATTATGTTAATAGTGGATAAATTTTATTTCGATAACGAAAATATAATTATCTAAATCAATAAAAATTGAAATAATTCCACAATATTTCGTGAAGACATATTTCATCCTTACTGATCAGACAGTAGAAGATAAAAAGAAATTTAAAGCAAGAAATAAATCATTTCGTTAGTATAAAGTAAAATTTCCTTACTAAATCCATAACAAAGAAAAACGTTAAAGGCAACGTATAAGCAACGCATCATAAAAAACACACCGAGAATTTCATGCATGTGCTTAAATTTAATTTAATTTAATTATTTAATTTAATTTAATGATGTAAAAGTAACAGTAATATCTCATTAACAAACATCAATTTTAAATTTAATTTAAAAAAAGTTTTAGCATTTCGATTAAATCACGATCACTATAAAGGACCATAAATACCGAATTCAATAACATAGTGAGTCTGTCGTATTCGATATATACTTCAATATTTATTGTATTCGAGCAACTATGTTATAGTAAGTGTTGATAATTTTCATTTCGATAGCAAAAATTATGCAAATTAAAAAATATGCTACAATTATGTAAATAAATGAAAATTTAAATAATTCCGCTATATTTCGCGAAATGATCACTCAAGGGGAAAATCCTAATCGTTATTGGTCATAGTGAAGAAGA
The DNA here is from genome assembly GCF_982258835.1 of Parasteatoda tepidariorum. Classification (NCBI taxonomy): domain Eukaryota; kingdom Metazoa; phylum Arthropoda; class Arachnida; order Araneae; family Theridiidae; genus Parasteatoda; species Parasteatoda tepidariorum. Next base: position 38,288,995 of record NC_141757.1, on the reverse strand, counting down.
TAAAAAAAAATATAACAAGAAATAAATCATTTTATTAATTTAAAGAAACACTTCCTTATTAAATCCATAACAGAGAAAAACGTGAACAGATTATTATAAACAACGCGTCATAAAATAAAAACATGATATTCGAATAATCAAGAATTTAACGACTTAAAATAACCGTAGGGTCTCATCAATAAAAATCAACTTTAAATTTCATTAAAAAACGTATCCCAGAGGCACATAAACATTTCGATAAAATCACGATTATTATTAAGAACTATAAATATCGAATATGATGATGAAACGAGTCTTTATCGATATATACTTCTGTATTTATCGTACTCGAGTAACTATATTATAGTAAGTATTAATAAACGAAAATATAATTATGTAAATTAATAAAATGGAAAAAATTATAAGAAACGATCGTGAGTGATTGTTTCGTGAAATGATCACTCATAAGGAAGAAGATAACAAAAATAAATTAAGAAATAAATCATTTTATTAATTTGGAGAAAAACTTTCTTAGTAAATCCATAACATATAACTCGTAAATCCATTTATATGAGCAGCACCTCATAAAGTAAAACACATGATATTCAAAGTATAAATAATTTAAAGACTTAAAGGTGAAGGTAAGATCGCATTAACAAATATCAACTTTAAATTTCATTTAAAGAAAAAGCTTCCCAGAGTATTTATATAAACATTTCGATATAATCACAATCAATATATTACAGTGGAATCGTTTAAATTTTCATTAATTTAGATAATTATATTTTCGCTATCGGCACGAAATTGATCATCTTTTAGTATACTTATTCGACTAAATACTGAAGTATATATCGAATGTGATTTAAACTCACGATATTATCGTCTTCAATGTTTATGGTTCTTAACTTATGAGATATATCTTATCCTTATTGATCTTAGTGAAGAAGACAAAAAAAAAATCATTTTATTAAAGAAACACTTCCTTATTAAATCCACAACAGATTCATATAAGCAAGACATCATAAACTAAAACACGCGATATTCGAAGTATAAATAATTTAAAGCCTTAGAGGTAACAGTAACATCTCATTAATAAACATCCATTTTAAATTTCATTTTAAAGAAAAAGAAAAGTTTCCCAGAGGCACATTCGTGATTGAAATTTGAAATGATAGATTCGGAGCCTTCCTTATTTACTGATGGATCGATAAAAGCACATGGCATATTAATTTACAGCTTTTCCTGGTTCGGAAGTTATTTCCTAGTCTCTAAACTCACTTCCGGTAGACAAGTGCTTTTTCCTCCAGTTTTTTTCCATCTATCTATCCCTACCTCTTCTATCATTTTAATCACGGAAATTACGCGAGATGGCGAAAATGAATATGAAAAACATCTCAACTCATTTACGAATCCTCGTATTTCAATGATGCAAATGTAACACGTGATGTATATGTAATGATGCGCACGTAAATTGTAAGATTTAAAAGAAATTATAAGAAACGTTGGGAATTGCTCCAATTTTTGTTTTTCTTTCTAAAATTAGAATATCCATTTTTTAAACAAGTAGGGATGTTTATTATAGCTTGGCGATATATCGTGATTTATTTCGATACTTTTAGTATTGCTGTAACAGTTTTAAAAGGCATCACCACCGTATATTGTGGATATCCTGTCTTACGATGAATATCAAGCATATGATGATAACGCGATTATTACCGACAGTGATAAATATCGAATATGATAGTATCACGATCAATATCGATTAAGATAATTATCAAATCCAAATATGCAGCGATAGTTATTGAAGACGATATTTTCGTGATCGTGCTGATTTGAATAATAACTTTTTTTCAAAAATTTTGATTACAGTTATTATAAATAAATTTGAATTGAGACAAAAAAATGTTTTATTTTCAGTTAGGTGACGAAATTATTGTTCAATGTAAGAAAAGAAAATTAGTGAAAATCAGAAATTGAGCAATCGAATGTCGGTATTTTACAACGATATTTCTTGACATTAAATTTTCGCTATCACCTAGCATTGACTAGATTTTGCTCTAATATTTACAAGTAAAAAGAAATATCACAAGTAAAAAAAAAATATCACTAGTAAAAAGACCAGCATTGGCATTATTCAGGGTAAAAGCTTCTGTAAGCATAATGCTCATTAATGCTATCGGAATTTTATTATCGCGGTCTTCAGGAATTATCAATGCTTCACAATCAATCACGATATTTTTTTTAAATCTAACTAATTTAAGTTTTTTCACGTGATCACTACTTTTATGATTTAATTAAAATTTATGCTCTCAATACGCAAGGTAACATCTTATACGATAATTATTGTTATCGATGATATCGGCGATTATTATCGTATTCTATAAACATCGTTATTCAAAATATCACTCTTAATCAATTTAATAGCTCTTGTTAAATTCAAAAGCGCAACCACAATGTGCATATATTGCTAATTAGCAATATTTGCACATGATGGTTGCAGTAATAATAGATGTGCAAATATTGCTTATTCACAATACCCACAATTAAATCAACACACAAGAATTTTAACAAAAAAAGTGAAATTCACATTAAAAGAAAGAATTAAAAGCGGAACAATACTCTTCGAAACAGGTTGGGAAAAAATAAAAACAAAACACTCAAGATATAAAAACAATTTTCAAATTGTAAGCGTGTCACACAAATGCAAATTTATGAAATTCAAATAAAAGTTAAAAGCCTGTCACGATTAAGGATGTTCGAAATAATGGTGTAAAAGAAACGCACTTTAAAATTCTTTGAATATTTGAGTGCAAGCAGTTAATAAAAGTTCACTGACTCACAGGCATCGAATGAGGATAAAACGAACGCAAACCTCAATAAAATGAATAATTCACCTGATGTGTGAAAATCAAACATCTGATCAAATAAAGATTGAAAATCATTGTTTACAGTCAAGCATAGGAATTCAGTAGTTTAAATTTCGAAATAACAAAACGCAGTTTAAAAACATAATGAATTCAACAGTAAGATGATTACACAAAATTAGAAGAAACTAAACAACAAAGAAATATAATGAAAAATTCAATACGCATAAGAAAAAAACTATATTCCGCGGCAAATATTTATTAGTCGAAAAACTATATGGACCAGCCTACATCATAGTTAAAGTTGTAGTGGAACAAAGCAGTAATATTCCAATGCTTAAAAACAACATAGCCTAAATAATAAAACAGGTCCTACATGATAAAGCAGGGTCCTACTTTTTACAGATAAAAAATATTTTAAAGAGGTACATTTAAAAATACTTTTGTTGAACTACAAAAAAAGATAAAATTTTTTACAGGTACTTCTGAAATATATTGAAATAAAAGGTACTTTTCAATGATTTATATTTGACTACCACTTTAAGTAGAGTACAATTAAAGCTTTTAGCTGGAGAAGTAGGCAGCTTTGTATATACATATAATCTTTTTATGTTGGTTGTAATTAAACAAATACTATTTTTAGCTTGATGAAATACAGATAATAAAAAAAATTATTTATCTTTTTTTATTCAACAATAAATTTAAGTGTTAATTTTTTTATACAACAATAATTTCATAATAAATTAATAATTACAAAATACAGGGTCTGATAAAAATATTAAAAACACTTCTATACTAACTCTATGTAAACATTATTTCTTTTAGCTACAAATGCTTTGGAAGATTTTACTTGACATAACCGTCGGCATTATTTGAAAGATCATGCTTGAAGCTTTTAGGAATGATGCCATTTTTGCCCACGCTAAGATCGGATCGTCCAAAATGAGTGATGAAAGTTAATAAATTCTATCTAGTTTAAATATTAGCAATTCTGAAATCATTCCACAGGATAGCAATATTTATATAAGAATGTTTCTTTAATTATAGGTGTATTTCAAACGAAACCAGCTTTCAACTTCCTACGCTCATTTTGGTCGTTGCAAATTTTATATGGTTAAAAAGGACACCATTTCTAAAAGCTTCAAACACGATCTTTCAAATGGAAAGAGAACAAGTTTTGCCATGTAAAATCTTCCATACATTTGTTGCCAGAAGAAAAATTGTTTACATAGAGTTAATACAGAAGTGCTTCCATTATTTTTATCATATCAACCCAAGTATTTAGAAACTCACTTGCGTGCCTTCATTTAATTGTTTTATTGTTGTATAAAAAAATAGTTTGTTAAAGTGTTGTATAACAAACGATTATTAAACAGGTCTAAAAAAATTCGAAAAAAATATTACGAGAGAGAATTTTTAAATTATGTCTAAATAATTTTATAAACGAAACACTATTATAAAAACATCTAAAAAATTACTTCTAATGTTGAAATTTATAAGTTCTGCATAAGGAATTTATACAGCTTATTGTTTATAAAACTAATAATAAATTTAAAAAGGAAAAAAAAAAAAGAACTGCTAGAAAGGACACTGATATAGAAATTCAAAATTCAAGAAAAAAAAAGTTCTTCAAAAGATGCTGTTAAGTAAATTTAGATATTTAGTATAATTTTAAAATAATCAAATAGTAAGCTTCAATTATTTTACGCAAATCGCAGTATGGTTTGGAATGTTCGGCAAATGAAAAATTAGAGGATTTCTTAACCCGCGAAATAAAAATAGTGTTAGTTTTTTAATTTTAATTTCTTTAGTTTTTCTTTTTATTTATTTCCTTTTAATATTTGTAGTTAAATTTAAAATTTTCCTTACGTAAATTAACTTTTGTTAGCTCGCGATTTTGTTCTAAATACTAACTTTGTAGCTCGTAGGTAATCGAAATTTTGCCACCTCTAAATTTTTAAGATCAATAACGAAAAGGCTATCGTGGCAAAATTAAATATATTCCACAGAAATGCATACTTATAATAATAAATAAACATATTCAACAGAACAATTCAGTACCTAAATAAGGAAACTGGAATATAATGAATAAGCAGCAACTTGATCAAGGATCAAAACACCAAGCGATAAATTGCAAATAAATTGCAGATCTTTCCTTATCAAGAGTTTGATTTAATACACACACAAAAAAAGAAGAAAACGATAATTACAGTGTCATAAAAGTTGACAAGAACTTTTTTTTTTTTATCTTCAACATCCTAACTTGTAACCAAGCATGAGAACTCATCTGCTGTATTTAAAGTAACGAGAGTACAAGAGAAAACCTTTAGTTTCAAAATTGAATAATGGAAAGATGCATAAAGTGGGTGAGGTAGGAAAACAATCATGAAAATGATAGAGAGGTCGCGTGATCAACATCACAATAAAAACAAACCCGTAAATTCAAGTCAAGAAGGGGGAAAGAAAACCTTCCGTATGCGGTTACCAGGTGAAATCGGTGACCTCTCGAATCTTGACTCAAGCATAAGGGATTAGGGAACAATCACATATTGCGATGATGCCGATTATACTTAATTGTAATTGCCGTTTAACTCAATTTATTTTCTGACTCTCTAACTTAACGACGTTCATCAGAAAACATCAACTTGGCTTGAGCACAAAAAGCCCAACCAGTAAAGTATCTTTTAATTCGTAACAAAATGTTGCCTTTGCGGAATGTCACTTGGGAAAGAGTTTTGTATACGTATTAATTACAATTTTAGTAACAGAATAAACAGGTAGAACATAAATAATGATATTCAGGTAAGGAAGCTGTAAGCGTACGTTTATGATATTTTTTTTTTGGTACTACTCATCTATTTCAGAGAACCGTAAAAAACTTATTGCCCTAATACTTATGTTCTGTTCTTACTGCCAGAGTAACAGGGCTGTTTGCGCACCGAAAAAGTGAAAAAACTGGTAGTAAAACCATTATATCATCTTGCTTTCGGGAAAAATAAAAAGCCTTGGCTACCATGACCATTAAAAAGAACAGCGCATCTCTAAGACTGTAACCTGATGGAAAATAATTGTTAATTAGTCGCAGGCTTTTGTACCTCACATAAAAGATCCAAAATGAAATGGTTTTCATACCTGATATTTTTCTTTTTTTCCGGAATACAAACAGCCCTGCAGTAATATCTATTACCGCAATTAATTCAGCATCGTTCGCGTCAACAATTGTTTGGCGATTTTTACAATAAGTACCTATTTTTTTTTAAAATTAAAATCGTGCGATGCCTTATAAATTATCGATATTACTTATAAATTGCGTTAAATTAAATTGCACGCATACCATGCACAACAAATATCGAATACATGATAATTACAGTGATCAATAAGGTAACGATAACAGTCGGAAACTACTATATCGTTATTATAATCGGTAACGTAATAATTAGCGCGGGTTGATATCACAATGATGATCGAAGATGATTAATATCGAATGATTAATCAATGATGATTATCAATGTATAATATCGAAACACCGAATATGATGATGTCGCGAATATTACCAATAACGATAATTATCTAATACGACACTATCGTGATAAATTTTATTTGGGTAATGGAAAAATGGATAATGTAAAAATATTGTGAATCAGTTGAATTGAGAAATATACTTCCAATACTTAAAGCTTCCTCCTGACTATATATTGTGATAAAGTCATTCCTTTATCATCCAGCATTATGAAATACTGAATTAAGTAAATTTATGCATATCGAAAATAAATATGTTAGATCAGATAATGATGCATCGTTCGTTTTATTTTTAATTTACATATTTATTAATTACAAAAATAAAATGACCACAATACATATTTGCTATTATTTGATTTTTTTCATTGTAAATGAGCATGTTAAAGTATTAACAGTTAATGAAAAATTAATTCACTGCGGTATTTATAATACTTAATTCAAATTAATTAATTCAAATAAAATTAATTTAAATATATTGATTCAAATATATTTTAAAAATGAATTCAAAATTAATTTAAATATATTTTGTTTCGAAAATTTCTTTTTAATTTGACGCATTTAAATGACATTAAAGTTGATTTAAATTTTTTTTTTTTTAAGAATCCTGTAATATCCTGTTTTTATATCACAATCCTTAGAAAAAATTAATTCAAACATATTTTATTTCGAATCTTTTTTCAATGTAACGCCTTTAAATGCTTTTAAATTTAATTAAATTTTTTATTAGAAGCATCCTGTAATATTCTGCTGTTTTTATATCACTTTCTTTCAAAAAATTAATCCAAACATATTTTATTTCGAAATTTTTTTTAATATCGCACATTTAAATACTTCTGAAGTTAGTTAAATTTTTTTCTTCCAAGTATCCTGTAATATCCTGCAGTTTTTATATCACTTTCCTTAGAAAAAATTAATCCAAACATATTTTATTTCGAACATTTTATTCAATATCACACATTTAAATACTTCTAAAGTTAGTTTAATTTATTATTATTTTTTTTAAGTATCCTATAATATCCTGCGGTTTTTATATCACTTTTTCCTAAGAAAAAATTCATTCAAACATATTTTATTTCGAACATTTATTTTTTTAGTTCGATTAATTTAAATATTTTTTAAATTAATTTAATTTTTCTTGTACTAAGAATCATTAAATATTCATTAATAAAATTCACTGACATAATAAAACTGGTTAAGTTTAGTTCATTGACGCAAATACTCGCAAACTTAATTCCAACACTGACCTCTCAACTGAAACGTGACTACAATTATGCATACTTCTTTTCGTTTTATTACAAATCAATGTAAATAATATAAATTTAAATCCTAACATCTAACTACGAATTGAAAAAAAAAAAAATCATATCATCTTACGCATAATTGTTTCTTCTAAGTCCACTAACAGACATGTAAGTTTCAAACTAATTTATTCATACTTTTCGTAATGTTCCGCAAGTAGCTTTGGGCATTGACCTTCGCAGCACAATTAACATTTAACAACGTAATTATTCAAGTAACAAACGACCTCAAATAAAATAAAACCTATTTATACTAGTAATTTCATCACTTTATTTCAATGATATTTGCTAAACTAATCTTTAAGTCATCGTTAGCATTAACTTAAGGCTTCATTACTATTACTTTGCAGCGGCAACATTGTTGACTACCTTGTGGCATCACATCAGCGTCCTTTCATGGTAAACGAGATGGAATACTCGTTTGTTTTTGTTCTGTTTAAGAAAGGAAGGTCTACTGTGAAAGTGGAATATTTTTCATCTCTTTACGCTGATTCATCGTTTTCAGCACTGGTTAACTTTTCACTTTATACTGTTCAATTTTATTTTTATAAATAAAAGTAAATAAATAAAATAAATAAACAAAATAGCGGTAATGAATAAAATAAAAAAAACTTGGAATTCTCATGCTAATATTTTGTTCTGTTCGAAAAAATATGTTAATTTAATCATAAAGCTGTGCAAGTGAGCATAGTTGCCAACTTGTACAGCTGTTATTAAAATAATAAGGCAGGATTTTCCCTTGGCTTAAAAACATTTAGTACGACTAGGAGACAAACCTGGGTCATTTCATATATTTTTGACCACAGACCTATAAACATTAAAGTGGTATGTTTAAAAAATTAATTTTTGCAAGGCTTATAGCTTAAATCTGTTACCACTAGTACATTTTTTTAAAAAACCAAAATGGATACTCTGAATGATAAGATGAATTTTCTTAGATTTATTAGAACATTTAGATTTAGGGCAATTTTGAAAACACCTAAAATAATAAGAGCTTAACTAGATACAGATGTTTACAGAATCTTATATGCAGATGCTTGCATTTTATTACTAAAACATTTTTTAAAAACTACAACAAGATAATTTTTATTTAAACTCTTAGAAAACATTTTTTTTTAAACTTTAACAAAAAAAATTTTTGAACTTTAAGAAAACAATATTTTTTTAAACTGAGACAAAACATTTTTTTAAAACTTTAACAAAACAGTGTTTTTTAACATGTTAACAAAAAAGTTTTTTTGAAATTTAAATAAAATAATTTTTTTAAACTTTAACAAAAAAAAATTTATATTTAATGAAACAATTTTTTAGAACCTCAACACAGCAGTTATTTTAAACTTGAGAAACTAACATTAATACATTACGCCATGAATGTTTCTACCACAAAATCCCAGTTTTAAAAACAGCCACACAGAAGAATAAGAAATGAATGCTAATTATAAAAATATAAAAGTTTCATTGAAGCAAGTCACAAATTACAGAAGAAAAAAAAATCAATAAATTAATATATCAAACATAAATGAACAAAAGATTAATTATATTTTTAAGTAGGCAGATTATGAAGCAAAAAATTACTTAAACCATTTAGCTCTTTTTTGGTTTAAATGAATTTTACTTAATATCAAAGAGTAAAAGGTTCGATAATAATGTATTTAACTAGCGTACTTTGTTATTTTTTAAATATTACTTTAAAACAAAAGTAATATTACACTCTAAGACCTATAATTTTTGAGAACTTGATAATGACATAAAATTTTTTTTAAAAGAAAAGTAAAATAAAAATGACAAACCTTGATTGGAAAAAAACGAATTGTGATCGAAAAATAAAAGGATTAGGAATATAAGATTAAAAATGATAATGTTCATTTGTATAACATTAAAAAAAAAGTAAAAATTATTCTTTTCCCGCTTTGATAGAGATGTAAAATACGGTACTAAAATTTAATTCTAAAAATTTAAGAACTATTTGGGAGTTAAAGATATGCTTTTTAAAATAAAAATGAAAAAGTGATAGCCAAATTTCCTTCATATTAATTATTTTCTGAAAGAACCATTAACATTGAACGTAATCATGTTAACTTCAGATTAATTTTAATAAAAACACGAATGATTTTAAGTTCTCATTAAGAGAATTTATAATACTGAAGTAGAAGTTAAACCGGGAAAATATCTACCGTACTTAATTATCTTATTTATAATTTGTCGTTTTATTATTATAATTGTATTTTTAAATTAATTATGTTTTCATTTTTAACAGGCCAAATTAAAAAGTGATAAGAGAATCGTTATACTTCTCACCAAAATTTAAGAAAAACACGATATTTTGACTACCACGATATCATGATTATACTGAAGACATCACTTTGGTTGTTTTTAAAATTGAGTAAAAACTAAAGCATAAATATTTTGTTACACAAATTTTTTCCATTTTCTAATTTTTGACAATGCAATTCGGTGACTGTTTAACTTTTTAAACAATTTTATCGTTTTTTTTTTAAATAACAAAGGCGTGGAGGGTTGGGGGTAGATGACCTCATTAATTTAAATTTTCTATAAGCCCCCTTCTATATTTCAGACAAACAGAATTTTTATTTTATCAATCATTACCGATTTAAATTCATTAAAGGTAAAGACAAGAAAGAGATTCATCTTTTTACAAATGTTAAACAAACTTAAGATTTTTCTTTTAGTGATTGAAATTTAGAAAACTAGTGTGACTGTGTTTTTTAATTATGTAATTGCTAAAAAATTGGACATTCACGCAAAATAATGCCCTCAATTATGAAAATATTAAAACTTTATAATTGAATTTTTGCATTTAACTGTGCTTAAATAAAAAGTAAAACAAAATTAATAAAACTAAAAACAATATTAACATAAAATTATGATACTACCGAAACGCAATTTCCAATGTGCTACGCTCGAATTCATTCACCTCGTTCGATGTTTGACTGGAGAATTTATCGTTAAACAATAATTACAAAATACCGATAAAGTGCACCTGCAAGTTGAAGCATCTGAAATTTTTAACAAATATACAACTCAGAAAGGCTCCTTAATTCTTTCGACGCAAAATGTTGTATCGTTTAGAGATAAAACCCGATAAGAATTTTAAGTTAGATAAATTCTTTTATGTTGTCAAGCCCAGAGTACAATGCACTTCGAACACAGAATTTTTTTTTTATGTATGTTCAGTTACATAGTAGAAAAAAACTATCGTTTTCATTTAACTGTTGATAAAGAAACGATTATACGCCTCTAAATATGTTTCGAATTGTTCTGGAATAGATCGGCAGGAAAAATGCTGTAATTTTAATATAATTTTTAAAGGTTAAAAATATTTTAACGATTATAAATATACATTAGTATGAGTACATAAAATTATACGAATACGTTTATTATTACATATAGATATTATATATACTTTCAACGTTACAAATAAACATAATATATACTTACAACATTACATATACGTTTTGTGATAAGTACATAGTAGAAAAAAACTATCGTTTTCATTTAACTGTTGATAAAGAAACGATTATACGCCTCTAAAAGTGTTTCGAATTGTTCTGGAATAGATCGTCAGCAAAAATGCTTTAATTTTAATATAGTTTTTAAAGGTTAAAAATATTTCAACGATTATAAATATACATTAGTATGAGTACATAAAATTATACGAATACGTTTATTATTACATATAGATATTATTTATACTTTCAACGTTGCATATAAATATAATATATACTTACAACATCGCATATACGTTTTGTGATAATTTTTAAATGTTAAATACATTGGTTTATTGGATTTGCAAGTGTGTGTGCTCAATAATTTAGGCTTATAAACCTTTGTCAAATAGAAGGACAGATAGCACAATACAGAGAAGGACAGCACGAAGATACATCCAGGGTAACAACGGGTTTCGAACCCGCTACCTCCACGCTTTGCACAGCGTTTAGCGGACGATACCACTCTGCCAGGGAGGCTCCAACGCTAAATATACTTAACGTTATAATGTTTGAACGTTAAACATATTATGAATATACTTATATGATTACATATAGATGATATGAGTACATTTATGATTGCATACATGATGTAATATTATAAATATTTTTATGACTATATAGACCTGAAAATTTGAATTTTCAGTTAGCTGCCAGAGGCCAGTAGGCTTTAATAACTTAATAGTCACTTTTTCCTTAAATTTAATGTGTTAGTGACCGATATCGATAGGTTCATTTCGTTTAACAGTCACTTTTTTTTTTTTTTTTGCTTGGATTAATTTATATTTTAAAAAAAATCATAATAGAAATAATCTACGTATATAAAAAGTTAATTCACCAATAAAAATAATATAAATATGTGAAACAATTTAGTTAAACAAACGACCTTTTAAGAAATTTATATAAAAATATTTGGAGAAAAAAAGCGCATTTAATGTATACCTTAGAACTTTGAAATACGTGAATTGTTAAAGAACTCTCCTTCCACATGAATCTTCTTCCTACAAATTGATGAATTCTGAAAAATCAAACTTTAGAACGGAGGCATGGAACAGTTTAAGGAAAATTCTGTTTTCCAGACTCTTTTTCCAGAATGATGTACTTCTATCATTAAACGATTTTTTGAAAAAAAAAAAAAAAAAAAACGACAGGAAAAAGTGACCAGTTGTCCATTCAAGTCGCCACTTTTTTCGTTGACTCGCCACATGGCGAGTAGCAAGTGCTTATTTTCAAATCTATTATTTTTTAATTACTTTTATGAATACACGGGGATATTTTATAAATACTCTTATACATCAGATGTATTTCATGAAAACTTTTATAAACACATATTTTAAGGCTATTCTTATGTTTACATAAAAAGAAAAAAAATTTAATTCATTTATGATAATTTCGATACATTAAATATACTTTTACAATTATAAATAAATGTTTTCATATGATTACACATATATTTCATGAATAGTTTATGTGTATATTTGATAAACATATATATCATGCTTATTTTTATGATTATTGATTATGATTTCAATTTTAATGAATGCTTTAATAATAGCCAAGAAATGAATATTATAATGAGATTAAAAGCATTAACGAGAGAGGAAAAAGAATACGTATTTATTTTATCAGATATCAAGAAAACTGATGCTATTAAATGAGAATAAATAATTGGTACAAATTATCACAGAAATGTTTTCAGCTTGTTAGGAATTAATAGAATTTTTATTCTTAAGAAGAAAAGAAAGAAAAAAATGTAATAAGGCTGATAATTCTTGATTACGACATTGAAATAACATTCTGATTCGAAACTGACAAATCATGCTGATGAAAGGTCTTTTATTTGCCTTCACCTCTGTAGCCTTGTGATTTTAAGCTCAACTCATTACTCAAAGCGATTGAGTAGAGCTGATCAATATATCGTAAAATATCGATAGTTTAACGATAACGATATTTTCAAAAGTATTATCAGGATGCATAGTGAATACCACGTTTCATGAATAGAATCTACGATAATTTCTGACAAAGATAACATTATCAACGGCGATAAATATCGGGTTTCTTTTGACGATTCATACTTATGCAATTTCCCCAGTTCTCCAATTCATATCTATTCATAAAAAGAAATTTAACTTTCTTTTATTAAATATAAATCAAGTCACATTTTCGAATCGTTTGACAGTGCGCTTTTGGATAAAAGAAAACATCATAAATATGTGTTGTCTATTATGCTGCTTATTTGGGAAGCTTATGAAATGCCTATCTGGAAACAATATTAAGAAATATTTCGATGCAAAATTTTTAACTTTGGAAAAAGTGTGACTTTTTACTACACGGTCCTAAAGTCTTCCATCGATGTCTCATACTTAAAAATTTATATAAACTATTAATAATTAATAAAAATATAACTGACTGAAACATGACAAATTATAAAAATTATACGAACAGATTATTTTATTAAAAAAATAATACTAATAATAAATGAGAAAAAAAACTTAACACCGGCACAAAATTTTAACATTTATAACAACTAGGTTTAAAATTTCGGTTTACACTTCAAAACGTCACAGCTTTTATGAAAATTCTACTTGTTCGTTACTTCACTACCACTAGAAAAAAAAAATTTCACATTAACCTGTGGGATAATTATGCATCATAAAATTATTTAAACGTCATGATCATTTCACTTCAAATGTATCATTTTAATTCAAATGTTAATTCATAAAATATCCTACCACGATCATTCATACCATTGGGGTATTTCCAAAACAATATTTCTCAGCGGTAATGAACTAAAACAAAAATTTTTAAAACAAATCGAAATAAAAAAAAAAAAAATCGAATATCGAAACCAAAGAACAGGATCGTTTGTCATCATTAGAATGTCACGGGCGACTTAAAATGTAAGAAGTGGTAAAAACTGAATTCATTTTTATTTATTTAATACGCTCAATTGTTCAATCGAAACTACCACTATGACTTACATTGGAAATTATTCGTATATAATGCTAAAACAATCTCTGCAGACACTTTTAATAATTAAATTGAAAAATTTTAAATAATTTTTAAAAAAAATTAAAAAATGTTTTTAAAAAATCTTCTAATTTTCACTTTTAAAAGATTTTTGCTTTTAATTAGTCATCATATTTTAAGTCGCCCGTAGCATCCCTGTCAATTACAACCGGTTTAAATTAGTTCAATATAGAAGTCGACAAAATTCTTATATATAAATATATTAATACATTTTCTATGCTAACACTATGAAAACAGGCGACTTAAAATATAAGAAGTGGTAGAAAGTCAATTCATTTTTATTTATTTAATATATTCAATTGTTCCATCAAAACTACCACTAGCGTACATTGGAAATTATTCGTATATAATGCTAAAACAATCCCTGTAAACAATTTTAATAATTAACCTTAAAAAAAAGTTTAAAAAATCTTCCAATTTTAACTTTTAAAAGATTTTTACTTTTTATTAGTCACCATTTTTAAAGTCGCCCGTAGCGCCGTAGCATCCCTCTCAAGAGAACCGGTTAAATTAGTTCAATGCAGAAGCCGACAAAATTCTTATATATAAATATTTTCTATGCTACCACTATGAAAACTTTTTCTGAAACTACCCAGATTCCATCGCAGTAAGACTAATGTTAGCGAAAAATCACCGACCTCCAGTCGAAGTTTCCACGTTTGTATTAGACCTTGAAGAAAACTATACCCTAAAGAAGGAGACAACCCCCTAACGGTAGTGCTGGGTAAAAGAGGCGCCAAGCCGGCACCGTAAAGTGGTTCTTCTCTTCCTGGTCTCTCCTCTCCACTCCAACCCACCCCTTCTATCTCCATGGCTTCATCCCTTTGTGTATTCGAATCGCGTTCTGGACGACCCCCGTTGCGCCCTCCCTCTATTCCAGTGTTTATCACGTTCTTTCTTCCTTTCCTTGATATTTCATAGGGACCAAATTTTATTCCCCATGAACAGTAGTATTTTTGAGATGTAATTAATCTTCGATATTGCCTACAGCACACCAGTTATGCTAAAATATTGTTCTGATAAGTTTTTCTCTCTTCTGTGCTCGTCCTTATTGTTCGTGTTGAGTATTAATTGCCGCCAACTGAATCAAAAGTAACGTAGTTTTCGAGAAGTAAATTTGGCGACGGATTTATCACACTTGGCACCATCAACAAAAATAACGAATTGCGATGAGTCCAGTTAACCTAATTTTACCCTTCGCTTCATGTCATTTGATAAACAGTATTCTTGATGGAACGAAGCGTGAAAATAAGGGCTTTATCAAATTTTGTTTTTATTTATTTATTATTATTTTTTTTTAGGAATTTGTAACTAGAATGTATTTTTCTTCTGTCTGGATAAGTTCCTCGGAGAGATTTATACAAATTACGAACGCTGGTGAAATTCAAAACTGATTCAGTGGTATCGTGTCGCTAATTTATTTAACTAGACAGACTGAAAGGGAACAAAAAGTCACCATAAATTAATTTAAAACAAAAGGAGTATTGATTAGTTAAGATAAATAAAAAAAAAATTTTAAAGTAAATGTTGGTGTGAAATTTCTTTTTTTTTTTTTAACTCTTAGTCAAATTAAAGCAAGCAGCGTTTGATTTCTTAACCCCTGAATAATTTACAATAATAATTTTTTTTTTGAAAAAAAAAAAGGAACTTAAATCTCAATAGAGTTGCATGTAAGATTTTATTACTTTTTAAAAAATTTACACTTGGCCCTACAGTTTTCAAAAAGATAAAGACTGATACCGCAATTATCTTGTTTATAAAATTTACCTTCAAGAAAGACGTTATTTAAATTTTATCTATTTATTTTTTTTAACTTAAGTGATAGTTAATACTTGAAACTAGCCAACAAGTCTAAGCCTGATTTTTCAATCACCTTATTTAAAATAAATAAATACCCTCCAGCAAAAGTAACGTATTCACAATATGATAAATTACAATTTCATAGCTGCGAAAGAATTTTGCGTAAAATTTTAGTTTTTCATTTAAATTGGTAGTAAATTTTATTCTACATATATATTTCTCGTCTTTTTAAATTTAGTTTAAAATAATTTTGAGTGCCACTACATATAAATGGATTAATATTTATAAAAGTGCAAAATAGCAAGTAATTTTTGGGCACTGAACAAAATAAAACAGATATTTTTGCGTGTAATTGTATTTCAATTTTCATTTTACTACCAATGGGAAAAAACATTCACAGAAAGACTAAAAGTTGGCAGCTAGACAATCGTATCCACCATTGCAAATAATTAAAATAATGCGACATAGGAAAGTAATATAAACAAATAGTCATAATTAGGTCTGATATAATCTTTAAAAACATTTTACTTGTTTTAAAATATCTGTTTTCGCTCGCTACCACTATATAAAATAAATCGCACGAAACTCAAAAGTTGAAGAGTATGATGACAACAAAATGTTACGATGGTAGCGGAGAATAAAATAAAGAATTTGAATTGAAACCGCTTAATAAAAAGATTACCATATTCTGGAAAAAATTACGAAGTGGTAGACTAAATTCAAGGAAACCGTTTGATCCGAATCTTATTTACCAAAATATCTATATAAATATATAGGAAATAAACTTGGATGTTAAAACTGACCATATGAATTCTTAAAATTAAAGTGAAATTAACACCAATAAAGTTTCCAACAATCGTAATCGTACATTTGTCACCACTTTTTAAAAATTTTTCAAAACTGCGGCCATCATTAATATAAGAAAGATCGCATTAACGCTTGCTTAACAAAATACTCAAACTAAAAACAAACGAAACACGCAATCTATTTTTTTCTGCATAAATTGACTTAAAAACTCAATTGATAGCTAAAAAATTTCACTACACCAAAAATTTAAATTTATCAAGTGTTATTATTTTATTAAAAGAAAAAATAAAGCCAAAACTCTATTTTGTTTCACAATGATTTATTTAAAGCCAAACTTTCTTTTTTCTCCTGAAATTTAAAGGCTAAAGTAGCATCAACATAATTTAGAATTTTATGCACAGGTTAAATACCTTAAATAAAAGCTGTAAACACAGAAAACAAATAGAAGTATTTTTTAATGTAAGAAAACAATTTTTTAAAAAAGATAAAAATTTATATAACAATTATTTAATTATTCAAAATAATCCAAGAAAAGAAGTCTTACGTGTCTATCACAATATTTATAATAGGTTTGGATTTGAAATCTCTAAGCCTACAGTATTGAAACTAAAATGTAACGAACATAAGGAAATATTCAATTTAAGCATATCTATGCAATTAAAATGCTCATAGAGGCACAACTCACATCTCACTTTACTTCTAAAATTAGTTTTAGATTAGTTTTTGAGTTTAAACTAGATTCACCAATTCAGAAGCTATACAATAAATCATGATCTAATGTCTATTCCATGCATTCAGACATGACAGATTTCAAATACACGAGTCGTGTAGATTTGTCCATTTATTAAAAATTTACATTTGTCATATGTAAGTAAAGTGACATATTTTTACTGACATTCGAAATTTTCAATCGGAAATATAGAAAGCAAATTTAGTTATAGCTCGCACGTTTAATTGTTTTGTAAATCTATCTTTAAATTTCTTTTTAAAATGTGTATTATAGGAGAAAAATGGAATTCTATTAACAATTACTTTGATTAATTAAACTGATTTCATTCAAAATTGTCTTTTGTAGCTCTAATTTTAAAACTTTCGTTTTGGGAAAAATCTGGCGATAAAAAAAAAATTAGTAATTAAAGTAAACAAATATTTACTAAATGTGCAAAAATGTAAAAATAAAAGTATGCGCTGAATATTATAATCACTTTGTTATACTTTTATGTTATTCTTATTCTTTTATGTAAATAAATTCCAGAAAAAATTTTGTGTTTTGTTTCATAATCATGTCTAATTTTTACTTTTTTCTACACAAAATTTTTTATAATTTTCCTTTTATATATTTATGCAAAATATTTCAGTATTTTACTATACATTCGTGTGAAAATTTCCTGCACGCAACTGTAATTTTTAAAACCTCAAATACTTGACCAAAACGTAACGCAGTTCACTTAAAGATTTTTAAAAGTAATTTTCAATAAATATCGAACCAGACAATTTTATTCCAAGTAATACTTAGTTACAAATCTAAGCGATCTGAAAACAAAATGCACATAAATAAAACAACTGTCTGCCTCCGTATAACTAATATAATTTTCGAAGGCATAAAATTTAGATGAAAAACAAAAATTCCAACGATTTATCACGAAGCAGTTGACAGAACAACAAAAAAAACTTATTCTTCTTTGCTACAATTGTGAACCGATTAGTCACGAAGGATGGAATTCTGGCCTGACTGATTTTTCTTATTCTGTAAATGTATCTTCCCTGCAAGCATCATTTAGTTAAGGAAAAGCTTTTTTTAACATGGGTTACCCCAGAAATAGAATTACTTTTCCTTCACATCTATATTTACGGCGATGGAAAAAGACTTGATATCGCCAAGATAGGTAGCGCTAATAAATCATCGTAACAGTTCGTTCAGTTTTGATTCGTATTTACGACTCTAAACGGAATCGTTCAGATGGTAATGCGAGAGTTTATATTTTATTGTTCGGTGCGTTGGCGGAAATTGATTTTAAAAGTGTTATGTTAAAACGATGTCGTTTTAGTACTCATTTAATTCACTTCAATTTACAAGCGACTTAAACATTTATTAATAATTCTTTATTTAGCTTAAAGGTAAAGATCCTTATACACCCACGTATAATGAATGATACGACATCAAAATTATTTTATTATTAATTTTCCGAAGACTCCAACTACTACGGATTATCTGTAGATGTAGTAAATTTTTTTCCAAGTGGTAGCGAGGATAATGTTTTTATTTTATTTTAATAAATTTAAAATTAAAAGAATTTGGTCCATTACTAAGCATAAGTAATTTAAACAGATGCATATAAGGGCATACAGAAGAATGCTTCAAAAAAATTCACAATAACCTTATATAGTTAGAGTTTCTGTGTTATTAAAGAAACATGCTCTCTAACTTATATGAATTTTTAAAAGGATTCACAAAATAAAACCAATAAAGAATCGGTTTGCCTCTTTTAATAAGAGGATGCGAGATTAAAGTTTTATAATTAATTAAAAATAATTAAATAACGCTTAGTACCGTATTAGCACCTAGCGCTATCGTTTAAATACGGGTCACCCCTTTTTTTTAAATTATATTTTTTGGAATATTATTTAAAAAGTTGCTGGCATGCAATTTCTGAAGGAAATCTTTTGTGTTTACAACAATGTAAGAAAAAAAATATTTGAAAAAATATATTTTTAAAAAAAGAAAAAGATTAATCTTTTTTAAAAAAAATCTAAATTGTATTTAGTTCTAAAACGAATATTTAGTTGTATTAAATGCAAATGGATTATCACTCTTTAAAAAACTATTTGTTTTCATATCGCTACACTATAATTATAAATACATGTTATCACATTATACAATTACATATTGTACAATATGATAATACATATGATATGATATATCATTACATATATCATACATTATTATCACATATATCATACATTATATCATACATATCATCACATATATCATACATTATTATCACACTCTTATACATTTCCTTTTAATATCATTTAAACTAAAGTTATTAAACCAGCACGCTAACTTAATAGCTAGTAATTAATTAATATGGACTTTATGTAATAAAAAAAAGTTTTATCATTTACATTAAAAAAAGTTAGTTAAATTGATATCCATTAAGACTTCTGATTTATTTATTATTTTCGTTAAATTGTATTCCAAATAATTAGTGTACCACAAAACATATAATTACTAAATTTAAACTAGTTATATTTAAAACATATACGTAAAATATGTAATACTTTAATTTGATTTATTAATTATATTTAAAAGTTAAACAATAAAACAATACGTACTGCAGTTAAATGCAATTATATTTAAAACTTTTACAATAAAAAACAATAATAATAAAACTTATACGATAAAAAAAAAAAATAATGACTAAATTCTTCTCCCGATTTAGTAATTATGATTCTTACAACTCCATCCCAATAAATTACTATACCACGAGACACATAATAATACCTGAATTAGAATTAATTACATAAAAAACCTCTGCAATAAAGAACGTAACTTAATTTGAATTAATTATGCTTAAAACCCGGTGTGAAAGACTTTTAATAGAAAATTAAAAAAAAACATACAGAATTGATTTTATGTAACAGTCTAACGAATTTATGTAACACTGTCGAAATTTTGGAACAGATTGAAGTTAATGTTACTAGGTCAGACGAAGGGAAATAAACTTAAGTAAAAAAAAAAAAAAAAAATTGAAATGGAAAAAAAAATTAAGACGAAGGAAGAAGACCTTACCTAGGCAAGGTGTTTGACCTCTTAGAATAAACCTCTTTGCATCCTTTTCAATGCCATGATGGAAGAAGAAAAAAAAAAGTGGTGCCCCAAAAAAAAGGAGTAAAAAAAAATTCTCCACTGTGAACCTATTTTTTTCTTTAACAAAAAAGTTCTAATACTTTGGGGTGAAGGATTTGAACTTAATATTTTCTTAACCCCGGAAGTCGCTCTTCAGAATAACCCGGTAAGAAGAACCGTAAGAACAGGGTGAAGAAACGGGCGAGAAAATCAGTTTCCAGGTTACAGAAAGAAAAAAAAAAATTTTTTTTATAATATCAATTTCAATTTTTTTCAGTCACACCTCAGTCCTTTTTATTTAAGGCCGCTTACCTCTGATATTCTAAGCCATTTTCAATTTTTAAAATACTGCATAAAAATAAATAGTTACATATTTTGAATGGTTAACGTAATTTTTTGTAAAATTGATTTTTTTTAAAATGGAGTTTAAGCATATTAAAAACTTTTAAATGAAAATAAATTTGTTTCGACTTATTTTAAAGATGACTAGGCGTAGTAGAGGTTAAAGTAGATTAATAAACTTGGGATTTTGCTATATTCTTTTTTAGAAGTATGCATTGTAACGGTAAATAAGTTGAATAATAATACATTTTTTTTAAATGAATTTAGTTGTTACTAATTTTTACTTTTGCAGTGTTTTCATAGTTAAACTGAAAAATAAATTGGGGCATGAAAAGGTATTATGTGTTTCTCCTTAATGCAATGACTCAAAAAGTGGTCGATACTTATAAAATAATTTCTAGTACATAGATGCCAGATCTATGTACTTGTATTATACTTTTATTATCGATATGTAAAATAGAACTATCGTGTGTTCGAAAAATACATAGTTACATTAAATTCCTTTTATTTATTTATTTTTTTAAAACAAACTAGCACAAATAAGTTTTAACATATTTTTTGCGAGGTGCAGACGCAGAAAATAATTTTGACGCTTCAATAGTAACCCATTTTTTGATTTTTTTTAATCAAAAAATCATGAGTTTTGTTAGCTAAAAATTAATTAAAAAATAATATTTACATCTTCTTATGATTTTAAAAAAATTTATTATAAATTTATAATGGCGGGTACAAATATTTTGTTTAAATATTTTAATTGTTAATAATAAAACCATGTTACTACCACTATTTATTAGAAAAAATTATTTATAAATATTGACAAAAAAATGATGAATGCTCGGCATTATTATGAACATTATGGTGAGGCATATTCAATTACTTCGCCTGATTTCTTTTTAAATCAACGGAAGAGCGGGGCGTGTGAGAAAAATAATGATTCCCAAGTGAAAAATAAAGAAGAAATCCACAAAGGACAATTGAATATCTTATCAACTTGTGCAGTGGACTCCCATTCCTTATTATCTCCAACTTATGTAGGAGTAGAATCCAAAACTACCCATCAATTGAAAAGACTTAAGATAATTATAGGAAAAACTTTAACCCATGAAAGATTTCGAAGTGATAAATTGAATGATAAGCTTTACTCAAAGTGAAATGGAAAATTATCAACATTTGTATTCAGCAAGGTAAATGTAAAATAGTAATTTATTCTTTTCAGCTATAAGAGTTCTTTAAATGAAGTATTCAATATTTGTTTCGTCACTGAACAAAAAATATAAAGGCCATTTTAATTTTCATGTTTCAGCTACCACATTAATAACTCATTTGAATTTAAATATTAAAATATAAATTTCTAAATTATAAATATGTTAAGGTATATTAAGGGAGTCGATGGATTTCATAAACGATTTTATTTCAGATTGTTTTATTACAACATTGTTTTGTACAAATAAAAAAATATTTCTAAAAAAAAAACTTAGTAAACTCCCGATAATATGGTATTCAATAACTATCGCATATTCAAAAACTAAAGTAATATTATCGCATTTATTAAGTATCGCTATCGGCAATAATAGTAATATTAATAAATTCCATTTTTATCGCTGTCAATTATGCTCACGATATCGTAATCTACACGATATCTTAGAAATGTATTTTAAAATACCTTTATCGCGACATAAAAAAAATTAAAATAACAATAAAATTATTTTAAATAATGCAAAAAAAACCGCTTTTGTGAAGGCGTTTCATTAAGTTATTATTATTTGTTCAGTTCTTTAATTTATTATTAATTATTGTTAAAACAAATATTAAATTAAATTAATTTCAAAAGCAATAAATTATAATTAAAATTAATAATAATTTATTAAATTTCTAGTCATTTTTTTAATAATTCAATTTATTATTAATTATAATTAAAACTAAAAATAAATTAAATTTAATAAATTTTCAAATTTTATTAATTCTTTAATTTGTTATTTATTAATTAATATTAAAATTAATAATGATTTATTGAATTTTTAATCTTTAAATTATTTATTAATTTATCACTAATAAGTTATTTTTTAAAATTATCGTTCGCATATTAAAGAGATTGAAGCTTGTTTACATAAAAATTGAATAGAAATCCGATACTCAGTGAAAAGGTAGTTCTCCAAAAGAACCCTTTTCACCGTTTCAAATGTTTACCGTTCACTCACCGTGAGAAATAAAAATTGTCGTAAACTTCCGGTAGACGCAAAAACATTTGTAAGTAAATAATATTGGCGCAACTAAAAGTTTCCAGAAGAGAAAGGTAAACTGAAACGAAGGAAATGCTTGTAATATGATTCGTCGTTAGAATGGAATTTCTTTATGGAGCAATTGGCGGGAAAATTTCAACTAGCGGATTAAATCAATTTTTTTTAATATAATATCCTTCTAGTATTTAGAGAGAAAAAATTATTTTTTACTTATTTTTATGAAAACATTCCTGTCTGTATGCATTAAAAGAGTGTTTTAAAGTATTTCTGTTTAAACTGAGTTGCTAAACTAGCTAACTTTTTATTTCAGTCGCAGTTACCACCCTAGAGTATCAAAATTTTAGGTGACTTTTTTTTTCGCTTTCGTTAATTTGACAATTAACAGAGTTTTAAGTTTTATTCGTGTCACTGAATATGATATTTAAGAATAGAAATTAGTTTTTAAAAAGAAGTGGTAGTTAATAGGTATAGTAAAATAATTTTTTGTCTGAGAACGTAGATGTTTTGCAGATCGAATGATATAAATCTGTATTGTTAATATATTGGGTTGACTAAGATTTTTCTGCTTTTCTAAGATAAAATAAATAAAATTGTACAACACTATTTCCTTAAAAAATATCCGATATCTGACAACTTGTACGGTCCAAAATGAATATTTTGTTCAGTGGTATCAAGAAACATTTATGTTTTGATATCTTTCATTGGCAAATAAATTTAAATACAAATTGCTTTCGGTCGATTAGTTAAATGACAACGCATCTATGCATTGGTTAGGCTTAGTTTTTAGAATAATCTTTCTATTTTATTTATTTTAAGTTCATTTAATAAATTTTTTTTGCTACAACAGTACAAGTTTTCAGCTTTGCAATCTTATGATATCCTATCCGATGTACCCGATTGACAAGTGATTGATATCTATATTCTTTTTATTGTGAACATATCTGTCAATTTTTGCACTTTTCGTGTCAGAATTTTTCTGGTGAAGAAAAATAACGAACTGAAACAAGAGAACAAAATTTTTTAAATTTTCGCAGTGCTTAAAAAAACATTGCACAAATTTCTTTAATGTGTATATCAATTACATCATCTTCGTATGAGTTTCATTTAAAATCGAACTTATTAAACTAGGAAACAAACATCAAGCATAAACTTACTATAGCTTAAAAATTCTTCAGAAGAAAAAGAGAAAAAAAGGTTACAGCAGCTGCGTAAAGGATGAGCAAGCGCTACCTTTAAAAACCCGCAAACTACCACTGATTATTTATTCAAAAAAACTCAGCATCAAAAATATGGTATAGATTCAAAAATAAAGTTTTTCGTCAGACTACCAAGTTATAATCTCACTAAACAAAAAATATATACAAATATATGCAAAAACATATGCAAATATATTCGAATATTGAATTATATTACAGTATCGAAGTAACTTAACCTTTTCGGGACGGACAAGTCATAAATGTATTCGTACTAAATTAGAATTAGGATAGTAAAACATAAAAAGCGGTAGCTTAAGTTTGGGCATAGCTAATTTGACAGACTTATTATTGCTTTCACTTTAAATCTAACACATCCAATCCTAGTGTGTTAAAAATGCAACTATAAAATTTTTAATTTGAACTAAGTAGTGGTTTAAATAAAGTAAACTATTATTACTTCGCCCATAAATAAACTGCTATAAAAATAGTTTTGCTACCAGTTTAATCTTTTTTTACCCTGATTATCGACACCCTGAGAATGCATATATGACTCTCCCGTCTGGAAGAGGTTTTAAACCAATAACCTATTGGCGAAATGCCAGTCTTTCTGCTAATAGAGTTTCTAATAGAAAACAATGGAGAAACTATTTAACTGGATTTATATAAATACTCAAACAAATAAATCTATGAAGCAAATCTAAATTGTTACCAGTTTTTGAAATAAATCTTTTTTTAGTGATATAACAGCAAATAATTATTAACTTTTCTCTGCTAAGTTTCCCGTTGAATTTTTATAACATCAAAATTAAGCGAAAACGCTAGCACAAATAGGAATATTTAATAGAGAAAAATTAAAAATTCGTTGCAAGCTCTATTACAGCTAGAAATTATAAGAATCTTGGTTTCAGAATTTGCGAGATAGAATCGCCAACAGGTTGCGATTAGTAAAATTCAACTTCTACAAT
Organism: Parasteatoda tepidariorum; assembly: GCF_982258835.1. Classification (NCBI taxonomy): domain Eukaryota; kingdom Metazoa; phylum Arthropoda; class Arachnida; order Araneae; family Theridiidae; genus Parasteatoda; species Parasteatoda tepidariorum. The sequence continues at coordinate 38,263,599 of NC_141757.1, read as the reverse complement.
TATAGTGGTAGCTAACATAAATTAGTGTGCCCATAAATTAAATCGAAATTTCATAATCAATTTCTTCCTGAATACTCATTATTCACTTCGATAAAATAAATGGGTTGAATGCCATATTTTTGGTAGATATGAAGGCGTTTAAATATTTTTATTTATTTCTATGAGACTGTCACGATTGTGATATTTTTAGTACTGAATTGAAATACAAATTAAACTATTTTTTTAAAGTTAAATAAACCTTAATAGGTGACAAATTAATAATTGAAATAAAGAATCCTTTTTTTTTTTTTTTAGAAATATAACAATGTTTAAAAAAATTCTGTTAAAGATTTCCTTTATAATTTAATGAAAATGAAATCACATTAAATAGATTATTTTATACTAAGCGCTGCACATAAACTGTAATTATTTCCAAAAGAAGATGATTTTTGCTAAAAATGATTTTTTTAAGGATAGGAAAATGTTTTCCTCACCTTGCAAACAAGTGAAAACATTTAAAATGCATAATGAAAATACAACTCGCCAACTTAATATTATTCCTTTGATCAGCCAATAATTTTCTATTCTTCCTATAATTGCCAATAATTTCCTAACAACGATTCATAAATTCAATTTGTAAATAAAAGGACAATTACTTCAAGAAATAAATGAATTAAAAGTGATTTTTAAAGAATTTCCAAGGTGGTTAATAAAAGGCTTTAAAAATAAAAACTTGTTTTTTTTTTTTAACCCTTAAAAATTTTTTTAACTCCTATGCAGTTGCGCCCAAACATAATTAACGGGCATAATTAACAAAAGATCTTATATAACATAACGCATTTCGAGTTTTGAATTTTTTAAAATCTCCGTGATTAACTAAGAAGACAGTGGATTTTGGATTGAGCTTTCCTAAGTAAGGGATAAATATTTTACAATTTGCTTATGATTAAAAAAAAAAAAAATCAAGATGCCAGATTCAGGAACAGAGAGGCCCAGCCAAATTTATACCTTGTATGTGAAAGTGGAAAAAATAATAAAGATGACATATTGACTTTTTTTGTTACTATTATTGATTCAATTTTAGTCGGGATAAAGGTAATTTAAATACATTTTGTTCACATTCTCAATGAAAAAAAACTTTTTTTCTTATAACCAAACTTTAAATGTGCAATCAGCAATTTCAAATAGATTTTTTTTTATACAGAGAGGTGGTAAATACCACAATGCAGAAAAAAAAATTATAAATATTTTTAAAAAAATTTGAAAAAACAAAAAAAAATTCTCGTAGCGAGTAAGTACGTTAGTCGCCAGTACTTCATGAAAAATTAGTCAGGATATTCGTCAGTTTGCAAAGGTCAAACCCACAATTTATTTATCAAGCACATAAAAGCTACGATGTTAAGTTATTTACAATGTTTAAATATTCATTTCTCAGTAACATTAAGAGAAATGTAGACAACAGTTTCGCAAACAATGTCTGTAGTACCGACAGTGTCTGTCATTCCGGCGATGTTTACAGTTCACGAGATCAAAGTAGCAATAATCAAATTTAATTGATAAAAAATATGTCGCTTATCCAACTGTTAAAGTAATTATAGATTTTTTTTTAACCCTGATGATAATCGAAACTGTTCAAGTAGACAAAGATCAAGGAAACAAAATGTTTTAATAAATTACCTTTGACTAAAAATATTTATAAAATAAATATCTAGATGAACTGGATTCCTAAAACTGACTTGAAATTCGAGACTATACAATTTACGTAAACCTAATATTTATGTCACCACTTTTTAAATTTTTCTAGATTGTGGGCCACCTGACAATAACGTATGTCCTAAACTTCCCCCGGTATTGTATTGAAGTTTAATACGGGCAGCAAAATTTTTACAAGACTTGTATTTAATAGGAAATATCCAACTTATTCGAAAAATGCTATAAGAATTTTCTGTTTGAGAACTTCGATTAGAAGAAATTTGTAAACTATACGAATGCCGACTTGTTTGTGAAATCTACTCAAATAGTCGTACTAGTTGTAAACTACAAGAACAACTTTGTAAACTATAAGAATGACAACTTATTTGAGAACTACTATAAAAACAAATTTATAAACTGTAAGAGTAGCGACTTATTTGTGAACTACTATCAGAATAACTTTGTGAACTATAAGGACAACTGGTTTGCAAACTACTATAAGAACAACTTGTTTGGGAACTACAATAAGAAGAACTTAAGAGAAATTTGAGAAAACCACGCAAATAAATCGTTCGCTACAGGAACAACTTCGTGAACTATAAGAATAACAAGTTATTTGGGAAGTACTGTAAGAATAATTTTATGACTGACCTTTGATGGATCCAGTGGATGTTTGAGGCTGAGCCACCTCCACCTTCCCGAAGCTGGTAGTACACCAAGACATTTGAAGCACCATTCGAATATTTCCGAGAAATTCACTTTATTTGTTTGTCTTAGATTAGAACACTTTACAAACACCAAACAATGAACCCGCGATGCAAAATCCCAGAGATGATGAGAGGATGCTAAATCGGGATGGTCCACAGGAAACCGTCCTCAAACTTTGTCACTCCAAAGTTTGCGAACTTTATCGTCTTTTACCCTGGCCCCATGCCATTAGAGCAGCCAAGTTTTAATCCAACACAGTACTTGGGATGCCGATAAAACACACGCGGAGGAAAAGAGTATAGATGTTCGATAAAAGCACTGTTTACAAGGAAGGAGTTAGGCTTAAAGGGACGTTGAGCCCGAATGAGAGGCATGCATACAGAATTTTAGGAGAAGTTGAGTATCCTATCCCACCTGTTTCGCTGGTTGTACCGTTATGTGGAGTGGGAAAAAGTCATACAACGAAGTTCGCGAGCAGGCTTAGGGCTGGTTTGCCTTCTCATTTCTCTTGCTTTACTTCCGCTACCGGGTTTGGGTGAAAGAGCGCCAAGATACCGTCGCCAAGCTCTCCTCCCTCTTTTACAGCTACGGAGTTGTTTGTTTACAGTTGCGGGCCATGCTCTTCGATGTCTTTTTTTTTTTATTTCTTTTATTCTTGGTGTGGGGGTTAGGGTGAGGTGAGCGCCGCATTATTTTTTTTCTTTTAAATTGCTAGGGTGGGGGTGTTGCTAGAGTTGCGATTCAGTTGTTGGAACGATTGTTCGAGCTGTGTTATTGTAGCATAAAAATTATGCGTGGATGAAACGTTTTGAAATAATAATGCAAATATTGTTGGAGAATTTAATGTACATTTTATTACAATAGAATAGGATGAAAACCACTCTTTTCATTTTCTATTAATCTTGATTGTTTTTAAAAATATATTTATTAAATTTATTTTAGTTGAAATATAGTAAATAAATAATTTATTTTAAATGAAACATAATATCTTAAATTTGAAAAATAATATATTAAAATAATATTAAATATCTTATAATATTATTTTAACATAAGATATTATTTTAATATTAGATAATATTTTAATGAAATGCTTTTAGGGCCATGATAAAAGTTAAACAAGAATTATTAATGAATTTTAAACAAAGAATTAATTATAAATTTTAAACAAAGAATTAATGATAAATTTTAAGTAAAGAATTAATTATAAATTTTAAGTAAAAATTAATTATACATTTTAAGCAAAGAATTAATAATACATTTTAAACAAAGAATTAATTATGCATTTAAACAAAGAGTTACATATAAATTTTAAACAAAGAATTTATAATAAATTTTGAATTTTAATTATGAATTAATTATGAATTTTATGTAAAGAATTATTCATAAATAAGTCATTCATTGAAAATAGAGCGCTATGTTTCAAATATAATAAGATTTGTTTAACTCTGTATTTTAAAGCGTGATTTTTTTATAATATCTCATTATAGTTATAGTAGTATGTTTTTTCGATGTTAAAACTTTATTGTTACTCTTTTTTTTTAAAATAATAATAATTGTTTTTATCCACTGCTTTCAATTGAATTACAAAATTGAAACTTTTATTATCAATTTTAAAGAGTATACAATTGAACATTCTTCTTTTGAATGTCACCATAGAAAAAGTAATAAAAAATAAATAAACTAAAAATTAAAATCTGATTTTTTATTTCTCATAGTTGCCGAATCATCTGGTTTCGCAGGATATTTTATTGCTATTTTTATTAAAACGGCCAAAAAATGTATACTTTAATATTTTTATATTTGTGTAACAAAGTTGACTCCTTATAATTTTGACCAACACTACTCATGAATTATTTGAGTAAATCTTTAAAAGAGTTATCAATATAAGTGTTTGAATAGTTAAAATAGTTCCTACTTACAACTGTAAAATCAATTTTTTAACTTTTTTTAACTCTTCATACGCTCTAAAGAATCTTACCCAAAGACAACTTACTTAAGTGTAAAAAACAACAGGTAGGCTATTCTACTCGCTTTAAAAAATTTATTATCATAGCATATACATAATTCAACTAAAATATTTATGCTCAACTCGAAGCAAATTAATTTTCGTGTCATATATACACAGAATTGCGAACTTGCTCACATTAAATAATTTAAATGATTTTTACACTTGCTACGCTGATTAAGCATTAGCTTCTGACCAAATTCTTCGCTACATTTTGTATCAATAAGACAGATCAGGTGGTAGCAAGATATATACTATCATGCAACCATTTATGCAGAAAATATGTTTTCTAATGAAAATAACCTACTGTTTATTTAGCAAAATAAAAAAAAAAATTGTGAAAGCTGTAGTTAGGAATTATCTGCTACTTTATAAAATATTTTGCAAAAAAAAGCATAGTAGCTAGCAACTCTGACTATGCATGAACACTTGCCGGCCGATTTATTTTATTTTTTACCACGTTTATATAAACTTGCCTTCGTGTATGTCTGTCCGGGTGGAATTTTGTAATCGATTTTAAACTAACTTCCCGACTAGCTACAAACTTCAAATTTGGCACATAGTTCAGAATTGGATGACAATGCATGAAAATGAAGAGAAAAAAGACATAAAAAGTAAAATAAAATTAAAATTTTAAATAAAAAATTATTTTCGAGTTTGTCTTTTGTTGTCGATTCCATTATTTCAAATTAGGTGTCACGTGAAAAGATTTTTATTGTCGGAGTATTATATCATTGACTGAAAAATCACGTGGTAGGATCCAGTTTTCCTCATTCATTTCCAGATTGTTTTGGTTGTCATCAGCATTGTATCCCTAATTTAAAATGAAAGTTCTATTATTTTAGTAGTGGTCTTGTAGTAGTCTTGACTACTCTTGACTAAGAAAAATAATCTAAATAAAAATATATATTTTTAAAAACCACGTTTTTTGTAGTGAAGAATAATAATTAAAGAGTAATAATTTCTAAAAAATATAAAATAAAAATTAAAAAAATTATAATTTAAAATAAAAAAATTCAAAATAAAAAATAATATTTTTAAGAACCACGTTTTTGTAGTGGAGAATAATAATTAAAAAAAAAATTGAAGAACGAAAAACGTGGGGCGCATGAAATACATAACAGTACATATACACATTTTCCTACTCATACACATGCACAGCCACATATACATCCACATACATATGCATATACACAAACATATTCCACATCCATATTCAGATACAATTACAGATATACATACACATATTCTCAAGAGCACATATACACACACTAATATAACATTACTGTTTTGTATTTCATGCGCCCCACGTTTTTCGTTTTTCAATTTTTTTTTTAATTATTATTCTCCACTACAAAAACGTGGTTCTTAAAAATATTATTTTTTATTTTGAATTTTTTATATTTAATATTATAGCAAAATTTATGTGTTTACATTTTATTCCTATTTGAACAAATGCGGCTCAAAATTATTCAGACTACCATTACATTTGTTGTTGTTTCTAATGCCACTTGCTTAGCAAGCCTGCTTGGTGAACCAAGAGAATTTAAGGCACAGGGTGCGTTTCTTGTTTTCCAGTGGCGCCATCTGTGGCCAAAAATAGGACTTCAACCACACACACGTCACAGCCCGTCTGTGGGGCATACCATTCATTTATCCACAGATTGTAATTTTGACCTGAATAAGAGAACGATCAATCTCCAATTCAGTACCCTTAAAGGAATAATTTGCTATCGGAACAAAGATGACTTTGTGACCCGACAGATTTAACGTACACCAGTCACCATTTACTAAAAGGCAAGTTTTCGAGTTGCGGGATTCGAACTCACGTTCGCACGAACGTGAATCCAGCGCCCTATCAACCAGGTTATCCCGGCCAGTAGTGAGTAATAAATAGCAAAACTCTTTTAGAAGATATTAAAACCAGTTACTTTTTCTTGCATATTTTTTTTACTTTACTATAAATTAAATATACAAGAAAATCTTTTATTTTATAAGTGAATAATTTGTTAAATAAATCATGGTGGAAGTTACATTTAAATAATTAAATAGATTTAATAAATAAAAAGGAATTGATCTACTACCTCTTACATTTTTAGTCATCCGTGGCATCGATGCAGTATATTAAGGATATAAATATCTATATTTGGATCTGAAGTCAAACATTTGAGGTTTTTGTGAAATATTTTTTTAGTGTTAGTGGAATAAAGTATAAATCTATAAAATAAATGAAACTCTTAAAAAAAACTTTTTTTCTCAAAGTAAGAACATGGCATGTCTATCTGACCTTTTATACGTTTTTGTTTAAATTATTTACTTACTGTGGGGAAAAAAAGTATTTTTATTCTAATTTATTAAAACATTAATACACAACTTTTATTACCTGTTGAAAAAAAAATTTCTGGAACTACTGAAATTTCGTAGTATTTAGAGGGATTAGCTATGGTGCTTTTTGTAGTCAAGGCATTTTTTAAAAAACTTAAAGATAAGCAACTGAAAAATATATCCTCTTAGTATAAATAAATATGTTTTAACTTTTTTTTCAATTAAGGTATCTAAGTAGTTTGGACAACTTTTTTTTAAATGTTAACATGAAATTCTAAAACACTAGTTTATTTGTTTTATTAAAACTTACATTATTAACAACAAAAAAATTATCATTATTATTATTTTATTTTTATCTGGCCATTTTTAGGCAAAAATAAGGCATTTTTTTAAATATACGCTAAACACTGTAAATAAATTTCTATCGCCTAAAACAAAACATCATTTGAGGATTTTACTTAGAAGGCTATCAACTATGTTTTGAACTATTATCTTAAAAACAAGGGCATTTACTACTGAGTTAGGGATCAATGTTGTTAAGAAAGTTAATTTCTTAAAAATTTCTTCTTTGCAAAATAGCATAAATAAAAATTGAAATTCTAGTTTTTCTCTTAGTCTGTAGTTCAAAACATGTGTGCCGTAATATTAAATATTCAGGAAAAATTATAGACAGTTAATTTAAATCAACATGAAATATCGTGTTTAAGGGAGTGTAAAATGAGAAAAAAAAATCTGATTTTCAGATTAAACGCATTTAATGACTTGAAGCAATTTATCTATTCACTGTTATCATCTTACACAAAAACTGCTATATATAAGAGTAGAAACAAAAGTAAAGTATTTTTAGAAAGATAAGAGTGCAGAGTTTATAAATTTATAATAAACTCAATTACGAAAATTTCGCTCAAGTATATTTGTAACGCCTTAAGTATATTTTATTTTCAATTGTAAAAATTTAGTTGGCAGCTCCATTGCCATACCTTACCTTTCAACATATGAGGTTTTTACGAAATATTTTTTCCAGCGATAGTAAGCTGAAACAAAATTTTAAAAATGAATAAAAGTGTTATGAATTTTATCGTAAAAGATAAGAGTATTTGCAAGAATGCAATGGTGACTATAATTCCATTATTTATTTAATCACTAATTGTAACTACCACTACAATTTACATTTCAAATTATATATATATATATATATATATATATATTGTACTTTGAGCTGTACAACACAGCATGCTACTCCAGCCGCCAACTGCCTTAATTTCCTCCAATTACTTATGCCATTAATAATAGTTGCCTTAGAGCAAAATACAGATTTAGAGGTTTTGTGGATTTAGTATAGATTTAGAGGTTAGTAATAGCACTAACTCCTTAAAGATAAACATAAAGAAATACCGATATTATCATTAACTCCAATGATAATTAATTGATGATAATAAAATGATGATGATAATATCCAGTGATGATAATAAAATAATAAGCTATGTTCTAAAAGGCAAAATTAATGAAGAAATTGATTTATTTAAGAGCACGTAAAAATTAACAAACTATTATTGACGTCAATGATGCGTAATTAATATTGGTAGTAGTTACTAACTGAAATTACAAAAAAAGCTATTTACTGAAAAGCAAAATTAATTTTGAAAATGCACTTATTTGTTATGGAGAACAGTAAAATGTCACCATATTATTATTGGCACCAGTGATGCTTAATTTTAGTTCTAAACACTACTGACATCATGGGAATTGATGCAGTTTCAATAGGTACCAAATATACTCTTATGTAGGTACAAAGTACTTAATGAGTAAATTTGCTGCCTATTACAGCTGCTTCAAAACTGTACATTTTTATGAGGGGTTCTACGGCCTCTCGAAGATATAAGAATATGAGAAAGTAGCTTCATTGTGGCAAATTTTAAATATCATAATTGCCTTGTTCAGAAATTGAATTCCAGGGAACCCTAGGGTTCCGAGAAAGAGTGAAACAGGTTTTGAAAGTAAGGACTTCTTTTAAGCAATTTGTTTTAGCACTTTTGAAATCTGTAACTAAATTGAGATCCAATCAATAATTCCCCATTTATTTAATATTTCGGTTGATTTTTTAAAAAATTGTTGAAACTGCGAATGAAAAAGAAGTGGTAATAATTTTTAAAAATATATGTATAATTTTTTTAATTACAATGCATTGAATAAGCTAAACATGCATTTTTTCAAATTTATGTTAGTATTTCGCATCGCGTTTTTCTAATCAAAATAAAATAATTAAATTTTGCTAAGATAGAAATATGTGCAGCAAAAACCATTTTCAAATTTTATGACATTTCTTTTTAGTTTTCATTTCAATGATAACCATATATTTTTAAAATAAAGTAGTCTTTTATTGGTTAATACGTTCATAAATGTCTTTGTATACTTAATTTATATAGTAGGAATTCCGCAAAAAGAAGGTAGATCCTTTAAGGTTTCATAGACAAAAGAATTTGGAAACCGTCCGCCTATAGCAGTGTTTCCCAAAGTGTGGTACGCGTACCCCAAGGGCTAAGGGAACAGTTTAGCGGGGGTACGCGTTCATATGTGAAATATCTTGCAACAAAGGAAAATTTCAAAATTTTTTATTTAAAAACAAAGCTAGACATGAAAATTTACGATTACGTATTTTTCTATTGGCTACTTTTTGCAGAGTTAACAGTTAATAATTAGTGGTGTCAACAGCCAGTTGTGATTTTTAACTTTTGTGCAATTTTTTTATAGTAAAGGTTTGTAATAAATTCTACTTATTTTGATTATTTTTATAAAATATAATTTATAAAATATAATCAATATGATTAAAAAAATATTGAATGGATAAGATATCAATACAACATCCATGCCGGAAGGATTTTCGCATGCGGAAGAAGAGCAATTATTGGAATTGACTTCAGAGGGATTCTTGAAAAATAAACATGAAGAATGTACCTTAACATCATTCTGGCTGCAAATGCAAAATATGTAACTATCCAGTCTTAACAGAAAAAGTTGTGAAATACATTTTGCCTTTTCCAATTTCATATTATGCATTTCATACAATTTCATATTATTATCATATATATTTCATTAAATTTTTTAGCATTCGTGGACATTAAGTCGAAAAAAAGAAATAGATTATTGGACGTGGAATCGCATCTCAGACTAAAATTGACCACAAGAGAACCAAATTATGAGGAGCTGTTATCATAGTAAAAACAATATCATCCTACTTACTGATGCAAATAAACTTATTAACAAAACTTTATCCCAAAAAAGAAAAATAGACATATTTTTATTAGTGGTACACAGCGTTACGAAAAATTAAGAAAGGGTACACAAAAGTCATAAGTTTGGGAAACACTGGTCTAGAGTAACAGCATTATGCCTGATAATACTGAATGCAGTTAATCTTTATTTTCATGGGATGAACGATTTAGCACGTGTTCTTCTTAATCTTATAACGTAAAGCCACCGAAAAGGGCAGCAGATAATAATAATTAAAAATATTGGAATTATTTTAGCTTTATTATTTGTGCCGGTATATGCCTTACAGTTTTGTGGGTGATTTTTAAGTGTTGTCTAGTACTTATTTATGTATTCGTATTATTATGTATTTTTTTTCAACCCACTGGAAAACGTGTATTCAGCTAATAATATAATATAATATAATATAATATAATATAATATAATATAATATAATATAATATAATATAATATAATATAATATAATATAATATAATATAATATAATGTAATGTAATGTAATATAATATAATATAATATAATATAATATAATATAATATAATATAATATAATATAATATAATATAATATAATATAATATAATATAATATAATATAATATAATATAGTAACTAATTTTTTTTCGATCGAAATATTTTTCGCAGTGATAAAATTAATGCTCTAAGATTTGTTTCTTGTTATAATATGTTTCATTTATGATGAATGTAGCGACCAAGACATGTAAATAATTTAAATATAAATTTGTGAAGCACTGATAATCATGGTCTTTCACAAACGTTTTTAACTATTAATTAAAGTTGAAAATAAAATAATAAAAGATATCATAATAATTAATAATTATAATGTATATTTAATTTAATATAATAATAATTGAAATAATCATTATATGATGATATTTTAATAAGTGTTTATTAAATGGAAACTAAGCATAGAGTCTCGGGACGATAATTTTTTTTAAGAAGGAAAAGAACAGTTATAGATCGTTTGCTTATTTTCCTGACAGTGTTCTTTCTTTTATTTTCAGGTTAACATTTCTTTCATCGGAGTAATTTTCCAGAATACGGCTCTTAAATTTTAGCCTGGAGCGCTTCCAGTGGCTGTGAAAAACTATTAACCATCTTTCAGCTGCGGAAATTATGCCGAACATCTGCAGGAAATATGCGCTCGGACTCTCTTGCATTAAAAATTATTTTTTGATCGTGAGAACAAAAATCTTCTAAATTGTTACGATGTTCTAAAAATCTTCCTCCATTAAAAGGCTTTTTTTTAATCGAATCAATAACAATTCGTCTTTAGTTAAAAAAAATTAATAATAAGGAAATGAAACAAAGTCTTTGTTTGCTAATTGAGTTACATAAATCAAAACGTAATAACTTTGAATTGCGCAGGTCATTGCCCTTTCGGGTGGTAAGGACTAGGTAGTTGTTTTGTGATGTAATGGACTTTCCAGCTATTTATATGACAATTACGATTGTTTATTTATTTTCTTTTTTTTTATGATACTAACTCTTAAAAAGTATCGTTTGCTTAAGAGATAAGGAGAAAAACGTTTTTAGGTGGAATATCGTCGTAAATTTGAAGCGTTATTTAAATTGAGCGCGCATAAACTCAGCAAATTATAAAATTGTATATTTTTTAATTATAATTATTTTTAGCTATCTAGCTTATTCATAAGACGATTTTGACGTTTCAAATTTAGGACATAAATTTAAATTCAGCTTTTTGTTATTATTTAACTAATTGAGCTGAATTTTTTTTTAAAAAAACTTTTCAGCGTGACAATTACGACTGATAATATTTTCATGATACTAACTCTCAAAAAGCATCTTTTGCTTAAGAGATAAGGAGAAAAACGTTTTTAGGAGGAATACCGTCGTAAATTTTGAAGCGTTATTTAATTTGAGTGCGCATTGAAGTTTACACTAACTCGGCTATTAATATCATTGTATATTTTTTATTATAATTATTTTTAGCTAAATGACAGTTCCGAAGTTTCCAATTTAGGTGAGTTTTAATTTAGTTTTTGCTATTATTTAATTAGTCCAGCTGTTTTTTTTTTTTAAACCTTCCAACTATTTACAATTGGGTATACTATAGCCTACGTCTCAGGTCGTGTTATTCCTACTAAATTTAACTAGTAAACAGCATTTTCTGCGAACCTGATTTCTAGCAACAAGTAAACATTAAATGAAGTGTGCTGTTATAAGTCGCTACTCGGCAGGTTGGAATTGTATTAGTCTAGTTCCTTTTGAAATAATTTATTTTGTTGTTTTATCTAAGTTTATGAATTTAGTAAACATATTTAAAACTCAGCTTATTAATTAAACTAAATGGTAAATGCTATTCCTAGTAAAATTTTCGAAGTGGAAGTGGTTGTGTTTTTTTCATATTATACCCAATTAAGATTGATATTTTTTTTATTATTATACCCATTCTTAAAATGAGTCGTTTGCTTAAGAGATAAGGAGAAAAAAGTTTTTAGGAGGAATATCGTCGTAAATTTTGACACGGTATTTAAATTAAACGCCCTTTGAAGTTTATATAAAGTCAACTATTTATACAATCGTATAATTTTTATTTTAATTACTTTTAGCTATCGCATTATTTATATGACAATTTCGAAGTTTCAAAGTTAAATGATAAATTTTAATTCATTTTTTGTTATTATTTAATTAATCCAGCTGTTGTTTTTAAACTTTCTAAATATTTACATGGTAATTACGTTTGATTACTTTTTTTTATTATAATAACTCTTAAAAGTATCGTTTGTTTAAGAGATATAGAGAAAAATATTTTTAGGTGGAATATTGTCCTAAATTTGAAGCGCTATTTAAATTGAACTCGCTTTTAAGTTTGTATAAAGACAGCTATTTATAAGATGGTATATTTTTTAATGTAATTATTTTTAGCTACAGATATGAGATTTTCGAAGTTTCAAATATAGGTGAAAAATTTAAATTCGGGTTTTGAAATTATTTAATTAATTGAGCTGTTTGTGTATTATTATTATTTTATTTTCCAGCTATTAGCAGACAATTACGATGGAATATTTTTTTATTAAATTAACTTTTAAAAATTATCGTTTGCTTAAGAGATAGACGGAAGAACGATTTTAGAAGGAATAATGACGTAAATTTTGATTGTGTTATCTAAAGTGAACACACGTTGAAGTTCATGTATATGATTATATAAATTTTTTATTATGATTATATATTATTTTAGTCTTATTTGTTTCTAATGTGGTTTTTCATATTTTACCATTTGATGTTTTACCTGCCCTTAATTTTATATGTTTTTACCTGAATTTTTGACACTTTTATTGTCGGTTGATTTTATCTACTTTGATGTTTTAAGCACTTTTAATTTTTATACTGCTTTATTTTTATTTTATTATTTCGATTTTGGGATTTTTCCTATGTGTTTCAAACTTTTTAATTTTGTACTTTTACTTTTCTGTAGTTTTGTAGTGTTTAGTTCACGTGCAAACGGGTGAAACCCTTTTCCGCAAACTCCTTCGGGGGTAGGTTGGTTACTATTGGTCTTATGATTATATTTTAACTATCTGGCGATTTATATGATAATTTCGAAGTCTCAATATTATATGACAAAATTAAATGTAGCTTTTTATTATTATTTTATTAATTAAGCTGTTTTTATGAAACTTTATGAACTTTTTTTATTTTGGTCTATTCGAATTTTGCATGGGTAAAAATGACATAATTTCTAAAAGTTTCAAGTACGATATTTTAAATTGTGTTCACAGTTTGATCACATAAAATCTTCCAAATAATTTGCATGTAAAAGAAAGTTTATTTACATAGAGTAAGTACAGGAGTGATTCGATATTTTTGTTGTATTTTATCCCTGATATTTTATCTCTTGTTTATAGCAGTTATTTGAGAAAAATAAATGCTTTAATAAATTTTTAAAAATCACATTCAATGTAAATTTACTGTATTAATTTTTTATACACACAGATTCTTTTTCACTCCGAACTGGATCATAGGGTTTCTATCACAGCTTTCCATCTCATTCTATTAGAGGCCAGATATTTTGCCTCTTTCCGTGTCTTTCCTATTGTTTGCAATTTGTTTACAATCTTCCTGCTCCAAGCATTTTGAAGTCATCCTCTTTTTCTATTGCCTTGAGGTTTCCAATCATAAACTTGCTTTACTTTAAAATTTTCAGGTTTGCGTAGAACACGACCAATCCATTTTCATTTACGTTTTTTCCAGATCAATCGGTTTCTGTTTTGCTTTTCTGAGGATTTCAGCATTACAAATTTTATGGAACCACTTGATACTCAAGATTCCTTTTAAACAGTTCTTAATGAATACTGTTTATACATGAATACTGGAACTGCTTACTGTTAAATACTGAATACTGTTTAAACAGTTATAATGAATAAGCATTTTCATGTTTTTATTGGAGTGCCGTATCTTAGATACATATAGTAGGAAAAATGTAACATTAGTATAGAAAATTCTAATTTTTGTTGAATTTGTTGTGTTTTTATTTTTCTGGAATTATTTGAGAATAGTATAATTGCTTCGGGGCATTGTTTAATCTATTTAGTATATCTTTAGTTCCTCCATTATTGTTATTTATACTTCCAAGATACGAAAAACTGCTTACCTCCTCTAGTTTATTATTTTCTAAGAATATGTCATTTAATTGTTTAGGATTAATTTGCAAAATTTTAGTTTTATTTTGGTTGATAATAAGACCCATTTTCTTTCCCTCTGCTTTTAAAATGTAGTGCTTGTTTGCAGGTCTTGAAAGGTGTTGGTCAGTAAACATAAGTCGTCTGCAAAATCAAAATCAGAAAGGTATTCAGCAAGGTATTAAATTGTTATACATAGTAATATACATTGTTTATTTTTATTTATTTATTTATTCAAAACAGTGTTAACTTCTTAACCACATAGAAGGATATTAAAAGAGTTTTATAAGATAATTCACATAAATTTTCAGGCAAGAAATTGGAATCTGTAGCTGAACAATTTTATGTATTTATTAATTATAAAAGTTTTTATAAAAATCTTTAAAAAAAATCTATAAAAATTGTCAATGCATTTATTATTTACAAAACTTTCTGCACGCTTTTTGTTAAAATATTTTAATAAGTTATAAACGTTTCTTTACAAATTTTTCTTTCATTAAATAGTTATAAAAGGTGATTCAAAAATTATTTCTTTTAATATCTTTATTACTTACAAAATTTTCTATGCGTTTATTTCTGTACCTGACTATACAGTTTTTTCTATTAATTTATTAGTTATTAAAGTTTTTGATTTATTTTTTATAACTTTATGAAATATAAAGTTTCTATAAATGTTTTTACATATACAAGTTAGTTAATTTTTTTACAAAAGTTTCCATATTTTTTTTTTACATAAATTCATTATGAAAATTTAAAAAAAAGTTTCTAGACAATTAATATAAATAACAATTTCTACAAAAAAGTTATTGCACCTCATTAGTTCCTTATTTTTCTTATTTCCCTAATATATCCCTTATTTGTTTTTTAATATTTCTTTCTATATATCAACATTTCCTTTGTTTATTAAGGTTTCTGTAAATACTTCTACATACATTTATTCGTTACATACATCTATTTGTCCTAAAAGCTCCGGTAAAAAATTTTTCTACGTTTAATAGTTATACATTTGTTTGTTATAAAATTTCTATAAAACATCTTCGACAATATTATCAATCTACCTTTTTTTCAAATAAAAAATAATTCTGACTAACTAAAAAATTTAATTTAAATAAAAAATTTCTTTAGCTTTTCTATTCATTAACTTTTTCTTGAAGTTTTATTATAGGGTAAAAACTAAATAAATAAATAACACAAATTTAAAGAGTACAAATTAAGTATTTTAAAACATTATGAAAGCTGAAAAAGCATAAAAGTTTTAAAATAGCATTTTCTAAATTAAAGCACTCATTTTTTACAAACTTAAAAACAGTGGTTAAAATCGGTATTAATGTACATTATTTTGTTTGTTGATACGTTATGTTATTTTGTTATATCAAAAACAGTTGAAATCTATTATTATGTTTTTTTAAATACTAGTATATTTTTAAGATTAAAGTTAAATATATATTTTCCTTGTCAGTGTTAAAGTACAATACTTAAATGACATTAGTCTTTTTTAACGATGACATTTGTTAAAAACCACGAGCTTTGAAGGAGGGAAGAAGCTCTAAATTTGTAACAGTGACAAGGAGAGGAAAAGGGACCAAGAAGTGTGATATTACAAATTATTGATTAAAATGAAAAAAAAAATTAAATTTATAAATTAAATATCTCTATATAACGTCTAACATAGTTACCTATTGTTGACCGTGCATTTTTACTGGCCGGAAAATTACATGGTAGGATTCAGATTTTTTACATTAATTTCCATATTTTTGGTTGCCAACATTATAAAATTTGATAAAAGGCTTAAAGATATTGTTTGGTTATAAAACATTTTTTATTATTAATTTAAAGGCAATTTCTTGTAGTATTTATTTTGTTTATTCTACACTGCTTTATTACATTTTTTTTAATTTCAATTGTTTTCTAAATTAAGAGTTAAAAGCTAAAAGACTTATTTCTTTATTGTAACATAATTCTATGATACTACCTTGATTTAATATAAACTTATTTAAATCAGTCTTCAAACTTATTAACCGTTTTACAATTATTTTTTTTAGTGCAAATTATATCAACAGACCGTTATAAATTACTGTTAAAGAGATTTGTCAATGGGATAGCTGCAAGTGACGCAGTGTCGGTATCTCGATTCTGATTGGTTTTTGAAATGTGACACTTGTTTAAGTTAGCAACTGATCTTGTCAACGATGAGCTGGTGATGAGGTCATAGGTCACGTGTCTATGTATCAGTGATCCTCTTCTTCTCCAGTTACATGTTCCCAATTCAGTAAGAAAGAAACAATCAGCCTTGCGTACAAATCGTATGTAATATATCAGCCTGTATATTAAATATGATTCGTAACATATTTATCAGACACCTTTATTTTAAAATATTTTTTTTTAGAAAAGATTACTTACAGAAATTATTTATGTTGCCTAATAAATCTTAATAGAATCATAAGGGAAATGTATGGACGTGGTAAGAGGGAGCACCAGTGTTTGCAAACGGAATTATTTTTAGTACAGATATAGGAGAATAATTTCAACTTTCGTAAAAAAAAAATTTAAAAAATATCTATTTATGCCAAGAAGCAATTATTGGAGTTGGTGAGCAGCAGCGAAAACGCAGCTTAATCCCCTAGTTTTTAAATAATTTTCTATTTAATTTATATTTTTCATAGTATTATTTAATATTTTTTGAATACTTTTCATAAAAATATATATACGCCTAACCATTATTGTGGTTGTGCCTACTAAAGTCATTGAAACACATAAAAAATAAAAATAAAATTTAAAATGTGGCCTACAATATGCATTTTGTTTTGAGTTAAATGCAATAAATCGAGACACGTGACAAGGGGGGTATAGGGAGTAAGGTGAAGGGTGGCACTTTGCGGCAAAGGAGAGGGGGAGGGAATTGAAAAAAACGTGAGATCGTTTATGGATGGATCCTATGAGAAGATTTAACATTATGAATGAGTATGTTTTCAATACATAGTGAAACTGCTATTAAATTCATTATTTAACAGCTACGGTAAAGATAATTACGTTAGAATGTACTATAAGACATTGAATTACTTTTATATTCATTCAAATTAATAAAAAAATTTTTTAGATCTTTTTATAAACAAAATGGTGGAAAATAAAATTTAGAGAAAAACAAACTAAATTAAGTTAATTTTTCTTAAAGAATTTATTTTTTATTATAGCAATACAATATTTGAGTATGTATTGACCATGTGAGCAAAATATAATTACATAAATAGCAAGAAATTAACATTATTTTATAGATTGGAAAGAATTAAAAAGGAATGTTAACAGAATAATTATCAAAAAAAAAAGTTCATAGAGTAATTAAAATTTTTTTTTTTCATTACAAGATTTTTCAAACATTCAATATAATATTCAATGTTTTGAATTCTTTAAAAGCTTGAAAAAATATGATGTAATTTCAATTCGTAATTATTCAATTTTGGAATTTATAACTATTTATTCTTAAATTCCATCCTATTTAAAATCATCAATGATATACTAGTATGTGTAAAACAAAAATTTAACAAGCATTTAGTTTTCATAAGAAACGGGAAAAAATAAAAAATGCGGCTAATTTTAATTTTTTTTAAATCGGGTTTTGCTTTTTATTGATCACCACTTCGTAAATTTTAAGGCACACGTTCGATCACAAAACTTTCTTTTAATCGATTAATAAAAACAAGCAATTAGGAGAAAACAGTGAACCCTCTACGTGTGTCATTTCATCTAAAAGTGATAGAAAATAGTCAAGAGAAAACTTATGGGACGGAAAAATCGCCAAAGAGGCGATAGCGGATATGTTGGCGAGAAGTAGTTTGATGTGTGTAGTGGATCGGTCCATTGTTGGAGGGAAGTTGGAATGATTGTTGCCGCTCATTTCATTGGTCTTTTGCGGAAGGTATTAATTTTGTTACATGCAAAGGCGCGATTTTTATATTCTTCGAATTGTAGTTTTCTTTTTGTCTCTTTTTTAGCATGGTCAGGCAAAGGGCGTTTGACGTAGGAGATATTTTGTGTTTTGGAAATCGATTTTTTTGTTATTAGTGAAAACAATATGTTTCGTTTATTAGAAAAAAAATCGCATAAACGAAATTTAAAATAATTAACCTTTTTTTAAAATAATATATATAGATAAATAGATTTGGAGAAAAACTAACACTTTATTTTAAAAAAATGAAACATAAATCATAAGAAGATTATTCTTTTTAAAATTAGTATTATAAATTGAGAGAAAGACTTCAATTTTATTAATCAAAGTATAACATAAATCAGGTTAAAAAAAAAAAAAAAAGACTTTCCTTCTAAAACATGTCTAAAAATAAATGTCTAGAAACACTTGCTTGTAAAATAAGTTCGTCCGAATCAAAATAAGTTTGTCTAGAAAAAAAGATCAACATAAATCAAATTTTTAAAAAATTATTACTCTTGAAACAAAAATACACATAATGAGAAAAACTAATGTTTAATAGAAAATTATTTCATGCACACCAATTAACTTTAATAAAATGTTCCTTTTAAAATAAGTATAGTGCGTTGTGACAAAACTTTTAATTTTATTTAAAAAAAATTAACATAAATAGAAAAAAAAACATCCTTTTGAAACGATTGTACACATAATGAGTGGAAATCTAAGTTATCATAAAATATAATGAAATGAATTCATGATCAGAGAAAAACTAATATTTTATTAAAAGTATTCCTTATGAATCCAACAAGTATACATCTTGATTGTCAAGTACACCAAAAATTTAAATTTCCACTTTGTAGCCAGTGGCCAGTAGATTGTAATGACTCAACTTAGTAGCCACTTTATCCTCAAACCTAATGAATCAGTGAACCATTATTGATAGGTCCTTTTCATTTAATAGCCAATTTTTGCAAACTTCGTTTTGTTGGATTAAATTATATTTTTTAAAAAAATTATATTAAAAAGAATCTAAGACTATAAAAAATTACTTCAACAATAAAAATAAGATAAGTATATAACAAGTTAAACTTACTGACTTAAAAGAACTTTATTCAAAAATATTTGCCGTGGCAAAATACAATAAAGGTAAACATAACAACATTAAAATATACGAATTGTTAAAAGAACTTTCCTTCCACGTGAATTTTTCCACCTCAAATTGATGAATCAAATTTTTGAAACTGAAGAATCAAATTTTTGAATGGAGGCATGGGACATTTTAAGAAAAGTTCTGTTTTCCAGAGTATCTTTCTATATAGATGTACTTTTATCATTAAATGATTTAAGAAAAAAAAAAGAAAAGGTGATAAAAAAAAATGACCGGTTGTTTATTTAATTTAAGCCATCACTTTTTTTTGTTGTCTCTCCACGTGGTTAAGTGCTTATTTTCAGGTCATCAAATCAGGTTATCAAATCTGCATGCATATATACTTTTTAAAATAAGTACACGTGCTAACGGAAAAACAAACGTTTTATCAAAAAAAGTTCACTTATATCAAATTTTCTAAATAAAAAACAACAACATTTTCCTTCTAAAACAAGCATACATGTTACGGCAAAAACTCATTTATTTAAAGAAACAAATACAATTAACACATTTCAGTTAAAATAAAATGACATAATCAAATTAAAAAATAATTTTATTTTAAAATATATATATGTATTGAGAGAGAAATAGACGTTTTAGTAAATACAATTATATGAATTAGATTAAATAAAAAAATAAATTCCTTTTTGGACAAACATATTAAATAAGAGAAAGACTTTATATATTGTTAAAAAAAATTCACAAAAATTTGATTGAAGAGAATTATTCCTTTGAAAACAAGCATACATAGGATAACTAAAAAAATTCACATAAATCAATTTCAGAATTGCAATTCACTTTAAAATAATTATTTATCTTGAGTAAAAAACTGTAGTTTAAAAAAATTCATATCAATGAAATTTTTTAAAATTTATTCCCTTTTAAACTAGTAAATTGAGAAAACAAATAAAATTTTATTAAAAAAATGTAAAGAGTCAAATTAATGCTTTAAAAAACAATTATTTATTTCTAAAAAAAAACATACAGATTGTGCGAAGAACTAATATTTTATTAAAAAACGAACATTTTCCCCATAAATCAAACTGAAAAAATAATTTTTTTAAAAATAAAATATGAATGCTGATCTGGCGTTTTAATAAAAAAGTATATAAATTAAATTTTAAAAAAACTATTCCTTTTAAAATAAGTATACATGTTGAAACAAAAATAACCATTTCATTAAAGAAAAAATGGAACAAAATCAAGTAAATAAAATTCTTTACAAAATACCGATAATGTGAGAAGGACTAAGGATTTTTTTAAACAAGTACACATAAATCAAATTTTAAAAAAATGATTCCTTTTAAAATAATTATTATTATATATAAAAAAAAAAACTTTATGTTCTTTTAAAGCAATTAAAATTACACAAAGTCTAATATTAGGCCATAAAGGCTTAGGCTATATTATATTAATTTATTTAAGGTATTTCTCTATAGAAATGTGATTTAATTATTCAATCGATACATTTTCAATGAAATTATCTTTTTGGAATTTTTCTTTAGAAATTTCAAAAGAAAAACATTGAGTAGTTATTTAAAAAAATGTTTGGCAATAGTACCGATTACATTTCGGTAATTAGAATTGTCAAAAATTATCTAATAATTTGATTTAAGCAAATATATATTAGCAAATATATTTTAATAATATTAAACTAACATAAATAATTTTAGATAAATAGCCGGAAAACAAGGGAACTCCTGGATCAAGTCTTTTGAGAAATTAGCCTTCGTGGAGGACTTATTGATGGAACTAACTCGCATTTGCGTTACATGGAGAGGAAGACCACGAGAACCTCCCACGGTTAGCCTGAGGGCAAGGAGACTCTAACCCATGATCCGTTTACCACTAAGGATATTTCACGTCAGCGCTGTGGTCAGTGCAAGCCAGATGTGGAATTTGTTTCGACTGGGATTCGAACCCGGTTCATCTCTTTGGAAGGCGAACGCTCTATTCCCTGAGCCATCACGAATCGCAGTAAATGTTTTGAAAGATTTTGCATCGCAAAACTTGTACCACTCTAATTTTTTTTAAAAAAATGATAGCTAGATAGTTTACGTCGGTAGTGCCGCACGTTTGCAAAGGTCTGGAAAACTTCCCTGAGGATGATCCTCTGCGGATGGGATATGGTAGTTACCATTTGGTTACCATTTTGGTAACCCGATAACTTGCGAGCATAGTCTAGCACTTTACAGTAAAATATTTAGTTTAACGAGAACACATACCGCACACCCTCGGTCCCTGCCAGCTTACATGCTTGACTTTGGTGATCTACTAGGAACCGTGTCTTTACGATCAGCTCACTGCAGGACAATTAAAAATGCATTTAATCAAAAAAAAAAAAAAGTTGTCAACTTCCTCTCCTAATTTTAGTCGATCCGAATTTTGCACGGTCCAATATGACATGCTTTCTAAATTGTTCAATCATGATGCTTCAAATTGTGTCAAAAGTTTTGCCATGAAAAATTTTCCAAAACATTTACTACTCAAAGAAAAATTTTTAACATAGAGTTAGTATATACGTGTTTCCATATTTTTGTCCAACTCTAGTTTGTCTGATTAAACAGAGACAGGATAAAATACATGTTTTAAATACATGGAGTTACACGACTTTTACAATGAACATTGCATTTAAGAAAACATTCTGTATGCTTAAGGTGCTTTAAGGTTAAGGAGAAAAAGCATGATTCTGGGCAAAATTTTCCAAATTTGAGTTTATTATAACTTTAGAGTCCTTGTACTCTTAACTTTCGAGAAATACTTTACTTTTGCTTGTACTCTTCATTATTTACTAAGTTATAGCAGTTTTTGAGAAAAATGATAACAGTGGAGAGACTAATGATTTGAGACTAATGAAATTTTAAATGTTTATAGCTCAAAATCAGATTTTGTTCAGATTTTTCACCATCTTAAACACGATTTCTCATGTTGTATTCATTATAATTGTAGATGATTTTTCATGAGTGTTTATGCTCATAGTACTCATGTTTCGAACTACAGACTACGAAAAAAAAGTAGCATTTTATTTTTTTATGCAAGGTTTTTTCGTAAAGACAAGTGTGGAAGTTTTTAAAAATTTGCTTTTTTAAACTATATTGATCATTAACTCAGTAGTATATGCACTTGCTATTAAGATAATAGTTCAAAATACAGTTGGCAGCCTTCTAAATAAAATCCACAAAGGATTTTTCGTTTCAGGCGCTAGAATTTTTTTTTTTTTACAGTGTTTAGCGTATATGCAAAAAGAAAGTAAAAAAAAATACCATAGTTTTTTTTTTTACCTAAAAATGACCATATTAAAAGAAAATAATAAATTTTTTTGCTAGTTTTATTAGTTTTTTACGCATAATAAAACAAATAAACTAGTATTTTAAAATTTTATATAAATTTTCAAAAAAATTGTCGAAACTAGAACGATATCGTAAAAAAAATGAGTGCAAGAAAGCGGGCAGGAAAAAAATTACATCAGTCTATAGTCTAGAACGAGGTCATCTATAAAGAAAACTGTTACTTTTATTAAAATTAATTTAAAAACAAAAATGTTTATTTTTTCCTTTGAAAGATCATCGCCCCCCCCCCTTATGCTGCAGTAATAAATGGCCAAACTAGATCATTACGACTAACACCAGTTTTACTCACAATATACAATACATAGAAAGATACGGAACTCGGATACATTTATTCTTTAGAATCCCCAGTATAGAAAGGGGGGCGGGCATAGAAGAAAACTTTTAAAACTGGAAATATTTACTTCCTTAAAGGAAGAAGGCAAAAAGCATTAACGATCCAACCAGATTTTTTTTTATTTGCTGCTTTTCCGTACGGAGGTAGATTTTAAAGCTATATATCATAACTGGAGGCTAAGAAAAAACCGTTCCGTTCTTATGTCATCGCTTTGTGTGCCGATTCCGATCTAAAATGGCCCAAGTCGTAATATTGATTTCTTGCTAATTACTTTTCGTATTGAACATTTAATTTTGTAAGAAAGTGAAGTCGATTTTAGGAGAAGGAGGTTTTTAATCGATTTCAGTCAAGAAAATTAGCTAATAATTTAATGTCTGAATATCAGAAAACGAAATTCAATGAAACAAGTTTAAAATTTAATAAAATATTAAAAAGATATATGTTCAAAAAATTAGTTGATAATTTTAATATTTACCCAGAGATGCCAACTGCACCGGACACGCCAAAATAATTAAAAAAACGGTAAATAACTACAAAGTAAATTTTGCAAATATTTGACTATTTTTGCTTGCTTTTTAAAAGGTGTAGCATGACATAAATACTATAAAGTGGTGAATTATATAAGCCAACGAATTATTTAAAAATAGTGGTGATTAAAAATCTACTAAATTGAATTTATTAAACCAAGAATCACAATTCATAAACTACCACTTTAAAATATATATTTGCTGTCCGGAGTAAGTTGGCATCTCTGTTTACCCTAAGCAATATTGTTTGAAATGAAAACATCTACTTTCTAGGTCAATGTTCATCACCCCCCTTCACCATTGCTGTATCTCCCTAAACAAAATCTGAAAATAAAATTAATCATTTATTCGATTTTATATACATTTTAAGTATTTTATTAATTAAAAAATTAGAATCTAAATAATTTTTGATTAATAGTAGTTTTTTTTTATATTCAAACTATAAAATGAAATGCTTAATCGCAGGCTTAACCCTTTCGCGCCGACTGGCACAAACACAAATACGTGTCAACATAAAACCATATCAATCAGGGTAAAAAGATAAAACTGGTAATCAAAGTAATTCTGTAACAGTTAATTTGTGGGTGGAGTTATAATTGTTTGATTTATTTAATTCACCATTACTTTGTTCAAAATAAAACTATCTAGTTATACTTTGAATTAACATTGATTATATGTATGATTAAACTAACAATAATTAAAGTAAAAGCAAAGTAAGTCTGTCAAATTAGCAACGACTACATTTTAGTTACCGTTTTTTATTTAATTACAACTTGATTCTGATTTTGCACTAATGCTTTTCTGAATCACCCGTCCATAAGGG
Source organism: Parasteatoda tepidariorum (assembly GCF_982258835.1). NCBI lineage: Eukaryota > Metazoa > Arthropoda > Arachnida > Araneae > Theridiidae > Parasteatoda > Parasteatoda tepidariorum. Next base: position 38,238,857 of record NC_141757.1, on the reverse strand, counting down.
GTTAATATAGAACATATTACTAAAAAAAAAGGTTAAATTAATACATTGAAGACCAGAAATAAAGCATCGAATAAAATAATTCGTCTTAAGAGAACGTAGATAAAAAATAGTTACAAAGAAAAGTACGCTGCGCAACGAATATTTTTTTTAAAATGATTAATATTTAAAATTATAAATGAAACAAAGAAATGGCACTTGTAAATCATTTGTTTTACATCTTAAAATATTCGTGATTTAATTAATTAATTAATCATATTGTATAAATGTATATGAATACAGATATCAAAAATATAATTTATATTGAAACATTTTCTAACATTTAAAAAAAAATTCTTCCGATAAAGTGTCTGAGGTCCTGATTTAACAATGAATGTGTATGCACCACACAATCCTTTAAAAACATTCTGCTGAAGAACAATTAAATTTGTAATAAAAAATTATTTCTTCCTATTAATTTTTCGATTATTTTCATTTCCATTGCAATTTTCATTCAAGTTCTTACTTCCAAACTTTTATTTCTATTTTTTTTTCAGAATTAACTTGAGTGCGTCGATTTAGAATGTTGTGCTGTAATTTAAAATTTGCCTGTGTACAACAATGCAGAATTTGCTTTCGAGCTGCGATTCAGTAGTCACCAAAGTTCTACAATCTGCAATTAACCATACAGTTGTATATTTAGAATTAAACAATGCATGCTTGCTGATATCTAGAATTTGCCTGTGTACAACAAGTCAGAATTTGCTTTTGAGCCTGCGATTCAGAAGTCACCAAAGTTCTACAATCTGTAATTAACCATACAGTTGTATAATTGGAATTAAACAATGTATGCTTGCCGATATCTAGAATTTGCCTGTGTGCAACAAGTCAGAATTTGCTTTTGAGCCTACGATTTAGAAGTCATCAAAGTTCTACAATCTGTAATTAACCATAGAGTTGTATAATTGGAATTAAACAATGCATGCTTGCCGATATCTAGAATTTGCCTGTGTACAACAAGTCAGAATTTGCTTTTGAGCCTACGATTCAGAAGGCACCAAAGTTCTACAATCTGTAATTAACCATACAGTTGTATAATTTGAATTAAACAATGCATGCTTGCTGATATCTAGAATTTGCCTGTGTACAACAAGTCAGAATTTGCTTTTGAGCCTGCGATTCAGAAGTCACCAAAGTTCTACAATCTGTAATTAACCATACAGTTGTATAATTAGAATTAAACAATTCATGCTTGCTGATATCTAGAATTTGCCTGTGTACAACAAGTCAGAATTTGCTCTTGAGCCTGCGATTCAGAAGTCTCCAAAGTTCTACAATCTGTAATTAACCATGCAGTTGTATAATTAGAATTAAACAATGCATGCTTGCTGATATCTAGAATTTGCCTGTGTACAGTCCGCAAAAAAAAAAAGATATCACCCTGAATAACTTTCGTTCTAATGATCGGATTTTCACGAACTAAGTGTTAATCTTAATGGTTCCTGGGGGTGACCTCAAATATGCTAATTAATTAGTGCTAACTATTAATTAAGTTACGAAATCAGACACAAAAACGTACTTTCTCTGAATAAACATATATTTTTTCTTACATATTTGGATTCTTAACCTTCAAAATATAGGGGGTAGCCGCAATCTGGGAAATGTGGTCCCCATAGTTTGGTCAGGAAAGCGATCCAAAGTTCGTACCCCTTAATGTTAATTTCACTTTTTACGTTTTTAGTCATATTTTAAAAACTAATAAAGCAATTCGAAGAAAATTTCACCCAGTCATAAAATTCATTTACCCAAAGATAATTTCACGAAAAAAATAATTTTTAATAATTGTTAATTATTTTTTATTATTTAATTAAATTAAGGATGAAAAATTTTTGAATTATAAGGTATGAATTTTTTTACACCATATTAATCTACATATTTTTCAATTGAAAAATATAAAGTTTCAACTGTTTTTATTTATTAGAAGCTGAGAAAAATTAAAATTAATTATTTTTAAAAAAATAATTTGGCGACAATGAAGAAATGATTAAATGGAGCGATTAATATTAAAATGTGATAAACTTGCGAGGAACTTGACTTCGCGCGCTTAGCATAAAATTTCATTCATATTTTTTTCGCTAATAATCGTTTGCTTGTCTTTTCATTTTTATTTTTTTAAGCTATAAAATACGATGTTTCTTCTTTAGTCGTCTAAAATTCTATTTGCAATTTAGTAAAGAAATTTGAATAAAACATTTTATTGAATAAAATACATTTTATTCAGAGAATGTGGAGTTTTATAAAAGCATGCTCCTGATAGAATATGATTATACAACAGATTGTGCTTCTTTAATGTGATTAATTTTTATCATTTTTTTCTCAATAACTGATAAAATTTCAATAATATACATACGAATGAATAAATTTGGAATAAAATATTCATTAATTTTTTGAATATATATTTTATAAATATTAATAAAAATACGTAGTCAACATTTTTGAGCATCTCTCACAACATCGCAAATTTCTCAAAATCTTATAGGGTAAACTAACCAGTGAAGGAATACTTAAGCTTAGCTTGTCTTTAAAAAAAATCATAAAAATTTCAAAATTTGTAATTTTAGCTAAATGACATATTTGTTATTAAATGCATGTCGACATATTTGTTATTAAATGCAAATTATGTAAAAAAAATTTAGATAACTTACATAATATTGTTTTAGGCTTTTGGTGGTTTAAATACTAAGTAGTAAGATAACCAAGTGAAGGAACAGTTCTTAAATTGAATAAACACTAAATTTTCCAGTGAATGAACACTTAATTTTGAGAATGTTTGATGCTCGTTAGGAATCCTTAGGCCACACAGATATCTGTCGCCCTGTAGATGCCTGAATTGACTGATGTTAACACAGGCGGGCATTAGGAAAAAAAAAATCTTTTAAGTTTTCGTGCCCCCATTTCAGTATCTTAAGGGCCTTACGAGCTCTGTTTAAAAAGAGAGTATCATATCAGATATATATATATATATATATATATATATATATATATATATATATATATATATATATATATATATATATATATATATATATATATATATATATATATATATATATAAGAAAACAAAAATAATCATAGTAGCAGTATTTGGTGGTAAATGTAGCTTATCGTAATCGAAGAATATGCTGTGCGACATTTTATGGTGAATTTGCGAACGTAAGTTTCAGAATGTATCGAAACATGTGGATGCTATTTGCTAATCATCTTTATCCAAAGAAAACCATGTAACGTAAATATCTAGCAAAATGAAGCAATTTTTTAAACAATGAATCATACAATATGCAACATATTATTTCAATATCTTATTCTTAAACATAACATATTTCAATGTTTTTAAAATGCCACTAAACATTCAGCAATTCATTGAGTTATAGAAAAAAGAAATCGTAAATTACAGAAAACCTTGTGAATGTGCATTAGAATTACTATGCAATCTATATTTTATTTTTAAGCACTTTTTTTTTCTTCAAACTTTCATGCCTAGAAGACTCGATTAAAGCTGTAAAAATCATTATCCCTAAAATTTTGTATATAGCTATTATAAGTTATGTTAATTTAATTTTAGTATGAAATCCTCGAATAAACATAGCAAAAATAGCATAATCTAAATAATATCAGATAAAAAGTTCATGTATTTAAATTCTGAAAACTTATAAATCGATTCAAATTTTCTTTTCAAAAGAGATTAAAAATTTTTTTTATTTTATTTATTTATTTATTTTTTGCTTTTTGGACATAAATGAACTTAAAAATTGTCTATTGCCTAGAAACTTCGAGGTGTTTTCTATTAACTATTAATTAAACCTCTCAGAGCAATCACAAAACATTATTTCAATTTTTTTACAGTCAGAAATTGGTTGCCTAGCAACCTAGTAAAATTAAGCGTTTCTCTTTTGAATCAGTCAAGGGTTATCTTAAAATATTTATTTGCGCAGGCGACTTTTTTTGGCGGTTTTCTGGACTATCGCCAAATATATAAACCTTTATTGCAACCCAATTTACGACCCAATTGTTTTAAAATTTTGTCTACCCCCCTAATTCAAGTGTCTAGATTCCAAATATGTAAAAAAAAATATATGTTTATTCAGAGAAAGTACGTTTTTGTGTCTGATTTCGTAACTTAATTAATAGTTAGCACTAATTAATTAGCATATTTGAGGTCACCCCCAGGAACCATTAAGATTGACACTTAGTTCGTGAAAATCGGATCATTAGAACGAAAGTTATTCAGGGTGATATCTTTTTTTTTTTGCCGACTGTACATCAATTCTTATTATTCTTTCGATAAAACTTTTTGATAAAATTTTCTTGCTTGGAGAAGGGTTCATTGGCAAAAAAGTTTATGTTTTTTTCTGCTTGACTCTTGGGTATATAAATTTAATTTGAAATAATTTTAACCATTATTGCACATAAATTTGTTAAACCTATATATGTTATAATTGTCATGATTTCCATAGCTACGAACTTGTACGACATTACTCAACCAATCAATAATTTAAAAAAAAATATGTTGATAAGCTTGTTTATAAAAATATGCTTATTATAATAGTTTTATTTTTGCAAATTTTTTTTAACTTGATTGTAAATTTACTCCCATTTAGTAAAATTTATTTTCAACGACCGTATACCACTTTATAATATATCCAGACCTGCCAACTTTTAATCCCTTCCATTATCATTTTTCCCAGTGGTATTAAAATGGAATTAAAACTTCAATTTTAAGCAAACAAATACGTTGTATTTGAAAAAAATTAAGTTGACAACCATGATAGTAACGCATATTAATATATAAGCTTAATTTTTGTAGGAATAGTGGTGATCAAAATCATTTAAAAATTAATTTTATATAAGAAAAAATAGTATATATTTACTACCACTTTAAATATTAAAATAAAATCTCCCGCAAAATCCGGGAAAGTATCCAGGTATGTATATCCCTTATGCAGGGATGAGACAGGTGACGCATATATCAGCATATTATAAATGCGTATTAATTTGGATTTGTTATACAGATAAAAATAGTTTAATTTTAATCATGTATAGTTTGCATTTTAAATTAAGGTGGTAGTTACAATTAAGTAATTTAACTAATTAAATAAATGAATCAAGTTTCTACCACTTCTTGCATTTTTAGTCGCATGTGGCATCCTTGCTAATATATTGACCAAAAAAAAGATTTAGACGAACACTTGTTAAAGTAAAAAAATAATTTATCTTTGTTTTAGAGCAAAAATATCTGATTCCATATCGTTAAATGCAGCTGATTTGGTGTGAGATTGCATTTTTATACTTGCAGTGATATCGAAATGTATACTTTCAATTAATTCGAGGATTTATAAAATTAATTGAAAATAATTTAAACAACCGCTATATATATACAGATCTGCCTACTACTGCGCTTTTTGAAAAATATTTAAGAGTGATAGACGTTTAAAAACCAAAAGTTTCAGAAGTTTTTGTAATTGCAGCATTTAAACAGCTTCACCTAGAATGAGCTGGAACAAAGTGGCGTTACATATTAACTTTTAAATCATTTATATGTAGGGTGTGGAAAACAAGCTGAAATGAATAAAGAATAATAGATAAAGGATCACTCCTTATGATCCTTTATCTATTATTCTTTAACTAGGATGATCCACGTGAGGATCACTCTTAGTTAATGAAAGGGATTTAGGTCGCATTCCAAACGAGTTATAAATGAATTTAGATAACCATTATTACTAAACCCCGAAATTAGAGAAGGAGATTTAACTTTGAACTGTGCAACACATTTATAAGCAACCTGGTATTATTAAAAACGTAGAAATAAATAGAATGAATTACATGGCCCATGTGATTCGAATGAGTGATGACAGTACAATAAAAAAGGCATTGCTTTTTAGACCCACTGGGACAGGGAAGCGAGGAAGGCGGCGGTTGAGAAGGACTGATTCAGTGGAGTCTGATTTTCTTGCAATTAATGAAAGGAATAGGTGATCAAAGATAAATCGGAAGTAGTTATGGAGAAATCTTCAGAGGAAGGGATTAGTCCATATTGGGCTGTTTGGCCAACAACAATGATGAAATTACACAGTCCAAAATTAAGTGTTAAGTTAGGAGGTTTAACAATGCAAATGCAGTTCATCCAAGCTACAACTTTAAGGTGGCAATTTAGATCGAAGTTTACTATCTAGCATTTCTTTTTGTACGACGCATAGCAATTAATGTTATAATTTTTATATTTTTTATTTAGTGGTAGTAAAAAAACAATTATTAAATTTGTTTAATTTGAAACAGGTTTTGCCTTTTTTAATTCCTATTAATGTCAATTGATGATGAGCCGTTAAAATGAAAGAAAGAATAAATACTTCTACAAGTAGTTTTGATCTTCGGAATAAACCTGAAAACTTCAGGAAGTTCTTTGGTTCCGAAACAGGAAGAAAAGAAAGAAGTAGGCCATATAAAACTTGCTTATCTTTTTATGCTTTCTTAAAGGGGAAAAAATCTTTAAAAACTCTTTCCTTAAACATTCTGTTTCTTTGCAAGAGTAAATCGATAAAATGTACTCACTTTACTGCACCCACTGATATAAAAGCAGTCACAACAATTTCACAAAATTTTAGATTTTTTTAAGAATCCCATATGTGTTAAATTTCTTTTAATGACTAGCTTATATTGTAGGTGCCACCCAGCTATAAAGCTTCGTCGATGGTATTCAGAGGGATTTTCTATTATCACTTTATCTGATTAAATTCATAAAACGATTAAAATGTTGTAGAAAAACAATAATGTTTAAGGTAATCCTTTTTTTTTTTTTTTTTTTTGCAGTCGTTTGGATAGTTTTAAAACTAAATTGATATGGTAACTTTTATGAGGCTTTATTTTTCAAAAACAAAGTTCTGTCCATCATTATTTATAAACTGCTGTTTGTAGAAAATGCAACACCATGAAAGAATCATCAGAATCAAATGAAATTTAATGCAGAAACGACTTGTACTGATACAAATAAATGATGAAATTTTCAAAACAAAAGAAACAAATTAAGCGTCCGAAATCAGTATTTGGTGCAGCCACCACGCGCTGCAATAAGTGCTGCTATACGACGTGGCATGGAGTCAAATAGATGTTGAATATCTGCTTGAGGAAGAGAATTCCATATCGCTTGTATGCGCAACCAAAGTTCGTCTTTGGAAACTGCAGGACGCGGATCACGAGTGAGACGCCGACCAACCATATCCCACACGTGCTCAATAGGCGACATATCCGGCGAATAAGCAGGCCAAGGAAGAAGTTGCATGCGTTGTGCTGAACAGAAGTCTCTAACAGTCCGCGCAACATGTGGGCATGCATTATCCTGCTGAAAGATAGCTCCAGGGATGCCTTGAAGGAAAGGAACGACTTCGGGCTGTAGCACTTCACGGACGTATCTGTTGCTATTGAGATTACCCTCAATTTGTATCAAATTGGATCGTCCATGATACGAAATCGCACCCCAGACCATAACTCCGGGTGTTCGACCACTATGTCGTTCAATAATACACTCAGGAAGGCAGCGTTGACCGGCATAACGTCTAACACGAACACGGCCATCATGGGTCCACAAATTGAAGCGTGATTCATCTGAAAAGACAACTTGGTGCCAATCAGCTCGCCAGTCTCTGTGCTCAAGAGCCCACTGCCGACGCAGCCGTCGATGATCCGCCGTGAGGGGAATCCTGTATAATGGCACCCTTGCACGCAATCCACGGCGCAGCAGACGACGACGAATTGACGAAGCCGACAATTGTACACCTGTAGCAGTAGACCAATGTGCTGCCAGCTGCCTGGAGGAAGCTGTGCGATCATTCACCGCCATGCGGAGCAGGTGTCGATCATCGCGCTCTGACGTCACCTTCTGTCGTCCAGTGCCTGTTTTTCGAGTTGTTCGGTGCTCGTCGGTCCACTGCTTCCAAACTCGCATCACTGTGGAACTGTTCCGCTGCATACGAGCTGCTATTGCGCGATAGGAAAATCCTCCTTCTCGAAGGCCGATTATCCTCCCTCGTTCAAACTCCGTAAGTTGCTTGAATTTCTTATTCTTCCGTCGTGGAGGCATACTCAGGTCTCACTAAACGTTTGCCACTAACAAATAATCATAGACTATTTTCAACGTCCCGCTACAGCACTTTATTTATACGCTTTCAGCATCAATTCAGAGGGCGCTGCGCGCGCCACGCACGCGCGATGGCTCTGAAACTTTATTAATTTGCATAATATCCTATAATTGACATTTGCTGCGAATTTCATTTGATTCTGATGATTCCTTCATGGTGTTGCATTTTCTACAAACAGCAGTTTATTATAAATAATTATATCGGGATCTGAAATCAAGCTATAATTGTAGTTGAAGGGAAAATGGTAGGTAACATAGAAGAAAAAAAAACATTCACTACAAGGCATTTTTCATTTATAAATCACGTTTTGTTGTAGGGTATTCATTTATTTTATTTTATATATGGCGTTGTACACCCAACCAATTCTGACTTTATAACTGTCGATGTTCAACTCCGTCGCATTGTAATTCTGGAATCCAAGTATCTTAAAATTTTGGCTACCAATTTTCGGAGTTCCTTGGGTTGGTTAAACAGCTTATCCCTATACCTATATCTATATGAAATCGTGACATGAGTATCAGCCTAATTATAGGCTTTAGCTCATTCATCTGATAGAGTGATTTGAAAAATTTGCAATGGCAGATATGAGCTGGGGTGGGGGAGGGGTGCCCTATGTCCTGGGAACCTGCTTCCATACATTTAAAGTGGGAGTAAAATTTCTGTTCTAATGTTTAATTACAGTGGGGAACAAATTTTTACTGCACTGATGCAAGCACTTGATCTTACCTAATTCGGGTGTCCGGATTAAAAATCTAAAATTTTGTTCTGCATCGGAAATTACAATTTTTTTAAAATTACATTTTCAGTTTAATTTATTTATTGTCTGAATGTACAAGTTTATATATATATATATATATATATATATATATATATATATATATATATATATATATGAACACAAATTAACATGAATAAAATAAGGAACTAAATGGTAGAGAAACAAGAATGGTAAAAGCAAATAGTCGTTATCAAGACATATCTATTGCTATAAATGCGATATTTCTGAATAAAGAATAATTATCCTAAGATAAAAATTATTCTTTATATGTCTATATATATATATATATATATATATATATATATATATATATATACTTGTCTAATCCTTTGAAAATAACACTAAAGAAGAAAAAAACATTTGACTCTATTGTATCATATTATAAACAGATATGCTTTGTAGCCTTCTTCCTACTACTCCCTACTTTGCAGAGAAGTGAGACTCTTAGTATTCATTCGAGTGAATTTAATAAGTCCTGGTTAAAAACATGTTATTAAATTGCATAAGAAGTGTTGCTTGTGGAGAGTAATCGATTGCAGATTTTGAATCAATGATTTGAAAATATCTAAAATCCGTTCAAAAATCTCATGCAACAGAAAGCAAAAATGTTCCCGACTAGTATAACTTTAGTTTTAAAGTAATTTTGACAACCAGAACTTAAAAATCCGATTATAGCAAAATACGGTGCACTTAAGCTAAAACATAATACTAACATTTTTCTGTCTTATAAAGTGATTTGGGTTTTCACTGACTACCATTTCAATAGAAAACCTTTGCAAAATGAGAGAACGACAGCTAGGTGGTTTAGTATCTCTGTTTAACTTCATGCTTCGTATATTGCAACAGCATAACAAAGCTAAGATGAAATAATTGAATATTTATGGATGTCCTCCTAATGAAATTGCTAGGAAAGATAAAATATTATAATACTTTTTTTTAAGAAATAAAGTGGTATTTAGTTAAGCTCTTTTTTTTAAAAAATAAATTGAGTAATAATTATCAATTGGGCTGATTGTGAACATTTATCTTTCTTAATTTAGTCACCACTTACTTATTTTAAGCAACTTGACATACCATTTCTGGTAATGTCTGTAGAAAGCTGTTTATATTCTTTTAAACTAGTTATTGAAACCAGGTTTTCGCAATAGACTAGCAACGTGACACTGCAATACACTTAACTGTTCACAACAATAGGTCTAACAAATGACATCGTCAGTTAAATAACAGCCACATTTTCCAACTAGCTTTCAACCCTACAATTACCAATTGGTAATGTACACATTTGTATATTGACTAGGGCAATCCGTTAAAGTGTGGAAACGAGTGTTTGCCGCATTTCCCGTAGGTAATGTTGCATTAACGGTTTCTGAATCGTTTTGATTCAAAAGTTCGTTTTTCTCCATCTTGCAACTAATTATTTGGTTCTAATTGTTTAATTTAATTTTCTAAGTATCGAAAAATAACTGCATAAATAATATTATGCTTATTTCTTAAACTGTTATAATATTTCAAACCAGTTGATTCTTTATAATACAGTTTTAAAATAATTGGTAATTGGTTTATTCAGCCATTTTGAAAAGACCATAAATTGTGACACCGCTGGATTCAATGAAATTTTTACTTTTGAAAACTTAAAAGAAGACATAAACCTCAGGCCGATGGCAGCTTATTTTTGTAGTGACGTAATTTTATCTAAAATACAAAATATTTAATTTCCTTTTACTCCAATTGCATTCCAATTACTAGAAAGAACCACCTTAAAGATCACAATTCAAGACAAATGGGAAAAGGCCGCTAACGGCCCCAGGCGCCCAGATAAATTTTGATGACGATGATTCAGCCATTTTGGTGATTGTCTGGTTGCATTTACCATGGTTGAAAGTCCTTAGATACATTTACATTTCATTCTAGCATTTTTTTCGAGAAAAAAAAATATCTATATCTATCAAGATTTCTTTTATGATTTTAGCATATAAATACTACTGCTTCCTTTCCAAGCTAAAGTAAATACTGTTGAATAGTTTTAAAAAGAAGAACTCCTGAAAACTAGCTGTAACTGAAATGGTTTTACTACCAGCAATTCCTCTTTTCCGTCTCGCTTTCACCCTTGGCAATTACTTGATTATCTAAATATAAAGATATCTCTAAATATTTATATTTAGATATATATAAATAAATAACATTGTGTTAGTATACAGAAAAACTCTGTCGTTCCAGTAATGATCTTATTTTCACTTCAACGAGTGTTTAGTATACGCACTGCCAACTTATACGCATTGTGGGTAAAATTTTATTTTTGCAACTAAGTAGCAGTAATATTTATGTTCCATATTTATTTTGTGGATTTCTAAAATTGATTTAAAATGATTTTGACCACCGTAGATTAATAATAGATTAATAATTGCATAAGTGCATGATAATTGTATTGCTTTGCCTTTGCAATTTTAATACTCGGGAAATAGAAATTCCTAGCAGAGATTCTCTAACTGAAAATATATGATCTTTTGATTGTTCGTTCAGAAATTTTGCTACCAATTTGTTAATTTTGGGAGAATGATGGTCATCTTGTTTATAATAAAAATAATACCAATAATTTTTACTGTCCTTAGTATTGCATTGGATGCCCCCCTCTTTATTTGTTAGCCCAGAGCCGTTGCTTTCTTAACCCCTCCTTATCTGCAGGCCTTTACCCAATATCAAAAGTTCATGATGAATGGGACAAGGGCCGTAAGCGATCCCAGGAGCCCCATAAGATCTCTATGTCACTGTCTATTTCTGCAGAAAAATCAAAAAGAGAACCCAACGTGGCAGGCAAAACTACTCTATCTTTAGTTTTCATCTTATTTATAAAATTTGCATGGATTAATGGTAATAATTAATTAGAAAGCAAATTATGGAAAATAAGAATTTTCTATGATAGCCGTAATTTTTTTAAAATAAAAAACTAGACAAATTAATGCAATTACTATGCATCCGAATTTTTAATTTTTAATGAGATTTTTCCTTTATTTCAAAATAGCATTTAATATTAATACAAAATAGCATTACAGGCATTTAATTTTATTGTGATACTTTTTGATTTTTTTTTAATCCAAATTGGAAGAAAAAAAACTGCAATAACTTTCTTTTATTACTCCATCTACATTCTGTGGGTAGTTTTTAACTTATTCATAAAACACAGCTTAGGCAGTCATTAATTCCGTTACATATAACACACATATTTAATTTATTGTGATAGTCTGGATTTTTTTAATCCAAATAGAAAAAAATTTAATAACTTTCTTTTATTTCAAGATAACTTTACTCCATCTACATTCTGTATGTAGTTTTTAATTTATTTATAAAATATAGCTTAGGCAATCAATAATTCCGTTGTATATGTTATCCATGATTTTTTAAGCCCAAGTTACATAAAACACACGTATTTAATTTATTGTGAGAGTATTGATTTTTTTTAATCCAAATTGAAAAAAAAAAAATTAATAACCTTCTTTTATTTCAAGATAACTTTACTCCATCTACAGTCTGTGTGTAGTTTTTAACTTATTTATAAAATATAGCTTAAGGCAATCAATAATTTCGTTCCATATGATAGTCATGACTTTTTTAAACCGAAGTTGGAAAAAAATGCAATAAATTAATCATCAGTATTTTTATTTTTTTATTTATCTTTGTATACATTTGAGTTAAAAGTCATTCAAAATTAAAAAAAATTTCTTTTCATTGATCGCAGCTTTCTTAGAAAATATTATGTTTTTAATATATTAAAATAGATGTTTTTACTGCCACGGCATAATAACAATTAAAGCAATAATAATTAGTTTTAAAATTAAAGTTATATCTAAAAATATACATTATAAGCATTAAATGAAATTAAAACTTGCTTATTTAAGCTTGCTTATTTAAAACAAATTGGTTACAACATTTTAATTTTCTATCGGACCACTGTCTTAATGAATTACATAGTAGTCCGTTGAACACAGCAATTCAGCAGATTCATTGATCGTGAAGGGATTTTTTTCTTCATCGCCTTAGTGAGATGCCATTTTGAAATTATAAAATTCAAAGAACTAACCGTTAATGCTAATTTTACAACCACCTAAATGTAGCTTTTATCACGTAGAATACTTAATTTCCTTTCAAACAACTTCCGCTCTCTGATTTTTCTTATTCGCGTGCAGTCTTAATTTTAGGCCACGCCCTCCAACCTGCCGGAAGAAGAGTTAAAGAAAAAATTAATATGATACAATGGGAAGTGTAATATTTAGATTATTCAGACCACGGTGGAAACAATTTTTAGATCTTTAATCGTTTTTAACCCATTACAGTGCAGCGTTATATATAGGTTTATTGGAATTACATACATTTGCAGACTTGTGTGCTCAATTTAGGCCTGCAAACCTTTGTCAAATAGAAGGACAGATAGCACAATACAAAGAAGGATAGAACGAAGATACATCTGGGGTAACAGCGGGATTCGAACCCTCTACCTCCATACTTTGCACAGCGTTTGGCGGGTGATACCGCTAGGCCAGGGAAGCCCCTGCATCTTTACATAAACGCAACATTTAGTAGAAATGTTAAAAATATCTTTATAAATAGTAGAAGTATTAAGGAATTTTTAACTTCTTTATAAAAAATTGATAGCTGTTAATAATTATTTCCAGGTGCGTGAGAACCCTGATAACTATAAATTAAAATTTGGAGAAATTTCTTAATTTTGCCAATGTTTTAAAGGACTCAACATAAAATACCAGTAACTAAGTGATGTTTCATATAAGTCTTTGAACTGTTGAATATTATTTTGGGTATAGGAATCCTATTAATCGAGTTTACTAAACAAAGTATCATACATTAAATGATGCCCTTACAAAATATTTATCCGTAATCCGGAGAACAAGTTGGCATATTTGCTAGTGTTGTCATGTTATATAATTTAAAAAGAAAACAAAAATAATCAAATATTTGCAAAATTTTCTTTGTAATTATTTACCGTTTTTTTTTTTTTTTTATTATTATTTTTGCGTGTCCGAAGCAGTTGGCATCTCTGTATGTACTGTATCCGCTAAAAAAATATTGGCAGTCATGGATAATTTATTCTTCCCGAAAAAAAGCTAAAAATGCATTTTTTCATTACCAGTTTTTTTTTACTCTTTTCCGTCATGATATATATGAACTCTTAGTCCTGGTGTTACAGGAATGTCACAAGAGGCTAAAATGTAAATAGTGATTCCATATTTATTTAATTATATTCCCTTTAATTAGAAAATCGTAGTTACCACTAGGACTTACATTTCAAATTATTCTTATTCGAATTGAAATTAGTTGTTGTATTCCAAAAGTATACTGAAAAAAATACGCGATGAAAAGTTCATGTTTATTAGTCACCGATTTTTGAATTTTTAGTCGCGCGTTTTCTACCCTGGTATAATGTTAATTATTCTTTAATATTTGGACTTTCCCTGATAGAATATGTTTCCAACTCGTGATAGCAAAACTGTCTTCATAAAAGGCTTTATCTCACTTTTTACGAAGATCGTGACGTAACTTCTGGTCGTCTTTAAAGTCAACTTTTGATATGGAGTTGTGGAAGAACAATGGAATATCAGGATTAATTTTTTTAATAATCAGATTAAGTTTTCTTATAATCAGTTTATGAAAGCATAATTAGTTTTTCTGTGTTTGAGAAGTACAGAACTACAGAGATGTCAACTTGCTGAGCTTTGTGGGAAGACTTTTGCTAGTGGTAACAAAATTCATGAATTGATATATGATTCTTAGTTTAGTAAATTTGATTTTTTTTTTTTACCCGCCACTTCATAGAAATAATTTAAAAATTCTTGTGCAAATGCCAATTTGTCGACTTATGTGAAGGTCTCCCTGGTCGAACCGTATTTTTGCCAAGCGCTATGTAATTATGCGTGGAGGTAGCAGGTTAGAATCCCGTTGTTGTAATGTATCTTCGTGTTGTCTTTCTCTGAATTGTGCTATCTGCCCTTCTATTTAGTAAAGGTTTATAAGCCTAAATTGAACACACAGGACACAGGCCTGCAAATGTAAGTAATTTCAATAAATCGAGATATGTTTTTGCTCCAATCAAAAGAAATCTTGAATTCCATTCTGTGACGATTTCATGTCACAAGTCTAAGGACAATATGCCAGTTGTCTTCTATGGCATTATCTCATATGAAGTTGAAAGAGTTCTTCGTGAATTAAGCAGAAAAGAATGTTATCTATGTCAAGTTACGTAGTTTTAAAATTTTGCAAAACTTACCGAATTTTTGAAAATATATATTTTATTTCACAAAGCTTAAGAAACTAGCACACTTGATATTACATTGCTATTCATTTGTCTATTTTTTTAAATTATTATCATAACATAACTATAACATTATTGGCCGAAAACAATATTATGAATATAATTTCTTAACCTCAGAAACAAATTATTTTTGCACACAAAGCAATTTAAAAATATACTATTTTACAATGACAATATAATAAAATTTGTTTGTGATTTTAGGGAAGCCTGAAAAAGTTAAGAAATAACAAATAAACTAAAAATACGTTTTCAGCTTTTACAATTAAAAATATTAGCCGTTTCGTTGTTAATGTAACTTATTCTTTGAGTTAAAGAAGAGACTAATTTCATGTGCCATACCGTTCCGCGTCATTGGTAGGAAGACCCGTTGCCATTCTATGTGTTGTTAATTTCTCCAAGACATCCGGGTTTCCAGGTGACCTCACACACTCCACTGCCCTTGGTGTGAACGAGTCGAACAAAAAAAGAAATAAAGAACTTCGAATTTGATCATTGTTAAGATCTGACTGCCTCACGCCGTGAATTTTTTTCACCTTTACCTCTCTCTCCATTTTCTTTTATTACAATGTTTGGGATTTTGAGTCATTTTCGTGCATGTTAAAGCGGTTAGATAGGCTTTTGATGAGTTTTGTACTTAAAACCAGCTCAATAGACAACTCGAACGTATTTTCGCGGTCAAATTAGAAGTTAGGAAACACGGCTGGCTATTGTGTGCTTTAATTAAAAGTTCTGAAAATAAAAGATTCTTTTTACTTGTTTTGAACGAAATTATTCTCTGGAGTGGTGATAAAAGCGATGAAACAGTTAATTTTCGTCAATGTGCCCTTTTGAATGAGGTAAAGCACAATATCCTTAACAGGCTTTTACAATTGTTTTTAAGATTTAAAATTTTTATAATAAATTACTATCAACTGCACTGGGGTTGCTTCATTTTCTAAAAATACATTGATCAAGGTCTTTTTTTATTTATTTATTTTCAAAAAAGGAAAAAAAAATTATTTATTTATTTTCAAAAAAGGATAGGCATCTTTTTTTGAATTTTTGCGGCCCGAGGAACAAAATGCACGATCTGCCACATATGGTGATTCATATTTTATTAAAAAATAATATCAATCGCATTAAGATTACATTGTTTTGAGAAAATATTTTATCAAATAGTAATGGTTTTATTTTTGTTTTATTTTATCTTTTTTTATTTGAAGAGAAGAAAGAGGTCTTTTTTTGTTAAATAGAATTTTGTAAAAGACATATTTGAATATTTCGTTAAATATTGAAAAAAACAAAAACAAATTTTGTATAATTATGTTTTTTTTAAAAAAAAAAGGAAAAAAAGGCCCTTTTCTTTGGCGATTATGGTAGGAGGAGTTATATGAATAATTTTTTATTGTGATTTATGCTATAAACAGTAGTTTTTATGAAATAAATATGGGGGTTATATTTATGTATGAAATATGAGTAACGTTCATTAAGTTACATTTATTAATAAAATACAAAATGAATTTAACTAAATTAAAGTAAAATTTAATTAGTATGATTTGTGAATTATGTAAGCTAAATTTAGATTTAAATGGGATAATATTAATTTTATAATTAAATAACATTTATATAACAATATTAAAAAAGTATTAAACATGCGGTATGAATTCAAAATTTTAATTTCATTTCATGCAATAAATGTGAGATAACATTTAAACAAAATAGGTATAATTTATCAGACTACATTTATTAATTAACTATAATATTATTTTAAATAAATTACTGGTTGTATACAGTTCATATAATGGGAGAATTTAGATATTGTTATAAGAAGAATGTGATAATAATATTCATGTATAAAATATAGCTAACACTCAATAAGTTATATCTGTTAATAAAGTACAAAATTGCTTTAACTAAATTACAAGTTATATATAAATAATATAATTTATGAATTCCGTGTACTTAATTTAAATTTTATTTTAGGAAATTAATGTCTGATAATATTCAAGTAAAAATAAATATGTATAAAAATGTATATTTATTAGTGAAGCTCAAAATAATTTTACAATTCCAAGTAAATTCTAATAATTATAATGTGTGAAATATGCAAGACAAATTTAGATTCAACTTTATAAGTCTAATTATTTAAACATTGCAAGTTAATTTTGCTACGACAGAACGATGGGTTTTTTCAATGTATTTTCGATTTTAGAACAGTTTTCGTCTTTTTTCAAAAAATTTCTTTTTCAGTTATAGAGTTTAGAGTTAAAGCACGTTAACTGCAAAATTTTTCACATTGCACCCTAAAAATCTCAATGGCAACAAACATTAGACTTCATATCACAGTTAAACAAATTTGATTTAAAATAACTCTTACTATGAGGATGTGTGGGTGATTCAAATTTTTGCGGGATGATCTTGATAAAAAAAAATTTAATTTTTAATTTATATCGATTTAAAAATTATACTCAGACTGAAATTGCGTCCATTCTTTCATCTGTAATAGAGCCCACGGGCAGCTAATATAAAAGTGGTCAGCGTGAGAGAAATACAGAAGTAATAGCAAATTTCAGTACTGTTGTCCCGCGTCTAGCTATGTTACGAGTCAAAGTATAAATGGAATACTCCAGAGGGGTATCACCCTGGGTTAATTACCCACACTGGGGGTATCTGGGAAATTAGTAATGAAAATTAAAACATTTCTTCTGAATTTATGGTTTAACGAAAAAAATCTGAGTTAATAGAAATTACTTTGTCTTGACTTAATCTGGTAACTGCTGAAGTACCTGTCCGCGGCAGCAGGCACTACACTTCTAAATCTGTGATTTGCCATAGAGTAACTGGGACTAAATAGAATAGATATTTGGAGGAAAATGAGGCACTTAGCGGCTTAAATAGTATGCTGTGATGAACAGCTCAAGTAATGATTTAAAGTAAAAGATACAAAATTCGATAAAATATATAGAAAAACTTATTAAATATCAAAAAAATGAATATTGATCTTTAAATACATTAATTATCTAAAGGAGGAGCAATAGTTAATTATTTAGGGGTGGTATACGCACTAGTTGAGAATAACTTCATATTATTTAATATTTTATACTTTTTTACTTATATTAGACTGGCAGTAATGCTCATTCTAGGATATTTAGATTAAAATTACCTCAGCCACCACGTTTATAAAAGTTGATACATTTAAAAAATCTACTGGCAATTTCTGGTGTTTTTAAATGCTCGGGAAATGTTAAAAACATTCGCTTTCTTAACGTTTCACTCCCATTTTAAATGTTATAGAGAACTAAAACTTTATAGTTGGTAGCTCTGCTTTACTGAGGTTTTTCAAATTAGGCTTAAGAGATATTGAGACTTCAATGAAAAAAAATTTATGCATTTACAATGATATTGATTCTTTCTTTCTTTTTTTTTTTTAAATGGAACAACGATTCTTGCTTTCTTTTTATAGATAAGATGGTTTTTAAGAAATAAGAAAGTAGAAAAAATTATTCTACTGCAACAAATAACCCATTAACGGTTATAGGATGCAATGTAGATTTCTATTTCAGCGTTTGCTTTTTGGTATAAAAAGTTTAAATTAATACAGTCTTAGCAATCACAGTAAACTAAAAACTCAAAGTTTATATATTGTATCTAATATCCACGCTATCAATTCATTTCAGGCGCTGTGTGTACAGTTTTATCTTGACATTTCGCACAGCAATAATAAGAAAAGTTCTTTTTATAATAGAATAAATTTTTCTTCATAATTTATTGGGCTACCATTTTTACCTTCTGCTCTCCATTGACAAATCTAACATACCATAATAACTAACAACCTGCACATAAATATATAAACATATTTTCTGACAGCCAGTAAAAAGTTAATAAATGCAAAAAGAAAGTTTCCCCTTAACATCTAAACATTAAAAATGTTTTTTCCGCAACATTTTATTTATTTTATGATTTCGATGCAGCAATCCGATAAAATGAAGTGAAATCACTCTGGGTGGCATCTACGAAGTTTTGAGACTGGACGGCACCTGCAGCATAGCTATTCATTTATATATATATATATTTATATATATATATATATATATATATATATATATATATATATATATATATATATATATATATATATATATATATATATATATATATATATATATATATATATATATATATATATATACATACACAGGAAAACACGATATATTGATATTATTGACGATATTATTGATACAATATCAGAAAGCACTCTGTTTTGCGGATATAATCGTGTGGGCTGAAGAAAAGATATCTTTTTTTTTCCGGTTTTTTAAATAAAATTTCATCCTTTTTTTTTATTTTTTTATTTTTAAACTGTTGTTTGTTATTTTTTTACTTATTATTTCCCCCCCCCCTTTTTTTTCATATGTCTATTATTTTTCTTTGTTTTATTCTTCATTTTGAACTTATATATATATATATATATATATATATATATATATATATATATATATATATATATATATATATATATATATATATATATATATATATATATATATATATATATATATATATATATATATATATATATATATAAATAACAGGATTTATTACATCATAAAGAGAGTATGAAAGGTAAGGTGCAAGAGAAGCAGTCATGTTTTAAAAATAACCGGGTGGAATTTCTTCGTTAATTCAGTTGTGTTTTGACACAGTAAACCATGCGTAAATTGTGAAACTGTCTTGGAGAAACAGTCAAGTTATTTATATACTCCTCAACAAACAACCCAGAACAAAAGCAGCGGAACTAATGGGAAGAATGGATGTTTCGGCCGCACGTAACTTCTTACAAGGAAAGAGTGATTAGATAATGTTGATTGGCAGCATTTTGTTGTATTTGATCTTCTTGGCATCGTGATATCAGGTGGAAGAGTAAATGTTCCTCTTTGCTACCGAACATCCTATAAAACATATTCCATGTATTTCATAGAATGAACAGTGAAGCAAGCTAGATAGCGTGTAACAAGTTTTGGATAACCATTTAAAATGTATTGATGTATATGTTACTACTACAATTTTATAAAAACAGGTCATAAGATAGAGAATTCACTGCGCCTAATATCCTGTATATTTATATATGTAATTTGATATTAAAAATAAATTTTGCTTTAACACTAGATTGCCTAAGGAAGTCATTTCGACTACTTTTAATTTCAATTAGAGAAACAATGATGCATATAATGACACAATTTCATACCTGCCAACTTTTACGCATTTGGAGTAAAATTTTATTTTAAAGAAATAGTATATATTTACTACCACTTTAAATATAAAGTGGTAGTAAATATATACTATTTCTTCTTTTACGAACTTAATTTTTAAATGATTTTGATCACCACTATTCTTAAAAAAATTAAACATATATAATAATATGTGTTACTATCATGGTTATCAGCTTAAGCTTCATTAAATACAACGTATTTTTTCAGCTTAAAATTGAAACTTAATTTCATTTTAATACCACTGGGAAAAGTCATAATGGAAGTGATTTTGGCAGGTATGCAATTTCTTAGAATTTTGTACAACATATAATTTTTTTTATTGTTAATATTTACTTATAACTTGTTATATAACTGTAAATCATATGAAAAATATTAAAAATTAATTTTGAACAAATTTCTTTACACACTATTTATTCTTTTACAATCCAGTCATTTTGACCGCTTTTGGGCAATATAGGTATGTACTGAATTTCAGTCTTTCTAGTGTTAACTAAGCATCAAAACCGTTTTTAGAACTTCAAATTAGTTGAAAGTGTTTTTATTTCTATAATCACCACGAAATATGAATATATAACCAAATGAAGGCCTTATTATGGCAATAGAGGGTCAACTTCACCATTGTTCACTTTAAAATACTGATCTTTACTATCTAATAAGTATAGTGTTCCTACATTTATTAGGCTTAAGGCTGTGTATCTTGTCTAGACTTGCCCGATTTGTGGTGCTTCTGTTTGACAACAGAAATGAACTAGGGGTGCAATAGTTTAATAAATTATTTTAATACTTTATTTATAGTTTAATTGAATAATAAAAAATAATATTTTTAAAAACCACGTTTTTGTAGTGGAGAATAATAAGTAAAAAAAATTTGAAAAACGAAAAACGTGGGGCGCATAAGATACATAACAGTAATGTTATATTAGTGTGTGTATGTGTGCTCTTGAGAATATGTGCATGTATATCTGTAATTGTATCTGAATGTGGATGTGGAATATGTTTGTGTATATGCATATGTGTGTGGATGCATATGTGTGTGGATGTATATGTGGCTGTGCATGTGTATGAGTAAGAAAATGTGTATATGTACTGTTATGTATTTTATGCGCCCCACGTTTTTCGTTTCTCAATTTTTTTTAAATTATTATTCTCCACTACAAAAACTTGGTTTTTAAAAATATTATTTTTTAGTTTGAATTTTTTAATTTTAAATTATAATTTTTTTAATTTTTATTTTATATTTTTTTAAAATTATTACTTTTCAATTATTATTCTTCACTACAAAAAACGTGGTTTTTAAAAATATATATTTTTATTTAGATTATTTTTCTTAGTCAAGAGTAGTCAAGACTACTACAAGACCACTACTAAAATAATAGAACTTTCATTTTAAATTAGGGATACAAAAATCTTTATAGAAAAACAATATACCTTTACGACTTTCATTAGTTTTATGCTGATGACAACCAAAACAATCATGAAATGAATGAGGAAAAACTGGATCCTACCACGTGATTTTTCAGCCAATAAAAATACTCCGACAATAAAAATCTTTTCACCTGACATGTAATACTAATTTGAAATAATGGAATCGACAACAAAAGACAATCTCGAAAAAAAAACATTTTTAAATTTTAATTTTATTTTACTTTGTATGTCTTTTTTCTCTTCATTTTCATGCATTGTCATCCAATTCTGAACTATGTGCCAAATTTGAAGTTTGTAGCTAGTCGGGAAGTTAGTTTAAAATCGATTACAAAATTCCACCCGGACAGACATACACGAAGGCAAGTTTATATAAACGTGGTAATAATAATAATAAAATAGAAATGACTTGAATGAACATAACGGAACTTTTTTCATTATTTAGTGTATGGAGTTGAACCATTACTCAATATTCAAATAAGGCTTTTATATTGACTAATATTAAATCAGATAATCCATCTATCATGCCTTTTATTGATGTTGAAATAAAAAAAATTATTTTAGTTTATTCCTTGGGTATATATATCGCAGAAGGAATATACATTGGAGTCTTAAATTGTAGGTATAAACCAAACATTTAAATAATACTTAATTGCATCAGAAAGACAATTAATGTTCTTTTTCTTAACCGTTATTTTAGCATCATATTTTACCATAGCTTTCTGTTAATCAATTTATGAATTCAGAACCTTATTCCTACATTGCATTCGAATTCATTTCCTCTCAATTCCCCATTCTAGTAAATGGCAAATGAAATAATTGAATGGACCATTAATATAAAGCCTGAGAATCAGGATTTTATAGTGAATGGGATGGAAGCTTGATGATTCGCTATCATCTAGTCTTTAAGGGATGTTTTATATCTTCCATCTGTTTGGGGTGGGGGTTCTTCATCTTCCGGAAACGTTCCCACGCATAAAATTCCCTTCTGATGGGAGACAGGTGAGTGAATGGAGGGGAAACACCCCTCATCGTCTCTGAGCTAAACAACTTCTCTAAATAGAAATGTCCGTTACTTTCTTTCCACATGTGGTCAGTTGATTAAGTTATCCAGGTGTCTACTCTTTTCAGGTCTTTGATTCTGGTTTATAATTTGATAGCACGATGAGCTGAGCTTGAAATTAATCATGATCCAGAAATGTTTAATAATTACCCATTGATGTTCGAGTTTATGTATTAATTTAATAGAGCCTTGAGCTAAGTTTTGTTCATGCTCCCGGTTGATGAAATAGTTTTCATACAGTGAATACTACCCAGCATTCTTTGAGTTTGAGTATTTTTGGATAGCACAATGAACTCCGCTTTATTCCTGCTCTAGAAAAATAAAATATCTTCATACAATGAATAGTATTCAGTGCTCTTTACGTTTGCGTATAAGAGCGCAATGAGTTTGAATTTATACAAACTACAGATATCTGAAATTTTATTCATATAGGGAGTATCAGGCAGAAAATTTTTGAGTCTGCTTATTAGTTCATAGTTATAGGATTTATTCATGGACAAGAAATGTTAAATATTATTGTTATAATGTTAAATATTATTGTTATAATGTTAAATATTATTGCTATAATGTTAAAATTCTTATTACAGTCTTTAATGTTCAAAACTCTTTGCGTATCAGTTTGATAGCGTAACAGACTTCTGTGTATACATAAATTTGATCTATTTTTCTTTAAATGTATTTCTTAGTGAATAAGTCCTCTGGGCACAATCAGCTTGGCTTCAAATCAGCCGTGTTTAACAAATATGAAGCTGACTATTAATCGAGTGATTTTTGAGTTTACGTTTAATTATGCAACACAATAAACTTGGCTTCAAAATATTCATAGTTCAGACATCTTTGAATATGATTATTAATTTGATAAAGCAATGAGCTTGCCTTGAAATGATCCAGGTTACGGAAATGTAATACATTATTGAAAATATTAATCAAGTGGCTTTTGAATATGCGTTTAATTCGATATCGCAGTAAGCCTGAATTGAAATCATTGTAGAAATATAAGATACTTTTTTACATTGAATATTATCATGTGATTATGAAATATAGTAATATTAATAAGTTTATTTTATATTAAGAAAAATAAATGATATACTAAAACTTAGATTGTTGCTTGAAGAATAGAAGTCACTTGATATTTGAGTAGCTGGCTCTTTTTTGTAAAACAACTAATATATAGAAATTGTATAAATTTAGCTATCAGTTCAATATTAAAATTTCACATTGCCGAAATTTCAATTATAAATATTCGACAGCATGTTACATGAAGCATTAAAAAAAAATTCCAATAATAATAATTTTTTTTATAACTTTGTAGCACACTTAATAATTATGGTGGCATATTAAGTTAATTTATATGTGTTGTAAGCACTAAGTGTTAATACAACTTCATCAAATATGCTAAAAATAGTTTTATTCAACTTAAAGTAAAGACCAGATTCAACTTTTTGTTTCAGTTCGTCTATAACTCCTAAAAATAATGGTAAGAAAGAAATTCTTCAAAACATTCTAAGTTGTGGCGTAGCAATAGTTAGAAGGGTAGCATGGTCGAGTGAGAGATTATACGTGATCTTGATCTTTTCACTTGTTTTCTGGAATATAAAAATATAGATGATAAACAAGATTTTTTTTCTTACAGTTATGAAATTTATATAGAGCTATTTTTTTTTTAAATAAAGAGAGTAATAATTAGAATTTGTTTTACTCGTGAAAAATATCTAAAACTAAAATAGTTTTACTACTTTAAAAAAAACAACTTTCATTTCTGAAATTCAATAAACTGAATGTTTTTTTGCTTTTAAATAAAATTTGAAGTGGTAAGTGTATGAAGGAGGGAGATACGTATCGTCAAAAAAATAATAGTCCAGTTATTCTCAGAAAAATTTTATTATTGTCTTTTATAAAATAGATGACTATTGTCCTTGTTTCAAGACAATTTCATCATAGCTATAAAAACTTGATTATAAGAGATATCAGCTTCATTATAAAGATCTATCCAAATTGTAAGATGCATCTTTATCGTAAGATGTATCTTTATCATAGGATGTATCTTTATCATAAGATGTATCTTAATCTTCTTAATGTAAGACGTATCTTCAAACTTTAATAATTCTTGCTACATACCTCCTTCATCCACTTAATCCTTTCCTGTTCAGTGTAGCCAGTTTGACAACATTAATTCAATAAACGTTACAGACTGCTAGGAATGTAAAATTAATTGCTTGTAAATGTTTAGCAGCCACTATTCTTTAAAAAATAAATAGTAAACGAATGTCACTTCATATAGAATGTAAGTTCTGAAGTAGCACCTGCTAATATCCCACCTGACTAAAATTTTCAGTCGAAATTTGTTGCTCTGGAAATGGTTAACGATTCAGTTTGTTGAAAGAAAAAATAAACCACTTAGAGAGCATTGCAGATTTGAAATCAAATTTTTTGAAGCCCTAGTGTCCGAAGCTTACAGATTGGGAACTCTTTAAACAGGTGGCTTTCTATATAATGAAAACACCGCATTTCATACTCGGACGATTAACAACAACATAATGGATCATAGCAAATAGAAAATCTTTTAAACTATTCAATGGATTGCAATAAGAAATTTAACATTAAAAAATTTGTTCTGGGGATTTACTCTGAGTAAGGTATCATCAAATCCCGAGGGATCTTTAGATCTTACGAGGGAACAAAGTCTCGTCTTATATATATATAAAAAAGAAGACTCCGATACCAGAGGTTTTAAACCTATCACTCACATTAAATGTCAGGTCAATGACCTTCCTAAAATTCAGGGACCGGAACTATCTGAAGACATGCAAATATATGGGGGCAACTCCTAAAATCAAAATTTCACTCGATCCAACGGCTAAAAGACATTTCGTTTGATGACTGGACAGTGCGTTTGTTCTTCTTACTGATTTATCAGTTCAATGGCATTCACTCGTAGAATATTTTACTACCTTCCAGAACTTTATAACCCGAGAATTTTTTGAAGCAGGTACCACTCTCCTTTTTTTTCGAGTCTAACATGCCCGACCCTCCCCTGTTTTTTTTCTCCCTTCCAGTTATTCACAGAAATTAAGTACCGCATTAAAGATAACCTGGATAAAAAAACCTTGTGGGGTTAGAGGTATATCCCCACGGGGATCTTGAGGGGTGTAAGATATGGGGCATCGGGGTAAAGTAGACGGAAAAAAAAATTAGGGAACCCCCGTCTCATACCACTTGAAAGACATTGAAGAGGCCCAGCACACACCCCTGTCATTCAACGGGCAATTGACTCTGGGGTTGGTGTCTGCTTGAATATTGGAAAGTTTTGTGAACCTTGGGGGTTGAGACGAACATAACGGGAGCGAAGGAAAAGTCATCTTTGCCTGTCATAAATGATAACCTCTAACTGTATTCTTTATACTCACCCTGTGATGTGTATCGAATGAAAGGTAGGGTGAATGGAACACAGCTTGTGTGTTTACGATACCATTGATGGAAACCGTGTCCCGTATTTGCTCGAGCTGAGCTGCACACTGTAAACAATATTCTTTGATTTCGAACTTTTTTGGCACCAGAAAGATTTTATGATCAGAAACTGATATATTTCACACGAGGAAGAATATTTGAGATTGACCTCAGGCTTCCGTTTGACAAAGAGTGCAATTTGCGTAAATTTTCATTAGTCTTACTGATCGATTTACGGTCTTGTTTGTTTGGATAAAAGACCCTAATCTGAGGGATCAGTTCGATTCTTCTCCTGGAAAATAATTCCATCTTTACAGTAAGGAGATATTAAACTTTTTTTTTTTCAAGTTTGGGAATTTTTCAGAAAATATTCAAACCCACCGCAAATGTCCGGAATAGTGGTGAGACTATCGTTTTCCATGGCTTGGACCGTATTGTAAGATCACGAAGCACCATGCTTGCCGCACTCGTCATTCAATGTCAAGCTTCCACTCGATGGAATTCGAATGTTTTTTAATGTCTATAGTATTGCTTATTAGCATTTATTGCTTATTATAGAATTGCTTATTAGCATGTCTATAGTATTGCTTATTAGCATTTTTCCTTAAACAGATACAACAGGCAGAATATTTTTTCGATTTCACAATTGAGAAGTCGAAAATGAAACATCACTTTTCAAATAACAAAAGCATTTCGATTTTTTTGGGTCTGATTTTATTTTATATTATTGCATTCATTAATTATTTAGTAATTTTTTTTCTCTGGAGGTTGCTACAATTTCGCCCAACTTAGATTAGGAAAAAAACATCAGCGAAGGAAATACCGGGCAAGTTAATACCTAAAAACGACCCTTTACATTAAAAATAATTCGTGCAGAGAATACATAGCATTTCCTAACTTTCTAAACTTGTTAAGGTAAGGGAACACAATAAAGTAAAATAGTCTTGTGCCCAGGTTTCGATTCCCTTGACTGAATGTCTGGTATTCGATTTTCTCCAATCGTATGGTTTGAAATTCATTCTAACGTAATGTCTCTGGCTATTTCAGAGCCGGAAAGTTTCATGCCGACACGGTTAAGAGCATGATGTGAAGATTAGGTGCCCGTTCCCACCAATCAAACAAGGCTTGCTTTCATATGAAAGACCTGACAATGACATTCAAAGATATTGCTATCTGCGATATCGAAAAATTTAATTATTAAATCACAAATCTTTTTTAAATAATATATCATTTACACTGAGAAAAACGTTCTGAAAACAGAAAAGCGTAGAAATTTGTGACTATGGATGATATCATGTAAGATATATTTCTAATATGAAATATTTTGCTTTTTTTTAAAAATTTTTTTAATATGATGCGTGTATAGTGAGTGCGTTGTCTCGTAGCTCGTCTAACTATCATGTATTATCATCTTTTTGTCACACTATTTCGTTTCAAATCTATGAAGAGCTTGTGACAAAGTAAATATATCACATTTTCAAACTGACCATTTATAGTAAAATAATAATAAACAGAATTTAAATGAAGGCAATATCATGTTTCTATTTATTGGGTGTATATCTAGAGTAGCGGTTCTCATGGAACCTTAAGGTGCCATAGATTTGTCACAGGGGTTCCGTGAGTTAGGATTTTTCTTTTTAACGGTTTTGATTTTTGATACTTAGTATTAAATTTATATCCAATTAATACAACCATTATTTATTTAATATTTTCGTTATTTTATGAAATTATTTAAGTAAGATGCTTGTGAAGGAAGAAAGCAAAATTTAAAAAAAATCTAATAACAATATATTAAATGAATAATTAAAAGAATGCAATTATGAAAAATTTTATAGTAATTTGCAAAGAATAAAAATAAACAAATTCAACATTGAATAAATAAGTCTCTCTCTCTCAACTATTTTCAACATTTATTTTGGTCCTTTCCGTCTTTATTTTAATGAAAACGAAATTTTAGCTCATATATATTCAGCAGTTCATACAAACACTAAAATCAAGTAAGAACACTCGCTCCAGACCTGTAAATCTAACTATCTGGCACAATAACATGGATAAAACGATAAAATAAAAAATAAAAATAAAAAATTTATTCATTCTTTTTTATTTTATTTTATTATCTTCGCTGAGCAGCCGACCCAATTTTGGGTTTACGACTACCAATGCTCAACTCCGTAGCCTTGTAATTTTGAAACCAATCCAGAAGACAAGAGAATTCCTGGATCAAGCATTGGGAGAAATTCGCCTTCGTGGATAACTCTTTGATTGAACTGACCGCATTTGCGTTAAATGGAGTGAAAAACCACGAACACCTTCCTCGGTTAGTCTGACGACAAGGGGACTCTAAACCATGATCCGCCTATCACTGAGGATATTTTACGTCAGCACTGTGGTCGGTGCAAGCTGGGTGCGTAATTCGTATTGATTAATCATCCTTGAGATTCGAACCCGGTTAATCCCCTGAGTCACCACTGCTCGTTATTCATTCGTTAAGTTTCAAAATAATTAATAAATTTCAATCCCTAAATATTTTTATTTATTTATAAATTGATTTAATCATTTAATAAGTTTCACCAAAAGATGATCGATCATGTAAGGTTCCATATCCGAAAAAAATCTGGTACCACTAATCGATAGGAAATTCTGGAAACTCATAAAATACTAATGTGGAAACGGTTCTTAGGAACAGTTTTTTGTTAAGGCGTCACCTTCGGAAGAAATGTGGTAATCACTGTATTACCGCAAAACCATTTCAGTATGGTACTATTCTTGTAAAATTATTAGTTTACATCCATAACAATCGTGAAATAATCATTGTTAGTCACATTATGTTCGTTGCCTAACACTCAATGGCGGAAGATCATTCGATTTTGTTTATTTTAGAATGATAAAAAAAAAAAAAAAAAAAAAAAATATTGGAATATATTGGAATGCAATCACTTTAGAATCAGTTAATGAATGAATACACTTTAAGAAGGTATGAAGGAGGAGCGTTATATACACGAAATCTTTCAAAGCCACTGAACTTTAGGATATCCTTTCACTTACAAATACCGATAGTGTACAGTTACTCAATTCAGGAAGTTACCGAGGGTTCACTGTACTTCAGAGATAAGACAAAAAACAACGAATTATCATCACTTTCTTCAACTAAAGTCCCTTATCATCCCATTATCGCTTGCTCAGACACTGTCAGATGGATAGTGAAAAAAAAGTGAAATTGTTTTTTTTCCATTTAAAAATATATCTGCATATGGACTTCGGTTGTAGCCATGTGGATGTTCTTCATATTCTGTTTGTTTGTTTTGTTCGATAGCTGATAAGGGACATGTTGCAAAGAGATATTCTTTATTTTTTTTAATTTTGATTACCGAAAATTCTTTTTGTTGCTGTTTTATTACATACTCATATATTAAGCAATGTTTTGAAACTTTCAGGAGTTGGAAATAGAAGGTATATCGCGAGTAATTTAAAGTACATAGTGCAAATTCAATGTTTTGCAACAGAAAAAAGTCACCAAAACGTTTTTACGTACAGGGGTTGGATAAAAATATGGAAATATTTTTTTACTAACTCTATGTAGAAATTTTTTCTTTTAGTAGCTTTGGAAGGTTTCACGAGGCAAAACTGTTAGCACAATTTGAAAGATCATGTTTGAAGCTATTGAGAAATGATGTCATTTTTACCTATGCATAATTTGCATAGACTAAAATGTGCGTGGAAAGTTAAAAGCTTTTTTTTTTAATTGCTAATATTACTATAATTTTAAAAGCATTCTTATATAAATATCGCAATCCTGCAGTATGATTTCAAAATTGCTGGTATTAATGCTGAGAATAAATTATTAACTTCATCTTCCCATTTTGGTTCATTGGAACTCTTGCGTGGGTAAAAATGACATCAGTTCTAAAAGCTTTAAGTAGGATCGTTCAAATTGCGCCAACAGTATCCAGGGCTTTACTTTTAGCAGCAAATGCTTTGAAGATTTTGCTTGAAGATTAAATCTCCCTAACAAGCCCGTAGCCAGGGGGGGACTGTCGGGACAAATCCCCCCCCCCGAAATTCTGGGATTCAAACTTTTTAGTCTTTCTTCGAGCCTCTCAGTAAAAAGAAAAAAAAACTGTCGAATCAAACCTTTTATTAACTAACTTTATTAAGCATATTTCGAAATATTCCGGTTTGTCCTAAAAGAGTAATCGAAAAATTTTCTTCAAATCCCCGTCACATGTCTTTGTAAACTTTGTTTACAAATTGATTATAATTATTATGTAATATTAATTGAAAAATAATTATTATGTGATATTTTTTAATTACTAGTTTAACTTTTGCAAGCAACAGAATAAACAATATTTGTTACAATGTTTTCCCCCTACTTTGCATGTCTGAAACCGTCCTTACTTCTTACCATATCCCCCCCCCCCCACCGAAAAAAAATACTGGCTACGGCCTTGCTCCCAAAAATTTACTGCTGAAAGTAAAGAAAAACCTTTCACTGCAAAAACTTTTTTTTGTTACTCTTAACTCAGAAAAATCAGAAAATTTTATCTCAAGATTTTTATAAGAAAAAAAGGTTAACTAGTAGTAGCTTAGATTTGTAATTTGCATTGAGCCCTTAAATGTTTGATGTTTATTAAAAAAAAAACTCTATCAAATTTACCACAGGTTTGTTAAAACTTAGCAATGTAAAAACTTTTGTTCGTTACTCTTAACTCAGAAAAATCAGAAAATTTTATCTTAAGATTTTTATAAGTAATACCTATTACAGATGAAATCAAGAATTTTTTTAAAACTAGTAGTATCTTTATCCTGTAATTTGCATTGAGCCCTAGTCTTAAGGTTAATTATGACAATCATGAACATGTTATTCTGCTTAATAATAATATGAATTTGGAAATAATATGAGAATGATTACTTTATTAGAATTTTCATTCGCTTCAAAAATACAAAGATGATTAGCTAAAAAAATTCATTTTTAAATAGAACCCCACGTCTCCTGAAATAGTTCACGTGTTTCCATTTCCATTTTAACCTGTTATGCTCACACATTTCGAACAGAATAGACGCCGTATCTTGTGAAACCACTTAAACTAATATACAGTAAGAATTCGTATTTTAAGAAGAAAAAAAATGGGATAATTATCGTAAACTTGAGTCTAAGTATTTTGCTGAGTAGTTGTGGAATGTAACGTTTCAAAAAGACACTTTGTTTAAACTGTCCCCATTTTACTTCAACTTGAAACGTTAAGCCTACTTTGCGAAAACATTTAGCATAAAACAATAAAAACGAGTCATAAAAAAACTCGTAGTTTTACGGATGTTACGGCACAGGTGTCCCAACTTATGACACCATCCTTCTTCAGAAAGATTCTGAGAAGGTGTTCTGTTATCTTTTCCTCCTCTCTAGTCCAAAACAGTCTGCAATTCTCTGGAAGTCCCTATTTTTAGCATAACCCGCTCACATATAACATACTTTGGTAGAGGGGAACACCCTTCTTACGTCACAAGACCATTTTTTTTATTCTTTCTTGAATAGCGTAGAACTCTTCAGTGCGGCGAGCATTTCCAAAAGGATTGCGAACAGAAATTGGGTTAACGGCGTTTGTGAAAACTCCTACAACGCTGAAACCTGTTGCTCGTGTTCACAGTCATTGACACCTTGCGGTTTTTGTTTCGTTTTCGTTTTTTATGTGCTTTTTTTTTTTTCTTCATGACTTTAAAGCAGCGGGAGTAGTTGATTAAGAGAAAATTTTGGCTACGTTCCATTGCTGTTAGGACTAGTAAACCACTGTGTTTATTAATCCTGCGTTTTAGGGAGGAAAATAATGTTTAAAATTCTAAAAATCACAAATTTAAATACATTTTAGTATACAAATATATTGCTCTAACATAAGTATTCAAATTTTAAAAAAAAAGGATTTCAAAGTAGTAGGAAATCTTTTAAAAATAATATTTGGGTAAATATCTCGTTTATTTAACTTGGTTTTTCGAGGCTTTCACCCAGGAAAATATAAAAACCACAATTTAAGTGCCTTACACTTGAAGCAGGGCTATAATGTTATATGCCATCTTGTGAAGAATTATCTGTGCTTTAAAACGTACAAATAACTAAAGTATTTGAAAAGTCATTGACCTTTTTTTTTAAATCATCAATTTAGTGACTTTTCTTACCTAGATGAAAATTATAAAAATCAATCCTTATTCCTATTTTCTTTTCTTTTTTTTTCTTTCTTTTTTTTAAAAAATTTATTAGAGTCTAGATAATGCAGCATTAGAGTAATTTCTTAAATATTAAAAAATTAGACCACAAACGCTTTTCATTTTTTCAAAACTGTAGCTTTTCTCCATGTCGATTTTGCGCCATTTTCATAATAAGCATTGGGATCGCTAGCTGAAGATAGGCTGAATTTGACCTAACGCTCATGAGTAATTGTTACAAACTTACAACAGTTGCGAAAACAATACGTAACGTATTGCTTACGTAACTCGTATTCAACTTTAACTTTCGTAAAACGAATTCAACTTCAATTAATCGTGTGTTAAACTAATAATGATGAACAGAAAGTCGCATTACAAGCTTAGCTCCATTTCAATGTTATATGGAAATAATGAAGGAGGGACTATAGAGCTTCGTGGGTACGTAAAGAGCTAATTTCAAGTCAAATTTTATAAATTCACTTTTAACACAGATATTTAATTTGTAAATATTTGAATAGTTAGTTTTTCCACTCTATTTTTACAAGTTTTTTAATTTTTCTAGAAAATGTCTACTCTGCTGTAGTAAACGTGGGCTAAGCCTTAAGAGTCAAGGTTAGTTTCATACGTAAATTGCAATTGCAAAAATTGTTTAAATTTTATTTCGAGATGATGACTGTACAAATTTCATGAGTTCCCTTTTGTAAGCATCATAATCCTTATCCATATTGCATACTGGCTAACCTTTACACTTACTGAGAATGCTTCTTTCAAGTGCTATTGAAATGAGAAATTGAGCTGCAAATTTTTGCACTTCTTGAAGAAGATTGTTCCTGGTGGTAATAAAATGATAATTGAAACTTCAAGTAAAGGCAGAGTTGTTACTATTATTTTAATAAATTTTTTAGATAATTTTTTTCTGTGAATGGATGATAAAAACAGTTTAGAATTCAATTTATTAAACGAATTTTTAAGTACCGGAGATTTAATTTTGCTACCACTTTAAATACAAAATAAAAATATTTGGTCAAATGCAAAAAATAACAGCCAAATATTTATCTATAGATAGTATATTTCTATTATGATGCCACAGCTTAACCGCATCAATCTCTAGATGGACACATGATCTCTTTGGTCACCTGGGGCCGCTTGCGGTCCTTTTCCCATTCATCATGAACTAATGATGGTTGTGGTTGGTCCGTAGAACACAAGTATGGATTAGAAAAAGTTGTCTTATTGGCTCTTTATGAATCTAGGGCTAGATAAATTGATACAGTTGAGGGGAAAACGTTGAGACAGACTATTTACAAAATCAATTTTCAGTATATAATATCTAGCATTAGATGCATTCATAAGTTGAGGAAATCTTTTTACAAAATGCTATTTACAACATATACTATTTACATAGACTAGCTACCTGCAGATATAACCCCTCGCCTTTGGCAGCAGATTACCCTTGATTTACGGTAGTAGTAAATTTTATACTTTACCATTTTTAGTTAACTAATTCAATTCAATTTGTAAAGATTTTTGATACCACAATATGTTGGCAATATGAATATGCAACAATACAAATATATATTAATCCTGATAATCTAGCAGTGCAATTTTTTAGCGTGAGTAAATTTAAACAAATTCAGCAAATTATTAATTGTTTCTTAATTGTTATTTCCCATCACTTTATGTATTGTAAGGATGTAGGGCATTTCTTTTTCCCCTGATTGTTTCCACCCTGTATTGACCATATTTGATCGAATGAGCCCCAGCAGCAAAATAACTACTGCAATCATTGGACTAATATTCATTAATCTTGACTCAATAAAAAGTAAAAAGGGTTGATATTTTTTCGACATTGGCCCTACATTGGCCCTACGGTCCTATATGGAATTGTCCTTCCCGATATTTTACAGCGAGCTGCAATGGCTCAGGGGATAGATCGTTCTCCTTCCAATGAGGTGAACCAGGTTCGAGTCCCAGCGATAGCAGGCTAACCGTGAGAGGTTCTCGTGGTTTTCCTCTCCATGTAACGCAAATGCGGGTTAGTTCCATCAAAAAGTCCTTCACGGTGGCAAATTTCTTCCAATACTTGATCCAGGATACTTAATCCAGGATACTTAATCCAATACAGTTCCCTTGTCTTCCGGATTGGGTTCAAAATTACAAGGCTACAGAGTTGAACATTAGAAGTCGTGAACCCAAAAATTGGGTCGACTGTTCAACGACGGTTATAAAATCATAAAAGATATTTTACAGCCACTTTTCAGCCAATATCGGCGCTATATAGAATTGTTATTGCTGAATATTAAAAGCCATTCTAGATCCAATATTAAAAAGTCTAGAGACCCCAATATTGGTCCCTCGGTGTATGTTCCTACAGTATTGAGACCAATCGGCCAAGGTAAAATTATTGCTAGAAAAAAGGAAAGGAAAAAAATAATAAAATTCACATAAAATATGTACTATTGTATTACTTATTATTGCATGAGGTGACTTATTATTATTTTTGTATTATATATAAAGTAATATTAAAAAAATATCAAAATGGTACTTTTCGTCGGAACTGTAATTCAACTCTTTAAATCCTCATGTTAATTCACAATCGACTGAAAAAGTAAGTCCAATTCAATCCTTCCTCGACTACGTGAGGATGAAAATTCCTTCAGGCTTTTTAACAAATGAAAAAAATAAATACATAAAAAAAAGGTTCATCCTGGTTCCAAATATAGGTCTCTGGAAGAAGTATCGATTGCCGTAACCGGTTCCATCCGCAGCCAGAGGTGTCTCTTTCTTCGGTCTTTTGCAAAGTGTATCCATCTCAGAAATCATTGTTTCTTAAAAGCTGTTTCCTCCAGTCTCCTGACCTGGAAAATAATAATAACAAAGATGAAATGAATCCTGTTTTCTTCTCATTATCAATGTTTGTCTTCTTCTTCTTCATCTTCTTGTTTCTGGCTGCAGATTCTAGAATGATTCCGGATTCGAATTTTTTTTTTTTTAGTTAGAGTGTAACTACAAGTTGCTCTTCTGCGAAGCAACATTGCTTGACGATGGCGGATGTTGTTAATAGCTAAATTATAATTATTATTTGCGGATCATTTTTTTTTTCAAATGTAAACATAGCTTTGGTAGTTTCAGTTTCGTTTAAATTTGTTGATTCTTCAGGATATTGATATAAATAGGGTCATGAGTAGATTTACTAGCATTTCGGGAAAATAAAAAAACTAGTTTCAGAGTTTCTACATTGAAAGATATTCGAAAACTCACTTTTTCAGCATGTTTTTAAAAAATATTTTTATTAGAGTACAGGGATGTCTCAGGTGACTAAAAATGTCGAAGTGTTTAAGAACTCACTTAACTTCTTTATTTAAGTATTCAATCGTAACTAACACCATGATATAAAATGTAAGTTTTTCATATTTAAAATGAATTACTATTTTATTCATAAATTCCCATTCATAAAAGCAACTCCTGCTAACCTCAATGCTCAACCAAAACAGTGTTGAAATTCCAGATGAATGGGATCAAAACACTAGGACTTTTTCCTATAATCTTTGATGATAAACTGAAAAAAAATTGCTACATGAAGTTGCATTTTAATATTTGTTACCGTATGTTTGCTTTCAATTGATAACCACTTTTTAAGTTTTAATAAGCCTGTTGTATCTGTGAGAATATTTGTGTTGCAGACTTTTTATAAGAATTTTGAATTGGAAAATCAAACTATGGTAGCTAAATTTTTCAAGTCTTCTAAAAAATATTCGAAGCTTCCATTTTAATAACACAAAAAGTTTTTTTACTTACTTCCTTTTCCTTTAAATTCAATTGATAAAAAAATCGCCAATATATTTTTTGGATATTTAAATATTCTTCAGATTGTGTCAACTTTAGGATTGATAAAGAGGTGAGTTTTCGAATAATCTCCTACAGACTTTACAATTAGTTTTTCCAGGGTGAGTCTAGTCTCTTCGAGCAAAATGTTCCTAAATCAAATTAAAAGTTTTAACTTTTCAAGAAATATTGTAATTAATGACAGTTTTTTTTTTCCTTCATATGAACCTAGCAATTATAAACTGAGTCGATCAGTCTCTAATTAAAAATAGAAAGTGGTAGCAAGAAATTTTGTCTGATACACAATATTTTAAAAACCAGGTTTTAATTAATTTAAATGATTATGTTCAATTTAAAATTATGCCCTGGGTGTTAGTTTTATTAACTGAAGGAAAATCAAAATTTAAATAAGCAGAAAATTATGAAAAATGTAAAATTATGAAAATTATGATTAATTCACCACTTTATTTTTATTTTCAATTGTATGCTGTAACCTCCACAAGCAAAACTTAATAACCTTTTCGAAGAAATTTCAACAGTTAATTGTATGATTAAATTGATGTAAAAATTTTTAAGAAAAGTGTCACTGTTATTCACCTACAATTATACCTACATATTTCTTTTCACTCCTAATTGGAGCACAGGGCTTCTATTATAGCTTTCTATCTCACTCTATTTGTGGCCAAATATTTTGCCTCTCTCCTTGTCTTTCCTATTGTTTTCAATCGTCCTGTGCCAAGAATTTTTAAGTCATCCTCTTTTTCTTTTGCCCTGAGGGTTCCAATCAAAAACTCGTTTAAATGGAAATGGATTGAACATGTTCTACGTAAACCTGAAAATTTACCCACCTAACTTTTTGTTTAACATTTCTTCGCTTTGAAACTAAACCGCGGTAACTCAAAAAAGCAAGTTTTTCAGGAGAGCGATTTCTAACTTTTCAAGATGGCGAATCGCGCCAATGCAATAACGATTTATCTGCTCTCTAAATTAATTTTATGGAACTTATGACGATAACACGTTGTTTCTCTAAAAGGGTGATTCTTTTTTACCCAAAATGACCCAAATATCTCATTTTTCGATTTTTTTTTTGAGTTACTACCTTAGGTTACTAAGGTTACCTCCTCTAAGGTTACTACGGTTTAGTTTCAAAGCGACGATTTGCCGCTTAAAGAAAGATTTTTTTTACATAGAGTTAGTTTACGTAAGGCGATGAGGCATCTTGATATTTGGCGTATGGGCCCACTGGCCTGGGTTGCTGTAATTAACTACTTTAACTACTTTACATAGAGTTAGTATATAAGTAATACCATATTTTTGCTCAAATCCTGTACTTTTTAAAGTTATATAATAGTCCAAGTGAGTAAAACAATATTTTTTAAGAATTAAGGAAATAAGATGTAACATTAAAAACGTAAATATTGCTACCCCTTAAGAAAATTGTACTAAACGACCCTAGATATACTTTTTTCAACTTATTCTGATTTCGGGTTTTCTTGTGTGGTATTTAATAAAACCACCTGAAAGAATAGAGTAAATTAAACGTTGTTTTCTATTCATCGAGAACTACTTATCAAATTAGTACAGGCAGTCAACATTTTTTGGTCGTTGAATTGCATTTTAATCATTTTAATACTTCGTTAAAAAGTGGTATTGATGTACCAAACAAACAAAAACTTTATTGAAATGCACGCTCTAGTTCATCATCTTCACAATGGCTCCTAATTGCCGATAAATCACGCAACAATTCACGTCATTAAAAAGCACTTACGCGCTCTCTCATTGCTAATCAGATTCACTCCAGGCTTCTTTTGTTTAATTCTC
The DNA here is from genome assembly GCF_982258835.1 of Parasteatoda tepidariorum. Classification (NCBI taxonomy): domain Eukaryota; kingdom Metazoa; phylum Arthropoda; class Arachnida; order Araneae; family Theridiidae; genus Parasteatoda; species Parasteatoda tepidariorum. The sequence continues at coordinate 38,200,576 of NC_141757.1, read as the reverse complement.
TTCTAAAACGCCATTAAAAGATCTATAATTATGTCTCAAAATAATGATACAGTAAATAAAATGCAATCATTAAGTGGTTTAGCAACGTTATGTATCAATTCTTCTAATTCCCTTCATCGGTATGGAAGGAAATTCAATGTTTGAATTTATTGAAATTTTGGCTTAAAATTTGACTCTAAGATTGTTCTTGAAATGTTTATTTTAAGCATAATTTAATACTCAAAACTCTATCGTCTTCTGTGTCAAATTTATTTTTAAAAAAAACTAGTGACAACTTAAAACTTGCTAGGACTGTTGTTGCTTAATTTTTGCTTTAATTTTGAAATTGTTCTTCAGAAATTCTTATGTTTATCAAGGTACAGGTCCGTAAGTATTATTGTACCACAATATTTATAACGGTAGTGTAATTAAAATTTTGAAAAAAAAACTTTAATTAAAAAAAAAAAAAAAGAAAAAAAACATTTAAGCGTTTATTTGCCAGACACTTAATTTGCAACATTGGTAAAAGTGCCTTAATGAAAAAAGTAGTTGCAAGTTTGCATAATTCTAGTCAGCAACTAGTATGTTGCAAAACATAACTGGTTGATTTCAGAACAAGATATATATCACAAAATATATAATTTTATATTGTTGATATATACGAATGGATAGTAATATTCAGACTCTCCAATCGTGATTAATATAATTTTTTTTAAAAACTATCGCTGAACAGTCGACCCCATTTTGAGTTTACGGCTACCAATGTTCAACTTCGTAGCCTTGCAATTTTAAACCAAACCCAAAAGACAAGGGAGCTCCTGGATCAAGTATCGGGAGGAATTTGTTATCGCGGAGAACTTTTTATTGGAAACATTTCAAAGAAGACACATGTTTATTGAATGGAACATTGGCATTTTAAATGCCAATGTTAAAAAGCCTAACACACTAACTATTAAAAAGCCTAACACACATCCTCCCTTTCCTGCCAACTTATACCATCATCTCCTACATCAGAAAGCCACCACATGGTTTTTTAGTAGTCTGAACAGACTATTTAAGAAGTGAACCAGTTGTGTGCATGAACCCAATTACTATTTTAATAGTGACGACTCGAGTTCGATCAAGTTAATGGTGAAGTACTAAAATTCTAAATCTATAATTGCCCCAGGGCAACTGTGATTAATGGTGTAGATATTTATTTTGAAAGTAATTGAAAGAAATTTATCGTATATATTTGAGAACTGAATCTGTAGAGGTTGACAAGTAAATAAGACAGACCAATTATATTCATAAATTAAACAAATTTTTAGACATATATTTGCTACCACTTTCGTATTTTTACTAGATTTTTATATATTAAATGGCTCTTTCAATTACAACGTGGGTTGGTATAAGTTCACCTTCAAAGTGGTGTAATCAAACAACCTAAAGGAAACCGTGTGGAGGTTTTCATGCTTTTCAAATAAGCTTCTTCCTAGTGGTAGTAAACCCTTTCCAAAACAGCACATTCCGAAGAAAACTTTTGTCAAGCAGGACCGCTGTGACCTTAAATGGTAATATCTTGTGAACACTTAAGATACACTTAAGCTTTTTGTATAAAGAATAGAGGTTGCTAAACGGTTAAGAATAATTAGTTTTACATTTCTAATGATTTGTTGAATTAGTGCTGCCAGACTGACTACACTGCACCGGAAAGGGTTAAATAATTATTGGTGATGTCCCTTAAAACAATAAAGGATCCTGGTCCGTTTTGGTATTCGGGTCGCGCAACGGTTTTTATCCCATCCATTTTAATATGATAAAAACGGTGAGTTGAGAACATTGGAGTCGACATTCAGTGGAGTTGTTATTTATGCGAGCAAGCTCCTTCCTCGGTAAAATAAAACTAACGTGAAATGAAAAGTAGAAATCCTGCTCTTGAATGTTCAGGCTGTTGCATTTTATTTTATAACCGTCTTTAAGCAACCGAGCCAATTTTGGATTTACGACTACTAATGTTCAACTCCTTATCTTTGTAATTTTGATCCCAATCAATCCAGAAGACAAAGGAACTCCTGGATCAAGTATTGAGAGAAATTTGCCTTCTTGGAGAGTTTTTTGATGGAACTAACCGGCATTTGAGTTACATAGAAAGGAAAAAAACGAAAACCTTACGCAGTTAGACTGACGGCTAGGGGACTCCATACCTGCCAACTTTAACTTTTTCCGAGAATGGATTTTCAGAGTGGTTGTAAAACAATAAACGAAAAACAATCTGACTCAAAAATATATTTATATTTTAATCCCGTTGAAATTCGCTTGCACAATGATTATTATACTTTGATATATTTATTATAATTATTTGTATGTAGTGGTGGTCAAACTCATTTATAATTATCATTATAATTCAAAAAGTTAATTGGAATGACCCGAGTATTGCTACCACTTTAAATATGAAAATAAAATCTTCCGGAAAATCCGGAAGAGTTGACAGGTATGGGACTCTAACCCATGATCCGTCTACCGCAGAGGATCTTTCACATCAGCACTGTGGTAGGTGCAAGCCGATAGCGGAATTCGTATCGACCGGTCCTTTCTGGGATTCGAACCCGGTTCATCTCATTGAAAGGTGACCGCTCTATATCCTCTGAGCCACCACGGCTGAGGTTGTTGAATTGTGACATTAGTTGAGGATGATTAGCATACCTGCCAACATTCACTCTTTTCGAGAACGGATTTTCTAAGTGGTAGTGAAACAATTACCTAAAAACTATCTTCTTCAAAAATATATTTATATTTTAATCAGGTTAAAATTCGCAATCGTAAAGACTAATACGCTTTTATATATTTGTTGTAACTATTTATATGTAGTGGTGGTCAAACTGATTTAAAATTATTATTATAATTTTAAAAGTTTAGTGAAATAACATGAATTTCGCTAGCACTTTAAATACGAAAATAAAATCTTCCGGGAAAACCGGAAGAGTTGGCAGCTATGGATTAGCATGGCGAAACTGGGATATTTTCATATTGTGTTCTGCCACGCCAAATTACATTTTAAACGGGAGAAATTAAAAAATAATAATAATAAAAAACATGTAGAGGTTTGCCCGAGGGCGGCTACGAGTTATATCCTTTGAATTTATTTCCGTGATGTTTTTTTTTTAAAAAAAAAAAAAAAAAAAAAAGCAAGAATAATGCATAAAAGCCAAAAATGTTGCTACCACATTAAATATAAAAATAAAATTATTTGGAATATTTAAAATAATTAGCTAGTATATGGGTGTCCTATAATTAAAAATTATTCTAATTTCAATTTTATAGTGTTTAATAGTGTAACAAGAATTCTACTTGATATGAAAATTTCTAATTTAGGTGATTACCATTTTTAAGACGTATGGACATAGACCTTAAATGTTTGATGGTTAGGGAAGTTTTAAAATTGTTGATAATTTAGTAGTTTCTACGCAAGTGTTTATTTTCACTGCTTTAATTTTTTTGCTTAAAATACTATAGTTCTGCCGTTGATCTCGAAGAAACAGTTCCCAGTCCATCACCGAAGTCAAGCATCACTCTCAGCGGTCAGTGAGCTGGTGGGTGACCACTTTAATCAGCCTGCAAAAGGTCCTGCTCCGGTATTAGTCCTCATTAAATTATTTTACCATAAGGTGCTCGACTTCGCGTGCAGGTCGTCCGGCTATCAAAACGGGGGGAGCCATCCTCACTGTAGAGGATCATACATAAAGTACTACTACTACTACTATTATTAAATTACTATATGTTTATATTAATAAAACTACTTAAATTGTTTGATTGAACGTATTTCGCTAAGTAGAAATTTTATCTTCCAGTATTTGAAAAAAAAATACTAAATTTTGTTCAGTAATTTGAAAATGAAATTTCTGCATAGGATTAGCGAAATGTACGTTACCTTAACCAAGACGTATCAAAATACATCTGAAAATACTTTCATAAAATTAAACAAAAATTTATGCACTCGAAACCTTTTTCGAAACTGGGAACGCATCGTGACATGTTAATTTCTTAAAAAAAAGGGAATAGAGTTTAAAAGTAGACAGTCAGGTCCACCGTGTTTTCGAAAGTATTTACACCAGATTTTGTGTGGATTAGTATAGAATTACGGATATGTGAAAGGTACATACACACATACATGTAAACATTCTGCTTTATATGGATTTCGCATATCATCGTTCGATAAGTTTAAATAAGCAAGCATAAGCATCGTTTGTATAAGAGTGAATAATGTTTGGTGCAGCGATTCTGACTCTTGTAAGCTAACATCTAAATTCAATTCATTAAAGTCAATAACTTTTCAAAAATACGCAAATTGCGGAATTTTAAAACTTGGCAAGCGTGTAAATTATAAATTGTTATGCTACTATTTATGCATGAAAACAAATGCATCCTGCTTTATGAAATACTTTTTGTTGTGCAGAATAAAATTTAAAAAACCTCCTTTAGAATATTTCCATATGTAGTCACATTTGGTTTGGTAGTGTTAATAAAAGATCACTTGTTATGTCTTAAACAAACTTTAGATTTTTATTTTTAAATATATAATATATAAAGCAAAGGTATTTGATGTTCCATCATAAGAGATTATGTGTCTTTTTCAATTAACATTAGCTGATAGTAGTCCTAAGTAATCTTGGAACTTTCTTATCATGATACATCGTTTGTAAATAACGATGTTTCATGATACATAATAATATTTTTCTAGTTAATATTTTCGTCAAAAGAAATTTAGAAGCACTCACAATATCCGATAAAAAATATCATTTTCAATATACTGCGATATTATTATATTTATCTTTGTTGATTATTATCGTGATATTATCGTCATCGATAATACTCAAAATATAATCATATTCTGTTATTTATCGTTGATGCCGTATATTCAGTATTTATTATAAGTCTATGAATTCATGAGAACAAATTTTAAAACATCGGTATCACGATACTTTAAAATTTCTGATATTTTCACGATTTACCGTTGTATTGCCCAGTTTTACCAGTTAATGAAGCGATGAGCGGTTATTTCCATTTCATTGAATATTCTCATCTCTTCTGCAAAATAAAATAAGATTCAACGCTATTCGACTGACCGATTCAACATTGCGTTGACCTATATTTGCTGAAGAGAAAAGTTCTGTTTTCTGTTCTTCCGTTCAATGTATTATCGTGTCACGTGTTTGTTGTGCACGTAAAAATGCGTATTCGCGATGGAAGAAAAATAGAAAAAACATTCGGGGGAAAAAAAATCACTCGGAAGTACTTTTGCATCCAATAAAGCCAAACGATTCTATTGTTTCTTTTCGTCCGCCAAACGATAGTTCGCCATCATATATCGCTTTATGGAACTAGAATCATTCCGTATGATTGAAATACCTGCTCACAACCATCGTCAACGAAATATTTCAACGAATGAAATTTATTATGCATTATGGAAAATGAAGTGGCGGAAATGTATTGTAACTGTGACCGACATCCTTAACGATTGGAGGAAATGTTTTTATTAAAATATATTAAATTCATAGAACATTATTTTTATTAAATTCGAATCGGCCGATCTCATGTTAAAAATTCCAGATCAAAATATTATTAAAAGCTTTAAGCTATTAACTTTTCGAATATGAAAATTATGCTCTTTAAACTTTGTAATAGACAATAAGCACGTCTTCTACTTTGGAAATTGAAAGTTGAATGCTTAGTAATTGAAAATTTTGCACATTAAACCATTTTGATATTTTTGGACTTACCCCAAATGCATCCAATTCAAAGATCGACAACTCTTGGGTGCAGGAAAATAGGATTTTCAAAAGTTGTTCGAAGCGTTTTTTCCTCTTCCGCTTTCTCTATTTCTTTGTTTAATTTTTATTCTTTATTTTAAACATCTCAAACATGATTTTAAGAAAATTGGGGGAAATTTTTTTCTTTTGCAATTAACTCATTCCGGAGCAAATGTATCCTGTATGCCAACACATACATTTAAAAATTATTAAAACGGATAAAAATTTAAAACCATTAGCTTCTAAATGTCCACCGTTTTGCGAGATTTAGTGAGTATTTTCTAAACAATATGGCGTTCAAGTATATATCTTTATTTATTAATATCTGATTTACAGTCGCAGTTGCTATATGCTGTTTGTCTGAAACTTTTAATCAAATTTGCTACCCCGGTACGATTTTAAAAAAATATCAAAAAAAGCGCTGAAAATTGCAATAACTATCGATCACATTGTAATTTTAAATATAAAATAAAAGTGTTGAATTTACGAAAAAAAATTTTAAAAAATCACCATCTCAATACACGCAATCTTTTTTTAGTGGCTGCAAGTCCGCAGCGACCATCGTGGTATTTTTTACTTTTTTTTTACCTCAAGTTTAACAGATTACATTTCTAGAACTAAACATCAATTCTTGAAATTTTTAATTCTATTGTACTCCAAATAAATTTCAAACAGATATATTTCACCAAATAAGTGTTATAAAAAAAGGGCATTAAAAAAATATAACATAAACATACCAGCGAATTTTTCTAAATGTCAACAAGCTTTATGTTTTAACGTACAATTCTAGATTTTAAAAAAAATGATTTGAAATTATTGTAACCACCACGAAATAAAGAGTTAAAAATATATATACGAACTCTGCTAATGATGTGTAATGTTTGAACTGATGTCGAAATTTAGAAATTTTCTAAATTACTTTAATAAATTTACTTCACTGCGAAAAATCGTAAGCAATAATGATGAGACAGAGTACCTCCACGGTACCTGGTTCTGTTCTTTAGTAGACAAACTCTGAATTGCACTTAACTAGGCAGGAAGAAGGACGTTGTTGATTCATTCACGGTGTTGTGTGCGTAAGTTTGTATTACTATGTAAATTCTCTAATGCTCTTTTGTTTTTAAACTAGCCTTATTTATTGGCCATTACAGTTTCAAAAATTATTTTTTGATCAGTTTATTAAAGATTCATACCTTAACAAACAATAAAGATTTAGTCCAATGTAGCACGGTTCTATTACTACCTCTGCTCTTGGAGTAAAACCGAGTACTACTCCAAGCTATGCTCCCACTCCATTGATGTGAGTTTATGCTGGGCCCACGAAAGCTTCACTGCAGTCAAAAAAGAAGGTAACTAATTCTTCCAAAACAGAACAAAGGTTACACGGGCTCCAGGATAAAATCTTCTTCAATCTTTTGTGCCCTCAAACCTTTTGTTCCTCAAAGCACTAAAAGCCTTATTTTCACAATGTGCAGAATTTTTGAAGATCCTTTTCAAAATTGTAGTTTCATATAGACATAAAGAAATTCTCAGCAATTTTATTTTTAAAAGGACTAATCAGTGTATATAGATAGATCGATATTTTATATATTTACAATATATATTTTTTGTAAGAAATTTTGGTCAGGGCCTCAGCAGTCCCGGGCCCAGGACAATTGTCCCTGTCCTACCCCTTTTAAGTACGGCCTTGATCCCCTAGAATTTTTTTACCCCTTATTGGAAACAAATATATCATTCAAGCAAATGGTAATGTTTTAAAGTTTCGATATAAGTTTTAATACTCATTTGCTTTAAAAATTTCTATTTTAGTTCATTACTATGGGACGAATATTCCTCAAAAACCTCAGATATTGTAAAGTAATTGAAATGCACATTTGTTCAAAAGCAAAATCGTCTTACAATTATAATTTTAGAAACATATGTGATTTCGGAAAATAAAAGTCACGTGACAACACAAAGATGCGCGGGAGTGACGAGGTGACCCGTTCGTGAGCAGCTCAAGAGTAAGATGACCCGCTACACTAATGACCCTCCGTTACACCTCACCCGGAACAAGGGTTGCCGAACACGTTACGTCATCGTTTTACTATAAGTTGAAGCAGATTCTAACAGGTAGACTTCTCCAACCAAAACGAACGAAAACTTTACCTTGGATGTTTCGAATTTAACTATGAGTCCACTTCAGTAATTGTCTATAAAAGGCGCATGTTTTTACGCAATGAATTTTAGGACCGTAAAACAAATAAAATCAGATAGATCTATTTTTAGAATATTATACGGCTTCTGAACTAAATCTAAGCTAGTTAATAAAATAAATTATGTGAAGCAAAATGTTTATTCGCCCAATATTCAGGTTTGTTATTTATTCAAAAGAGATATAAAATTAGTGGTAAGAATATTTTATTCCTGTTTGCATCCCGGAAAAGAGAAAACAACGGGTAGTAAAACCATATAATTTCTACCATGTTTTCTCAAGGAATGAATGCCCGTAATTATCCACATTTATAACCAATTATTTTCAACATATAAGAAGCCTAGCGTACATGCTATTACTTTTATTAAGTCTTGCTAACCAGTGCTCTTCATTTCCCACAAATCAAGTTAGACAGGAAATGATTTTACTACCAGTTTTTCCACTTTTACAGGATCCAAACAATCCTTTACCAGGACTGAAAACAAGGCGGAATGCATAACTCCTTAGTTAATTACTTTATCTCGTTTATTTTTTAATATATTTTTTTATTTTATTTATTATTATTTTTTTTTAAAGTTCTATATGCACTAGACATGCCAACTTGCTGCGGACTGTGGATAAATATTTTGGAATGGTAGGATTTTAATGCATGATTCTTGAGTTAGTGAATTCGATTTAAAGGGTTTATACTCACCACCACTTCTAAATAATTCAAACGCTTATGTGATACGCCACTTTGTCACTGTTAAGCCATGTTCAGTCGTTCAAAAAGTTGGCGAAATGATCCGAAACACGGCAAATTTTAGTATATAGTTTTTGAACCGAACTTAACCTTTCCAGGAACAGCAATTTTCGATTGTTCCACGCCGGTTATAAAGCAAAATATAAATAAATAATGAACATCAGTGCATGTTATAAACGTTAAATACAATCTTGTTAGTCACAGATATTTCTCGAACTCAAATTATTGTAAAATGAGATTACAATGATTTTCTTACCAGCTTTTTTCTATTTTCAATCTTTATATAAATAACATTTTGCGTGGTAGTGAGCTATCTAAATTATCTAGCATCAAGTACAAAATGCTAATTGCATACCTGCCAACTTTTAATCCCTTCAATTACGATTTTTCCCACTGGTATTAAAATGGAATTAAAATTTCAATTTTAAGCAACGAAATAGGTTGTAATTGAAAATGCTTGAACTGAAGTAGTTGAGAGTGGGAAGTAGTTGAGAGGGGTTACGCATATTAATATATATGCGTAAGTTTTTTAAAAATGGTGGTGATCAAAATCATTTAAAAATTAAGTTTATAAAGGAAAAAATAGTATATATTTACTACCACTTTAAATATAAAAATAAAATTTTACGCCAAATGCGTAAAAGTTGGCAGGTATGTAATTGCTCCGGATTCAAAAAATTCTTTGAGAATAAAAGTAGAGAATTGCAAAATGAAATTGACAAATTTTCGGTTAATTTTACAAACTTTTTGAAACGCTTAGCACGTTTTAATCGTAACAAAGTGGCGTATTACGTAAGCCTTTGAATTATTTAAAGTAGTGGGGAGTAAAATTTCTAAATATCGAATTTACTAAACTAAGAATTACAGATTAAAATACTACCACTCGAAAATATTTGTCCGCTGTTTATAGCAAGTTGCCATCTCTGCAATGCACCTTTTATTCGAACGAAGAAGACTATCTGTAACCACCATTACGCATTGAAATTTATAATATAATTTTAGAGAGTAACCTCCAAACTAAATACCTACATTACATACAAGAAAAAGAAGTAGTAAACGTTTCTGCTGGAGAAAAAAAAAGGTAGAAATGAAATATTCTTACTACCAGTTTATCTTTCCCAGATAAGTATCTAGTCTAGAATCTAGATAATGCAAAACTTCAAGCTCCATCATAGATATCTTGATGTCTAAATTTTTTTTTACCGTTGATTTGGGTTAGAAAAATATTTGATTGCTTTTCCGATGACCACAATATCCATCTTGTCCGAAACAGAAAAATACTTTTTTGTAACCAGCAATTTTCGCCGTGGGAGGGTACAGCCCCACACCTCACTGGTGCTCTGGTGCAGATGATGAGTGATGGATGATTTTAACCTGTACCTTAAGTATGGCAGTACTAAGACTGTAGGACATACAATCTCGGGACAAAGTATCTACAAATACAATGGAAAAATGCTTTCAGAAAGAGGGATTTCCAAGCACTCAAGTGGAAAGTGATGAAGAAATCATCTTTCCATTTGACCATGCAGAAGAAGTCGCTCCTGGGATGGACTTTAACGATTATGTCACACGGGATGACGGACTGTCCATCTGTGCAACTAAAGTTATTGAAATTTTTGATTTATCGGAAACAATGATTGTAATACAGAAATCGATAATAAAACACCTTAAAAAAGTTTACTTCCTCTGATGCTTTACATTGTCTGGAAAAATATACTTATTGCTACAGGATTTAAATGACGCAATATTTTTTTCTATCATCATAACGTTGAAAAAGAATTTTTCCAATCAAAGATCGAACTTTTGATGTTAAAAATAAGGAGAATGTTTCTAAATAAACCGGTGTAAGCAGTATTTGAAAATAATAATTTTAACTATCGCATATTATCAAATGATTATCTTTAAAGTAAACTTTTTTCCTGTGATATGGAAAAACCATTTAAATCGAGAGCATACGCTGGTGTTTCATTGTAATTTAATACTTTTAAGTACTATAATAAAATAGAGAGAAAAGTTTAGTATATATATATATGCTTAAAATATTTAAATGTAGTGGTAGTAAAAAATAATTTAAATCACTTTTAATTGAAAAAAAAAAAGAATAACAACGCCTGAATTTCGCTATCACATTAAATATAAAAATAAAATCTTCTAACTAATCCGGTCACCATAAAAATGCTGTAGTACCAGAGATGCCAACTTGCTACAGACAGCAAATATATATTTTAAAGTGGTAGTTTATCAATTGTGATTCTTGGTTTAATAAATTAAATTTAGTAGATTTAAATCCACCACTATTTCTAAATAATTCGCAGCCTTGTATAATTCACTATTTTATAGTACTTATGTCATGCCTTTTAAAAAGCAATAAAAAATAGTCAAATATTTTCAGAATTTACTTTGTAGTTATTTACCGTTTTTTATTTTATTATTTTGGCGTGTCTGGAGCAGATGGTTTCTCTGTAGTACCTTTAAATACCTTAATTAATCACGGGATGATCATTAATGCGCTACCGTTAAGAGTGATCAACATTCGATAACTTAGAGAGAAAAAGTGGATGGTGAATAATTAGATGTATTTTATTGGAAAGGTAATAGTTACATATGGCTCTTTTAAGTATTTAAATGTTACAAAATGATTTTCGCACCAATATTTTTAACGCCAATAAAATATTATTGCAAAAAAAAGAAATAACTAACAAATTTTGTTAATATATCAAATCAGATCACACTTAAATCAAATTTAGTTAAATTCAAGCTCATTTGTGAAATGTGAGTAAGGAAGAGAGTCATTTTTTCAGATGAAAAACTCAGCCAGCAAGGAAGGTATTACTTAGCGCCATCTATTGAGGAATTCGTATGACGTTTTCAGCTTGGTGCCGCTTTCTGAAAATTGAGTGAAGAATAAAAATACGCCTAACTACTCATTTTATGGAATGATGCAACTAGAAACTTCACTTTCAGTCTATCAATATTTAGAAGTCTTAATCATAATCGTTGCAAGTATTAAAACAGTGTCTATTACCTTAAAGCAGATATAAAACAAAATAATTTTAATGGTGTTAGAAAAATGTCGAAACATGACACATATAGTGTAATGTTTGAAGAAAGAAATTTAAATCAATTTACTAAACAAAAAATAATATATTAGAACATAAAATTTGGGAGAAATTTTTTCGCGAAGTCTATAAAAATGACAGCCCTAACTAGATATACTGATTCAGTTAAAATTTTATGATTTCTCGATCTTTTTTTGAAACTTCTAAAAATTTCAGATAAAAAAAAGTTACAAAAATTATTAATTAATTTAGTCTATTAATTAATTTAATCTATTTATAATTTTAACTACAGCATATAGCTTTAACAAGAGTATTGATTTTCTCCGATATAGCGCTGTACCTAAACTGTTTTATTATCTCTTCAAAATATTTTTTTTCTATCCACAAAAAAATTCTATAGTCATGTAAAGAGGAACCAAAGTGAATAATTAATTTAATTATTATCTTAATTGCAGCATAAGATCTTTAAAGGATCTTTTCTTAAGATAAGATATTTTTCTTATGTGGATGTATATGTATTTAAGCTGTTTTAATTATTTTTATAATTACTTTATTGCATGGTATTTTATTAACAAATTTACTTAATTAGTTATTTCTTATTTCTAAAACTCACACCAAAATTAAAACATTTAGTTCTATATACTAATCAGAACTAGAAATTTTACTTCCCGCAGTGGACTGATAATTAAGACACGGTTCCCAGCAGATCACCGAAGTCAAGCATCACTGGCTACGGTCAGTGTGCGGGTGGGTGACCACTTGGATCAGTCTGCGTAGGGACTGAGGGTGTGCGGAATTGGTCCTCGTTAAACTGTGCTAACGTAAAGTGCTCGACTTCGCGCGCAGGTCGTCGGGCTACCGAAGCGGGGGTGCCATCCCCTCCGCAGAGGATCAAAATTGTGATGGCATGGCTTCGGATCATCCTCCGGTATGTTTCCCAGACCGTCGCCAATAGCCCATTGTGCAGCTCTAGTGCGACGTAAAATAACAACAACAAATAGAAATTTTACCACAATTGTTAAATTTAATTGAAAATATAAATTTGATTTAATGTATAAAAATGAAAAATTACAAATAAATAAACTGATAAATAATAAAATTGAATTCAATTTTAATTTGTAATATACTATAGAATTCTGGTCATGAATATATACTATTCAATTACAGAAATTCTTCTTATAACTTACAGTCAGAGATGCCAACTTGCTCCGGACAGCAAATTAATATTTTAAAGTGGTAGTTTATCAATTGTGATTCTTGGTTTAATAAATTCAATTTAGTAGATTTTTATCCACCACTATTTCTAAATAATTCATAGGCTTAAATAATTCACCACTTCATAACACCTATGTCACGCTATGCCCTTTATAAAGCAAGCAAAATTAGTCAAATATTTGCTAATTTACTTTCTAGTTATTTACCGTTTTTTTTAATTATTTTGGCGCGTCCGGAGCAGTTGGCATCTCTGCCTACAGTCTACATCCTACTTAAAAATTTTAAGTCTAGTCGAAAACTTCTTTAAATAGTGTGGCAATTCTTTTTCTTTTAAGAAGCGTTAAAACTTCACAGCTTATTTCTTCATCTTTACTTTGCCGTAAACCATTAAATTAAAGAAACCAGAAAAAGGAAAAATTTAATATCCGCCGAATTTCCGTTGTGTGGCTTCACACATCCCTGTCTTAGAATTTCGCCAATTGGCGCAATGAAGGAGAAAAGAAAGATGAAGTTGATCATCAGTTCCTTATGATCCGGGATGGTGTGTGTTCGTCGATGCGCCCCAACTGACCTTGACTGCGGGCACTAGGTCACCCGTGAGCCCTTTTATCAGGTCACTCATTCACATCAATGAGAGACTTTAGGAATAATAATAAGGATGTTGATGAGGTGAAATCAACCTTTAACCCTTGACTCACCGTGATTTTTCTTTAATTGATGCTATTTTTAGTCTCAATAGATCTAGGTTAAAAACGTGCAAGGTCCTATTATGCAACCTAAATAGTGTCGTGTTTTTATTGACATCAAGAGAAATCTAAATATTTTTCAAGCTGTTAAAATGTAATTTGTTTACAATTTGTCATTGAAAAAAAAACGGCTAAAAATTCGTTATAATTTTTTATAACCTCAAGTTTAAAATATTTCAGTTTCGAAAAATCAATATTTTTTGAATTCCAATTTTAATGTCCAATTTCTTTCATTTATTATTTTGTTTAACCCTTTCCCGTCGACTGTCACAAATACGTGCCAGCATAAAACCGTATCAACCAGGGTAAAAAGATAAAACTTTTAATCACAGTAATTCTTTAACAGTTTATTTGTGGGCGGAGTTATAATTGTTTGATTTATTTAATTCACCATTACTTTGTTCAAAATAAAACTAGTTATACTTTGAATTAACATTGATTATAAAAAGATAAAACTTTTAATCAGATTAATTCTTTAGCAGTTTATTTGTGGGCGGAGTTATAATTGTTTGATTTATTTAATTCACCATTACTTTGTTCAAAATAAAACTATTTAGTTATACTTTTAATTAACATTGATTATATACATGATTAAATTAACAATAATTAAAGTAAAAGCAAAGTAACTATGTCAAATTAGCAACGACTACATTTAAGTTACTGTTTTTTATTTAATTACATTCTGATTTTGTACGAATGCTTTTCTGAATCACCCGTCCCCAAGGGGTTAATTTTCTATAGGAAGATTGTATTGACGTTCATCTGCATGTTTTATTTATTTCATTTCTATTTTTTGTTATTATATAAATATGTAACAACCTGCTGTCGGTTAGGGGCAGTGTTAAAGATTTCGAGACGGTCGCGATTGCGCACCAGCCGCTTCACTTCTCATTGATCTGAAGTCGGATCTGAGTTGTCTTCAAGCTGCTACCGAGGTTGGAACAAGTGGTATTGTTAGTTTTCAAAAATCTGCAACAAAAATTATGTGCGTTATAGTTTATAATTAGTGAGAACAAAGTAACTTTAAATTTAATTCATAAAGACTAAAACTGGCCGTAAAGTAATTTTTAGAGTATAGTTTCAGGAAAGAGAGGACTTGCAAACTGGTTGTGAGTTAATTATTTATTAGAGTCTGTAGAGTTTTTTTTTTATTAATGTCTAACTTAGATTGCAGATTTTTCTTAAAAATAAATTTAAAAAAAGTGTAAAGAAAAGTATGACATGTTTCGTATATTTTTGGCTGAAATTAGATATAAAGTCTACAGGTCATTTCAATAATTTAAATGAATCTTTTTAACTTCTAACACAGAAAATTGCGTTAATGTGGAATTGTAAAGGCCGTAAATGGCCTCAGGCATCCAGATAATCGTTAATGATAATGACGATTGCTTGATTTAAAACCTATCTTCTTTTTAAAAAGACAGCTCTTTTTTTCCAAAAAGAACAAAAGTTTTAGCATAAGTGAGTCTTTAACAGGACTCCTACACTGAAACAATGTAGTTCTAACCACCGTAGCATTTTAACACGTTGAATGCCACGTTAATTTTACATGGCTTGCCCGTCTGGCCACAACGGTAAATAACTAGAAACTAAATTTGTAAATAATAGACAGATTTTGTTGGTTTTTTAAAAGGTTTAGCATGACATATCGGAAAAAAAGTTGTTGTGAATTATATAAAGAGTTGTGAATTATATAAATCTAAGAATTGCTTAGAAATAGTGGTGGATAAAAATCCACAAAATTGAATTTATTATAACCCAGAATCACAATAAACTACCACTTGAAAATATTTATTCGCTGTCCGGAGCGAGTTGGCATCTCAGTGTATATAAATAAAACTATTTTTGTGTGTTCTATATATTGCATTAATCCTTCAATCCATTTTAGTAACGATAATAATATTTAAAAATTTACTCGAATTATGTGTTTCTAATAATCTTGGCTTCGCCGGTCACCGGTGACCCCTGTGGCACTACGAAAGAACTCAGTGCCGGTCACCAATGACCCCCATGCCATCCAACGTATTAATAACATATTAAACTCAAATCTAGTCAATGCCCGTTTTTCTTTTCTTTTTTTTTAAACTAAAAAGGTAGGTAACAGAATATTCACTTGACACAATAAAAATACGTATTGGAGTTTTAATTTATACAAATGTTCTTCTACAATTAGATATTATACTCAAGTATTAGGTCGTCAAAAAAGTTCGTGCCAATTCTCGATAGGTGGAGCTCCCAAAGGTTCCGTAAAATATTCGGGTTATAGCAACATTTATACTACAAAACTTATTTCTTGTGTTTAAAATTGAATTATTAAACTTAATCGATTAGTACAAAGATTCGGAAATTTATGTCGTAGTTTGATATGTTCCAGATAAATATTATCTATATTAAAGAAGTAGTTGCCTCGATTTAAATAGACCACTAGAATATTTTGACGTACCTTTGAGAGCTGGACTATCGAAAATCTGCATCAACTTTTTGGACAACCCAATACATTTGGTGGCTTGGCATTGACCCAGCTGAGAAATTAGAGAGTTGGTTATCATATCATATTTAACTTTTCGGGATTAATAAAAGAGTAATAACTACCGAGACTTGTTGTAAGGTACATTCAGGAATGTTTCCTTTTTGTAGAAAAAACTTCTGACTTTTTTTTTGTCGTTATTCCTTCCGTAAACTGCCAGCTTTTGCTTTTTTTTCGAGGTACAAGAGCCCTGAATATCCCCCATCCCCCTATTCAAGAACCTTCTATTTCGAATTGATGAAAATTCCAAATTCAATTCAGCCACAGCCATTTTTCTTAGTGACGGGTTTTTATCTAAATACTTTAACCCTTTAATGGGCCATTTATTTCTAGTAAAGGTAAATTAAAGTATTTTTGGAATTGAAATTGTTTTAAGAATAGTAATTGATGCAAGAAAAAAATCTCATTTAGTTCATAAAAATGCCATTTTTGGTGGTAAGTATATTTAACACGACCTATTAGGATCTTATTGAATTTAATTTTTCGTTATTTATGAAATAAATTTCATAAATGCTACAAACTTCAAAAGAAATTATGTATTTTATAACTTTTATACGTGTTTTCTTAAATTAACAAATGGTTACCAATTTTATTCAAACGCACTTCAAGAAAGCTGAAGTTATTAACAAATGAGTTGGTAAGAAAAAAAGTGGTAAAAAAGTTCCCCGTGGGCCTTAAAAAGTGGTGGTAAGTATATTTACCACGGCCTTAGAAAGGGTTAACCCCTCAAACTCAAATTAATGTACTCAACGCATCAATATGAACTGTGTCACTCCGCACCCCTTCGGAGGGTAGGCGTGAGATCGAAGGAATTCGAGATGATCATTGATTTTTCAAATATTCTAGATAATTTGTATATACGTAAGTATTTTAAATAGCTTTTTCTTATCCCATGTTATTTTTAGTATTTTCTTTATCTTATCATGTATCTTATTACATTATCATTTGTTTACATTTCGCACCCTTCTCACCCCACCCTCTTCTCTCATTTTATATTGTTCAATTTAGATGAGAAGCAGATATGTCTTCTGTCTTGGTACTCCGTATCCTATGTTTAAATCGGTAACCCCCATATTCAAAATATATAGTTGCTTTTGCCGATAATTTACTTTTTCCAAATAAATAAATAAATAATATAATAATCGGGCTACTAATATTTTTGTCCTATCAAAAAAACGAACCGTCAAGCAATAACTGTAAAACAGATATAGGAATAAGCTGGCTTCTTAAATAACTGAGCACAAGTTTCGCGTTTGGATAAAGTACTTTATTCGGTACAGAAAAAAGTAAATATTTCAAGGAAGTTCGGGCATTTTAGAGTATAGAGATTTTAGCTATCTTTTTTCCCTTCTCACTATTTTTTTCGGCATCCGTTTAATATTTTTAGATTTAACTTTTTACTACACATATCTCGTTTGCCCGTTGGCAAAAATGACAGAGATGCAGAGTGTGAAATGCATCCGGGCCCGGGGCAAATATGGCCCGGTTAAAGGTCATTCAAAAAAAAATTTTTATATTTTTGTTCGAAACTTCGGTAAAAATAAAACTTTAAGCGTTAAGAATTTTTAAATAAAATTTCGTATATGTTTTTCTTTTAGGTTTTGTATACGAATTTAAAAATGAAAAAGACTTATATTACAGAATTTTATTGGAATGTAACGAATAATCCCTAGAAAACTAAACCGAAAAATATGCTTAAAATAAAAATTCGTTCTATTTCGCAGTATGAATAGGAGAAAAGCTGGTTTATTTTTAGCAACACGTGCAAATACAAATGGATGAACAATAACGTATGAATGATAAAAACAAAAATTTGTTAGAGAAATTAAAAAGGCTCATTTGCCAGTAAAAATTATGGAGCGGAAATTAATAATGAAAAAAAAAAAAGAAAATGACGAGATTTAAGTACACACATTACCACCTTTAGCCACTAACAGCTCCTCGGCTACCGTGGTTTTGTATTGTTTCTTCCTCTTAAATTTATTCTTATTAAATTGTATTCTTTCATTAGCAATTGAGCTTTTTCTTGCTTTTTTTTCTTCTTCTTTCATCATTTACAGTTTCACGTTAAAGTGAAAGATATCGACCTTCTTATTATTTAAGCAAAAATAAATTTTATTTTCAAGAAAATTTGCTTAGCAGTTTCCGCTTTTTACATCTCTTAATTCTCGAAATGTATGCATACGAGTCAATAAATATCCATACCTAAGGTTATATTTAGGTTGATTTCAAAAATAGATATCTTACGAAGATATAAATTTAATCAAAAAATAATAAATATCCGAAACGATTATCAGTTTCATGTTTTCATTAATATCTAAACTGTGCAATAGAAAAATCAATGAAAGCGACAAAAAATTTAAGATGGAGATTTTAATATACTTGGCATCTTCGTTTCATAAGCTATATACAGCTTATATTTTTGCGGAAATAATTTTTTTTTTTATCAGTTATTTAAAATTCGATATTAGATTTCATAGTATTAGCAATAGAAAGAAAATAGTTGTCAAGCCATTTTTATCGAAATCTGTTGTTTTTTTGAATGCACGGCAGAAAACTTAACTATAGTTCATTTAGCATATTACAGCAGACGAATTGTATGTGTCAATTATAAAATACTTTTTTTTTTAAAAATTACCGATATCAAATTTACCGAATTTTTTTTAAATTACCGATATTTTAATTACAAATACCAATTTTTTTAAACAAAAAATGGCTAACATACAATTTTTTATTAACTAAAACAAAAAGACTCTTAATTTACGTTATTTTTATTATTAATAATACTATTTTATTTCATTACCGTCGTTGAACAGCCAACATCAATTTTGAGTTTTACGACTTTTCAATGCCGTAACCTTGTATCTTTGAACCCAATCCAGAAGAGAGGGGAACTCCAGGATAACAAATTTTGAGAAATTTTGCCTTCGGGGAGAATTTTTCGATGGCACTAACTCGCATTTGCGCTACATGGAGAGGAAAGCCACAAAAACCTCCCATGGTTAGGCTGACAGCAAAGGGGACTCTAACCCATGATCCGTCTACCATTGAGGATAATTTACGTTAGTACTGTGTCACTAGAGTTCTGTCATTATAAATAAAGGAATAAATAGTGAAAAAAATCGATAAGAAGAAAACTGAAGACAGCAAGAACAAGTAAAAAAAGTCGGAGATGACAAGATACTCGCAAATATGCACATAATAATAATCTAAATCATTTTCAAAAATTTTGCAGCAAAAATATGAAAAATTGGTATTAACAAAGCGTTTATAATGATTTTCTCTAAAAGCAAATTATCAAAACTTTTCAATTAACGTTTTCTTAAAAAGTAAAGAAAAAGTATGATACAGGGAATATGAATTTATTATAAACAAATTAATTAATAGCATAAAACAAAATGACAAAAAAATACAAAGTAAGAAAGAAAGAGACACAATAGAACTAGAGTTCCATAAATATGAATAGACAGTAAAAAAATAAATAAATAATCGAGGCTTAATAGATAAGTAGTCACTGAAGATAAAAAGATCTAAGAAGAAAATTTGGAGCTAATAAGATGCTCTCAAGCGTGCACACAATAATAATTTAAATCATATGCAAAAATTTCGAAGCAAAAATATCGAAAATTGGCTTTTAAAAAAAGTTTATAGTGAATTTCTCTGAAAACAAACTATCAAGAATTAAACATGTTGTAAACATAATTAAAACATGTTTTTTATTTAAAAAAAAGTAGGAAAACAGTGTGACGCAAAAGAATTAAAAGTTCCATCATTGTAAATAAAAGAATTAAGAGTTCCATCATTATAAATAAGAGAATTAAGAGTTCCATCATTATAAGCAAAGAATAAAAAAATTTAAAAAAAAGGCTTAATAGATATGAAGAAAATTGAAGATAACAAGATAAAGAAAGAAAACTCGCTAATATTGAGTTGCTGGCCAACATGAAATTGATTAGAGTTCAATTTGTAAAACTTTCGCGGCTTAAATACCAAACATTGTCAAAAAAATTATAATTAATTTATGTTAGAAAATAAAATATCTTTTTGTCAGGAACATCTCCGTACTTTTAAAGAAACATTTTAAAACTAAAGAATGCTCTTTAAAAAATACTGAAAAAATGAGACACACAATAGAACTTGAATTCCATCATTTTAAACAAAGGGATAAATGGTAAAAGACTTAACAGATAAAGTATTAAACTGAAGATAACAAGATCCTGCAGGAAAAGTCACCAATTCTCTTATTCAAATGCTGGCAAATGTGCCATGAAATTAAAAGAGGTTAAGAAAAGTTGGCAGATGGCGATGAAAGTGATTGAAATCGGACACAATGAAAAGAAGAATGATGCATGCATTAAGAATTAGCTTTGTATTCTGGGGACATTATGGATTGAAATAACTTTTCTTTAAAATGTTACAAAACTGAAAAGAAAAATTGGAAAATTCTAAAAAAAGTTGCGCGTAAATTGATCATTATAAATTACTTTTTATGTTGATGACACCTTCATAGAATTCAAACCTTATCGCTTTCAGAAGAAGCTCTCTCTCTCCCTAGTAAACAGAGATGCCAACTTGCTCCGGACAGCGGATAAATATTTTCGAATGATATTCTTTTAAAATATGATTCTTGATTTAGTAAATTCGTTTTCTAGGGTTTTTACTCACCAATTACTTCTGAATAATATAAAGGCTTACGTGACACGCCACTCTGTAACAGTTATGTTGTGTTGCACCTTTTAAAAAGTTGGTAAAATTAACCGAAAATCCGCAAATTTAAGTTAGTAGTAGTTCTGTACCGTTCTTTTTTTTTTTTTTTTTTTTTTTTTTTAACATTTTTACGAATCCGGAGCATTTGGAGTAAAGCTAAATTCACAGGGATGCCAACTTGCTCCGCTTTGTAAAATAGTATTTTCGAGTGGTAGCGAAATTTGAGTTACTTTTAGTTTAGTATTTTTCATTTTAATTAATGTTTTCATCACTAAATAACAATTTACTGGTTACTCGATTAAAAAGTAGGCATAACTATCTTTCTTTAACGAATTTTACTACATAATTTCCTACCACTTTATTAAAACTATCCCAGGTAGCGGAGCATTTGGCATCCCTGAATTCATGTTTGAGCTATCAGAACTATAATTGTTAGAACATATTTTTTCTCAGTAAATATATCCTTTCTGTAAAAAATTTTATAGAGTGGTAGACATTTAAAAACCAAAGCTTTCAGAATTTTTTGTAATTTTGCCAACATTTTAAACGCCTCACCACTGAAGAGCTGGAACTAAGTGGAAAATAATTTTAAATTAATAAAAAAAATATATATGTTGTTGTTGTTTCTAATCCCCAAGAGGTCCATCCCAATTAGACCAATTCCATAAGTCCAAAAATGTCCAGGAAGTCTAAAAACAGATGAGGTTTTGAAAAAACCTCGTCGATCTTAAAATCGATACAGTTTAGAATATACTCGGGCGAAGCCTGAGCAGTCCTACATTTAGTGCAAAGTCCAAAAGTCTTTTGCCCCTGAACATACGAGAGACACCTCAAGTGTCCACTTGCAAAGCGAGATAAACAAGTCTGCTGGCTTCTAGGTCCCTCAAAAAGCAAGGCACTTCCAGGTCGTTTTCTGAAATACCAACTATGCGGAGGAGGAACCCTCCAGAGGTCCATAAACATTTTTTTGCACTCTGAAAAGACCTCGTTGAAAGTGGAAGGTAGATCTGGCTGTAGAGGTTCCAAAGAAGCATCTTTAGCCAGTGAGTCCGCCATCTCGTTACCTTTGATTCCAACGTGTGATGGAATCCATTGCAAGTGTACTCCAAAGTCCGCAGAGAGCCTGAAGAGCATCCCCAAAATTGAAGCCGCAGCCCTGTCTCTAACATTCCTCCAGTTGCTAAGGTGTTGGATTGAAGATTTGCTATCCGTCAGTATCCATATATGCTTAAAGTCAGGCTCAGCAATATTCTCAACATGTCTTAGGCCATTTTCAATCGCAATAAGCTCAGATCTGAAAACTGAGCAAAATTCAGAATTTCTAATTTTGAGACTCAATGTGTACGTGGGTGTTTTAATAAAAACCCCACTACCTGAATGACCTTCGTCGCTCTTGCTGCCATCTGTGTATAGTTGTAAAGCATCTGATGGTATTTGGCTAATAGTTTCAAGAGCCATTTGTTTCATAAATTCTGGGTTGTCTTTACTTTTGTAGGCCGGGTACAACAGCTCCGTATGGAAATGGATACCTGAAAAATCAGTAACAGGGCTAAAACGTGACCTCAAGGAGTGAGGCTCAATTCGGCAGGGATATTGCAAGTCTACAAGATGACTTGAAACAGCCAAAGAGAAGGGACTGTTTCTCTTCAGTCTATGGTTATTTTTCCAATTTTTGAGATAGTAAGAGGTTCTGTTCTGGTCACCAAAACTGATGAGCTTATTGTAGTATTTCTTGAGACTGGAGTTCCTTCTCATGTATAACGGTTGGAGTTCAGATTCAAACAGAACAATTTTATCTGGACAGCTACGCCTCAAACCTGTAATAATTTTTGCAGCACTAATTTGGACTCTTTCCAATCTATTCAGGTTTGTCTCTGAAGCACAGGAATAAATAGGTGCCCCATATTCCAGTATGGGTCTAATAAGTGCAGTGTATGTTAATTTCAAAGTTGTAGCATCTGCTCCCCAGTCTTGCCCAGAAATATATTTTAGGATATTTAACCTCTTTCTACACCTCGATTCCAGCAGTTCGATGTGCTTATTGCCAAGAATCTCCTGGTCCATAATAAAACCCAAATATTTTGCATTCTTTTCGTAAGGCAAATTTTGACCGTTAAAACAAATAGTAGGTTTATAATTGTATATGTGCCTATTGGTAGTATAAAAACTAACAACAGATTTAGACGAGTTAAAAACCAGTTTGTGTTTTTGAGCAAAGTCACTCACATCTTTTAGAGTGAGGTTGATATTGTCTTCAATAGTCTTAATGTCAGCGCCAGAGTGCCAGAGGACGACATCATCGGCGAAAATACCAACATTACATCTCTTAGATATCACCATATATGGCAACGTTACTTTTAAAAAGTAACGAGTAAAAGTACAAGTATTTTTAAAAAAAGTAACGAGTAAAAAGTAAAAAGTTCTTGTTTTAAAAAGTAACGAGTAAAAAGTACAAGTAAAAGTACAAGTACTAAACAAAAAAAGTAACGATTTAAAAGTACATTTCTAGGAAATCGAAAATTCAAAGTTACCTGAAATTTCATTGAATAATATTCTTATGTTCTTTAATGTTTTTGCAAAATTGTTGTTATTTATTTAATTATTTTTAATTTTGAAAGTTATGGATATTAATTTATTTTTAAATTCGCAAGAATATTATAATATAATTTTATAATGTAATCGTATAATATAATTTTAAAATCAAATATAATTTTAATATCAAACTTTTTATGGATTTGCACGAAAAAGAAATTTTATCTATTGATTTTAATTTTTAGTTTATTATTTTTATTTATTTAAATTACCATTGATTTAAAATTGTTTTACTCTATAGAAAAGCGTTTTAAAAGCACAAACATAAACAAAGCAAACAGATAGCTTTGTGATCTTTGAGCTAGTAAAAAATAATTGAATGTGTAGTATAAGTTGAAACAGAAGGTATTTAAACACGAAGTTAGCTGTGAATGCATATATATTGCATTCACAGTTTATTTTATTTTTTTTTATATGAAAGCTTACCGAGTTTTAGAAAAAAGTAACGATTTCATTCGATATTTCCGTTACAAATACTTTTACTTTTTCCCTCAAAAAGTAACGAAAGTACAAGTAAAAGTACTAAATTTAAAAAGTAACGAAGTACAAGTAAAAGTACGTACTTTTTACTTGTACCGGCGGTACAAGTAACGAAAGTAAAAGTACTGCCATGTATGGATATCACCCCTTCGATGCCAGCAAAAAATAGGCAAAAGAGCAGAGGCCCCAAGACGGAACCCTGGGGGACTCCCTGGCTGAGTCTAAAATTTCTTGAGAGGGTCTGATTAAATTTAACTCTGATGGTTCTGGCCCTTAAATAATCAGAAATCCAAGGGAGAGCGTTACCTCTAATTCTAAAGTCATCAAAAAGCTTGATTATTAGTTTATTTCGCCACACTCGGTCAAAAGCCTTTGTTAAATCCAAGAATGCAGCCACAGTATGATTAGTGGGCCGCATGTTCTGAGCGTCTCTTACAGTCTGGCAAAAATATAAGATTTGGTCAATCGTACTATGGCCTTTTCTAAAACCAAATATTAAAACAGTAACTTCGCTACCTCTAGAATAAATCTTCACAAAAAGCATAGAAAATGGCAGACATATATATATATACACGGTGGTCCTAAAATATATGTCAAAAATGTAAAGGTATGTAGAGGGGACATAAATAAGCATATTTCGTATAGGATTGTGTGTGCGGTAATGCCGCCTTGAGCCGGTAGGGAATCGAATTTTCTTTTGTCTTTTCAGTTTCCTTTGATTCATACTGCTTTACAAGCTAGTGCTTTAATGTGCCATTACCGCACACACATTCTTATCCGAAATATGCTTATTTATGTCCCCTCTACCTACCTTTACATAACATATATTTTAGGACCAACCTGTATAGATCTGCTTTCTTCTGCTCTTCGAGCAAATTTTTTTTAAAACTTAAAAAACGTAACAACACGATTAATACTCATTTTTCAATGAATATACTGTTGAACCTGCATAACTAAAACATAATATAGAACACTTTGTTTACATTAAATTTACTCTTTTAACTTTTTAATTCTTCCCAGCTTATAGTTCAGACTTTTGTTGTCCACATGAATTTTCATTCGGAAATTTGTAAACAGGTAAGGTTTACTATTTCATGCTTATGACAGCGCTCACGCTTTTTTATTTCATTTCCCGGTTGCCAACGCAAAAAAGAAATGAGTAATTTTTTGTCGCCGTTTAAGAGAAATATATATATTTAAATTTGTGTACTTCAGGAGGAGGCGTTTTGACGTCATAAATTAGAATAGCGATTTTAAAATCGAGAGTTTAGCACTTGCAAATTTAAACTTTCAGTAAGTAGTCAGTAATCAACAGTTATACAGAGTTAATTCAACAATAAAAATAATGTGATAAAAATTAGCTAAAGAAACTGACTTTAAAGAACTTCATTTAAAAACAATTATGAGGCGAAATGCTTTTAATATATATAAAGGGCTGCCGCGGGTGATTAAAATAGGGTATAATATTTAAAAAAAACACAACTACTTCCACTTAGTAGGAATAACATTTACCATGACGCAATGCTCAATTCTATGCCACTATCCACATTAATCAAAAATCGAATATCAATTACTTTTCTTTATAATGCAATAAAATCTGGCGAGCAGCTATTTAAACGATCAAACACTTCGTTTGTTTATTTGTGGCTTGACGTTAGGCTCGCAGAAAATGCCGTTCATGGGTTAAATTTAGTAGGAACAACACAACCTGTGACGTAGGCTATAGTGTACCCAATTGCAAAAAGTGCTCACAGATAAAACTCAAAATTTTTTTAATAAGAAGCCACTAAAAGCAACTTTTATTTAGCATTGTTTGTAAAGTTCTTATTCTACCATAGTAAATTTAATTTTAGTTTTAAATATGATTGATTTGAAATTTAAGTCATAGTGGTAGTTACGATTGAATAATTAAAGGGATAATAAATAAATAAAATTGAATTTAGTTCCTACCACTTTTCACATTTATTATCAATAGTGGCATATCATAACAACTTTCATCACATTGCAACTTTGAAATATGGACCGCTGTGCCCAGCTCGCATAACTAGAGAAAAAGAACCTTGAAATATGTAAATTGTTAAAGAACTCTCCTTCCACATCAATCTTTCCATCACAAATAGATGTATTCTGAAGGATCAAAATTTTGAAGAATGTAGACATTTTATTGGGGGAAAAAAAACGGTGACAAAAAGTAACCTGTTGTTTTTATTCAATTTAAGTCGGCATTTTTTTTTGTTTGTTGACAATCCGCGTGGCGGTTGCTTGTTTTCAGGTCTAGAGTACATATTTGAGAGAATAATTTTACTTTTTTCATATTCATTACTAATTTAATTATTTCTTAAAGAAGGCACATTGGAAATTTTTTTTTTTGCAATAAGCATATGTTCAATCTCTAAGTCTGTAATTTTTTTTTAAAATTTAAAATGTCATGTTAATAAAGAGTTGTCATTGTTGCTAAATGTTTACCTGAATTTTTTAAATTTAAAATGTAAAAAATTAAAAGTAAAATTTTTTTCTACATGAAATGCAACTTTTAGTTCTCCTGGAATCAATAAGAAAAACCTTTTCTTACTCGGTTACCACATAGTAGCCTAGTAATTGCGTTGAATATTGAAAAATTATGCGTATTAATTTGAAAATTTGTGATTTTCTGATTAATTCCGGATGATGTATTTGTAGCATTTAATAAGAATATCTCTTGGTCTTTTTTTTCTTCGGATTTCTGACAGATTTCATTTTTATATTTAATGTGGTAGCAAAATTTATACATTCCTACATCATTCTCATTTGAAAAAAAAATTTCAACATTTTCTCAAATAAGAATAAATGCATACCTGCCAACTCTTCCGGAAGATTTTATTTTCATATTTAAAGTGGTAATAATTATATACTATTTTTTCTTTTATAATCTTAATTTTTAAATGATATTGATCACCACTATTCTTACAAAAATTAAGCACATATATTAATATGCGTTACTATCATGGTTGTCAACTTAAGTTTTCTCAAATACAACGTACTTGTTTGCTTAAAATTGAAGTTTTAATTCCATTTTAATACCAGTGGAAAAAATAATAATGGAAGGGATTAAAAGTTGGCAGGTATGTAAATGTATATAAAAATTGTGTTTACAAAAATCTTTTTTAAAATTACTTTTACTACCACTGCATTAAATAATTTAAATATATTTGTAATAAGCTTGTTAACTTTATATTAATGAGAAACTGAACTTTATACTAATGAGAAACAGAATTTCCACGTTCTACTAAAATTGCATAAAGTGCTAACTCTAAAAATTCAAAATTTCATTAAA
The DNA here is from genome assembly GCF_982258835.1 of Parasteatoda tepidariorum. NCBI lineage: Eukaryota > Metazoa > Arthropoda > Arachnida > Araneae > Theridiidae > Parasteatoda > Parasteatoda tepidariorum. Next base: position 38,173,233 of record NC_141757.1, on the reverse strand, counting down.
AGTAATTAAAAATAGCAACTATTTAAAGGATTTTTTTTCAGTTTACTATTGAAAGACAATGCAAAAAATGTTTGTATAAGAGTAATGTGATTCATAGTTATAGATACAAATGAATAATTAAAGCGATAATAAATAAATAAAAGTGAATTGAGTTTCTACCACTTTTTACATAAATAGTCACCTGTGGCATCCCTGTGAGTATAAATATAGCAAAAGCTTTTAGAAATTCCGAGATGCAAACTTATTCGCTTTGTAAAAAAAAGTATATTCTGAAGTTGTAATGTATACCTTTAATGCATTTCGCCAAATATTTTTAAAGTCAGTATGTTTAACTAAATTTTGTCAATATTAACTTTTTATAGTCGTAAATTGTTTTTAATATGAATTTTAAAAATATCCAATAAAAATAATTTTATCCAAGCAAAAAAAGGTTAGCTAAAAGTATTAAATAAAAAGGACCTATCGATATAGGCCTAGTGACTCATTGAGTTTATGGAAAAGTGGCTACTAAATAATTTTAGTTTACCGGCCTCTGGCTACTAACAGAAAATTTCAATTTTCAGGTCATTTAATTATTCAATTATTGGCAAATACCATACCACTTTCTTTAATAAAAGAATCTTTCACATTAAGGTGACGTGTGTTTTCGCAGACGGAACTTTTCAGTAGACCTAATATTCATATACTCTAACGAGTTCACGTTATAACCCACTGATTATTATATAGTCACAGATATTTTACCTTTCTCGAAAAAAGAAGAAACGAAATATTTTTATTACCAGCTCTTTATCTTTTTCGGATTAGTAGTCGCTTTCCTATTCTATTATTCCATTTAAATTTACCTTTTCTCTCTTACTTTAAGCAAGAAGTCAATTCTATCAAATGCAAACATTGCCTAAAAGAATTATTTCATGAAACGAAATATTCACTGGTAAGGAATTCTTTTTCATTTCATTGAAGTGATTTCTTGTGGAGGCAGAGATTTGTGGAGGAGGGCGGAGAGTCATTAAGACAGGACACGCACAGGGCGGGGACCCAGATATTGTCTATCGAACAACTCTTCTTGACCGTTCTTACTCACACAGAGTAGCTAAAACTAAAGGGGTGAGGGAACATCCACTAAATTATCCACTAGGTTTAATAGAATCACGTTTTCATTTTATTACTTTAGGTGACTTCTCTATGTTACTTTCTTTGGAAGCTGACAATTCAGTTTAAATGCGAACATTACAAAATACATACTAATAATAGAGTACTTCGTATCTATCTCATTTAGAAATCAGTAGTATTGCCCATTGCAGAAAATAGCTGTTTTCTCATTGAATACAGCTAACATATGGGTGTTAATTTATACTTTTGTCATCTCATTCCCAGACGTGTGGGCGTAAATGAAATATTTTTACGGTTTTTATAAAAACAAGTGGACGGGCTCTTGTGCTTTAATAAAGTTAATATTAGGTCTACCGGAAAATTCTTCCTGTGTAAGAACACACCCCATTATACATAGTCAAAATCATATGGTTGTTCGAGGTCTTTAGATCCCTTAGGAGTCCATGGGTGAAAGCGAGACGGAAAAAGAGGAAAAGCTGGTAGTAAAACTATTTCAGTTTTAATTTGTTTTCGGGAGCAGTAAACCTACTCTCTTTTAACTATTTATCAAAATCTACCATCTATTTCGTGAAAGAATCAGTTTTATACATATGCTATAATTGTAAAAAAAATCTCAGTTTCTCGAAAAATATGCTAGAATGAAATGATTTCCGTACCCGTTTTTGCTCTTTTCCATCTTGGTTTATACAGGCTTTCTGCCCTGAAGGGACCTTTCAACAAGAACATCAGACCAATAGCAGCATACTATTGCAGTGTTGCATCATATTCCCGGAATCAATAGCATGTACATAACCTCATTTTCATCGTATCAGCTTAGCTAATGTTCATACTTTTACAATATAGTCTTATCACCCTACTGCATATAGTTACACAGTCGGAACCTCAATGATCCACATGAATACTCCTTTACTTCATTTTCATTCCACAACCTCATCGAAGCACCACAAAGATCAAGCTAAAGATGAATGAGAAAAGGGCCGCGAGCGGCCTCAGGTGCCCAGATATTTTATACAGTTTAAGTTTAAGAGGCCTTTTACATTTCCATCGAGTGCTATTTGATCTTGAAATTGTTTTAATCATGAATTATTTAGAAGAAAGCAAAATAAAATAAAAAAATAAACGAGAATTAATTTGTAAATGCGTAAAATAGATGTCAATTGAACAAGGATGCAAAAGGTGCATTTATAAAACAAAAAGTGGTAAGGCATTTACTCTTAAATGTAAATATCGTATGTACCACGTAGTTCTGTCGGATACTTTCGTTATAAGTTTGAATATGCATGCATATGATCTTTCGCACTACATATGCTGCGTCTCTTTAAGCAATAATATTCTTAAGCAGTAATATTCTCAAATGGAAAAAGATACTTTTAAATTTCATCTTTTCGTAAAAGGGATAAGTAAGCTTCCTGTTAAATTTAGTATATTTTAGCACTACGCTATTTTTTAAAATATATTATGTTTCTAAATATTTCCCAAAAAATTATTAGTTCTCATATCGTTTCGTGCATTTTTATTGGGCAAAAAAATTATAGGATATGATCAACATGATAGAAGATTTGGATATTTTTGTCTATATTTATCATTAACTTTACAGCATTTACCTATATTTACTTATGATCCATAGCTTAAAAATAAAATTATTACTACAATATTTTGGATATTATTATTTATTAAAAGCTTAAAACTAGATGTCTTGTTCCTGCATAATATAGCAAATTTATGTCATATTCGAACTTCCTTCTGCATTTTATGATAAAGTTATTTATTTATCGTTTTAGTACAATTGAAAGGTTACATGTACTTTTTAATAAGTAATATTTATTTTTATAATGAAATATTTGTGAAACTGTATTTAGTTTGCAGGCAACCATTGCAGAGTTGCCACGATCGACTAAAAATGCAAAAGGTGGTGACTGATAAAAATTCCCACATTTATTAAAAGAGATTAAAATTAAGAACTTTTTATGGCATATTTATTCAGTTTACTATTGAAAGTGAATGCAAAGAATGTTTTTGCTTTAAATATTAGTAATTTTAAATGTAGGTCATAGTGATAGTTACGATTGAATGATTAAAAAGATAATAGTTAAATAAAAATGGTTGCCTGTGGCATTCTTGAAGAAGATAAGTAAAAATGAATTGAGTCTCTACAACTTTTTTTATTTTTAGTTTTCAGTGGGATTCCTGTATATAAAAATTAATGTTAAATTATCACTAATTTAAAATTTAAGTGTAAGGATGAGTTACAATTAAATAATGAAAGGGATTATAACGAAAAAAAATGAATTGAGTTACTACCACTTTTCACATTTTTAGACACTCGTTGCATCCCTGAAACGTGAACAAATAAAATAATAAAGGCCCAGTTTATTTAAATAAAGGAGAAGAAGAAGAAATAAAATAATAAATACTAAATAACTATTTGAAATTCTGAAACAACTTTAAGAATTACTTTTCTTTACTACTACTAAAAATAGCAGATAACGAAAAATATTTTAGGAGTTTTTATAGTAACAAAAAATTAAATAAAAAGTTTTAAAAAAAAATGGGGAATGAAATTACATTGCATAGATACCGCAGGCTCCTAAAAATGTATAAAGGGGTAGAAACTCAATTCCTTTTTTATTTAATAATTGTTTTTTTTAATTATTCAATCCTAACTACCATTGGATCATACATTTTAAATTATTCACAGTTAAAACATAAACATGCATTGCATTCTAATTCAATAGTAAACTGGAGAAAAAAAATGTCCCAAAAAGTTTTAAATTTTATTTTATTTTAATGAAAAGGTTGAATTCTATTAGTCAGCTTTTCTGCATTTTTGGTCGCCCAGGGCAATCTTGCTTTGCAACAAAATCCGAACAAGTTTATCAGATTTAAATTTTATCACAACAGAATCTCAATCTGAGTAACCAAGCCTGTGTTAATTCAATAAATAAAATATTTTTTTAATTAAATTGATATAACAATCTACTTATCGTCGTAAAGGAGAAAAGAATAATTGCAAATCAATTGTTCGGGTTTGTAAACGTAGGACAAAATAATTGCTTTACAACAAAACCTTGCTTTTAACCACCTTGCTTTACAACAAAATCCTAACAAGTTTATTAGATTTAAATTTTATCACAACAGAATCTAAATCTGCGGATCCAAATCTGTGTTAATTCAAAAATAAAAGATTTTTTTAATTAAATTGATCTAACAGTCTACTTATCGTCGTCAAGAAGAAAAGAATAATTGCAAAACAATCGTTTGGGGTTTGTAAACGTAAGACAAAAATAGTATGTTAAACATCAAAAAAGGTAGTTCTTCAAAACATTTAACATCAATTATGATGAAAGTTTGTCGTTGAAATTTGAAGAGAATTAGGGGAGTCGTAAGAGTTTATAAAACGAAAGCAACATTTAGTAAAACCACATAAAACGACCACCGTAAACAATCTTTTGCTTCCACGCCATTTCTCAAAGAGTAATTTAATTCAATTTTTCTTCATACTTGAACCGGTGTTCATTCATTCAATCTTTTTTTAAAAAATAAAAAAATGCGAAATAAAATAACTCCATTAAATGAACGTGGATACGAGAATCGACAGCCCAAACCACCAGAAAAGCTTGCCAAAACTCTTCAGCGGACACTCCATTGGACATATGCCCGGACGTCCAAAAAATAGCCCCTTCTCATCATGCTGTTGCCATGGTGATAGATGGTGGACGCATACTTTTGCAAAGCAGACTGGAAGCATGTGATGCGATTATGGTGCTGGAAGGACCATCTTGCTCCCTTGGTGCAATGCACAAATGGATTTCAAATGGAAGTCAGCTTAGATGGAGGACGATTTGAGCGTGAAAAAGACAGAATAAAGATATTTCCTTTTGTGTAAAGAAGACTTATTCGAATGGATTGGAAACCCCCCGTGATCGTACAATGCAAAATGGAAGATTGAGCTTTCTTAAAGTGTTCTCTCTGAGAGAAAATTTATATTTGTTTTATGAGTACAACGAAAGACTATTACAAAGACATTTCGTGAAAAAATACTTATAAGAAGAAATATCATAAGAATCATATCATTAAAAATATCATGAAACTTATAAGAAGTTTTATGACTGCGTTGATTTTTCTTAAGCCTATTTATAAATAGCTATTTCGCCATTTGCGATAAACGTATTTAAGCAAATAATATGCTATTTTCATAACTGTTATATTAAGTAATTTATAGCTGTTAGAGATAAGTTTTATCCTTCTCTCTCTCTTGCTGATGATGAAAAAAGCAAACAATATCATTATACTGAAAAGAGACTGTGTTTTAAAATGAAATTTATGGTCTAATTTTTTTGATATTTCAAACGATATTTCACCAGGGTTTTGTTCGAGCTTATTAAAAAAAAGAATGAAAAACCGAGAATAATTCATTGATTTTAAGTGAGAAGGAGGAATGTAAATTAAGGAGGTATATCTAGATGTTAAAACTGTTTAACTTAGTTATAACCCTTAAAAATTCCAATTTTATTTATGTATACTAATTTTAAAAAAAAAATTGATGCGCAAAATTGGAATGTTTTCCTAAAAAATAAAGCCTCAAAGATGAATTTTAAAATACTTGAAAACTATTTCGTATAGTAACTCTAAAAAGCATTTACATAAAAATTAAACTGTGAATCAGTGTAATTTTTCTGCATTGAAGTGATAATATAATTATTTATAAACTACCGACTAAATTTCTTGAATTCGAGAATCAATTCTATCTATTTGATATCTTATAAGAATGCTTAGAAATCAATTATTACTGCTCGAATATACCATTTTTTGTAAATTTCTCCTATTGCTTAGAAAATCTGAGTACTAGATAAATTCTTTTTTGGATGAATTTCCATCCAAACACAGATTTAATGAAAAGAAAAGAATAATTTGTCCTTACTTTCTTTTCTTCTCTAAGCACCATAAAAACTCTAAATAAATGCACAAATTGTAATTGAGACCTTCATAGATGCGTTAAGATTTTTTAAAATTCTATTTGACATAATCAATACTAATGCTTTTCAGTGTTTATTGTTTCAAATATAACAAAACAAAACTAAACAAAAACTTTCATTTCATAGATATTTTCTCCGTGGTTTCATAGAATTCTACCAATGAAACTACAAATTTCTGAACTTTAGGTTTTATCAGGGCTGTAGAGTATTTACTTAAAATGTTGGACTCCAACTTCGAACTTTCCTGGGACCTCGACTCCGACTTAAGAATTTCCTGAGAGTTCAACTCCGACCTTGGACTTTCCTGAAAGCTCGATTCCGATTTATACTCAATTAAAAGTTTCACCAAATCTCAAAAAAGTATTAATATCAAGCAATTGCTGAATAAAAATTACATATTTCTGTTTCGTTAATGTATGATTAAAGGGAAATGCAATTTATTTAAAATTACATTTTGTATTATAACACAACAGCTGAATAAGCAAATTTTTATGAAATATATTTGTACAAAATATTGAAAACGAGCAAAACCATTATAAAAAAGGAATTACTTATCAAAATCTCATAAACACACTTTTGCCTCATGAAAAAAAAAATTGTTTAGAGAATATTCATGAACTGGGAAACTGTTAAAGATGATATATCAAATTCATTCGCATATTTTTTTAATTAACTTCAAAACTAAGCGAAATAAATTTGGTTTTGGAATTCAAAAATTGAAAAATAATTTAAAATTCATTCATTGATTACTATTTTTCAATTGTCACCACGATTTTCTGTGGTCTTCCTCAATACTTCAGTTACCCCTTTGACTACGAATTTTAAAAAATGATTTTTTTGCCTTGTTTTTTATTCAAAAGGACAAAATAGGTCTCAAATAAGGCAAATTTAGTATTTGGGATTTTTCTGACAAGCGGTTATCAATTTAGAGGCTGGGACTTATATGTCCCGGTCATACTTAATGGTGGGATACATATGTCTATTAGTAATTTTTAAACATTTGTTGGGACAAATGAGTCCTGTTAGTAGTCAAAGGGTTAAATATGGACTCAAAAAGTTGAAATGTGATTAATTAAGTTTGAGATCAGTAATAATTTTAATAAATTGTCATAATATTCATTTAATTCGGTAGTTTTTTTGTATTTATAATTACAACTATTATCATAAGGTAAAATAACTTAATCATCGTTTAAGCTACACAACTTTACTTTGACTAACCGGAGGAGTCGAGATAATTTACCAACACCAATTCCAACTCCTTAAAAATTTTCTACGGCTCTGACTCCACAGCCTCCTGACTATTTTATCCCACTTTATAGACTTAAATTAATATTTTCACTATTTTTCAACTTCTCGATTTTTTTTTTCATTCCTGAATTAAAGTTCTTCGAAATCGCACTCACCTAAAAAAATTCCAATGAACTCAACACATTGACCTTGGATTCCTTATAACATTATGAAAAACTATCAGAGACTATAAATTTAAAATTGTCATATGAGACGCGTCTGAGCGTGGTATTTTTAAACCTTCAAAATTTAAAATCAAACTTTATCATTTTTGAAGGGCACTTTATAATCAGATTTAAATTGTCTAGCAGTCCGATTTCATTTGGAAGGAGACGATAATAAGAGGTAAAAATAATCTAATTTCTAGGGCGAGGATAGCTTTAAAGATTTTTAACAAATTAAAACTTTCTTAGAGAGGGATTAGCACTCCCGAAATCAGTTCATGTTAAGAATTCTTTATATTCTGTGTATTTAAAAATAAGTTATAGTCTATCAGAGTTATTTTAACTGTGAATAAATAAAAAAAGAATTACTCCTTTCATATTTTTTTAATTAATCAAATGTTGATGAAAATTCAAGCTAAAGCTTTTAATGTACATTTATTAAATTATGATACTGAAATTTAATTAAACACGATGAATTTAATCATCTAATGTAGTTTTCTAATATAGTTTTTTACACCTATTTTAATGTAGTTTTTTTTTATTGAATGATGTTAGCACTAAATTTGATTTTTTTTTTTAAAAATTTGTTGATAACTGTCATAGTTCAATTTTTTTAAATAAATTCTTAATACTTAAATTCAATTTGAAAAAAAACCCGCTTTTTTTTAAACTAAGGTTTAAATTTTAAAATTTTTGGTTATACGAATATGCTAATTTCATAACATAAAAATATGAGGTTTGAACATTTTGTTTACGAAAAAGTCTTGTAAGTTTTTATAGTTTCATTTGCGTTTCCTGAAGTGTAGAATGTTTTCAAAATTTAGTATTAAAATTAAGAAAAAAATAAATATCTTCTTGTATTCATAACGACATATATTTAGGGGTGCCGCAGTTGACTAAAAATGCAAAAAGTGGTAGATACTCATTTCAATGTTATTTATTTGTTACCTCTTTAATTATTCAATCGTAACTACCACTATGGTAATCGTAATGGTAACCACTATGGAAGACTAATTGTAACCACCACTTATTCAATTGTACTACATTTCAAATTTCTTATATTTAAAGTAAAAACATTTTCTTCGCATTCACTTTCAATATTAAACTGAATAAAATATGCTATATGAAAAGTTGCTTATTAAAATCTTTTTTAATAAAATTTCAACTTTTATTAGTTACCACTTTTTGCGTTTTTAGTCGCCCGTGGTAACCCTCATATATGGAAATGCTCCAAAAGTACTAAGCTACCAGTTTTTAATTTTTAACAGATCATGAGAAGCATGTTCCAACCCACTATCAGATTCTATATATGGCCCAAATTGATGTTTTTTTCCTTTTTTATGTGAGAGAAATTTCTGATTTCCCAATTATACAGGGGTGCCATTTTTTAAACGATTTTTACGGAAATTTCTTCTAGTTGTATCTAAGTTTATGTTTAAATATTCGATTCCTTTTTTTCTTTGCAAAATTGATTTGAAGTTATTTTCCACTCCACAACATATAAATGATTCAAAAGTTCATGAAAAACGTCACTTTGCTTCGCACCTCTCGTGGTGCGATTCTAACCCCTTAATGAGCCATTTATTTCCAGTAAAAGTAAATTAAAGTATTTTTGGAATTGAAATTGATATAAGAATAGTAATTCATATAAGAAAAAAAAACTCATTTAGATTTAAAAAAATTTATTTAAATTTCAAAGTATATTTACCACGATCTATTAGGAACTTATTGACTTTTATTTTTCGTTATTTATTAAATATATTTTAGAAATGTTATAAACTTCAAAAGAAATTATGTATTTTATAACCTTTATACGTTTTCTTAAACTAACAAATGGTTACCATTTTTATTCAAACGCACTTCAAGAGAGCTGAAGTTATTAGCAAATAGAAACCTATATTAAAAGTGGTAAAAAAGTTCACTTTCTTCTAGTGGACTTTAAAAATTGGTGGTAAGTATACTTACCACCACGGCCTTCGAAAATGTTAAAATGCTGGCAAAATTTCCAAAAATTCAGAAAGCTTTAATTCATAGTTGTTTACAACAACCTAAAATATTTTGCTATAGCAGTTGATGCTATATTACTGATGTTTCAGTCGATATTAGTATTTCTAATTCGCTTTTAAAAAATTAAAGTGGTAGATTGCGACAATGTTCACTCAATGTGAGCGTAAATAAATATTCTACCACTTTTTTCCTTAGCAAAATAACTCGGACCCTCACTGGATCCCCATTAACCTTTTACTCAATATGTATAAATAGGGCCGAACTTTTCCGATATTGGTCCTATATAGAATTGTCCATTTCATCCGATATTTTGAGCCACTTTTCAACCAATATCGGCCCTATATCGAATTGTTATTGCTCAATATTAAAAGCCATTCTAGGACCAATATTAAAAAATCTAGCCATCCCAATATTGGTCCCTCGGTGCATGTTCTAATAGGAACTATATTAAGCCAATTTTGAGCCCAACTGGGGCAAGGGTAAAATTGTCGATAGAGATATGTTGCTTTTTTTCCCCTACATTTTGTTACACTTTTCAAACTTACTTTTATCTATCTCATTTACTTCTTGACTGAATGAATATTCTTAAGACTGCATAATGATAAGTCACATTTTTGACTTCTTCAGAAGATCGTTTTTAGTGGTTTTATACTAACAAACATTTTGGCGTCAAATTGTACCTTTAGAAAAAAATGTGGCTTTTATCTGTGGCTTTAATGTGGCTATAATCTTTTGACTATGACTTTTCAATTATATAAAACATGAAACTGACTCTTCACGTGTTTGACGGCTCTGCAATTTTATGCCCACTGACTCTCCTTGGGGGAAACTCTTCCTTTGACACAGAGTGATTCGACTCGAACAAAATGATCGAGATTGCTGCCTGTGTGCTTTCAACTCATAATATTTGATCTTCCATGGACACGACACCACCATCACCATGAAACTGACCATTTTCAGCACCAACAAATTTTATTTTGCGTTGATTATTATCTGTTAATCGTAATTTTGCCGCGACGCAGTATTCTCATTGTGTTAATATTTGTGTAGTAAATTTTTCAATATTGCTTTTTGCAAGTTTTGTGCGTGCATTAGCAAAAGGGTGGAGATCCTATGAAATAAGAATTGCACGAAAACTGAGTTGATAGTTTTAAATACCTCCACTTCGTACAGGTTTTTTTTTTTCAATCACTCAATATTTTTCTCGAATGTAAACGATTATATTTTTCAAAATAATAATCACTCTATTAATATATTTTTGAAAAAGTTTAGCAGCCAGAAAAATATTAATATTTTGTAGACTGAAATTTTTTTCAAAAAAAAAAAAAAAGATGAAAAGCTCTTGATTTATTGAATGTGACAGAAAACTTTTTTTAATTCTTCGTTATTATCTCTGCATTTACGTGCTATAAATTTCATGAAAACCTCAAAATCAATATGCAATAAGGCATGTATTCGCAGTTGTATCAAACGAGAAATATAACTCGTATTTTTATACTAAAACCGAATCATTTCACGCATAGAAACATGCATTCTATGTTATCGTTTTCACAACAAAAAGAAAGAAGAGTAGCGATATCTTCCTTTCTTGTGAATAGTAAGAAATCGTAGTTTTATTCGACTACTCAAAATGCGGAAGAGCGGCTATTTGTGCCAATTCTAAAGGAATTGCAAATGCTGATAGAGAGAGGGTAGTAAAGGGATTGGTGCAGGAATTCCTTGAGATGTCCTTGACCGTGACTGTTCAAAATATTCGGAGCGGAACCCTTCAAACGATCTATTACCGTTGAAATATTAGGATTATCGTCTGTTTATTATGGATGCTATTCGCCAATAAGCAGAGGGAGCTTTACTCCGTGTTCGCTCATGATGAAACTTGGCGGCTCATTTGGCGACGATTTTTTGAGATTGCGGTTGTTATTCCTGTGGAATAATGCAAGACCAATATCAATATTTGGCAAATAAAAGTATGAACTGAACTGTAAAGGTTCTAACTTTTCCTAACCAGGAAAATCTCTTTAAAAGAATTGACAAAACATGCTTTTGTTGAATTTTTATTCCTATTACAATATTTTTTTTGAAATTAATTATGAGACGTATTTCTCAACACATTGACATTGTTTGTTCTTGGAAAAAGGGACTGAATTGGAAGCCTATTTAACGCCGTTCGTCAAATAAGCTTGCTTTTATTTTGAAGTGCTTGATGAGTGAACAAACTGTGGTTATGAATTTTTAGGCTTGTTTTAAGGATTCTTCTTATCTGGTAGATTTTCACACAGCGAAGTCAAATCAAGAAGTTCCAGTGGCCCTACCTGTCGACTGTTTTGGTACAATTTGATAAAGTTGTTTAGACTTAAAAGCTTAAGTTCTGAAAATATTCCAACTGAGAAATTAAAAATCACAATATCAAGAAGCGTCTATCGGAATAGCATTATTCTTTAACAGATTGAATTGAAATTAGAATCGAGTTAAAGTATAGAATGTTTAAACTTTGGGATAACTAAAGGTTTTGCTCAAAACATTTGCGAAAGTATAGATAAATATTAACTATCTTAAAAATGTAAAAATATAGGAAAGGTATTGTAATTTGAAACAGAAATCACAACTAACAATTTTCGATCTCCGAGAGTTAAATATAGCATAATATTGTATATTAATAATGAAAAAAGATGAATTAAATATGAATACTAACAAAATAGTATCATATGATGTAAAAAAGACGTAATAAGAATAATAAAAAAATATAATACATTATAAATAATAACAAAAGCGTTTGTTTCATAATTTCAAAAACTTTTCTAATGTGTTAATCCCTAGTGATATGCAAGAAAGTATAATGTATTATAAAAAACGATATAATAAGAACAATAACAAAAAAGGTCCAATAGAACATAGATAATAACAAAAAAGTAAATATATTGCTTTAGATACCAAAATCACATAAAGGTTAAGGTTATGAATAATAACTAAAACATCAAAAATAATGTAATATAAGTAAAAATTCAATTATTAAATTCAAAATAATTCCTTTTGTTTAAAAATAAGTGATTATTATTATAATAACTTCTTACTATAAATGAAATTTTAATTTCTCTTTCAATATAATTAGAACGATTTTTATTTCACAAAAATTTTTGTCAGAAAAAGATGGTATTATAATTAAAGCAATTTTTCAACTCTTGCTATAGACCAGGGCTGTCCAACTACAAAGAGCCCACGGGCCAGAATTTCGGGCACTGATCACCTGGCTGGCCGCAGTTTGAAAAAGTTGAACAGTAACCTCTTATACAATAACAATTAATTGTTGAATTATGAATTATAAAACAATGGAATAGAAGGATTATAAAACAATTTGCTTACCCATTAAAAAATGGGAAAACTGACGCCGATCAACCTGAATAAGAAGTTGGCGGGCCGCAAAATAGACCATCAAATGAAGATAAAAGCAATATTTTTGTTCCAACTGTTCAACAAATGTTATTCTATTTAGTAACCCTCGTTGAACAGCCGACCCAATTTTGGGTTTACGACAACTAATGTTCAACTCCTTAGCCTTGTAATTTTGAAGCCAATCCAGAAGACAAGGGAACTCCTGGATCAAGTATTGGGAGAAGTTTGTCTTCGTGGAGGACTTTTTGATAAAACTAACCCGTATTCGCATTACTTGGAGAGGAAAACTCCGAAAACCATCCACGGTTAGCCGGGCGGCAAGGGGACTCATGATCCGTCTACCACTGAGGATATTTTTACGTCATCATTGAGGTAACTGCGTGACTGGGACGGAATTCGTATCGACCAGCCATCTCTGGGATTCGAACCTGGGTTACCTCTTTGGAAGGCGAACGCTCCTGAGTCACCATGGCTCAACAAGAAATGTTATTAACGATATTATCTATCATAAGATACTTTTCTGGAGTTAAGAAAGTGGCTCTCACTTTTATATCCCATTATGTTCGAATTCCACCGTACACCTGAATGTATGGTGGTCTCCAGTGGCCCTTAAAACTGTCATAGTGGTAGTTAACATATCAGCGAAACTGTGACAACTCACCTGGCTCAGTAACCACACAAATGCTATAAAGTTTTACCAGATTCATTACATAACTTTTTATATGTTATATGTTTTGTGTATGTTTTTATATGAGTTGTCGAATTATTGTGGTGCACAGGAACGTTTCATTATAACTTTTTTTGTCCAATTTATCGTATAGCACACATTTATTTACTACTACTACAGTAAAACCGCGAGGAAAGACCTCTGTGTAACGACCTACTCTATTAACGACCACTTTTGAGAGGGACGGAGTTTTTTTCCCACAGACTTAGTGAAGAAAACTCTAAGTGAAAACCATCAAAACCTCTCCTAGTAGTCGGGCAATCCTTCGCACACAATGCAGGAATCGTTAACGAAGGAAACACGAAAAAATATCCGAACAAAAAATTTTAACTAAACAAATAAGTAGATTAAAATGCATTCAAAATATTTGTGTGAGACTCTCATTTAGAAAGCTTTTTTTGATTGATTTATTGATCAATGATTTATTTTTAGGGTTGAAAGCTAAGTTTGAAAAAAAAGTTATTTGAGAAAAAACTAAGCATCTGAAACAAACAAGCTTTAAAATTAATTTTTATGATATAAAATTTAAAAGCAAACTTAAACAAAAAAAATAATTGTTTATTAAGTTAAAATAGTCAATCTTTCCTAATTGGTAAGCTTGTTTTTACTCATAATCAGTTTTGAGATCAGTTTTATTGATGCTAAGGTTTATTCATAGATCCGGTTTTCCTGACGTCAACTCAAGTGACATTTCCTCTCCAAGAAAATTACCCTGATTAAAATTAAAATCATTTGTGAAAAATCATATATCTTCGATAACATTTTGAAGTCAATGGAGGAATCCCATAAAAACGACTAACCTCCATTAACGAGTATTTAACGGTGGAACAAAGAATAGTCACTCCCGAGAAGTTTCGATGTATAATAATTTTGAAGGACCACTAGACACCCTCATCTTCAAGCTGACTTTCTCTGAATTGTGATATCTGTTCTACTTGAAAATGCGTGTAATTCTATGTCATTGTGAGCACACAATGCATCAGGGCTGCTACTTAATCGGAAAAGATAAAAAATTGGTTCACTGATTTCGTAACTTAAAATATCATCTGCACTTATTAATTAGCATATTTATACCACCCCCTTAAGCAATTAAGTTTGACTTCTAGAATGCGAAGATCCGATTATAATATAAAAAGTTATTTAGAGCAGTCCATCTTCAACCAGCATGATGGATAACGCTGAAGTTTACTAACTCTTCAGTGTCAGATGCTAAATTCAGCTAACATCTACAACGAAATTTTAATAGAATACGTACGCTACTTACTTTACTTTATTTACAAAAATTGGGCACCTGGGCCACTTAGCGGCCCCTATCCCATACATCTAGAAATTTACAGAAAATTTATAGTAATAACATTTTGAATTTAGCAGTCGATGTGGTAGCTAATAGAAAAACAAGCACTTTGCTTGAGTAAATATAACATTTGAATATCTGATTCATCGAATCTAAGTTGATATATATAAATATAAACATAATTTGACATATATATACATAAGTTGACATAAATAAATAATAACATAAATTGATACATATTTCACTAATTAAATTTCTATATTTTAACTAGCACATATTTAATTGTGACATACATTGAAGTTCATTCGAATACATTGTGGTAACCATAAAAAAAATTAAGCCGTTTGCTTGTGAAATAATAAAACAATGAAATTTAATATGACAAATTGACTTAACACTAGAAATATTGATTGTAGACTTAAATTAAAAATAAAGATAAAACATGATTTGATATGTACAGTAATTGATTTTTGAAAAATGAAAGGCATAATTGATGAATATAGATAAATCATACCTTGATACATGATGAAATAACATATTTGGAGAAAATGCAGTGAATATATTTTATCAGAGAAGTATTGCTCATTAAATACAATAGAATTTTCAAAAGAATTTAACATGCAAAGTTGATATATATGTATGCATAAATTGGTTATATTATCAGAAAATAATTCTTAATGTAATTTAATTTAACTTAAGTAAAAGTCTGATGTGAAAAGTTCAGTGAATTTAACTTGAGAGTCTTGAAAATAAAAGTAGAACTCACTGGGATTGAGATGTTTCCCCGATGATCCCCCGCAGAAGACGGAGCACTTCTTCATTTTTGAGCAATTCCTGTAATTCTTTGATTAATGACACTAATCGATGAGCAAGTTTAGGCGTCGAATATGATGTTGTTCGAGGGCTCCTTCTGCTGGGACGGGTCTCGCACCCAGTATAGTTGGCTGTGTGGCTTTTGTAACAATTACAGCATTTTGGAGGTGTAGTTCTGTCTATGTTGCATTCATGTGACCTGTGGTTTTCAGCACATTTTACACACCTTGCAGGTGCATTGCAGTGGCTTTGTGTATGTCCATAATTTTGGCAGTTGTAACATTGTATAGGTCCTCGACCTCCTCGAAATCGTTCGATTTTGATCGGGATCTGTTGTATGTTGTTGACTTCGAATATTCTTTGGTGATTCGCCGTTGATGTTAGGATTATGAGAAAAAGTGGAAGGAGCCGACAGGCCTCTCCCATTCTTTTCTTAAACTGCACAATTTTAAAGGTTTCAATACTGTTTTTCTGTAATTCTGTATTGATGGCATCTGTATCAAAGTCCACAGGCAGGCCCCGGACCAAAACCTTAATATATCTGGCTTGCAGTGTTATTTCAGGTTTGCTGGGCGGATCCCGTACTTTGTCGGTATCCTCCTTAGGTTTTGTTGTCGGCAAGATAGTGACGTCATCTGTTGAATTATGTTGGCTAGAAGAAGGACAGCGATACGTACGCTAGGGATCAGTGACTTTTGAGTGGTAAATAATATATTAAATATATAGTGGTAAAATATAATTTTTGCTTCACTTATGCTTAATTAAGGTTGTGTCAGGGCTCGAAAAACCGCCCGTCCGCCCGTCCTCGGCGGTCAAATATTCCCCGCGGACGACTAATTTCTCGAATTCAGCGTCCGCGCGGACGGCCATTTTCCCATTAATGTTCGTGATACATTTTCAATTTTTGTTATCTTACAAGAGTCTAGCGCCTCACTTCTAAAATGACCCTCTAATCTCGAAATACAGCAACATACTGCGCATAGTGGAATTGATATTTTCTCTGTCTGGGAGTACTGCAGCGGTTGAAAGGGGCTTTTCAGTGAATTTACAAAAAAACACATTACTTACAGGTCTTAAACAAAAAGCGTTAAACGCATTTATGAACATCTACCTAAATGGAAAACCTCTTTCAGATTTCTGTGTAGAAACCTCTGTAAATCATTGGCTTGATTGTGGAACAGGCAAACGTCATACTTGATTCATTTAAAAAATGCAGTACCATCGGATAAATTGACATGATAATTGACAGATAACTTAACCTTTATTATTTAAATTAATTCAAAGAAATAAATTATTTCATAATAGAAATACTAGGTTTTACTATTAGTAACCTAGTATTTCTTTTATTACTGTATAATGTAATCCTAGTATTTGTAATCCTAGTAACTACTAACTCATTGTGCAATTTACATAAATGTTTGTAATAAATAAGAGAAAATTATATTTGTATTTATTTAGAAGCGACGGGTTAGTTTCAAAGGAGGACGGGTACATTGTTGGACAAGCCGTCCTCGGGGACGGGTAAAATTTCTGAGTTTTTTCGAGCCCTGGGTTGTGTGATGGGCAAATATTTTTCAATTTTCTTAAAAACTTCTCGAGATATGGCGAAATACACAAAAAACTAAATTAACATTCAAGGGTCCGAACTTTGGATAACTCTACTGACCAAACTATTGTGACCATACTTCTTAATTGCGGCTATCCTCTATATTTTGGGGGTCGGTAATTCGAATTCGTCGAAAAAAAGGTACGTTTATTCAGAGGAAGTTCGGTTTTGTTTCTACAATAGTTTTGTACATTAAAATATCGTCTGCACTGATCATTTATTTATAAATGAGGTCACCTCCACGAGCCATTAAAATAGAGCTGTAGAATGTGAAACTCCAAACATTAGATAAAATTATTCCAGGTGTTATGTTTTTTTTGTTTTTTTTTTGCACATTGTACATTTGAAAGTTTAAGCAATCTGTGAGCTAAATTAACCAATATCAAATATAATAAAATTAATATCCAAATATTTGCTGTGTATCATGATAAAATTAATATCCAGATTTCTGCCGCTCCATTTACTGTTACAAATTTTGGAGCGTGTTATATCATCATATGGTTGAAATTTATTGAAACCTTAATACATTGCTAAGGTGAACCATATTTTCACACTTCTTAAACTTGATTACATGATATTTTGTTTTAACTAAATCAGAAACAGTGGAACACCCTATTAAGTTTACAATAATTTTGCACCGGATTAAGGCACAAAGTACCGATATCTTGGGTCAACTTTGAACCAATATATCTGTGAGTATGTCATACAAAATCATTAAATAATGATAATTTCGAATTTGAAGCTGACTTTACCTTGAAAGTTGTAAACACTTTCTTCAAGTTTATATTTATAATTTTGCCACGAACTTTTCGAAGAGTATCCCTCAGGCTAGGGGTCAGAAACAAAAAAGTAAAAGAATGTAGGCGAAAGGGGCCCTAAACTGGACTCGAGAAACGACCATTTAAGTTTTTCGGGGCCCCTCATGGGAAAGTTCCTGGTTCGTAAAGTTCATCTTATCGATTCGGTCAGTAGGTTCATATACAGAACAAAAATGGCTTTAAAATTCAGTGAAAAAAATGAAGAGAAAAAGCAATAAAAAAATACAACGTTATGAGGAAAAAAATTACATCGTGAGAGAAATGGTCTATTGCACCTGCTGGGAAATTCTATTGTCTTAATAGGTTGACTGTAAGGTTTAATTTTTATGTCACTTTTTACTGTGGTATTTCTTTCGCAGGTGAAAAACATACGTGGCACTTGAGTTTGATTATTCTTTCTCTTCGAATTCCATAGCCAGAAGTATTCATAAGTTACTAAATCGTAGCAATTAATTTTAACTTCAGAGCTAGAGCATTCCATAAAGATTTAAAAATTAACTTATAACTTATGTAAGTTCGAAACTAACCTATCAATTTCAAACAGGATGCTTTAAGTATTTTTTATTTAAATTTAAAAATACCCGAAATGCTAATTTCTAAAATTTATATAGAATGCTATTATGATTAAAGTATAAATTTTAAGTCATTTTTAAATATGGAATTCCCTTTCCCTGGTGAAAAACATACGTGGATCATTTGTGTTTGATTGTTTTCTCTTTTCTAATTCTATAACCAAAAGTATTTATATTTTACTAAATCGTTACAATTAATTCTGACTTCAGGGTAAAAAAATCTAACCTTTAAAAAACTTACTATAAAAATGCAGAACTAAAGTGGGTTCAAAACTAACCTATAAATTTAACCCATTTTCGGCAGAAGTTACGCAAACGCACCATTTCAATAAATATATTTTTATTAACAATGTGACGAATAATTTTCACTAATTTCATTTTTCTGCTATTGTCAAGGGTTCTGAAAACATCTATAAAATATCAGTAATTCAATTAGAGTAAACACTTTAAGAAGTTTTTAAACAACTTATTAACTTAAAACGGTTATTGACAACTGGAATTTTTTGAAAATTTATAATTATTTCTTTTGAGATTTATCACATGTTTTTATGATATATTAAAGTTGCAAGTCAGTAAATAAAAATTAAAAAAAAACTAATTTCATAAGAAAAAAAATAAACGTTCAACTAAATGGTTTGTTCATTGATTTAGTGAATGGTGCTCATATGTACCATTTTATTTCTTAAATAAAACATAATATTTCATACATGAAATTTTTTTGTGTCTTAATTAATGCAATGCAAGCATATTTCAATTAAAATAACACCACATTTTACAAAATTTCTATACTTGGCATAAAATGGGATGCTTCAAGCATCCTATTTAAATTAAAAAGTACTAAAAACTCTAACTTCTGAAATTTATATAATATTCTATTATAAAGCGTAACTTTTATGTCACTTTTGAAAGTGGTACTTTCCTCTGAAGTAAAAAACAAACGTGACGATTGTATTAGATTCTCCTCTTACTTCCAATTCCGAAATTTAAGAATGTATTTTACAGAATCACATCAATAACTTTTTACTTCAGGACAAGATAAATTTGAAAATCTGATTTTCGAATTTATATAGGATGGTATTTTATAGTATAACTTTTATATCACTTTTTAGTGTGTTATTTCGTTTTTCTTTCAGGACATGAAAAAAAAAAATACGTGACACTTGTATTTAATTTTTTCTCTCATCTAATTCCATAACCAAAAGTATTTATTTTTACCAAATCGTTGTAGTTAGATTTTTTAATAGTTCGTAACTTAAAATATCGTCTGCACTAACTAATTGACATATTTGCGGTCACCCCCTCAAACTATTAAGATTGAGTCCTAGTACGTGAAAAAAAGGGGTTATTCATGGTGTTTTGTTTATTTATTTATTTATTTTAGCATTGTACAGCCACCATAATAAATTTTAAAGCAGTCTAGAGACACAGGAATTAAACAGAATTAAATAATAAATTAAAGGATATCTGCTTAGAAAGACACAATTGCATGTCTAAATAGTGTTACTATTATTTTTAGTAGATTTTATTTATTAGGTGCCTCTTTTATTAGATGTTTTGTATTTCACGCTTATGACTACCAACTCGCTTGACATTTCAGTTCTCTGTTGCCAACGATAAAAAGAAATTGTATCACTTCTTTTGCTACGCATGTATAAGTGCCTTATATATTATAGATGTCATCAAAATAGTTTCTGACTGAAACTTTGACTTATATATATTTATTTTTTATCATTAACTTTTTGATTTTAGAGGCAGTGGGATAAAAATCACTGGGAGAAAAGCATGGAAAAAAAGCATAAAAAAGAGCACTACTTTATATGAATTTGTCATATATAGAACATTGAACACAAAATTAATGTAATGAAATATTTATTTAATGCAATTAGACACTTTTTTAAAGTTAAATAATGTACAAAGTTTAATTTGAAATGAACTCTTTTATTTGAAAATAAAGTTTAAATTGCAAATGCCAGTGGGACAACTGGAAATAACAATTTTAAACAAGTTTTTTCTATGACTATGAATTAAATTATTTTTATCCTGTGGCATTTAGTACTGAGATATTTCAAGCATCGATCAACATTTTTACAAAAGCTTTATTACATTTCATGTGACAAAAGCATGACAAAAAACGTGGAATCGTGAAATAAAATTAATAATATAATTTTTTAGTTGTACACATTACCATTACATTTTAAATGTAATTATAATGCATAATAAATATTATTATAATGAATTAACTAATAATAGTCTCTCATGTAGTTAGCCTTGTGGGGATTTTAATGCATGTTTCATTAGTAATGTTTCATTTTAATGCTATTTTGTTTTTAAAAAAAATCAAAAGTTGAAAAGTATTATTTGCATGCTATTACATTACAATATCACAGGTGACTAGGTGTTTTTTTCTCACTTCACAAACGAAAGTGAATGCATAGAATGATATTAGTTTAAAAATGAATAATTTGAAATGTAACTCGTAGCGGTAGTTACGATTGAATAATTAGAGAGATAATAAATAAATAGAAATGAATTGAGTTTCTACCACTTTTGACACTTTTAGTCCCTTGTGACATTCCTGCAACTAATTAGATTAAAATCGGATTCAACGGTTTAAATCGAATCAGATGTTAAATTCGTTTAATCGTTGAAACGTGTTGTTATTTTCCGAACAATTTTATAAGGGGCTTTTTTCGGTACTCTTTTTTTTTCCGTTAACCAATTTAATAACATTGCAAATTATTTTTTTTTTTCAAAAACAGACAGAGAACATTTACGAAATATTAAATTACAATGCAATTTTTTAAAAAAATATATCCGACTTCCGCGTTTGAACTTCTAAAAAAAAAAGCCTTTTTTTTTTCATTTTTTAAAAAAATTTCTTATTTTTTCAAGCTTACGTAACCAGTTAATGTCAAATGCGGGGAGTAATGCACATAAACCCACGATTCTAACCTATTGTTGGGACTATGAGAAAAAAAGGGAACCCTTTCGAGGGGCCCCCCTTCGATATGGGTCACAGGCTAGCCTAACCTCCTTAGTTGAACGACCTCTAACAGGTGTGGGCCCTTTAGGGACGAAAGAAATTCGCGGTCAAGTTGATATTACATTTTTTTTTCATGATGAAGGGGCCCTGATCAAGGGGGTGACCTTAACCAGTTTTTATACACGCCACTTTAACTCAGCAAAATTCGAAATGTTCAAAATGCGGCCTTGAACTTCGAAAAAAAAAGCGAAGTCCGGATGAGGCCGTTTAAGCTTGAAGAAAGGGATTCATCAAAAGCCATAAAAGACCCCACGCGACAGGAAAATGTTCATTAAATCGAGAACTATGGAACATTTGTAGGTGTTAAGAATTGTATCACCCACATGGTGGATAAGTGTCGTAGGAGGACATCTTGAAGAACTATTACGTAAACTGATTTTAAAGAATAAGACGTGATCAAGATTTCAATTAACTGACGGGTTTACTGCTCAATGTTTTGTTATAGTTCAATGTTTTATCAATGTTTCTATTTATCAACTCGATTTTTTTCCATAATACGAAAACATCTTTTTTTCCATAATACGAAAACATCTTTTTTTCCATTATTAAATCGAAAAACCTATACTCCTTATTTATTATTTTTATTATTTTTATTAGTGTTAATAGATTTCTTCGATTTTCAAATCAAATATTTTCAGAAAATCTGGATTTATGTTACTCTATTTGATAGTCAATGATTAGAAAGTATAAAACGTGAGCAAGATATCAATTAATTGATAGGTTTATTACTTACACTCCTATCAATGTTAATTGTTTTATCAATTTTTCTATACAACTCGATTCCCCCCCCCCCACAATGTTAGCAGATCTTTTTTGATTATTAAATAAAAACACCTATATTCCTTAATTTTTTTATTTTTTCGTGAACCGATTTTCTCGATTTTCAAATTGGGACAGTTTCAGAAATCTAGTTTTACATTATTTTTACGTAATATGTTAGTTTATGATTAGAAAAAATAAAACGTGAGTAAGATATCAATTGATAAGTGATGGGTTTATCGCTCAACGTTTTATCGTAGTTCAGGTTTTATCAATGTTTCTGTACAAATCAAATTTTTTTCCGTGTTATTAGCAGGTATTTTTTTCTCAATTATTAAATAAAAATACCTATATTCCTAGATTTATTTTTATATTATTTTTTTTTAACAATTTTTCAAAAGGTATATTTTCAGAAAATCTAGTTTTACGTTATTTTTATACAATTTGTTAGTTAATAATTTGAAAGAATAAAATGTAAGCAAGATATCAATTAATTGATGAGTTTATTACTCATGTTTTATAATATTTAAGTGTTTTATTAGTGTTTCTGTACAACTCAAACTTTTTTCCACAATGCTAACAGTTTTTTTTTAATTATTATTAAATGAAAATTACCCATATTCCCCAAGTTTTTTTTTTGTGAACATGTTTTTTTCCGATTTTCAAGTGGAAATAATTACAGGAAAATAATAGTATATTTACTATATTATACTACAATTTCAGGAGAACTTTCTACACAACTCCATTTTTTTTTCATTTATTAAATGGATATGCCTATACTCCTCGATTTTTTTTTTTTTTTTTTTTTTTTTTGACGCTGATAGACTTTTTCGGTTTTTAAAGGGACATATATACCTATATACCTCGATTTTTTTATTTTTTTTTCGTGTGAATATTTTCAGGAAATCTTTTTTTGCTCTATTTTCTCGCAATTTGTTCGTAAATAATTGAAAGAATAAGACCTACGAAATATATCAGTTAATTGGTGGGTAAATTGTTTAACTTTTTATAACTGTTTAAAAATGTTTTTATATTCTTATATTTTTTTACGTAATTGTTTAAATAATTATTAAGTATAATCCGTTTCAATGTTCAAATTGATTAATGAATTTATACTTCGATTTTTCCTTATCTTTATTTAATGCGTTTTTAGTCCTTGAATTCTTTTTTCCCTAACTATCTATCTCTTTTAATGTGAACGAATTTTCTTATGTCTAAAAATAAAAATACTATAAAAATTTCATGAACTATAATTTTGTTTCCTTTTTATATAATTTGATAACATTTAACATTTTTCAGTAACATTTCTCAAGGAAAATCTGCTGTAACTACTTTAAGTGAAAAACAAATAATTAAATAAACTTTCTTGAATTTTAATTGGAATTTTCCATACTTTCGCTTAGTTTTTTAAATTTTTATTTTTAATTCAATTTATTTAAAAAGCTAACAGCGTGTTCAGTATTCTTTTATTAACTACAATAAAATAATTTTTAAGCTTCTAATATGAAAAAAAATAATCATTAGCAACTGGTTTAGTTTTAAAAAATCGACAATTCTGATTTTAGATATTTCATGTTTTAATATATTTTAATATATATAAATAAATGTTTCGTTTTCCTTAGATAAATACTAATAAACAGCTGTGCGATAAATGGCACCTCGTGGTTAGGAAATTACATCTTTATATTTAATTCTTTGATTAGAAAGTTTGATTTAAATTGCCTATCATTTTATCCAATTTTCTCGTAATGGTGAAGATTTTAGAGTGCTCTCAGAATCAGCAAAAATTCTAGCAAAATTAAAGTTCAATTTTATGCTTCCTAATAAATTCTTTTGCAAGCAGGGAAGCTGCTGATAATAAAAAATTTTACTCATCTTTTTTTACTTTTTTGAGAAAAAAATATAGTAAAATATAAAGAGGTTGATTGAGATACTCAGAATTAAAAAAGAATGAACTTGTTGAAACTGCAGAATATAATATGAAGTAAATTACCCTCAGAATTTCAAATGTATTGATGACACTTCTTAATTATTCTAGGAAACTAAAGCGAAGAACTTCAATTTCGTTTGGCAGGTAAAATTGTTCTGGTGATTTAAAGTCAACCTTCCTAATTTGACAATTAAAATCGATTTTTAGATCTTAGCTTTATCTTAACTTCGTTTAATTATCATTCATCATCCTCTTTTCTCGTCTCGTTTAGTTTTTATTTTCTAAAGTTCAGTCTACTAAATTAAAAAATTAAGAAAAATAATAACTTTTTGGGGTGCTCTTCACTCTATAGTATTGATATATTTTGCTTTTGCTACATTAATATAATATTAGAAAGCACTCCTTTTTAAGGATGTAATCGTGTGAGCTGATGACAAGATTATATCTTTTCATTATATATATATATATATATATATACTTACTTGCCAACTCTTCCCGTTTTCCAGGAAGATTGTATTTTCATATTAAATGTGGTGGCAAAATTTACAGAATCGCATTTTATTCTTTAATAAATAAATACGGTTTAAAATGTTTTTGACATTTCAATAATTTAAACACATATATTATAGGCTTGCTAGCTCTGTGATAATGTTTTCAATTGTTGGCAAATTTTTTTCGAAAACACCATCATACAATCTCGATGTAATTAGCTTTTCGTTAGCACTGAGAAAACACCTTTTTAGAAAGCGCAAATATTTACTTCAAATCTGCGATCTGTTTGACTCTACAAGCTGCAGATTTTAATCAAAATGACAATATATTCTGAACCAGAATTTTTTTAAATTCACTCGAGTGAATACTAAAATGTTCCCACTTCCCCTGCTACGTAGGGAAGGGGGGGGGTTAAACCGCGCGTTAAAGTCATATGTTTTGTCCTAAATGTTATTTTCAAAGGAACAGACAAGTGTGTGTATGTACAGTAACTTGTCTCACACTATAATATATATTGTAACTATATGCTCATAATTTGTACACTCAGACAAAAAATTTACCAAACCAAGTCTATCATTCTGAAAAAAATCAGTGTTTTTCAATCAAAGCTGATTTCTGATCTTCACACCTGAATTAGGTAAAATCAAGTGCTTGAATAAATGCACCAAAAATTTTATGTCAACCCCAGTGTTATGTCATGGTAAATAAATTATCTACCATACTACGCATTAAATCAAAATTACAAAATCAATAACCATACAGAGTAAAACATAATTTTTGTTTTTGGTATGGTTGCTTATGCCGCCGCACTCAGAATATAATACCGGTGCTTATTGGCGACTGTTTAAATTTTGTCTTCACATGCAAAAATTACAACAAAGCGGATTAAGTTGGCAACTCCGCTTTTGACTTTTTTATATACATTAATAGCCTTTTCGTTGTTGGCAGCTTTTACGCTATTTGAAATATTTGTTTTCAATATCTATGAAAATAACTGTTAAATTTGTTTAATTTGAATTCGCAAAAAAATTATTTAATAGTTTTCACAGAATATCTTGTTATTTTCACCAGAACTTTAATGATTTAAATCGTTCGGTTTCCAGGATTTTCTAACACATGCTTATAAATAGTGAAATTCTTTTTGAATTTCTCAGAAATTAAGTGTAATTTTCATTACTTTTACAAAATGTCGTGCTCAAAAAGAATAGGGCTTGAAAGCTTCTTTGATATAATTCCTTTAATTTTGCTCCAGCGTGTAAAAAAAATTGTTTTGCATTCGCAGCCGCATTTTTAGTTTATTATTAGAAATGGTTTAAATAAAGTTGTTTTCGGAATTCTCAACTGACCTCAATTTTCAATCGATTTTAAAAGCAGTATTATGAATAGAAAGTTCTGAAGAATTCTATTTATTATAATGAAAATTTTAGGCATTATCACTTAACTAAAAATAATAATTATAATAATAATCAAACAAGTTAATAAATAATAGAAAAATCTTTTTTCGAAATAAATTTTTAATTTTTGATGTGAAAGATTATTTCGAATGTAATTTAATAAATAAATGATATGTAATAACTTAGAACATTTTTCAATATTTTTGAAATATATAACTGAAAAAAAATGGGAAAGAAACTTTTAAAATACAAAATGACGCATTTTACAAAACAGACAAAAAATATTTTACATGTTTACATGGTTAACTTGCATATAAATTCAAATATTATTTTAAAAAATTCCTTTTAAACTTTCAAAATTTTGATTATAATAAATTTCAAAAATTATTTTAATCACAATTTTTAAAATATTATAATAATTTCTTTTTTGTCATTGTAATATTTTAAACATTTTATTTAATTATCTAAAAATTAAAATTTTTTACTCAGGCATACAATATTTTTAAACTTTATTTATAATTTTACTTGCATCTGCAGACTTGTGGGTTCGTTTCAAAGTACGGGTTATATACCTTTGTAAAGTTGAAGAACAGATAGCACAAATAAAAGAAGGACAATACAAAGTACATTCAGGGCTTTAAACCAACACCTTCCAGAGGAGAGAAGGCCTCCGTACAGGAGTCCCACAGTGGACTGATTGATAAGACACTGTTCCCAGCAGATCACCGAAATCAAGTATCAGTGGCTGCGGTCAGTGTGCGAGTGGGTGACCACTCGGATGAGTCTGAGTAGGCATCGAGGGTGTGCGGTGTTGATCCTCGTTAAATTGTTCTACCGTGAAGTGCTCGACTTCGCGTGCAGGTCGTCGGGCTACCGAATGGGGGTGCCATCCCCTCTGCAGAGAATCAAAATTGTGATGGCATGTTTTCGGATCATCCTCAGGGATATTTCCCAGACCGTCGCCATTGGTCCATTGAGCAGCTCTAGTGCGACGTAAATGAACTACAACTAAGCCTCCGTACGGGTTACCATAAAAGAGAAATCCGTTTCGTTATAGTCCGAACGTAGCGACAACTACGGTTGCGGTGGGATTCCAACCCGCTATCTCCATGCAGTGATGCCACCGGCGACTAAAAATGTAAAAAGTAGTTGAAACTCAATTCACTTTTATTTATTTATTATCTCTTTACTTGTTTAATCGAAACTACTATTTCAAGTTTATAATTTTCAATTTATTCATATTTGAACTAGAAGCAGTGTTCATATTCATTTTCAATAGTAAATTGAAAAAAAAAAAAAGCTATAAAATGTTGCTAATTCTATTCCCTTTTAATGAAATTTTGAATTTTATAAGTCACCACTTTTTTTATTTTTATTTCTTTTCTTTGTAATCATACGTAGCAACCCTGTCGCTCTACAAAACCATTCATAAAAGCAACTCCATTGCCTGCTTACCTCATTGCTCAACCAAAACTGTTCTAAAATTCCAGATGAATGGGATATGGGCCGCTTCGCGGCTCAGGTGCCCAATAAAATCAAAACACTAGGACTAGTTCTACAAAACCACAGACTAAGGTAACCTAACAAAATCACTTTGATATAAAAAAAAAAGGAAGAAATGGTTAGTATTTACAATAAAAGTTATAATTAATTTTTTTTTTTAAGCTATAAAAGTTTTAAGTCCTACTCGAAAACAGCTTTTTCCTTTGACATTAAAAAGGAAAATTAAATTGGAAAAAAAAAACCCCTCAAAGAATGTTTGATTTTCGATATTTAAATTTTCTTTATATTTTTAAATATTACTCATATATTCAGCCCAATATCGGTACAAATTTGTCTCTGCTAGGAATTATTTTCCGAGTATTGAAATTGCAAAGGTAAAGCATTACAATTATCATGCACTTATGCAATTATTAATCTTATTATGTATGATGGTGGCCAAAATCATTTTAAATCAATTTCAGAAATCCACAAAATAAATATGAAACACAAATATTACTGCCACTTCAGATGTAAAAATAAAATTTTACCCACAATGCTTATAAGTTGGCAGTTGCGTATACTAAGCACTCGTTGAAGTGAAAATAAGATCATTACTCGAACAACAGAGTTTTTCTGTATGTTAAATCAACACAATGTTATTTATTTATATTTAGATATCTCTAAATATAAATATTTCGAGATATCTTTATATTTAGATAATCAAGTAATTGCCAGGGGTGAAACCGAGACGGAAAAGAAGAACGGCTGGTAGTAAAACCATTTCAGTTATAGCTAGTTTTCAGGAGGAGTTTACTTATTCTTTTTTTTTTTTTTAATTTATTCAACAGTATCTACTTTAACTTGAAAAGGAAGCATTTATATATATATATGATAAAATTAAAAAAGAAATCTTGATAGGTATAGATATTTTATTTTTCTCGAAAAAAATGCTAGAATGAAATAAATGTCTTTCGTTCCAGTTTTTGCTCTTTCCGTCTTGCTATGTAAGGGCGTTCAGCAGGGCCGGATTATACCTTTCGTAGGCCCTAGGCACAGAGCCGGATTATACCTTTCGTAGGCCCTAGGCATAGCCGTTTTTGCCCCCCCCATTCCTCCCCTCTTTCCCCGCTAAAATTTTCTTGCATATTTTTTTTTACATTTTTATTAATATGGGTTTTAATTTACGAATTTGTTTATCTAACTTTATCTGCAATACCGACATACTGCCGATATTGCAGTTGATATCGATAATACCATTTTTGGTGAAAATTTACTCTTCCGATTTAGAGGAAAACTTTGTAGATGAATTTTTACTATTTTCAAATTTGTATGAGCATAAATCTGCACAAGAAATGTTGAAGGCTCAAATTAAAGATAAACTTGTGAATACTTTTCCTAACGTTCATATTACATTAAGAATATATTTGTCGATTCTTGGATCAAATGCAGAAGGAGAAAGATCTTTCTCCAGATTAAAATTTATAAAAAATTATTTGCGTTCAACAATGAATCAAGATCGTTTGGCATCTCTCGCACTTATGTCTATTGAATGCGACATTTTGCGTAGTTTGGAATTCGACAGCATAATACACGATTTCGTTGAATCCAAAAATCGCAAAAAAGTAATATATTAGATCATAAGATTCTGCAAAATAATTTATTACCGAAAAATATTATATTTTTATTTGTATCTTCATAATTTTGTGCAAAATACACTTGTTGTTTTTAAAGCTAAATTATTTTGGTCAATAAATTTTTTTCTCCCAAGTTTTTCGTAGGCCCCTGAATTTCGTAGGCCCTAGGCACGTGCCTAGTGTGCCTATAGGATAATCCGGCCGTGGCGTTCAGCCATGGTAAATGCAACCAAACAATCACCAAAATGGCTGAATAAACCAATTACCAATTATTTTAAAACTGTATTATGAAGAATCAACTGGTTTGAAATATTATAACAGTTTAAGAAACCAACATAATATTATTTATAAATTTATTTTTCGATATTAAGAGAATCAAATTAAACAATTAGAACCAAGAAATTAGTTGCAAGATGGAGTAAAACGAACTTATTAACGGTACAGAAACCGT
The DNA here is from genome assembly GCF_982258835.1 of Parasteatoda tepidariorum. Taxonomy (NCBI): domain Eukaryota; kingdom Metazoa; phylum Arthropoda; class Arachnida; order Araneae; family Theridiidae; genus Parasteatoda; species Parasteatoda tepidariorum. Next base: position 38,143,284 of record NC_141757.1, on the reverse strand, counting down.
TAATGCAACATTACCTACGGGAAATGTGACAAACACTCGTTTCCGCACTTTAACCCTTTCGCGTCGACTGTCACAAATACGTGCCAGCATAAAACCGTATCAATCAGGGTAAAAAGATAAAACTGCTAATCAAAGTAATTCTTTAGCAGTTCATTTGTGGGTGGAGTTATAATTGTTTGATTTATTTAATTCACCATTACTTTGTTCAAAATAAAACTAGTTATACTTTGAATTAACATTGATTATATATATGATTAAACTAACAATAATTAAAGTAAAAGCAAAGTTAGTTTGTCAAATTAGCAAAGACTACATTTAAGTTACCGTTTTTTATTTAATTACAACTTGATTCTGATTTTGTACGAATGCTTTTCTGAATCACCCGTCCCCAACGGGTTAATGCTAAAAAAGCGAAGGAAAAAAAACCCTCATTATTACAATTCTTTCACTGAAAAAATAAATTTCTACCATTAATCTTTCAATCTTAGATTTACGAAAATAAAAACATTCATCTATTTAAGGATTTTATTGATAGTGAAGAAGACTTAAATTTACGGTAACTGTCATGAAAGGGACATTTTGCCTTGAACAACATTGTTGATAAGCAGCTCTTAATAAATATTTCTCAAATTTTACTGTCAAAGCCATCTACAAATGGCACTCTTTAAAATCACAATTCTGTTTGCTTGAAATGTCAGATGTGCCGGAAGATTTTGGGAAACTTCATCAAAATACGTTTTCGTCCACCTAATTACAGCACGGCTTGATTAATTGCATCTCTTAAAGACAGCATGGAAAGTAACTCCGCCTTCTTCACAAAATTTTGCTAATGACGTTTTTAGAACAAATCTGTGAAAGTCACATCCACAATGAGTTCAGAACAATATATACTTTATAGAATCGCATTGAAATGAAAAATGAATAAAATCATGGCTGCAAGCTTTTAAGCTTTATACTGAATACTTATGATCAAATTGTAGAAATCAGTATTTTAATTCATGAGGCGCATGGGTTCCTGTATACTTTTTCAAAAAAGTTGAAAACTGGTGAAACAATCATCTCATTTTTTTTAAAATTTTATCTTGAGAGGGTAATTAGCTCCAAGAAATATGAAATAATGGTAAAAAGTTAATTCTTTAATATTCAATTCCTCAATTTGAACGATTCATTCGTAATTACCTCCAGATAGTACCATTATAAAGAATATATTTTAAGACCGAAGATTTTTGGAGCACTTACTTTTAATAATAAACTAAAGGAAATGAGTTATAAATTCTCTAGTTTTAAACTCCTTTGAGTATTTATTGTTATTTATGGGTCACGCATCTTTTGGTGCTCGTTCTGCGTCCTACATCGGACAAAATAAGGCATTTTTGTAAATAATGATTGTAAAATTCATGTTTCTTTCTTACACAGCTGCAATTTTTATTTTATATTAAAGTTATAGCCAACATCAACTTAGTTGAAGCCCAGATCCTTTCACCGGGATAGCCTGGTCGGAAGAGCTGGACTCCGTGAGATCGGGAGCTCGAATCCAGCCGGCCGAAGACTCCCCTTGTAGTAAATGGTGACTGGTGCACGTTAAGTCTGTCTGGTCACAAAGTCTTCCATGTTCCCATAGCAAATTATACCCCTAGGGGTGCTGAATTGGAGAGTGATCGTTCTTGGGTTCAGGTCAAAATTACGAACTGTGGATGAATGAATGGATATATGAATGAGTCCGTCCTATAAACGGATGTGACGTATAGGTGTGGCAAAAATTGAATTCTTTGCCATAAATGGCGCCACTGGAAAACAAGAAAAATTGCACCTCCTGCCTTAATGGCCTACGACAGCAACAACAATAGATCCTCTACCACTTCCTCATAAAGATACTTTTTACATCGCTACAACATTTTGTGTTTTCCTAATACCAGAGCGGATGGAGCTAGTATTTCATTTTTAATTTAAATTTTATTACTGAAATAATAAAAACTTCAAGCATTTTAAGGACCTGATAAACATGCAATATTGAGCCATGATTGCCGAATTGATAGAGCGCTCGCTTACCAATGAGGTGGAATAGGTTCGCCTGCCAGCAATGGCTGGTCGATACGAATTCAGCATCCGGCTTGCATCGACCACAGTGCGGACGTAGAATACCCTAAGTCAGTGTTTCCCAACGTGGGGCCCACGCCCCACTGGGGGGCATTTTGATTGTTAAGGGGGGGCAATTCGAAAATTGACTCGACACGAGTTTAACCCTTTTGCTCCGGGCCATTTAAATGCAATGCTAGATTTCGGTGCCAAAATTGAAAGAAAAATAATAATAAATAAAAAATAAATAATTGAGGCCGATAAATGTTACATGACTTAGCGATTTTTTAGGCGACGAACCTGAAATGAAGTATCTGTTAACAGTCGATGGTAAAGCATTTGTGAGTTATTTAGCCGGTATTTTTGAGAAACTGAATATATTAAATAAGCAACTTCAAGGAACAAATGAAACTCTGTTTGATGCAAAAGCGAAGATATTTGGCTTCATTACCCTTATTGAGTTATGTCAGAAATATATTAACAACAAAAACTTTGAGCAGTTTCATTGGCTCCAAAGATGTGAAGTAAATGATACAGCTTTACTTATTATTGTCGATCATCTGAAAATTCTTTCGGCTGATTTAAAAGAAACATTTTCTGATTTAAAACAAATTGATTTTCCGACACGGATGATGCAGTCAATGTTAGTGGATTTGTCTGATATATCAAATATGCAGTATCAAGAAGAACTCGCAGAAATGCAAAATGATGAGTCACTTAAAATTTTATTTTATATAAAAGGAGTGATGGCATGGCTTTGTGAGGAAACAGAAATCAAATACCCAAATGTGCAAGAAAACTATTGTTACAGTTTACATTTACATATTTAGCTGAATGTGGATTTAGTTTTGTAAATGATTTACTGGTAAAAATAAGAAATCGCCTGGATGTAATACAACGGGGAGACTTGAGACTGAAGCTAGCTAAATTGGAGCATAAAATCTCTGTGCATCAAGCATTCAGCGCAAGAATCTCAATAAATTAAAATATTAAATTATTATAGAAAAATCTTAAAATTATTTCGAATTTGATTATATCAAAATTATTTCGATTTTCAATTTATTTCTTCATTATATGTTTTGAAAATTTACTTACTGTGTTTCGTTAACAATTTCCTAGTGATTTTTTCCTAAAACCTCTATTTTAAGCTACTTAAGTGAACAATTCAATTTTTTAATATTAAAATTTATGGATATGTTACATAGGGGGCATAAGAATTTTAGAAAGGATTAGGTGGGGCATGGCACAAAAAAGGTTGGGAAACACTGAACTAAGTGATAGACGGGTCATGGGTTAGAGTACCCTTGCCGTCGGGCCAGCTGTGGGAGGGTTTTGTGTTTTTTTCCCTCCATGTAACGTAAATGCGGGTTAGTTCCATGAAAATGTCCTCCACGAAGGTAAATTTCTCCCACTACTTGATCCAAGAGTTCCCTTGTCTTCTGGATTGCGTTCAAAATTACAAGGCTACAGAGCTTAACATTGGAAGTCGTAAACTCGAAACTGGGTCGGCTGTTTAACGACGGTTGTAAAATAAAAAATGCAATATTGTTTTGAAATGCTGGTAGAATTAAATCAATTTATTAATTTAGTACCACAGCAAAAAACTTTAAAAGCCACAATATAATATTAAATGTCCTTAAAAAGTTGAGATTAAATTAAAGAAGCTATTGCCCAACTGCGACTTATCATTTTGAACCAGAATTTTTATTTTCCTTGTGACATCGAAATTTATGTTAGAAGATTTTATTTTCCCATTCGATTTAAACTTTGCTTCCTAGTGTGATCATTACGTACGCTAGTCGGAAATCACTATTTCATTTCTTACTTGCTCGCTAATGAAATAAACTGTCCACTAAAGTTAAACGGAAAAATCTATTTTTCATAACTGCACGATTTTCATGACTGTAAAATATAAAGTCCTTCGTTAATGAATTAATAAAGAATACATACGCAGTTAAAATTACGGAAGAGTAGCCGGCAGCATTTTGTATCCAATTAACCGTAAAGTTTACTGTAAAGGAAACTTTACAGTTAATTGAAAGTTTTTATCTTTAAGGTTTTGGAACCATTTATAACTGGTAAGGTTAAAAACCCATAAAAAGAAACTTAAAGTTTGGAAAAAAGAAACTTAACTGGACATTGGGGCTATGATTTTTGTTAGGTAATGGGCATTAGAGTTAGGTTGTGATTGAGGTATGTTTTATGTGGTTTTTCTGGTTGTTTCACTTATCGTCAGAGATCAGAAATACTAAGACTTTTTTGTGTTAAGCAGCTTGATGATGCTGCCATCTATGAATGAATGAGAGTATCGTATTTTTAAAGTCCATGGTCAGAAATTGGGGAGTGTGGGTCACTGGGAACTCCTCATGAGTTGGAGGGAATGGAGGAAATAATGTGATGCCTACGGTGGGGATCGAACCCTCTTTTTGTCGGTCATAAGATTAACAGATTAGTCCTCTCAGCTATAATATTATCGGATGCAAGGAATTAAGTCGCTTAGTTGGTGCTGTAAAATTCTGGTTGTTTAACCATATTAGGTGAAAGCAGTTATCAAACGGTTTTTCTCACAGTTAACAGTTTGAATACCATTTTATTTACAGTTGTTAGAAAGTTTTGTTTAAATACGGTAAAATAACAGTTAAAAAAAAATTTATTTAATGATTTTTTGGAAAAATTTCTGTCAGTGTAATCTAAGCAATACATAAACTAATTGATTTCCGAAAAATGTCATATTTTAAATCTTGAATCAGTGGTTTGATCGTTTTATTGTTCATTAGTAAACTATTCATACGAATAACTTGAAAAGAGAAAGAAAGCTTCGTCTTGCTACAAACAATGACAAATGAGCTCTATCAAAAGAATAATTTATTTGCTGAGTTTTTGATACGGGATACTGGTCAAATAAATTCTTATTCCTACAAATTTATTTTTATCCCCATTTTCTGTTCAAGTGTCAAATTTCATAAATAGGAATGAAAAAGCACAACAAAACAAGTAAATTTATTGGCTCTAGCTTGAAGTGAAAAAAAAAATTTTTTTTAACAAATTATCTTTCTATTTTATTTTTCTCTGAGGACATGATTTTTGATAAAAAATCGAGGTTTTACCGTGTGGCTTAGTTTCAAATAATCCGAGCCTTTTATTTTAAAATATTTTCAGAAAGATATATTATACTTATCAAATTATTATACACACGTAGATAGTTCTTTTTTCATGAAGATCTGTATCCCAATAAATTGTGGCCAGTGTAATGCAATTTAATTTTTAAATTAATATTTAATTAAGATGTCAAGTACTTGAATACATTTGAACTATTTATTAATTTTAAATATTTAGTTTACAACCCAATTTAACATGGTGTCGACAGATTGAAATTTTAAAAAAATTAAAGCCAAATTAGTTTAAGAAAGTGTGGTAATAAAAAAGTGTGGCTCTTGTGAAATATTTAAGTTTGATCAATTGATACGTGGTTAATTATCAGTTATTTTGTAGTTTATATATGCAACATTTCAATAAAATCGAACAAAACAAAATTTTAAGTAACTTTAAGACGCTGGCAACGTGTATAATTTATATTTGCTTGCATTTTTCAAATTTAAATATGTGTAGAATTGTTAATCTAGATCAATAAATATATTTTGCTCACACTATGATAAAAAAAGAAATAATTTCTCTCGACAAATTTGCAACAGTTGTTTCGCAAGCAGTCCCGATCTACAAAGAAATATATAAAGAGTTTTTCCTCTAATTCTAGAGCATCTAAAAAGACAACACAATGTTTTTTCAAAGAAAGGCTTAAGGGTAACACTTTCCGAACAAATATGCACAGCGCCACGCTGTGGTAACATGCTGATTGAAGAATTAATGTATCATTTTCTTTTATTATTATTTATTGAATTTATAAAATATTTTTAATCATTATGTTTATTTATTTAATTATGCAAATTTCTTGGAAATGTTGTCTTTAATGATGTCAAGTATTAATAAAGTCAAAGCACCTTCAGTAACGATGTGGTTTAACTATTTTAGCTCCTCTTTTTTTTAAATTAATTTTCAATAATGCATATTAATATTCCCTGCATTAATTCTTTTAAATAATAGAATAATAAGTACGGATAAGTGTTATATTCTGTAATTACTGCATAAATGCTTTTCGATTAATTATCAATGTAGCTTTTTCTGTTCTTTGTTGACGACAGAATTTATCAAATACTAGAAACAAATAAACTGAAGAAAATAAAAGAGTAACAGATACATTGTCTATACTGCCAATCCAAATCTATATTTTCATCAGATTATTGCGGTTTTTCATAAAAATGGAGTGGAAATCATTGGATGTATCGGTCGAATAATTCCTGAAAAATCTAATTTTGAAAAAATTTAATTTTCCAGGAATTATTCGACCGATTTCTTTCTTTTTTTTTTTTTGTCGCAGTGTACATGTGATGGAGAGCTGCATCAATCGATGATGATATATTGAAAGAGGTTCAGAAAAATAAAGTTCCAAGCTGTAGTTAGCTAACATCAATGAAGCTGTGGCAAAGGTGACAGAAGAACAGGGAAACGCAGGTATCGCAAATCATTGTCCTAGTTTGGGAACAATTTATTTCTTTTTTTAAAAAAAGTACTGGTGTGAAAATTATGTCGTAATTAGTTTTTATCTGAGAACGCTTGTTCACATTGATGCATGAAGTTTTTCTTTTTTTTTCTTTCATTTTCTATATATAATGAAATGTAGAGTTTGTGTGTGTTTATTTATGCATCGCAGTAATCACTGTAATTCTAAACTAAATTTATTCAATATAAAAATCTAAGGAAGAAGTTGAAACTTTGTTACACTTTAAAGTTCGGCAAAAACCGGCGAAATCACAATCACAGAAGAACGAAAGCATTTTAACAGGGGCTTCTAAGCCGTACATTGCAATGGGCACACAAGCCTGCATGTTTATGAAAAAAGATACAATTAAAAAAAGACGCAAGGGAATTTATATTATTGATATGTTACGGTGAAGAGCAAATTGATTGCATTATAAAACAAGGCAGCTTTGCGGCCTAGGTGCCCAATAGCCAATGCATACTAGGACTACTACTAGGCAATATGTTAGACATTAACATTAATAAGTATCATAATTTTTTTAAGATTATTTATTGAAGACAGTGTTTTTAAACTAAAATTAGCTCCATTTTGATTTTACTAGCTTTTTTATGAGTAACTACAGATTAAAATTAGCTCCATTTTGAATTTAGTTGCTTTTTATTGTAAGTAACTAAAGACTTAAGTTTTAAGACGTGTCCACGCTAACACGGGTCGTGGGGCAAGTGTGAGCAAAAACTATTGTTAAAAAACTATGCTAAAAAATTAGCACATCTATCATTAAAAATAAAGATAATTGTTAAAATTTTAATTTTAAAAATACAAGCTATGTTCAGAATAATGATTAATAGCTTTTTTGGGAAATTCGTAGAAATTGTCCACATTAGCTCCCTTAATTAAAAAAAAATAACCTTTGAATATACGAGATACACAGTTATATACAAATTATTTTAATTCCCTTAGCACTTTGAATGCCACGCTAATTTTACGTGGCTTGCTCGTCTGGCCAAACAGTAAATAACAACAAACTGAATTTGCAAATATTAGACAGATTTTGCCAGTTTTTAAAAGGTCTAGCATGACATATATGATAAAAGTGATGAATTATATAAATCTACCAATTGTTCAGAAATAGTGGTGGATAAAAATCTACTAAATTGAATTTATTAAACCAAGAATCACAATTAATAAACTACCAATTGAAAATATTTATTCGCTGTCCGGAGCAAGTTGGCATCTCTGTGTATATAAATAAAACTATTTTTGTGTGTTCGATATTGCATTAATTTCTTTAAACCATTTTAGTAACGATAATAATATAAAAAAAATTAAAAATTTACTCGAATTATGTGTTTCTAATAATCTTGGCTTCGCCGGTCACCGGTGACCCCCGTGGTACAACGAACAAACTCATTCCCGGTCACCGGTGAGCCCCATGGCATTCAACGTGTTAAACAGCTCTAGAGAATAATGAAATATTTAAAAAGTGAAATTAACATTTTAAAAGACCCAAACTTTCAACCGCTGTCGTGATTAGATTAATGGGACCATATTTCTCAGATTACGATTATCCCCATATTATGTGGGTGAACAATTTAAATCGGTAAAAAAAAATATTTACTTAAAAAAAAGCACGTTTAGTGTCCTAAAATATCATCTGCTCAAATTAATTCACGAATTTACGGTGAGACTCTGGAACTATTAAGATTGCATAATAATCTTGAGCGTGAAAATTCGATCATAACATTAAAAATTAATTTTTTTTTCTAACACTGGTTTGAATTTTAAATCTGACACCCCACTAAAGTCTTGTGAGGATAAAATATTTATGCATAAAGTATAGCTCTTCATCAGAGAAATATGTAGTAATTTTGCATTAGACATAGTCCCTTTTTTAAAGATATAGATAACTGATAAATAGATATGGACACCCAAGATGCCGTTTTTAATTTTCATTAACTTTACAATCCTACTATACTCTTTGGTTAAATTTATAAGCAGTTTAGCATGTATGCCTTAATGAGCAATTAATTGAAATCGATTAAACTTCAGATAATCATTAGCAAAATTCGTTAATGACCGAGTCATCTTTTTTTTTCTTCCTTCACGTCTCGTATACTGTTAACTTTTTTCGAAGTTTTTTCCTCCTCAAATCATCAATTCTTCATTAAAAGCAGTCACGAGACAGTAAGAATAAAACTGAAATTGACGTCACCTTTTGTTTTTTGTTTCAAAGACTGTTACAAATGCTATGAACCATGTTCAAAAACTGAAAAAAAGATTCTTTCAACAAAATGAACTAATAAAAACATATCTTTTATCGCTTAGAGCAAAAAAGTATCATAAAATGATCAATGACTCATAAAAAACATCGTGTATCATAAGAATTATATATTTTTCATATGCTCCGCTTTCATCGTTATACTGTTAATAATTAAGTATTAAATAATAATTTGCATCTACAAATTTTTGATTTCGATTAACACTGCAACTTGTTACAATTTCAATTATTTTGCATTACTATAATATTCATTGTTTCATTTTGAAATGTATCACGAAATTCAGCCAGATTTAAATTTTTGCAACATACGTGTAATAAAATGTTTACGAACAAAAAGAATACGACAGCGAATCAGTTCAGGGTTATTAAAAAATGAAGTATTACACGAGAGAGAACACGCTTTCTCGGTTGAACAATATTTTTAGCATTGTTAATTTATTCCCATGCCGTGAAATTTCCTGTTTTGGGGATCATAATTAGTCGTCTTAAATTTCAATAAGGCTTATGTCACAAGCCCTGGGTTCTCGATGGCCCACAAAAAATAATAAGGTTGTAGATAATGAATTATTTAAACAAATTGAAACTTACCTGGTTTAGATACCACTAAAATGTAAATAATTTCTCCCTCGTCGATGATAGATGTATTTGACTGACTAAAGTATTGTGATGATCAAGAGCTTTTCATAATAACGTTTGTAAAAAAATAAGAAATGCATTTTGCCATATAAATTTCGGTAGCATAATAATTTTTTGACAAACCAGTGCTAGCTAGACCTGAAAATTTGAATTTTCAGTTAGTAGTTTGCGGCCGGTAACCTCTAATAACTTTTTCTTTTCAATGCACACCTGTGTTAACTTCCGTCAATTCCGTCATATACAGGGCGATTTTGTTATCATCTCTTTCAGGGGCACCATATTAGTTGGGCCTACGTCACTCCCTCAGTGAGGACAGATAGTACAGAGAAGGAAAGAACATCCATGCCTTGCCCGGGATTCGAACCCAGAACATTTCTGATTCAAGGACAGTACCCTGCCCCCTACACAGGCTGGTCGGAGCTCTAATAACTGAGTAGTCACCTTTTCCTCACACCTAATAAGTCGGTGACCTATATCGATTGGTCATTTTCATTTAAAAGCCACATTTCACAAACTTTTATTTTTTGCTTCGATAAAATCATTTTCGAAATTATATACAGCTATAAAAAGCTAATTCGACTATAAAAATAATATAAATTTGTGACAAAATTTAAAATACTTTATTTAAAAGTCTCTGGGGTGACCAAATACATATAATGTATACATTACACTACTTTGAAATATTTAAATTGTTTAAAAACTCTCCTTCCACATGAATCTTTCCACCACCAATTGATGGATTCTTTAGGATCAGAATTTTGAATGGAGGGAGATATTGGACATTTTAATGAAAATTAGTTTTTCCAGAGCATTGATGTACTTTTATCATTAAACGATCATCAATAAATAAATAAATGCGCGGTTATTTTCATGTCTAGTGTTAGCCCTTCAAGCCACCCACACTTTAAATCGAGCAATTTATCAACGAAATTCAGCAAAATTTAGGCTAAATGACCATTGAAATTTTCGCCAAAAGATCGCTTATACTTCAGCGAAATTTATAGAATCCATTTAACAAATATGCTAATTACGCAAAACCTAGAACTGTATGCACAAATAAAAAACTCACAATTTTGAATTATAAACTTGTGTTTTCTATCAAAATTACTCCATACTTGAATTGAAGTTTCGAAAACCCTGTTTTCACTACTCGAAACTATTGCCCGTTATTCTTTTAAATCTCTACGACACATTCGCGACAATGCTACTTAACCTGCCGAAAAGTTTGAAGAAATGTTAACTAATTTATTCAAAAAAGGACGTCTAAGACCAAAAACAAGGTTTTAAAAAACACAAATTTCTGATTTATAAATTTGAATAGTTTTAAAAAACTATAAATTTTACTGAAGAGAAACAAGATTTTAAATATAAGAAGTTTTTTTTTAAAAAAAAATAATTTGCGCTTCAAAATCATTTTTAAAGAGAATAAATAGTAGCGACAATTTATGTTTGTCATTTTGTATTGACATTTTTATCAATAGTTTTTAAAGATATAATAACAATTATATTATAAGTTTTATGTTAGTTTAATCAAAAATTAAATTTTTATCCTAAGAAAATAATTTTTTTTAATATTCTCTTCATTAATTTACTGATCGTAGCTCAGTTTTTTTTAATTAATTTTCCTGAAAATTGGAGAAAGAAATATTTTATGTAACAATTTAAAAGGTTAAAGATTTGCTTGCTAGCTCTGTCGCAACGTTTGACAATAAGTTTGTTGAAATAATCATTATATAACTTCTCATTACGGAGTGCTTAAATGCTTGGAATAAAATAGCATAAGTACTACACATTCTTGTTTCGGGTAAAAAAATAAATAACAATTCAGAAAATATTTGAATGAGGTTTTTAAGCGGATATTAGTTATTTTTCACGTCACTGATCTCAAAACTGCAATTAGTTTCCGTCTTCATACTACAGTTTTTATGAAATTTAATAATATATTCCTAACAATGAATTTTTTAAAATTCACTCGTGTGAATACTAAGTGCCCCCCTTCTCGGCTGCGTAGGGAGTATTAGGAAAAAATCGATACTACATTTCAGTTCATGATGCGACACGTTAAAGTCATATATTTTTTGTCTGAAGTTTTATTTTCAAATGAGCAGATAAGTGTATATGTAGATATATAAACCTATACATTCTTTATAAACTTGTACATTCATACAAAAAAATAAAAATTATCATTTTGAAAAAACACTGTAGCTTTCCGACCAAAACCAATTTCAGATTTGAAATCCCCATACCTGAATTAGGATAAGCCAAATACTTGTGTAAATGTTACAAAAAATTAGTTCCCCAGAGTAATCAATCAGCCGACATTAACACTAGATTGTTCAAGGAAGTCATTTTGACTGCTTTCTTTATTTGGAAAAAATTTACAAATAATAATGCATAATTTTTTTTTCTAAGTGAAGTAAATTTTTTTATTGTTAATATTTACTAATAACTTGTTATATAACCGTAAATGATATAAAAAATATTAAAAATTAATTAAATAAATTTCTTTTCACAATGCAGTCAATCTGACTGCTTTTGGGCAATATAGGTATAAACTAAGCTTCAGTCTTTCTACTGTTAATGTATTTTGTGCAATCAAACACACAACTGAAAGATAAATGCTGACACAATTAAAAGCGTTGAAATAATTCCATTTTTTTATTATTTGTTGCTCTTTCCTGAGACTTCACGTTATTAGATTAAGCGAACTAAGATTTTCGAAAGTCAAACTAAACTCAGTATCTTTCAGCATCGAAAATGATCTTATTGATCGTAGCCAATCATGTTAGTCAAAATTTACCCCAATCAAAAAAATTTTTCCAGACGATTTTGTGCTTTAATACTTAATTTAATTTTTTCAATAGCAGTTACTGTTGATTTTACATAGTTAGGTTTACAGTAGAAACACGTTTTAAAACCAGATCTATAAACAGAATAAATACGTGGTTTGAGATACTTTTAAACCTTTTAGGGCGTTTCCATTTGAGGAAGTAGTAGAAAATCTTCCCAATTTAGACGATGGAGGTTTAAAGGTTTATTATTCTTTCAGGTTTTAGACGTTGAATGTAAGAAATAGCGTAATAGGCTCAAAAAATGAGATTTTTCTCAGTTAAAAAATGGATTTAAGTTGACGATCAGAGACAAATAAAATTTTTCCTTATTCAATAAATCAATTTATTATGAAACACAAATTTCGCCTTAACTTTGGGTTATTATTAATAGGCTTATTACAACAAAAATAAGTTAGGTTGTTGTTGTTGTAGTTCATTCACGTCGCACTAGAGCTGCACAATGGGCTATTGGCGACGGTCTGGGAAATATCCCTGAGGATGATCCGAAAACATGCCATCACAATTTCGATCTTCTGCAGAGGCGATGGCACCCCCGCTTCGGTAGCCCGACGACTTGCACGCGGAGCACTTTACGGTAGAACAAATTAAAGAGGACCAATACCGCACACCCTCGGTCCCAGCTCAGACCAATCCAAGTGGTCACCCACCCGCACACTGATCGCAGCCAGTGATGATCAGTCCACTCCTATTGAATGTAAATAATAATAAAGGATTTAAGAAAAAAAATTCGTTTGTTGCAATTAATATCAGAAAGGGGGGAAATAGGGGGAAACAGTGTATTTAATGTAATTCCAAATTTGGCTAAAAAATTTGAAAGGGAAACAGAACGCCGGGCTTTCCGTTCATCATGTGGCAAAATTTGGAACTATTGGAACTCGATGACTTTCTTATTTCCGAAATCTTTTTATTTTTTTTTCTATCAAAATTAATATTTTTTTTAAAAATAGATCATTTATTTAATGGATATCCCGTTAATGTGCATTTGCGAGTAATTTTATCCAATAGTTTTCGAACAAGGCTCAATTAGTTTTTATAATTTTTGGATTACCCTGAATAAGTTAATTGGTTCACCATAATTGTTCGTTTTTCAGCTCTGAGTTAAAATTTGGCGATAAATTATGTTGAATTTTTGTTTGTGTGACTTTTATAAGAAGATTCAATTCAATTTATATAGAGATTCAAATCAATTAAGTACCTCTTCCTTAGAGTAGAATCTATATTTGCTGATAAGTTCATGGATTTTCCAACAGGCTTCAAAACCCAAACATTCCACTTCCATTTAGTTTCTAATTCTCGATTCCCGGAGAGATTTTGGACAACCTCTTTATTCTAAATTTCCCTACACAGATCAATTTGTCCCCTAGTGTTCGGAATCTTCAGCAATCAATCTCTTGCTAGCGACCCTGGACGTCTCATTTTATGTATTAAACGCGAGCAAAAGAATATGGGGGGCCTGCGCTGATTGGACTTATGGAAAGTGAAAACGCGAAAGAAATGGAGGGGAAAAAATTCCTTTTTTCACTTCTGTTTCCCAGCAAGAATGAAAATAATCTTTTTCTTTTCTGAAGAAGAATAAAAAAAAAAAAACTGTCTTTTTCGGTAGCTACGGTACCTAAAGCAAAAGAGAAATAAACCTCTGGTTTGGCGACGAGTTTCTTTGGCATGGCGCGCATGGAGTTCCTTTTCTTATGGAAGTTTCTTTTTTACAATCCAGTATAGAGCATGAATCGAAGCTAGCTGCTAAAGGAAAAATAAGAAATCTTAAGAAGTTGAGTCGATTTATTTTCTGGTTTAGAAATGCAAGAGGTGACAGAGATTTTCGCTTTTTTGTCCACTGAAATAAGGAAGAAAAAAATAGGAATAATTCTGGACGTTAGCCAGAAAAAGGGAGCTGTTTTCTGTAGCAAAGAACTTCCGTGGGGACAGAATCAAATTGAAAACTTAATTTGAAACCTTTAGTCTACAATTTAAATTGCGTTTCAAGAATTTCATATTTTAGAAAAGTTATACATATATATATATATATATATTTAGTAAAGTTAAATAAAAATTTGAATCGTGTTGTCTCAAGTGAGTAATATTCATGCTTCTAACTTCTTTTTTTTTTTTAAATGTGCGATAAAATTAGTTAAAAGGACGAAAGACTTATTAAACATGTGATAATGCTGATGAAAGTAAATTGATTAAGATTTATTCAAGACAAAAGATGCGATCGAGATATGTTAAACATGAGGCCCGACTTGGTCAATCACGTCCCACAGGCACTCTAATATAAGTGAGTTTATCACGAATTTATTTATGTTATAAGACGTGTCAATCCTGTATCGCAGTGTTCCCCAACCCCCGGTCCGCGGACCGGTACCGGTCCGTGGATCAAATGGTACCGGGTCGGCCATTTCATTGAAACTGAATTTAAATTCCTAGGCTTAAACCCCAAATTAAAAATATTTGTGTTCCATTAAAATTTTATTTATTTAAAAAAGCGGACCCCCGAAAGTAGTGACATAAATATTTTAACGTTTTAAAAAGTAAAAAAAAAAAAGAAAAGAAAACCACCGCAACTATTTTGTTTTTCGATTAGTTTTGATTTTAAAAGAGTCAATCATTATAACTGTAAATATCATAAATAAAACACGAAAGCGAGGCGCGAAATATACATAGGAACTAATGAAGAACTTCGTCATCTCTCGCGATCGTGACTCATTGATTTATCGTTCTAGTAAGTTAAAATGTTAAATCATTTTATATTTATTTTTTGGTGTAACAGTATTTTACTTTAAAGGCATGTTTAAATACAATTAAATTAAAATTAATAAATCAAAATAATCTAAAATATAAACTATCAACGCACCCCCCCCCCTTCCCAGCTGGCCGTGGCAAAATTATCAAACATTGACAGGTCCGCGGTGATAAAAAGGTTGGGGAACACTGCTGTATCGTACCGATTATTCAGTCCTTTATTATGTAACCGGTGTTAAACGCAATTTCGAGCTTACGAATATCAATGTCCAAAGTCTTGTTATTTTGAACTCAATCCAGAAGACAAGGGAACTCCTTCATCTAGCATTGCGACAAACTAGCCTTGGTGGGGAACTTTTTGAGGGAACTAAACAGCTTTTGTGCAGCATAGAGAAGAAAACTACAAAAACTTTCCGTGGTTAGCTCGACGGCAAGAGGATTCTAACCCGTTATCCGTCAACCATTGATGATATTTTGTGTCAGCACTGTAGTCGATTCAGGAGCAGAATTCTTATCAACCATCCACCGTTCAGATAGGAACTGTGCCGTCTCATTGCGAGACCCTGATCACAAAAAGATACTATTAATATTATACTATTAATAAAATACTATTAATAAGATACTATTAATATTTCATTACTGCACTAAAAACATTATTAATATTATAACTTTTTATATGCTAGCTATGTATCTACGTCATCTAAACTTAAAAATGCAAGAATCTCAATTTTGAATAAAAGTGGAGATGACTAGTTTTCGGACTCATCGGTTCAACTGTTCTTCCTTCAGTTTTTCTTTCTTTAGTGTTTATTTAATTCCTTTTTTTTTGAAGCTTTTAGTTTATTAATTTTTATTTCTGTGAGTGAGGGGATGAATTTTGATTCGACTGTTATTACTACTTTCCTAGATTGTGACTTGATCACTTTTTAAATTGCTATTAGGTTTACCAGAAATTTCTGTCGGAGAAATTTACACGCCTTTTTTCACAGTAGTGCATAAAGTTCCTTTATAAAAGCAGGTGGTATGGACTATTTACCTTTTAATGTACAATGGTAATGCTCTAGTTTAAAGAGACACAGCATTTAGGGCGCAAAAGAGCATGTGCATACAACTTGTGCTTCAAACTTGTATCTGACTGAACTAAGCGATACATTTCATGTATACACGTCAGGGTAAATTGCCTACCGCTTTTTTTAATTAAAGCACTTTTGTATCCTCGTATGATTGGGCGTGTTCTGTCGGGGACATAATTTTCAGGTAGACCGAAATTGGACTGAAATTTTGACTAAAATTAAAATCCTTCCCAAAAACGAATAAAAAAATTTAAAAAATTATAATTTAACTAATTTATCGTTCTTTACTTTGCTTCGAAAAAATTTTTTAAAATTTAGGAGATAAATAAAATTTAAAAAAAAAACTAATAAAAACAACCTGAAATTATTTTTCACTTATCAAAATCACCTCATCAAAATCATCTGAATGAGTGTCAAAAGTAATTTTTGCTGCGATCTCGCATTTTTTTATTTATTTTATTTATTATTTTTTTTTGTATTGATATGTACTCTTTAAGAATAGCATCAGAACCACAAAGCACAACGAGATACTTTTTTAACCTCTAAAATTGGTAATAATTTGTTTTGTACAGACAAATTTCTGCGAAAAATTGGAGGACAACCATACGTTTTAATCGAACGGAGTTTTTAATCATCATAGTTGTTTTGGAAAAAAAAACTTAAATAACATTTGATTTTTCCTTCTCGTCCGATAGATTGTTTTGCTCATTTAAATCAAGAAAATATGTTGCTACTACTACGTATTTTTTGATGAAGGACTTGTGCTTTTAAATTCATTGTAAACGAATTACTCTTAAATAGTTTATAAAGCTTCAGATATCCGTACCAAAGTTCTAAAAGTGGTAGCAAAACTACTCCGTTTTCAAATGAAATTATCTATTCGTGATTACCACAAACATAAATGATTCAATATATGAATCAGTACTACAATCAATGTATCAATATATTCAATATATCAATCAGTACTATCATCAATGTATCAATAAATTGAATATATCAATCTGTACTACAATCAATGTATCAATATATTCAGTATATCAATCAGAACAGCAACCAATTTATCAATATATCAATATGTACTACAATCAATGTAACAATACATTCAATATATCAATATATTCAATATATCAATCAGTACTACAATCAATGTATCAATATATTCAATATATCAATCAGTACTATCATCAATGCATCAATATATTCAATATATCAATCTGTACTACAATCAGTGTATCAATATATTCAGTATATCAATCAGTACTACAGTCAAGGTATCAATATATTCAATATATCAATCTGTACTACAATCAATGTATCAAAATATTCAATATATCAATCAGTACTACAATCAATGTATCAATATGTTGAATATATCAATCAGTAGTACAATCAATGTATCAATATATCAATCAGTACTACAATCGTTCCTTGTAAATATTTTTTAAAATTTAAGTTGTTACTATAGTAACAAATTTGTTCCAACTTTCATGATATCTTAAATATCACTTTTTGAAAAATTTTAATCCATAACAGCTGTAATACATTTTCTGGAAAAGTTGCTCGCATGCAATTTGTTAATAATGACACTAGACTGAGGACAAATATATTGAAGAATAGAATAACAAATTAGAAAATTAAAAATGCGTAGCTGAATCTGGTAAGTTATATCCATTACTGCAAACCTTTTTTCCTCCGCAAGTTACGTTTTTTTCTAATGTCTTTTTCTTTTTTTTCTGTCTTTTCCTAATTACATTAATTACTGGGAGAAAAAATGTTTCAAATTGCATAAGTACAAAACAAATACGAAATGTTTAACAAGCCTTCGATATACATGCTCTAATTATTTATGTACAGTGGTCATCAAAATTATTTTAAATCGAATTTATTAAATGAATAATGAACCACAAATCCCTGATTTTTAAACCACTCAAAATACAAAAATAAAATTTTCTCATAAATTGGAAACATTGGTTGCTAATTACAACTAAATTTTTTTTAGAAAAATAGAATAGTTAACGCACCTAGTTTATAAATTAAATTACAACCACTTCTTGGGGCATTGTAACTATCACTACACTAAAATACGAGTACAGCGAAAGAATCAATCTTTTTTTATAAAGGGTACTAATACAATTAATTCTTATTTATAACATAAAAAATTCTTTCTGTTACATTTATACGTCATAGACAAATATCCTGAGCAGTGGTGGAGTACTATTATATCCTCAGTGGTAGACGGATCATGGCGTAGAGTCTCCTTTACCTCCAGGCTAACCGTAGGTGGATATCGTGGTTTTCCTCTGCATGTAACGCAAATGCGAGTTAGTCCCACAGAAAAGCCCTCCACGAAGACAAATTTCTTTCAATACTTGATCCAAGAGTTCCCTTGTTTTCTAGATTGGGTTCAAAATTACAAGGCTACGGAGTTGAACATTGAAAGGCATAAACAATAAAATTGGGTCGGTTGTTCAACGACGCTTTTAAATTAAAATATTGCATAATTGTTACTTTCTTTTGAAACAGATCAATTGAAGGAATTTCTTCCAGCTAATCAGTTTTCTGATCAGTTCGTGTGGAATTTTTTTTCCTCAAAAATATCCATAATTAATGAAATGGTGGGTGAACTCCCAAACTTAAAACCTCTAACCACAAGCATTATTAATCGACACAATGTTCAGAAATCAATATATTTCTAGACAGAATGTCATTCAAAGCAGATACCGACGACATAGTTTTTAAGTCATGTGCCTCAAAACTAATTATGCATATCTAATACATCTCAAAAAGTATTGATTCAATAATCTATTGAAATATATCCAAAAATGTTAAAGATTTAATGATAGTTGCCCGAGAGGGCAACATTCTTCCTTTTAAAACTTTTAATCAAGATGACGAGCTTTAAATATTTTGCAAATTCCATCAAAATTTAATTTCCTTAAGATATATGAGTAAACTGTTAGGTTTAACGCGTTTAGTCATAAAAGTAATGAAGGGGCAAATTTTTTGATTACTATTTCTAAAAGTAATGTTTCTGTCAATATATAAAAAAAAATACATTTTACCTTGTAATAATAAAAATTTTGCTCTTGCTCCACTCCGAATAGACGGCATGTGAAATTATTTTTAAAATACAAAAGCTAACATTATAACTAATAAAATTTTATTTATAATTTCCTGTAATAAAACTACTACAAAAGTATTGCATTATTTTAATGTATATGTATACTTAGATACTTTTTTTTATATTCATTGTATTAAAAAAATCGTTAATAAAACATAGTAAACGAAAGTGAGTTCGATTGACACAACACAAATACGTGGGTTGGGATAGGCTTGTTGGTAGGCCGTTAGGTTCCAAGAGGTCGTAAGAAGGTCTGAAAACATATACTTACTTATGTATATAATGACTTATTATATACTTACTTATGTGTAAGCTTTATAAAGTATCGGTATTTAATTTAAACTACGCTCTTTGAAGTGTACACGAGCATGCGATTCGGCAATAGCTTGAAATAACGTGCAATTTTTAAGTTATTCAACCACAAATTCGAATAGATATTACACCGCAGTTTTTACAATGTACTCCATAGAAGTAATTTTGATTTTACTTTACTTTTCTTAATTAAATGTGAATTGTAACTACCGGTCTCATTTAACATAGCCATTCATATTTTACCAATCGCATTTAACGTAGAATTCATAATTAAAAATATAATGAATAAAAACACGCAATAGGTGCATAAAAAAATCATTCAATATGATAAAAATTTTATTTACATTCAAGACAATATTTAAACAGAATCGTAAATTAATAACTAAAAGGTACAAAATGTTATTTGTTTATTGACGTTTCAAAGACGAGCTAACACCCATGCTCTCAATGCTTGGACTTCAGAAAAGGGGCAGTGACCATTATACTTGTGATAACCACAGGCTGGATAGATATATAACGGATAAAAACTGACCTGGCGATCGGACTTGGGACAACAATAAGCATCAAGATTGATGCAAGGTATGCCAAGATGTGACAGAATGTTCTTTTCTGTTTTTCCTCCTAAGTAAGCAATCACATTCTTTTTGGAAGTTTTACAGAAATCATAGATTTCTCGCAACTTGAAATCAAGTAGCTGTGGGGATGTGGTCTCTTCGCCGCGCATCGGTTTGAATGTTAAGCCACTTACTTTTGAAGTAATGTAATTGCAATTTTCTATGTCTTGTAAGGATCTGTGGTAGCCTCTGAGATCGAATCGGACGCTGTCTTTTTCGGCATTTTCCATATCAATCCATCCCAACTCTCTTACCAGAAACTGGTTATTCACTTTGAATCCTTCGAAATCAACTATGCAGCACACTCTATCCATAATTCCTGAAATATCAACACAACGTTTCAATTTACCGATTTATGAAAGATGTTGGCAAAAAGTGACATCATTCATTCACTGAATTATAGAAAAGTAAATTCGAATTGAATTTTTCTCTTTTTTGTGTTTTTTATGATACATTACATTTGTCCTATGGAAATAAAATGTTGCAATCTTTAAAAAAAAAAAAAAAAAAAAAAAAAAAAAAAAAAAAAGACTGATAGAACCAAGATTTGAAACGTTAACTCAAATTAGTACTATATTTTATTTATTTATTAATACTGCTGCTGCGCTTTCTGGGAGAATTTTCTTCTTATTGAACGAAATTTATATTTTAATGTACGGTTTTTTATTTAGTAAATTTGATTTTAAGTTATTTTACTTGCCACACAACAAATGAATGATTCAAAAGTTAGTATGAAAAGCCACTTTTTTCTAGTTCTCGCATGGTGAAAATTTTTTAAATGTTGTCAAAAACTACCAAAATTCTGAAAGCTTTGGTTTTTGACAGTCTATCACTCTATAAAATATTTTACAAATACCATAGTAGTTGACTATAAAAATCTTTGGGTGTATAATTGCCACTTTTTTTATTTACTTTTTCACTGTTATAATTTTATTTATTTATTTATTCAATTTTGTTTGCTTATTTACTCACAACATATATTTTCATACTCATTAGAAACAATTTATGGCATCATTGCAAAAACATTTCATTCAAAAAACAAGCATATTTTAGCAATATATTCACACTAATTATTTCGGACAATTGTCAATTTTATATAATTTGTTGCACGATTCTGAACTTAAAAATGTATCTAGTTCTCAACACCAAAAAAAGTAGCAATTATACACCAATATTTTTTACAGTGTAGTTGTCGAACCAAGAGTTTCTCGGGTAAAAAAAAAGTTTATTAAGTGAAGCACTAATCAGCACTTATAGTAGTACTATTTTATAATAATTTTAGTTAAATCGATATGGTACAATGAGTACCTCATTTTAGTCCCGCAATAAGTTTTCTCGCTGAACGGACAGTTAAGGCGTTATTTCATTTTGCGTATAATTTTTATTTGTTATTTATATTTGATACATTTTCCAATGACTTTACATTATTAAATTCCTCAGAAAACGTTTTATAGGTTCAACTCACCAAAAGAGAGAAGGGAAAAGAGGTTCAACTCACCACAGTACTCATTGACTCTGAAAATGATGGTACTGTTTATTCACAGTGCCATCATTTTAAAAATTATAATAATAGAATTATAATAATGGAATTATAATTATAATAATAGAATTATAATTATAATAATGGAATTATAGTTATAATAATGGAATTATAATACTAGGATTATAATTATAATAACAGGATTTCAGGATATCAATGATCAAGATTTTACAGATGAATTGACAAATGAAGAACAGAAATTTTAAGTTTAGCTCCATTGATTATACATAATTTTTGTAGAAACATGCTTTAAAAGTATAATCAAAAATTATTTAAAAGCATAATCAAAAGTGCTTGGAAAAACAAAAATAAAAGTATAGAACCAAAAGAAACCAAAAAAATTTGAAAACTTCCCTTTTAATAATTATTTAAAACAAGTAATAGATGCTCAGTGATATTCAATTTTTATTACATGAAGTTATGAAGTATTAGAAGTTGCGAATATTATCTGATTACTGCGAATATTATTACCTAGTTGCGAATATAGGGAATAGAGTTGTCTGCAGTTTAAATTTCAACAAAGCGTAATACTAATACCTTTGAGATAATCCGTTTTGTAATCATTCAGTTCAAACGGTTTGAAATAGAGGGGTACATTAAACTATTAGTTAGTCAAATTTCTTAGTAGTTGGATGAGTGGTAAGTGAAAGATAGGGGACAAACAGTGCCTAACTTTCATTTTTACATACAAAAATTTAGATATTTAAATAAATAAAAATGTCTCGTATCCTAGCAGTTACTAGAACTAGTCGTCATACTTACAACTTGCTTTAACATTTAGACATTACAAAATTAATATCAATACATTTAGTTAAAACATTGTTCAAAAATTAATTATTCAAATTTTAATCCGTATCGTGATCTGTCGAGCCAACAACAAACGCCAAGGCGCCAAAGAGATTTTAAATTTGCAATTTAAAAAATTATTCTGCCACAAATCACAACATGGAAATCTCCCCCTAACATTCTAACGCTAAGTCAAAACATAACAAAAATTTAAATCTGTGAGAAATAAACTTATTTAACATACCTTACACAAGAGTTATTTTTTCTATAAGTGACAGAAGATTTTTAAGAAATTAATTCTTATTCACAAATTTTAAGTACGAAGTGTTGATTATTTGTATGTTAACACGAAACGTGAAATAATAAAATAATGAAATGCTCATTTTTGTAACTTCTTAAATAAGAATACGGGGGACTTCCCTTCAAATCGATATTATAAAAACAGGGAATTTTCCCTCAAATATATATTAACAAAACGATTTTACAATAACAATTTTTATTCACTTGTTAAACTTGTGATATGATAACAAATCTGCTTTGATACGTTATCAGCTAGTGGTGCTCTTGGCAGCTTAAAGTAATGAAGAAATTTTTAGAATACTTAATTTAATGTTTTAGGACTCGAAAAATTTCAAAATATTTACAATGCCTGCCTGAGAGAAACTAATACGTGCCCGAAAATCTTTTTAAATAACCTATTGTTAAAAACAAATTAATGTACCTGTCTGATGAAGAAAAAGTGACATTAACAACATTATAACTGCCACAACACTTTTATTTTAACTATGAATAAGAAGTCAGAACACTTTTATTTTAACTATGAATAAGAAGTCAGAACACTTTTATTTTAACTATGAATAAGAAGTCAGAACACTTTTATTTTAACTATGAATAAGAAGTCAGAACACTTTTATTTTAACTATGAATAAGAAGTCAGAACACTTTTATTTTAACTATGAATAAGAAGTCAGAACACTTTTATTTTAACTATGAATAAGAAGTCAGAACACTTTTATTTTAACTATGAATAAGAAGTCAGAACACTTTTATTTTAACTATGAATAAGAAGTTAGAAGAATAAGAAGTATTATTAACAGAGAAAGTATTTAGTACTATTAAGAAGAAAGTCCACAGAGAAATATTTTATAAATACAGTCGAACCTCGCTAACTCGAACCTCGATTTCACGAATTTTTCGATATCTCGAAGAAAAAAAAATTCCCTTCAAATTTCCTATACACTCTATATTAAAAAAAACTTGATATCACGAATTTTTTTTTTCTAATCCCTCGATAACTTGAATTTTTTTTCCATAAATAGTGCAGATTTTTTTTCTAAAATGAAAAAAATATTCAGAAACTAAAAAATTTAAGAATGGCTGACAAGGCATAGAATGATGTGTCTTCCTCTACGATAATGAATGGCTTCAAGAAGTCTGGATTCATTAAAGATCACAAAAGTAGTCAAACAATCGATATCGTTAATTCTGCTGAAAACTACACCGAAAATGATTGGAACAGATTGACCGGACTCATGAAGCTTGATGACATGGAATTTCATGACTTTGTAAACGTAGATGATGCAGTAACAGTGTGTGGTCAGTGGGATGACAATGATATCATAGCTCAAACGAAAGCTTCTTGTGAACGAGAAGACGAGGATGAAGAAGACGAGGATGAGGAAATCGAAGATTTACCACCCAATGTTACTAACAAACGAGCACTTTCTGGATTGGACACTATAAAAAGATTTATTGAGAGGCAGCCGAATATGTGACATTTAAAGCTATAGTCCACTTAGAAAGTGTTATAGACAAACTTTCTTACACTTCTCTAAAGCAAACAACAATTGAATCTTTTTTTAAATGAAAGTGTAAAAAATGTTTTTAGAATAAATATGGAATAGTAAGTAAGGTATGTAAAGAGCATTTTTCTTTATTCTACCATCGATAACATGCGATTTTCGATATCTCGAATTTTTTCTCCTCTCCCTTCAAGGTCGAGAAATCGAGGTTTGACTGTATAAGAAATAATATTATCACTTTTATTTAATACTATCGGCAAGTGCATTCCCTACAAGTTATTTTTAAGTAGAATTCTTGTTATGAACTTATTAAACAGTTATTTTCGTATACACAGCGATTAGGGTAAACTTTCTTTAATAAAAAAATTTCGCTCTTTTTGGTACCTTTTTTCGACTAACCCGACATCTCGGAGATTTACTTCAAAATTTGAAGGGCGCTTAATCGGTATTCTGTGGAATGTTTGATTAATAATATACACATCCCCGGACATATTTTATCCATACAGCCGGAATATTTAAATCTCTACTGTATGGATAAAAAATATATGCCAGACAGGTAATCATACTCTGTGCTTAATGGGCAATATAATTTTCGAGCCTTGTGACATACACAAAGAAAAATCAAACATTCCCAAATTCAGCAACAACAAAAAAAACGCTATTTTTTACTTACTGAATTTTTTAATTAATCTATTAAATTCTAACATCTGTTAGGTGTTAATTTTTCTATTTTCTAAAGCAAAAAAAAAATTTTTTTTTGTCTATCGCTAACCAGAGCTTTCTAAGCTGATAATAAAAAAGAGCACAGAATTTCTATGTAAAAAAAAAGTTTCAGCTCTTAATAAAAAAAAATTGCTATATAAATTTTTAGTTTTTGATAAGTCCTCTGCAGAATGGATGACTCCCCTGCTTTGGTAGCCCGACGACCTGCGGGTGTAGTCAAGCACTTTACGGTTGAACATTTTAACGAGGACCGATACCGTGCACCCTCTGTCAATACGCAGGCTGATCATAGTGGTCATTCACCAGCTTATTGACCGTAGCCGAGTTCGGTGTTCTTCTGGGAACCGCGTCTTTAGAATCAGTCCACTGCGTGACTAAAACATTTTTGATTACTAAATTATTTTTAATTTTATTCTTTTCATTATAATCGCTTGTACATCGACCCTGGAATGAATTTAGATTTATTACTTTTTTTATTTTACAAATCATAAACGTTAATGGAATAAACAGAAAGTAACTAAATTGCCAGACATCTTCCTGTATAGTTTATTCGTTAGAGCGATGTGTAAATTTCATGCAAAATTTATTAATCACTTACTACTTCAGAAAGAAGAAAAAAAGGAAAGTCAAGTAGGCAAAAAAAGGGGAAATATCATAAAAAAGGGAAAATACCAAATGAAAAATGAGATAGACTATGCATAAAAATTCTTTTTCCAAAGAGGATCTTAGATAAATGACTAAAAACAGAAAGAGATACTTTTTCAAAAGTAAAATCGGAAAATGTTTTTGAAAAAAAAAATATCCCAAAATTTCTTCTCCTTTTTCTATCTACAATAGCCAAGAAATGCGACTAAATCATATACAAACACATGCAGGGAGAAAAAAACTTCTAGGGACGTTGCCAAATTCCGCCATTCACTCTTTTTATTTGGCGCCTCTGAATGTAAAATTAAGTTCTCCATTTGCTAAAGCAGATTCCTTGTTACTATGGCGACTGTGACATGACTAACGGCGATCGCCAAACACTGACAATGTGAGAAGAAAAAAAAAAACAAGCAAATAAAGAATACTACATTCTATTGGCAAGAAACCCTAAAGATAGGTGGAAAAAAAAATGAGAAAGTTTGTATTTAAAAACTTCTGCTTCTTTTCAAGTTTTTTTATTTTCCTGTAAAGTCTACTCAACAGGACGTTTGAAATTTCGTATCTAAAATCTTTTTTATAGAAAGAAATCTTTGTGTAAACATTTTTAAAACATTTTAGTATGTCAAACAATACAATGCAATATTATTGTTCGGTGACTTTTAATTTTTTTTTTTTTAAATTTCAGCGGGTGGAGGATTTTTCTGATTTAAAATTCCAAGATCTTTTAATCTTTTCAACCCCATCATTTTTTCAGGACAGGAAAAAAAAACAGAATTTTATTTCCTTTAGAAAATTTTTTTAAGCAGGCAAATAAAAAATTCATACAAATATTTTTTAAGCATTCACTCTTTGTGGTCGTATGTCAGCGTTCGCCCAGCACTGAGAAGAATCATACTGATCTTATAGTATTGAACAATACTGTTCACTTAAGTTGATAGACGTGGAAGTTGTATAAAACTCGAAATAATATTTTACGTAATATGTTTAAGTGTAGCATTCTTTTTTCCTTCTTAAAAAAGAATTATTTCTTCATTATATATAATAATTAAGTTTGAACAAAAAAAAATTATCAGTACCATTGTGACTATAAGTATAAACTTAATACGACCTCTAAGGGTTAATTTTTTGTATCAAAAATTTAATTGCCATTCATTAAAGTCGTGTCCCGCAGTGAACTGATCGTAAAGACACGTTTCCCAGTAGAGCACCAAAGTCAAGCATTACTGACTGCCGTCAGTAAGCGGGAGGATGACCACTTTCATCAGCCTGCGTAGGGACCGAAGGTACACGGTATCGGTCCTCGTTAAACTGTTCTACCGTAAAGTGCTCGACTTCGCGCACAGGTCGTCGGGCAACCAAAGTAGAGTAGCCATAGCCATCCCCTCTGCAGAGGATCAAAATTGCGATGGCATGTCTTCAGATAATCTTCAGGGATGTTTCCCTGACCGTCGCCAATAGCCCATTGTGCAGCTCTAGTGCGACGTAAATAAAGTACTGATCTACCTCACTAAAATCGTAAGTATAAGGTGCACGTGAAACATTGATCTACAGGGCGAAGTTTTCTAAAAATTTAACTAACACGATCGTAAACAGCGGCGGTTCCTAAATGGTGTTCCGTAGAACTCTAGGGTTCCGTGGAAGAGTTAAAGGGGTCCCGATATTTAAGACATTTGATTTAACAGGCATCATTTAATTAGTTAGATCCAATCAAGAATCCATTATTGTTTTTCACATTTCGATTGCCTTTAGGAAATTAAAGAAAATGCCGATGAAAGAGAAATTAATCACTTTTTAATAAATATAGTTTTTCTAACAATATATTGAATAAATTGTGAGAAGATCGTGCACTTATGAAAACTTTCATTATTATTTCGCATCGCACTTTTCAAATTAAAATAAAATATAAACAAATTTGTTAAAAAAAAATACGCTTCCCTAATCACGATTTTCAACTTTTACAGCAGCTCCTTTTTAGTTTTCATTTTATATATAAATATATATATAAAAAAAACGCAATTCTTATTTTATTCATTTTTAGCTAAAAGCATACGTTACACTAAAAACAAGCTTATAAATAGACTGTTTACAACTCCCTGACTTTGAATTTAACTATCGAACATAAAAACTAACTTAGGACTGTTCCACATTCCTCATAGCGGTTTTTATAATAATTTCTTAAATTGAAAAATAGTTCGAAATTGTCTTTGTTTACTTTATCTGTAAAGTTAGGGTTCCGCCGGAAGAAGATTAATCATTTATTGTTCCAATGCTTGCAAAACTTTGCAACCGCTGTTGTAGAGCATGCTATTTAAATTCAAGAAAGAATTTTTTAAAAAATATATTTCAATGTCGATGTCCTCGATTAAAAATTGGAATTTAATTACTTATAGTTTTTGCCATTTTTCAACTGTTTAGAATTGTTCACAAAACTACACTGCAATATCTAGTTTTCGACCTTTTAAAATAAAAACGAACTATTATTAATTAAATAATTTTTTAAAATTCACATTTACTAGTTTAATAAACAATTTTTAATTCTGCATCATGGTTATGTAGCCATTTTTTTTTCAATATTGATATCCCAAATTAAAAATAGGAATTTATTTATCCGTAATAGTTTTTGCGAATTTTTTTTAGCTGTTTAGAATTATTCACAGGACTACACTGTAATATCTAGTTTTCGACCGTTTAAAATAAAAATGATAAAAAGAAATATTAATCCAATACTTTTTAGAATTCAAATTTCCTAATTTAATGAATAAATTGTTAATTTTGTAATACGGTTTAATATTAATTTCTCTTTATTTGATTATTACTTAATTGAAATTATTACAAAATCTAGCTGTGACCAATTAATTTTGGACAGTAGGCAAAGGTTTCAGACAGTTTTATATAGTTTTGAATAGCTTCATTTTTGTTTATTACACATTTGATGAAATTGAATAGAACAATTAATTTCTTATAACACTTGACAGATTATTTCCGGACCAATTAAATGCTCAATAAATTTCCTACCAATCTAGATATTATATTTAGGTTTCATTTTATAGGAAATTTCTAATTTCTGTAACTGATTAGTTGAAACTTGCAATGTCAACTAATGCAATCGAATTATTTCCCTAAACTTAACATTGTAATGGATACACGATAGTATAAATGTGCATTGAAATCTTACAAACAGAGTTGGCCGTTGATTACAGTAATCGATTACAACTGTAATTGATTACAGATAAATACAGCTATGTAATCAATTACTTGTAATCATGATTACAAGTAATCAATTACTTGTAATCGTGATTACAACTTTCAAAAAATTTTGATTACAGCTGTAATCATGATTACAATTTTGATTACAGTAATCAATTACTTGTAATCGTGATTACAACTTTCAAAAAATTTTGATTACAGCTGTAATCATGATTACAATTTTGATTACAGTAATCAATTACTTGTAATCGTGATTACAACTTTCAAAAAATTTTGATTACAGCTGTAATCATGATTACAATTTTGATTACAGTAATCAATTACTTGTAATCATGATTAAAAGTAATTGCGATTACAAGTAATCACAACAAAAACGATTACAAGTAATTATGATTACAAGTAATCAAAATATATGATTACATGTAATCATGATTACATGTAATTTGATTACATGTAATTGTGATTACTTGTAATCAAACTATACGATTACAAGTTATTACGATTGTATACTATAGTCAAATTTTTTATGTAAGTATTCATGTGTTTACATATTTTTATGTACATAGAATGTACGCACGCATGAACGCACAATTTGCGATTCCTATACATACAATGTATGCACAAACGTTGTTTGTACGTACAATATTCATAATTATATTGTAATATACTTAATGCAATGCGCATATGCTTAGTACATATAATTATGCATTTATGATACATGTACGCATGTATGTTAGTTTGTACAAAAAGGCAATGTTTTGTATTTTTGTATACATAGACAATGTATGTATGAACGTATATGAAAATAATGTTTATGCGTTTGCATGCTTTTATGTACTTAAGTGCATATATTGTATAAATTTACGATAATAGCACGTATATACAATGTACGTTTCTATATAAAATTGTACGTATTTGCGTACAATATGTAAGAATGTTATTTAAAGGTACAATATATGCACATAGTTGCGTAAATAAAATGCGCACATGTATACAAGTATATTTATATGTACATCGATATATGTGCACGCAAAGTATGTACTTATGTACAACTTACATATGTGCTTGTATAACTACATACTTTGTTAATACTTATGCGCATGTAATGCATGGATGTACAAAAGTAGCTATATGCGCAATGTACGCATGTGCATACAACGTATACATGTACATAATTACAAGTAATGTACAAATACATGCGTACATTTAAATATATGTAATCACAATATACACATGCATTGTGCATACATTAAAAAATTTATATGAGTAAAGTTATTAAAATTTGTTTTAAAATTTATTCTAAGGCATATGAAACTCGACCTCATATTTTTTAGAAAGCAAACGATAATTTTATTTGGAATTTCTAAATATTAATTCCACACATAAAATTTACCGTTTTTCTTACCATTTAAAAAATTTCTATGAATCATGCATTATGTTATAAAAAAATAAATCTGTATTGTCAAACATTTCATGAAAATACCTGAAAATAATTTTTTATTCAGAGAATTTCAAAATGATATAGAACATTTAAAGCTGAAAACTAAATTTAAATATCGTTTGATTTTGTCATTTAACTTGCTTGAGTCATTAAAAGTTAACTTACATGCATTTTATTTATTGCATTGTACACATATTTAGACATAAATGTAATGTACATATATATACGTGTAATATATGTACGCATGTACAATGTATGTACATACATTCATGTATTGTACGTGCATATATAGTACATATGGATATGCATACATGGAACATACGTGTATTGTACATGTGTGGATACATTCATTGGACGTATATACATTGCACCATATGCTTAGATAGGGATAGCAATCATGTACACATGTAAAATTTGTAAGAAAGAATTATGCCCAATATATTTATGCACATATGTACTGTATATTAACACACATATGTACATTATCTGAGCATTATATGTTCATTTCATCATATGCACATTATATGAATATACATCTGTACGCTATATGCATCTCAAATGTGTGTATGTACGTACGTTATGCTTGTCGAATGCATGTATGAATATATGTGAAATATAAATACCCCCAATGTACGTACAATCGTACACAAATGTATTATGCATACTTGGATACTTACATTGAACATGAACATATTATGTACATGTACACAAATACACTGGACATGCATATCATGTACATGTATACATACATATATTGTACATCCTACAGATATACCTATATTGTACATGCATACATATATTGTACTGTTCATAAATAAATTGCACATACATGCATGGGGCATACATTGTACAGACAATGCATGTATGTTCGTACAAACACAAGTACTTGTATATACATGCGTACATGAACATAGATATACATTTTACATACAAATATTTGCATAAAATGCATATATTCATTGTGTATAAATGTACATGTCTACATTGTTTGCACATGCATGCGTAATTATTATCTATATACATACGTACATATATTTTATACCTACAATATAAGTGTATGTACATGTGTGTGAAACTAAAATGTCTGAACATATGCACTAGATAAAATCATATGTACATAAATTTTAGTTACATTCATTTGTACGTATACAAATACGTACAAAATGCAGTACATGTTAATACGTGCAAAATGTATCATTATAAAATACATTCTACTATCTACTGTAAAATATAATCATTTATAAGAATACAATAGTTTTGTAATCGTGTAAACACTGATTACATGTAATCAAATTACATGTAATCAAATTACATGTAATCATATATTTTGATTACTTGTAATCATAATTGCTCGTAATCGTTTTTGTTGTGATTACTTGTAATCGCAATTACTTGTAATCATGATTACAAGTAATTGATTACTGTAATCAAAATTGTAATCATGATTACAGCTGTAAACAAAATTTTTTGAAAATTGTAATCATGATTACAAGTAATTGATTACTGTAATCAAAAAATGTAATCTATTACATTTTTGGCCAACTCTGCTTACAAACATAATGGCATAAATTATGTATGTGAATGAAAATTATGTATGTAAATGAAAGTTCTTATACATAATGGTATAAATATTTGATGAAAACTTTAAAGAAATTACAGACATGATGACATCATAAATAGTCAATGAAACCTTTAAGAAAGTTTTTATATTTATTTTAAAATCACAACAAAGCAGTAGAACCAACAACTAAAACAAGTAATGCAAATAAAATTAGTAAAACTGACAAAAGATGTAATTATTCGTAATGACTTTTCTTTTTATATATATCTTATAACTCAAATGACTTAACTCGTTCGGGAATTTACTCATTTAACAAATCTGAGAAACTTCATGATATGAAACCCATTTAAGCATTCAAAAATATAACAAGCTCCAAAAAAGTATAACTTTATACAACTTTGTTGTTAGAGGCTTTCACAAAAACAAAACAAAAATATACACTTTTTTAAAAACATTCCTACAGACTCTATATTTAGAAAGCAATAACATATCGAACTAGTAAAATATTTAAAATGTAAATCTTACATCATTTTATATGACAATAAGCCACCTTAAAGCCTTAAAATATCGTTAACACAAAGAGCAATTATTTTAAAAAATATTAACGGATTTAAAATATATCTTTTAACGAAGAATTTAATTCAAATTGTATTGATAAAAAAAAAATCGAAATTTGTATTTTTTTTTATAGCTAGAAGAGATGCACTAAAATTCTGGAACTGCAGTTAAATGTCTCAATGAATCTTGAAAAGCTTTGCAAATAACAACTTTAAATATAACTAATTTCACTAAAACATTAGGAAAAAATCCTTGTATTAAAATTTAAAACACGAAGAAATTGTGAACGAATTTCTAAAATTTAAAAAACTAATTTAGAGTTAGCTATTTTGACT
Organism: Parasteatoda tepidariorum; assembly: GCF_982258835.1. NCBI lineage: Eukaryota > Metazoa > Arthropoda > Arachnida > Araneae > Theridiidae > Parasteatoda > Parasteatoda tepidariorum. The sequence goes on along the minus strand of NC_141757.1, from coordinate 38,110,388 downwards.
CTAAGATAGAGATTTTAGGTTTTAAATCTTACAGAATAATATACGACATGTTAGTAAATGATCCCCACAAGCAATAATCCTTTTCAGAATCCGTATACATAAATGGAATTTCATGGGAAAAGCTATTTTTAATAATGGAATCCATTAAGGAAATAAACGTCTCTCTTCAATCGGAGGACAATTAGCTTCATCCTGTGCATCATAACAATCTACTCTCCCATCACAAACTCTGTCTCTTTTAAGACAATATCCACCGCCTAAAACAGCACAGTTCCATCCAGGACAAGTTGAACGCGGTGGAACATCAGATACGTTAGAAGAACGCAGGGTCTCTTCTATCCAATCTAAGAAATACAGTACTCTTGTATACATTCCCGGAGTATCGGGTCTCGCACACCCTGTCCCACCACTGATAACACCAGCGATGTACCAAGACAATCCACTTTCATCTAAGCACATAAGAGGTCCCCCACTGTCACCTTGGCAAGCGTCACGACCACCTTCGACAAAACCAGCACATAACCATCTATCTAGATTCTTCTTGCAGTTTTTGGTAAGTGGCACATGGACTTCCTGGAGATCATCGGAATCGTCTTCTAATTCCCCAGTATCTCCCCAACCAATCGCTGTACAGAAAGTACCAGAGTTCTCAGTCCTCTTGGGATCGGGTAGACATATAGGCCTAACCCAGAAATCGAACACTACTTCAGTTGCTGTTTTCAACAGAGCAATATCATATTCCAGTGTAATGATGTTGAATTTAGGATGAATTTTAACCCTTTCAATTCTGTAGGTTTTTTGGTGCGGGGTAAATGACCGACGTCGAAGCATCCCGACTTGTATTTCATAGTAATTATATCTATGATTGACAAAACAGTGAGCCGCAGAAATGAACCAGAAGTCGTTAATTAGAGTTGCCCCACACGCATATGAGCCATTTTTATAAATAGCTGCATGCCAGGGCCATGCCCCTGGTTCAGATAATTCACCACCAACAATTCTACCTCTAGGTCTTCTAGGTAGGAAATGCTTTGGATTTAGGCCACATCGAACGTCATCACATGACACAAAAATTCCTTTGTCAGTTAAGCACCCTTGCCATTGGACGAATCTTCCAAGATAATGGTAAATGTAGTCACCAGTCACATTCCTCTGGTCGAATTTCAAAAATCGGTGTTTACTACTTGCGAGTGGATTTGCTGTTATACTGACACAAGCAAATGAAGCCAAGGCATCTTGCATGTAATCGTGAGGGTTGGCGCATACTGGATACCAGACGCCATTTTTGTTCCTTAAGAGAAAACCGCTTCTTGAATGCTCAATCTTGTTTATAGAACTTGAAGGAGAATTGCCGTCTACTGTAGCAATTCCGGCATTTGATGATAATCTGCAAAAAAGAAAAATGATGTTAGTCGGAAGGAAAATAGTTTAAAAAGCAGAATTTGATGTAAATCAATAAATGCAATCAGAAATGCAACGCATTAGCATTCAAATAAATTGGAATTGAAAGGATTTTGTTTACCACTACTCATATATAATTAAAACAGATTTATAAAAGCTCAAAATCCAAATAATTCATTCTCTAATTTAGGTATTACCATGGCAAAGTGCCATTCTCTCGTAACTCTCTATTTTGCCACTTGTGTTCCTACTATGTAACCAGTTTTTACAGATGTTCATCAACACAGAATGAATGGGAAAAGGGCCAATTTTGGTCTCAGATACCCAGTTATACCGACCAGACCAAATAGATTTCTTAAGTTTCAATAAAAGTTTTAAAAATATTCTATGTTATTTTAAATTTTCCGACTTAGTTCACTAACACTGAAAAATATTTCTTTACAGCTTCAAATGTTGGAGGGTATGAGACGGCCGCGATTATTCCTGCCACACATTCAAGGTAGAAGAAAAAAATCTGACAATACTTAAGATAATCAAATTGTGTTCGAAATTGTGTTTATTGTAAAACAAAAGGGTCTCTGGGGTACCTTGGAGTGGTGAAACACATTTTTATCTACTGAAAATAGTTACGAATAATTCAAGCTATTAGCTCAAAAGATACTTAGAACGTTGAGAAACAAAATGTTTTACATTAGGAATATCACATGAATGAATATTTAACATTAAAAGACTTCATAGTTTGAATAAAATGAAAAAGGACTTCGAAGTTGAACATTGATTGTCGTAAACTTATAATTAGGCCGGCTGTTCAACGCCAGTCAAAATAAAAAGTATGCATATCCAATAGAATACAGTTGTTACGTCTTTTGCATTTATGCGTCATTTTATACCAGTTCCAAATTACCTTCCAATCAATATAATGAAAAATTACTTCGTCTGTCGGAGGGCAAGAAGAAAAAAAAGCAGAGTATCATTTATACCGGTCAGATCCCGAATCAGAAACCTATGCAATATACTAAGAAGATATCTTTTCTCCTAACATCAAACTAAATGAGGGTCGAAGGAAGGGTAAGCACAGACAATGGAAGGGGTCATCTCAGGATCACCAGACTGGTTCGTCCCGATAAGCGCAGCATTCATTCCATGAATGGAACTTGACTAATGACATTGGAAGCGTCACAAGACTGAGCTATCTCCGAAAAGAATAACTTCTTGTGCCTTTGAACACTAGCCTTTTTTCTTTTATAGCCTTTATGTTTATTCATTAAAGATGTATCGAAAAATAGTACTTTTGATGAAAAATATGAAAATAATTTCGTACTGGAGTAACAAAGTTGAATCGGCAAAACAATCGAACAAGGCGCGCAACTTATGAAAACTTCTTTTTGGAAAATTTGCGCGGGTGTACATACAAGAAGGCAAAGTTCATTTCTGATTAAAATTTCCTATAAGTGGAGAAACATCATTAAAAGAAATTGCTTTATATTATATATAAAACATTAATGTTTTCCAATGGGAAGGCTTCAGTTTCAAGTTGAAACTATGAAATTTCAAGAACAGTTTTAAAAAGTGAAACTAAAATTGGGTCAGGTGAAGAAGTTGATAAATATTTCAAAAATTTGAGAACTTATGAAAACCACTTACAATATCTATGTAAGTTACCTCTTCTTATCATCTTATGTCTGCAAGAGTAGATACAGTGAATAAACGGAGAACCTAAAATGGTGTCATAGTTGATAAAGTTGATGAATATTTCAAAAATTTAAAGTTGATGAATCTGTGTAAGTTGCCTCTTTTTATCATCTTCTGGTTAGAACAGCAAATACAGTGGCGGAAAATTTCTTAAACTAGCATCTTTATGATTATTCTTAATATGGAAAAGTCACAAAAGAGAAGGTATTTCAAAAATGTAAACAAAAATTACAGGAAGTTATAAGCCAATTGAGAAGGTTGAACGATTTCTAGAACTTCTACTGAGTAACTCAAAAGGATTGGAAAAGAACAAGGAAGGAAAAACCAAATCGTAGCATCTTTCTCTTTATTCAATGTGCTACTAATTCTCAAGAAACAAATTTTTTGAAAAATCAGATTTTATTTTATTTTTCCATAACTTCATTAATTTAGAGTTCAAATAAAAAGATTAGTTTAAAAAATTTGATACATTATATTCGCAGATTAACTAACTTTTATTGATTCCGAGCACTTATATATTTTTTCTTTTTTTTAACTTTAAAAATAAAAAGGTTTGTAAAATTTTTCAAACTTTTTATTTTCTTAACTTGATATTTTAAACACAAAATAAATTTTGAAAAATAGTAATTAAAATTCCCTCTCAATTATTATAAAAAAAATTTGAGGATTTTAAAAATCTTTTTGTTCTAATTATTTTTTTTTTAAAATTCAATTCAGAGATTTTTCTTTTCCCGTTCTTCAAAATCTCGAAAAAAATTTATTAAACTGATTTTGAAATCAAAAACTTTATAGTGTCTACAAAAAAATCTGAAGTTAGAAAAAATAAACAATATATAACTTACACGAAGCAAAAGTTTTCATCCATGAAATTTTCGCAATCCACTTCTGAATCGCAGACTTTATCTCTAGGGATACAATATCCATTTCCACAGTTAAAATAACCCTCAGGACAATAAGAGCAAAAATTTTCATCACTTTCATCGAAGCAGTCGGGGTACTTGTCACAAAATTTCACTTCTGGCATACGAAAGGCACAGGCACAACGTAACTCGTCTTCAGCATTTGGGCAGTCAACAACGCCATCACATCTCTTGTCCAAAATCAGGCACTGCCTCGATGAATTGCAAGGAAAGTAATGCCTTGGACAAGGCTGGACCACTTTTGTGTATTGGTCTACTTGAAAAGGAAAGATAATTGCCTGATCTCCTTGACGAACAGGCTCTGCTTTGGAATAAGACAGGTCATGCTGGCCCTTTGCTGTTACATAGAAGAGTAAAGTAATGATTCCAATGATGAGGATCGCCATGAATATCGCTAGAGCTGCATACTGCCAAGATAAGTGCTTGCACCAGATACGTTGCCGATTAATCATTGGGCGCAGTGACAACTCATACGGATTCGTATTTCTGGAAATAAAAATGAATAATCTTCAAGTTCCGCAAATTCTTAAGAGCTCAAACAAGATCAGCGTTACAGTAACTTTTTTAATATAAAAAATTAAAGCACAAAACTGATTTTTTTATTGCCACCAGATGCCATTTTTATAAGCCAAGAAAAAACTGCTCTTTTCTGCCATAATTTTTAAGGAGATTCCTCCAACTGCATCGAAAGTTAAAAGATAAAGTTTTACTGGCTAAAGATGAACAAAACTTAAGTCATGAATTATTACAAATTCACTACATATTCATAAAATAGCATATTGTTATAAAATAGCATACATTAACGTTACTTTCAGCAATGAAAGCCTTTCAAAAAAAAGTCTTAGATAAAAAATTGAGCATCTATGATAAAATTGTAATACTTTGCCAGATTGCGGAATATCAGATCTGATATATATTTTAAAATTTAGTTTATGAAAATTTCTTAAAAAAAGTTACCGGAAGGTTAAGGTAAGGAAAGGTGGTTCTTGTAGGTTAAAATAATTTTCTAGTAGTGCAAAATATATTTTAAACTATTAGCACTTGAAATTCTTTCAGAGGTTAAAAAACGTGTACAACCACTTAAAATTTACGACACACATTACTCTAACAATACAATACCCGCCGCCTAAACATTAAGATGTAAAAAATTTCACATTTTAGAATCTTCGATATTTTATTCGTGGCAGTTTTGAATAAGAAATACCCTTAGAGTGCAAAAGGTTTTTAAAAAAATGCAGACTAAACATCTTAGATGGATTTTGTTTAGTGAATAGAAATTCCAGGGCAAGTCCAAAGTCACATGTCCAATCACATCTAAATAATCGATTGATAATGTATTGATCGATAACTTTTAGTGCATTTTATTTCATAGTAGCCTAGATGCAGCCACAATGCATAAGATTCAACATTCAAATCAGGAATAATCGAGAGTTGACTTAACGCACCTGTGTGGGTTAAACTAATCAAAAACCTCCAGGAATGAGGGCATAAAACAAATGGTATCAATTTATTGGTATTGACCCAACTACCTTGCATCTCTTTGAAAGTAATCTTCTTCGACTGAAATGCCCCTTTTACCAACTATGTTTCAATCTCTAAAACCTGCCTTTAAGTCGTTCTGGGGAATCTCTTTCAGGGCTCTTATGGAATTTTCCTTTAGTAAAACCAAATGATATAAAAGATATTTGTTCAATGACTCTTATTGCGAAACGATGATCACTTTACATTAAATCTCTGACCTCATCGATATGTTAATCATAAATCGATATAGATTGTCTATTCAATTACTACGACGGAATCTCTACCTCCTTTAACCTCCTAAAATTGAACGCCATAAGACAACGAAAGAAAAAAAATCGTTGAATATAATAACAGATGATTGAACTATATACAAAAATTATAAAAACTAAGTTAATCTAGTTATCCCCTACGTAACGTTCAATGCATGTTAGATAAAATATTTTTAAATTTTTATTTTACCTAACTGTAGTGATAGTCAATATAAGTTTAAACTAAATTTATAAATCTTAGAATTAAAAGGAAAAGCACAAATTTTGTTACCACTTACATAAAACAAAATTCTTACCGAAAATCAGTAAAAGTTCTTAACTGGAACACGTAATTGTGTACTATGTAAGGTGTCCTTAGCATATGTGATCTCAGTTTAATAATATTTATAATATTAAAGTTAGTAACCATTTAAAAAAAATAATATTTTATTACAAATTAAGTACAGGTAAAGTAATATGCAACTGATTAATGTAAGTTTTTTTTCTTCTTTTCTATAGGATATTTTCTTTTATACTATTTCAATAGATATTTTTTTTTAAATATGAGTAACAAAAATAATCTTACTTTTTCTCCATTCGTTAAAAATTATTGAGTTTAATATTAATTCATGCTCGTATTGAGTAAAAACTAAGTATTATATAAAAACTAAAGAACACCGAAATATTTTTAAAAATGCTAGTTTTAATTTCTCAACTATTTTTTTTAACACAGAAATAAATTTTGCGACCATTGAAAACAGTAAAAGAATTTTTCAATGGTTTCAGTTTTGAGAGAAAGTAAGATTCTGCATTGTTTAAATGCAGAATCTCAATTTATATCGTAATTCAGTGAAATCAATTTAGGTTTTTAAAATATGCATGTATTTTTAGCTGAAACACCAATTACTTTCCAGTCATTTTTGTATTTGAATTGGAAGTTGCATTGTTAACAGAAGTAAAGAGTATATATTACTTGAATTTAGTCTTACTGAATCAAGTCTCAAAACTAATTTATATTTCAAATTAATTTTCATTAAATACGATTACATTTTTAAATGCAATTATACTTTTTAATAAATTTATATTATTAAAGAAATTTATATAATTAAATTAACTTATATAATTTATATATTTTACTTTTATAGCTTATTTTTTTTCAACCCCAAAAGCTTCTTGAATAGCAAATGTTCAATACTTTCCAACAGTTATTTGTGAAAACTGTATCAAACACTGAGCAATCTAGAAAATACGAAAATTTTTTTGGTGCTTATTCAAGTCAAGCTGCATGTTTAAATTATAAATTTTAATGTTATGTTATTAAATATATACATAAAGTGAGTCGGAAAAAAAAGACTGACAAATCATTCTAGCTGAGAAGTTTCATATACATATTTCGGAACAAAATTAAAAAAAATTATTTATAAATTGACAGTTTTATAGATACTAGAAACACTAAAACAAATATATACTAGAATCAAAATATATGTTATATATAATAGAATAAACAAAAATGCATTCATACTTCGTAAAGTTTTATTTCTCTTCAAATTTAATTATAACATTCGTATACCAACAGAAACTTATAATCGAAAGCTACTTAACTTTCTTTTAGATATCAGCTTATAATAAACAGCAAAATAACTTTGATAACTGCATTATTATTATTTTCATAACTGCAAAATTATAATTTACCTGTTCTAAGCCTGCTTGTGTAAGTAGTACTCCTTTGGAAGTTTGAAAAACAGTCAAATTCTTAACTAACTGAAAAAATCTATTATGTGTGTTTTTGAACATTCCCCGACTGTCTATTTCTGTTCAACAGTGTAAAGTAGAGGCGAGAGTTGAGCCTGGCCGAGAGATATCATCCACCAAACACTCTGTTGCATGGAGGTAGCGGGTTCGAATCCCTCTGTATCTCTGGATGCATTCTCGAGCTTCCTATCTTTCTCTGATTTGTGCTATGTGCTCTTCGACTTTACAAATGCTTATAGGTCGTACTTATATAATTGAACACAGTACATGTACCAATAAATAAATAAAATAAGGCAAGAGTTGACAAGATGTTTCAGTGGTCTGAGGATATGGTCCTGCTGCCAATCGCATTGAAGCGTTTAGGTAGCGGGTTTAAATCCCACTGTAAATGAAGAATTCTTAGTGAAGAAGCACTTAGTTCTTGAACAAAAAAATAATAATAATAAATTATGTAGGCTAACAAAATAATCCAGCTATTTGTAAACATTAGTCATCATTTAGTAATGCACCAGGCTAACAGGAAAAGTTCATATTATTTTCTAATCAGCCTGACACTTTTCAGGCTTATTACAATGAGTTTAATTAAAAAATATATTACTCTGTCTGATCGATTTCAGGTAGTTTGTCAGAAATCCAGAGTTTACCAGAGTCCAGAATAATGAGCCTAAATTATCAAGTAGATTAAAAAATACTAAACACTATTTCAATCAGCCTTACTCCTATAAAATATCGTCCCGCAGTGGACTGATCGTTAAGAAACGGTTCCCATCAGATCACCGAAGTCAAGCATCACTGACTGCGGTCAGTGTGCGGGTGGGTGACCACTTGGATCAGTCTGCGTAGGGACCGAGGGTGTGCGGTATTGGTCCTCGTTAAACTGTGCTACCGTAAAATGCTCGACTTCGCGTGCAGGTCGTCGGGCTACCGAAGCGGGGGTGCCATCCCCTCTGCAGAGGATCAAAATTGTGATGGCATGTCTTCGGATCATCCTCAGGGATGTTTCTCAGACCGTCGCCAATAGCCCGTTGTGCAGCTCCAGTGCGACGTAAATGAACAACAACAACAACCTATAAAAATATCGCGGGCAGTTACAAAGGGTCGGACTTTTTAATTAGCCAACGTCATTTCGGTACATTACTTTTATTTACGTAGCACTAGTGCTACACAATGGGCTGTTGGCAACCGTCTGGGAAACATACCTTTGGATTATCCGGAGAAAACATACGTAGGTCACATCCCGATTTACAGGGAGGACACATTCGCACACCATCCATCCGCAGATAGTAATTTTGACCTGAACCAGAGCACGACCAATCTCCGATCCAGCACCCTCAGAGGTATTGATTTGTAATGGGAACTTGGAGTACTTTGTGACCCCGACTGATTTAGAGTGCACCAGTCACTATTTTGTACAGGGGAAGTCTTCGGCGAGAGGTTTAAATGTTGATCAACGATGCTACTTAAAACAACTTAATGGAATTTTTGAGAGTAGGGAGTGGGAGTTATCTGATTACGATATTTGTTGCAGAGCCGCGATAGCTCAGGGAATAGAGCTTTCACCTTCCAATGGGGCGAACCAGGTTCGAAGCCCAGTCTATACGAATTCCGCATCCGCCTTGCATCGACCACAGTGCTGACGTGATATATCCTCAGTGGTAGACGGATCATGGGTTAGAGTCCCCTTGCCGTCAAGCTAACCGTTGGAGGTTCTCGTGGTCTTCCTCTCCATGTAACGCAAGTGCGAGCTCGCTCCATCAAAAAGTCCTCCACGAAGGTAAATAAATAAATAAAAACAAGCGTATAATCTTCTGAAGATTTTTGAAACAAATGCGTTTTAATTAACTATTTGAAAAAAATTCAAAAATTACTTTTATAAAAAATATTAAGCTTTCAAGAAATTTCTTTAACGTATTTTATTTAAAAAATTGCGATATTTTTTTTTAAATTTTATATTAAAAGCCTATTTATTTCATTTTTATTAGATACATGTTTATCTCCAGTAAAATATTTATAATAGTGGCCTTTACTCCCTGTTCGCTGTCACTTCTCTAACACCAAAGTTTGCTACGCAGTCGTGTATGGTTTGCTCTGCAAACCATGCTCCCTCGCCTTAAAAACTTAAATCAATTATTAGAATCCTTAAGGGTATTTCTTCTTTAGAAGGTTAAAATTTTTATTCAATAACATGTCATTGAAATAAAAAATTCAAAATATAACATACAATAGAAAAACTTGCAGAAACAAAACAATAATTATGCTTTTAAAAAACAACATATAGACAGCACGTCTCCTACACATTCTTTTAGTGTTACGTCCTTCATAACTGACATACTTCTGCTCTTCGAGCACTCTTTTTTTCTTCTTCTTTTATTGGCATGACAGCTCTTTGTGGGCCAGAGGCTTCCCTAGAACCCTTCTCCATTCTGCTGATTTCTTTGCGATTGTTCACCAGTTAGTAATTCTTAAGATTTTGAAATCCTTTTCCACACAGTCAAGCCATCTGATATTAGGCCTACCTCTAACTCAAGTGTTATGAAGAAGGGTCGATTCGACACACGTAACCCGCACGCTTTAAACGATTTACGTTGATGCATTTATTGATATCAGCTTCCTTGAATAGCCTATTTAGTTCAAAAATATGTCGTTGTCTATATGTAAGCCATCCACATTTATGGACTTGAAAACTCTTTTTTTCATTATACCTAAAATGCGCAACGACACGAGTAATGCTCATTTTTAAATCAATAAAATTATTATTATTATTGAATCTGCATAAGTGTAATTAAAACTTTGAACACTTTGTTTGCTGAACTAATTAACTAGTTTTAACCATTCAATTCAATTCTTCTAGTTCGCTGTACTAATTAACTAATTTTAACCATTCAATTCTAATTTTAACCAATTTATTGAACTAATTTAAACCTTTCAATTCTTCTTAATTTGTAGCTCAGTTTCAGATTATTGTTGTCCGCTGGAGAAAAGAATTTTGATTCAAAAATTTGTAAACATGTAGATTTACGCTTTCGTACTTATGATAGCTCTCATATTGGTTATAATTCATTGTTGCCAACGCAAAAAAGAAGTGAGGACTTTCTTATTCACCATGTAAGAGAAATATGTATATACTAGTGGGCTGCGCCCCCTGCTCGCTAACGCTCGCCAACCCCCGAAAATTGCTACGCAATCTTATATGGTTTGCTTCGCTCGCTACTAACTTAGGTGCATTGCAAATGCACAAAGTTCTAACAATTCAAAACAATCATTCAAATCCATATAAAAACTCTTTTTTTTAAAAAAAATTACATCTTTTTAGTAAATACTAAGTCAGTAAAATAAATTTGAATTCAAATAAATGACATGTGATTCGTTAAACCTATTAGAAATGTGCTATAGTATAATTCGTGATATAAATCAAAAATCGTCAAATAAATTCGTAATATAATAACTCGTAATATAAATTCGTGAAAAAAAGCGCTTTCGACAAAATACTAAAATAGAGATCCATCGACAAGGACTACTCACTTCTGCCTAGCTTCATAGTATGAGATTGCCGCAGCTGATGCTCTCTGGTTATTTCAGTTTCCGTTTTTAAAAGCGCTATATGTTGAGCCACCTCAGCTAGATTTGGCATGTGACATTTTTAGCGGCAATCATTGCTCGATTCGCCGTGTAAGAGAAATAGTAACGTAAACAAAACAAAGCAAACGTTGCCAGCGGCGGAAAAGAAATACAGCCAAAATTTGGGAGCCACGTAAGAGAATTATATATATTAGATTACAATAATGTGGTGATATTTCTGTGATTATTTTTTTCCCTTTAAATCTTTTGCAATAATTTTGAAAAATGAACTTGATAAGCATAAGCAGTAGGATTTTTTTCCCCTCATGAACATGAAGCTCATCAGTTTCAAGGAAGGAAAAAAAAAACACATTTCAGGAGAATCTTTCTATAAAAGTGACTCATCTATGAAATAATAGTCTGTTTTTAGAGACTAATTTAAGAATGGGCATTGTGAAGTATTTCTGTGAGTGGGGCCCTCAAATAACTATTGAGACTTTGTTTATCCATTACTGTGTGTATCAATTAGATCATTTATTGGCTCAATTTCATACTAATATCGAATCAGAATTTTACGAAACTTTATTTTAAATACCCTCATATTTTCCTATCCATACAACGCATACGATTCGCGTAACAGTAGAGGACCCTCTATTGATAGTCCCTGGAGAATTTTCTTGTCCAAACCAAGCTAGTTTTTTTTTTCTGATAAAAAGTATATCATGTAGATATAGAACTTACGATCTAATTGGTCACCTGCGAATGCTAGCGGCCCTTTTCCCATTCATCATGAACTATTGATGCTTGTGGTGGATAGTTGGTATTAAGAGATAGGGGTTGGGGGGCGCATTGAGGAAGATGAATTGAAGTGATCATATCATAAAAAAAAGTTGAAAGAAACTATTTACTGAGTCTAGGATAAAATAAACTGAAGCAGTTGAGATGAACATGAGAGGGCATTTCTTAAAAGGCCAGAGCAATAATTAACGGTAGCTAATTTTGAAATCGCATTGATTTTTTTGTTATCTATTCTAAATATACTCTAATTATATTTAGTAGACTTACATTTAGACTAACTAAAATACTTTTCTATTTAGAATAAAAAATTTCATGAATTTTTAGATATTAGATTATCTTAAGTTATAAATTTATGAGAAAAACTATCAACGTTTACGATGTTACGTTATTTCATGAGCATGAAATTGGTATTTTGCTGCAAAAAAAAGAAGAAAAAAATTAAAAGATAAGAAAATACTTTAAAATATTTGAAAAGTGATTTAAAAGATGGATAAATAAATTTAACGCACTTACTTAATCTCTTTTTCGTTAAAATTATAGCTGCTTTCGGTCACTACATATGGCAATAACGATCACTACATTGGATACGTGTTGAAACACTAGATTTCTTCTTCGAAAAATCTCCCATTGAGTACAGTGTAACTTACATAGTGCTGACATTTGTTCAGAACATTAAGCTTTTTTTTTTTTTTTTTTTTTTAGCTTTTTTTAAAAGTTTTCTAATGCTACTCTGGCTCATTTTATAGCAGCATCATCATCACGGTAGCCCGCTGTCGTCTGCCATGTATTTTTATTTAAATTTTTTTTTCTATTAAACAAATTGGATGTCCAAAACTGGTTCGTGGTTGAAAAAGTAATTTTTTCAGGTATTTGCAGAAAACTTTTACAATAATTTATGTTAATTCCTGTTAAGAGACAGAACTGTATATTTATCGTCGAAATTTTAGTGTAAAATAAATTTAAACTCAATTGTTTACTTCACTTATAGCTTAGGTCCAAGTTATGATCTCACCTTTTAAAAAAGTTGTGAAAAATTTATATACACACTATTTACTCTAACTATGACTTTCACAAACAAAGAGGAAACTAACTCTTCCCCACTTTCCATCGCTTATCAAGCAGATTTGCTGGGAATCGATCCACAATGCATTTACTTAATGTAAAAACATTTATATCGTACATATATTTTTAAATTATTTCCATAAATGTGGTTTAATAATCTTCTTAAAAGGAATTTTAATACTCTTCACGAAAAAGACTTATCACATAGAATAATTTTGTCTATGTTCACACGAATCATTTCAATCCCCCCCCCCAACCTTTTCAGGGAATGTTTTTACGAAATCATAAAATGAACAAATGCAAAACCATTTTATCGTGAGTAGTTACATTAAAAAAAATATTCATATTTTAAACTGCATAATTTAATCAATCATCTCTTTTTATCCTATACCTGAGAACCTTATCCTATACCTTATCTACGAAGAGTGGTGACAATCAAGTAAAAAATAAAAAATGGCACCGAAATTATGCACGTGACTTATTTAACAGACTTTTTTTTTCCTTTGCTATCACTTATAAACTATCTAATTTATATATTATCTACTTTTAGTTAAGCTACTTTTTATTTTGAAATAAGCTGTAATGAATGAAATAAGTCAAAGAATTCTCCACTGTCCACAGATAAATTGATAAAGAAATAGTTTTGTTGTCATTTCCCCCCTTTTTGCCATTGTTCCCCTTCCATTACGTCATGCCATTTAAATTATTAGTCCATATATCATCCATTTTGATTTTCAGAGGGTATTGTAGTGAAAAAATGCTGAACAATTTATCTCTCGGAATTATGAAAACGCATCATGGTATTTCTGTTTTTTATTTCATAATTTTTTTTGTTTAATGCCTAAAACAAGAAAACTTTGAAAAGGATTAATTAATGGCTTTTCAACAGCTTTTATGTTTTTGCATAAATAAATAAATATAAATTGAAGGATTTTTCAAATGCTTTTTATATTTTTTGCAAGAAAAAATACATGAAAAAATTAATCTAAATAAATAAATTTAATAACGAATTAATCTAATCAAATAAATGCTCAACAATACTTACAGAAAATTGCAAATAATTCACGTTATAATAATATATTTAATACTTCATTAGAGAAAAAAATATTTAACCATTAAATAGTTCAGTTTTGCCGATTCTTAGTTTTAATTTATTATTATTTATTTCATCTGTCATAACCTAAAAATAAAATAATAAACATAATTATTTTTAACATAATAAATAATATATAACAAAAATAAATAATAAACATACTGATTAAACAAATTTATCATCTTATTTAATTTGTATTTGTAAAACGTTTGTTTCAAACTTACTATTCTTTTTATTTAATAGAAAAATAGAACTTCTAATGCTCTTTATTTTTTTCGCAACGAAAAAACTCTTAGTTAATACTATGTCTGCGAAATACAACTATAAAAGGAAAAGGCAAGCATTTTGACTCATTCATTTTTTATTACTATGATAAACGTTATTTTTTATTTTAAATGGTTTATGATGAGAAAATAAAGTGATTAATTTTTATGTGAATGAAAGTGAAAAATTAATTTTTTTAATAAATTTCTGCCTGTTTAAAATCACAAAATATTTGTAATTAAAAGTTTATAACTTATTTTTAATATTCTCTTCATGTGATTTTATAAAGGTTAGTTGATATTGATAACTCAAACAAAAAAACTATCCTTTAAGCTTAATCACAAATCTGCTACCACTTAAGCTAACTTTTAACTCAATTATTTTTCCAATTTTTCTTTATACCGCATCGCAGAAAAAGTTCGTCAAAATTTTTTAGAAATAAAAATTTTTAATCCAGTTTTTAAACAAATCTAAAATATTTGAATTATAAAAAAAAAAATTTTTTTGCCTCAAAATACAGACTAAACTAATTTTCCTTCCCCAAATATATATTTTTTTTTCCCCCATTTTTTTCCACTCATTATTCTTCATTTTTTTTAAACAAATTATAAGAATCTTAAAGATTTGAAAACCTGCATCTAACCCTACACCGAACAACGAATGAACTTAAAGCAGGATTTTTTTTCTTTTTCATTTCATTCTTGGTTCCCAATCAATAAAATTACATTCTATGTTTTTTTCGTTCTTTGTAGTCATGTTACAATTATACTACAAAATAATAAGCAAGATTATTTTCTAATGAATAGAATGAAAGCAAAAATTAAACTAGGATGAAAAAGAGGGTAATAATATATCGACCACTATATACTCCAGTTCCTTTCCTTTAAATAAAATTAGGCAATTCGCATAACATGTCTAGAGTTCATTGAACCGCTGAATAGGTCATAATTTTCCGCGTTTGAATTTGTGGTTTTGCATAGTGCTGCCCTCTATATGTTGTAATAGAAAGCAATTTTAATTACAATTGAGCTAATAATATTTTATTATGATTTATCATGCAATATTCATATCATTCTCTTGAGATAAGATGAGATAGATTTTTGACGAGTATTACTTTATGATATTTTTTATATGCATTTTTTTTGATACAGTGAGTTCCAGAAGAGATGAGTTTGACGTATTGTGAGAGTAGCTTATAGCTTATTAAGTGCAGCTTAGGCTAAAAAATGTGCTGAACAATAAAAACTTAAAGTTCTCACTTTTTATAGTTAGTTTAAAGTTAAGTTTCATGAAATCAAAACTACAATTTGAATTTTCCTACTGTTTTATTGCATTTTTATTTTTTTTTAAATTATTCTCAGTCAATAACTGCAACTTCTATGAAATGAAAATAGTAAACAAAGCACTTTCGCAAAGTCCAAGTGTGTAGCTATTTTTGCTATTCTTTCTTCTATATTAAAATTATTTCTCCGATAAATACTGACAAAGACGAATTTTATTGTAAATCAGAAATACTCTATGCGCGAAGTTTATTATTTATTATAACTATATAGCAAATGAGAATACAAGAAAAAATTGCTCTTCTGGAATTGTCAGACCTCGGGATGTTCCCAATGCACCTTATTGTTTCTGATGTATTTTAACCTAATTTAAATTTTAACTCGTGTTTGAGACAGAACGATTACAATTTTATTTTGCTCTTTTTTACTGTTTAAGAATGTCATGTTCTAGGAACCAATTTTTTGGGGAGAACCTGATTCATACATTATTATACAAATATCTCAGAAAATTGTGTAAACTTGTACCTTTCTTATATTTGATTCATTTGACTTGTTAGGCTATCTTATTTATATGTGCTTTTAATTTTACATTTATTTTAAGATTATTTTTTACTAATGAGTTGTAGGTAAACAAAATTTTATTTTTTAAAAACAGAACAGAAAGGATTAAACCATTGTTTAAACCGTCCTGTCAAAAACCATTTTATTCAAATTATGTCATAATTTAAAGAAAAAATATTGTGAAAAATAAAAGGTTAATTTTTGAACAGGAAACAAAATGAAGACAAGTTTTTGTTTTATTAAAAACTATTATTAATATTGCATTATTTATCCTAATGCAAAAATATAATTTGTCAGTATTTAATGCATGTTTATTCATATTTGAAGGATTAGGTATTCACTTTTATTGTTCAATGAATTGTGGAGTTTCAAAAGTTATAAATCTTTTCCTATTATATTATTTTCCTTTAATAAGTTAAAGCAAATTCCTTAAAAAGTATCAAATTATTATTATATATGTAATCATTGTGTGTGCAGTGGTGGCACCTATAGAATTTTTACATTTTACCAAAGTTAAAGGTTTTGGACAGTTTAAGACAGTAAAACCCACATGTCCTGTCCAAAACCAGTTTAGGAAGTCCAAAACCCCAACCCTGGATTAAATGTTTCATGCCAAAGTTGTTACATTATTTTAGACATTTAATGTTACAAATTTTGCTGACCATTGTTGTGAAAACTTATACAGAGTGCATAGTGTTTTTAAAAAATGCTTAAAGGTGCTTTGGGTGTTTTTAAAAGTGCTTAAGTTTTCCTTTTTCAAAATGTGATTTTTCCTTTACCATGTTGATTCTCGCTACAAATTATGCAAGAAGACACAGTTCGCATTGTTCTATTCAACATTTTCACAAATAATTCAACCCCAGTCTATTTCGGCCTATTGTCACTCCATAGCATATGAAAACACCATTCGTTTTACATGCTTCAAAATTTCATGATTTTTGACAATTGTCAAAAGCAATGCCATAAGTATTTTTTTGGACATAACAGTTAAAGGAAAACAAAACCGTTAATCGTCAGAAAATTTCCAACCCTGCCTAATTACGATATTTTTTAAAGGTGCTAAAAATCTTTTTTTAGTGCTTGAAAGGTGCTTATTTTCATTTAATAATTTGGCTACGCACCCTGTTATATTGAATTCATTTGAACATTTATATAATTGTAGCATTAATTTTATGTAGCAAGATTCATCATCCTATTCTTTGTTTACTGGTTACCTATGATAATTAACTTTTATCTTCTTTATTTAACCTTTATCTATTATTCAGCAAGTTACATTATAAAAAAGCTATGCAAAAGTTATATTTTTCATTTTATACCAGGTCAAGAAGTCTTGTTTTAAATCATAATGCTTAGATGTTTGCCATAATTGTATCTGTATTGGAATCAGCACCAAAATAGTTAAAAGCAATTCTCACTGCGTGAGATTCATCTAATTCTGATGGCCTTTTAGGGGGAATGATAACTTGGTTGGTTAAATATATTCTCCTGCAAAAAACATCAATCAGACTCTTCTCAAATGACATTGAATTTTAGAGGTGTGCAAATCACATGCAGGGACAAAGATCCCTAATCAAGGTTGGCAAGTTTCTGCCAAGGTGGTTAAAACCACTGGTAGAAACCGGTTAAAACCGGCATGGCAAAAACCCTTTTCTGCCACATTTGTGGCAGAAATTCAGAAAATGACATAAAAGTAAGTACTGAGATTCACATATAATGGATAATTCGTAGAAAAAACAATTAAATGTTAAACAAAGTACAATTTATTTACAAAATTATCATCATTCAAGATCAAATATTACATTGTTTGCACTCTGCAGTAATATATAACAAAAGACAAGTTTTGATGCAGTTTCTAAACCTAAACAATTTCTCAATTTGCTATGCACGAACGAGAAATTTGAGAAGATTCTCTCAATTCCAGCAGGCATTGCCATCCACAGAAGATTCAAACTTTTACTGTTATAATAATTGGATTGTTGCCATGCAAATTATGTCTTGAAAAGAAAAAAACTATTTGAAAATAGCTCTATTCAGTTATGTTAAGAGTTGAATGATAATTAGGTACTGAATTTCAGAATTTAATATAATAAACTAAAATCTAGTATTTATATTTATTATTACATTACTTTATTCTTCATTTTACATAAATATTTGATATGCTGCACTCTTTATATTTAATATAAACAAAATAATATATATTTACAAGCAATGAATTAAAAAGTTTGTTACAGTTACATGAAGTTAAATTTTTCAGTTTACTTAAACAAAATGTCATTACGCAATTACTAGAACTAATATGGAAGTTTTTTTAGTTTTTACCGGTTATAACCAGTTTCTGCCACTGGCAAAAAGCCAACACTGTCCCTAATAGTGTTTTGGTGACAAGTGAATGGGGCCAACTTAAAAGAAAACTCATATTTATATCTATTTATAAAAGTATGCTTTTTTTCCAATTTATTATTCATACAGATTTTGTATTACAAAAACTGGGTGGCATTTTCAGTTCCTTTGAGGAAGTGCCAATATCTCTATATTCTCTTGTGTACGTAATGGTATTGAAAGTACTTCTGTATTATAATTTAGATTCACTCCCCCCCCCCCAAATACACAATTCCACTAAATAGAGCATGATATATTGTCAAATTTGTTGATTAAAATTTGATAGTTTAACAGCCAAACTTGTATAGAAAAAAAAGTGGAATAATAAGTGAATGTTTACAGTTTATCAATTAATGATGCTTATAAAAAATATATAATTTTTTTAATATTTATTTGTTATTTTTTATTTACTAGGTACTTTATTTACTTACTTTTAAAATTACATTTTAATTGATATCTAACAATAAATAATAAATACAGGCATTTAACTAACTATACTATTTTTATAATAAATAATGTTTATGATATAGTAGTACCAACTGCAATTAACGAATGATCTTTTTTTCATAGTATATAACTAAATTACTGTATGAGGAAGGCGATTGTCTACCCTGGGCTGATGATGATGAATATAGCTAAATCATACTGTTTGCTTCAATTTGTCACATCTCATGAAATGTTATTTATAAATTTTTTTTTAATTTTATGAAAAACTTGAAGTAAGACATAGATTTGAAGTTTCAAGAATGTGAAGAAATATAAGAATTCAATAAATGAAGGAAAAGGGGAGGAATACCTCTTTTATCCTGCTTATCTAACCAGGGTTGACTTTTTAAATTATATGCATAAAAAACAGACTTTATCTCTCTAAATATCCTGAATAAAAGAACCGAAATACTTAGATAAATAGAAAATTCTGACTATTTAAGGTTAAAATTAAGTAAATAATTACCATGCTATTTGATTAAGTACCAAATTATTCATTTATTTAGGTTCATTTGTTTTAATTTAGTTTGTAATATTAAAAATTCTTAGAGGTATTTTGCATTAAGTTTTTGAAATTAAAATGTTGTCACAATACAATATATTTAGCTAACCAATAAGTACTTTTTTTTCAGCGAAAAAAAATTTTCTTTTTTGCCGATTACAATCATCAAATTTTAAAATAATCTTGGTTTTTATCAAAGTCACAACTGTGCCTCCTCATAAAAAACTTGCATTTTAATATATTTAAAAGCTATGGATAAATAGTTCAAATTATAACCCTGTGGTACCTAGTGATTTTTTTGCTACCTCCCCCCTTCTTAAAATTTGTAGGATGTTATGTAAAATATCACATTTAATTAATTTTTGGAAAAAGTTTCATATGTGTTTATATGACAAAATTTTCTTAAATGATTTTAAAAAATTTCTCTCTTCCTTAGAAAAAATGTTAAGAATTGTGACTCGCAAGAAAATATCTACATTGATAATGGCTCGATACTATGGTACTCAATATCAAGTGCAACATGACCATAAGATGAAAGAATTTTCACTTGGTGAAGGATCAGGTCTTATATTAATATATATTTATTGAAAATAATAATTTTAGTCTTTTTTTTTTCTTAATAAAAAATTATCTTTCTCAATTCTTATTCTTATTATGAAACTATTAGATTAAAATTACTTATAACTAGCTATCAAAATAAATATGTTTAAAATGATGAGTGGAGAGAGATGTAAAAAAAATTGATGTGGGTTAGATAATATTAGAAGTGAATAGTCGACATTGTAGTGATGGATCTGGCAGATTTGTTACTACACAGATGAAAAAAATGATCCAATGCTAAGGACGATGGTAGAAAAAAATTAATGAAATTATTATATTTTGGATAGTGAATTTGAATGAAAGTGAAGTTTTGATATTAAATATTGCTGTCACTATTTTAGATTCGTGTTTTAAAGTGTAAAATTTAGAAAATTTTTTTCAAGAATTTAAGTTATGTAAATTGAGAGAAAATTTGCTTAGTTTACGAAAAACCTGGTGAAAAGTATAGTATGAAAAAAGAAATATATTCTCAGTATATTTTGTAGGTGAATTATTTTTGACTACTATTTCAAGTATTAGAGATTATTTCTCTATTTTACTTTTGATTTAGGCATGTCATATTTTTTTATTTATGAAATATATAACTAGCTATATTTAGACATGTAGCCCATTAGGCATACCATATTTTTTATTTATGAAATATGTAGCCATATTTAGACATGCCCATTAGGCATGCCATATTTTTTATGCATGAAAAATAGCTATCCTTTTAATAAAGGTGGATTTTAAATTTAGTAGGGTTGCAATATTTGTTTTCCTTTTTGACATGTGGTGAAAAAGCAATAATAAAAATGTGCCAAAAATGGTTTATGATAATAAAAAAAACTGCCTATAAAGTAGAAAATAATCTGTTCTAATAATTTAAATACTGAATTTTTATTATAATCTATATCTTATGTAAGATAGAGACTGAATTTAGTCTCTATCTTACATAATTCATTTCCCTCATTTCTTAAAGTTTTAATCTTGGCAGTTAGTTATACAATCATATAACGACAAAAGATTAATATTACATTATATGTCAATTCATTTGGGTCTGAAAACACTACAGTTGTGAATTAAGTTAATGCTGTAATTGTTTTAGTCCCTGGTTCGATCCTCGGGCCGGGCAAGGTTGTCTCAGCCTTTCATCCCTTCAGTGGATCGATAAATGAGTACCAAGCATGCTTGGGAACTAAACACTGGGGGTTCCGCGTTCGGCTGACCACCTGACCGGAACATCTGCTCCTGCACCCCAGAGCCCAAGGTCAGGAAAACTGAGATGGGCACAGTAGGCCTCGGCCCTCTTGGGCTGTCGCGCCGCTGAGTTTAGTTTGTAATTGTTTTATTAAGAATTAATTGTGTTTTTGTTTTATTATTGCCTATTTGTCATTCAAATCCATGACATAAACGTAAATTGCATTTAAGCCTAATTTGGAGGCCTCTTAAACAATGAAAGCTATGACATGAATAACTAGTTTCTCTGCTATATATATCAAAGCGTGCATGCTTTTTGTTACCACCTCCTGCAGGACAGGATTCCATTGCCTTGAATAAAAATATTGCTAAAGCTGGGCACAGTATACTCACATTTTATACGCAACTGAGAGTTTGCAACACTAAAAAAAGTTTTTGAAAAAGTTGTGTGTAGGAAAATATTTCTATACAAAATAGCATAAACAGAAAACATTTGGCGAAATCTAAACCAACCAGTTTTATTGCTGCCCTCAAAGATATTTAATTTTATTATCGTCATTGAACTAAGGACCCAATTTTGATTTTTTCAACTATCAATGTTCAATTCTATAGCCCTTTAATTTTGAACTCAATCCAGAAGACAATGGAACTTCTGGATCAAGCAGAGAGCAGAATTCATGACAACCAGCCACCGCTGAGATGTGAACCTGGTTCACCTCATCGGGAGGTGAATGCTCTATCCCTGAGTCACCATGGCTATATGTTTGTATTAAAATTTCTGAAAATCACATTTATGAATTGCATGAAATTTTAACTTTCTGTTACAGGGCCTGAAATTTCCTTACGCCATTGGCGATAAATTATTTAAGGCTCACTAGTAAGTTTCATTTAGTTTTAATTATTGTATCTTGATGAAGTAGAGCATGGAAGTTTTCTAATGTCAAGCATAATTTTTTTCTTCTATATTGAACAAAATATGCTGTGTTTCACACTTTTCATTTATGAAATTTGTGCTTCTGAAACATTGCTGCCTAAAGCTCAGCAGCCTTATTTTGATTTAAATATTACTTTAATGAAAAATTAATTTAATATTAATACAAGAAATGTTTGTTTCAATTTTTTTAAGTTTTTACATTTATTTTTTATTTATGGTTTGTCATTAAAAAGTTCACGTGGAGTTTCAAAAAATTTTTTTTCATTAATATAAAATTCGTGACGAGTTAAAATTTTATTCAAGCTAGTATCTTCATAACTGAAATTTCATGCCCTATTGTGATAGCTAAATAAATTTAACCTTTCGATAAATGGTAAAGTTTAATATAAATGATGAGTCAAATGCTTGTGGTACTTTCCTGACAAATTTATTAAAATTATGACTATTCAATTTAAATTTCTGTAGTAGTTACATATTATTTATTTTCCAGAAAAGGCTGTTTTGCAGTATAATGAATTAAAGCCATCTCTTATTGAACTTGAACACACTATTGTGCCTGAATCCTTACAAGGAAAAGGACTTGGCAAATTATTGGCTGATGTAAGAATAATTTTTAATTTTATTATTGAAGTGGCTGTTAGAAATCACATTAGCAATAGCATAAACGGAGAAAAAAATTAGTTAATAAGGTTTCTTGGATGTAGGAAAAAGTTTTATCAGATTGATAAAAAGAGATATACGATTCTTTGGAAGTTCTTTTTTGGACTCATATAACAGTACCTGAATAATTTCGGTATGAAATGTGGTTAGAACATAATTTAGAAAAAATCTAACATATTTTAGAGAGAAAATAACACCTAATGTCTCTTCAAGGAAAACTCAGCTTAGAGACAATTTTACCGACTTGGCGACGAGAATGACAGTTTTAGAAACTTTGAGTTTCAAAGCAATAGTTGTTAATATTTAAGGAGTTTTGTACGAATAGACTAGAATCGTGCCAAAAATAGGAATGTGTCTCATTGTTTTGTGTATTAATCTGTGTGTGACCACAGTAGTGTTCTGACTTGAATTAGATCATTGATTCTCTGAGGTTTTGAAACCCGTGTTACTCTATTTAGCTGTTATTTGAGTTGTAATTAGCTATATTTTGTGAACTGTTTTATTAATCTAGTTTCCAATTCCATCAAACCCCTGTGCTCAGTACAATATATATATATATATATATATCTTTTAAAGCAATTTCTTGTGATTTAATTTATATTGACATAAAAGTATATGTAAAATGTTGCAAATCATGCTAACTCTTTTTAAAACTATTCGCTTTTCTATGTTATTTAAAGATTATTTATTAAAACTATTCGCAGTATCTTCGCAGGTTGTAGTTGCTTTAATAGTATAATGTGCCTTTTAATTTATTAATCATAAACAGTTATTATGTTATAGCTACAAAATATTTTATTAGTGCTCTATAAATTACCAAGTTGATAAAATTAAAAGCAATTAGCATGTTTTTATAGTCTAGTATGATAAATACCTAAACATATTTTTAGAATATTGTTTTTGATAAAAGTTCTTTAAAATTAATCATTTTTGTTGTTAGAAAAAAAGTTTGAGTTAAGTGTTAGTTTAAGCTATTGAGATTTCTGCAAAGTTAAATTTATTTTGTGCCTTAAGAAGAAATTTATGTGTAAAATTAAAAATTTTTTAAACAAAATCTTTTTTTTTTATTTAAATTTTACAAGATGTGTGTTTATTTAGGTGCATATGCACTAAATTAAATTGTTGAAATCTCTATTTGAAACGAAACGCTATGATTTCTTGTCTACCATTCTTTGACACTGTTTTGTACTCTTTCCTGTTATAAATTTACTTAAAAGATTATAATAAGAGATATATTCTAATAGAAAATTTTTGTGTGAAATTTACAAATGCTTAAGAGCATTCATGATTCCACTGCTTGCTTTCTTGCACGTCAAATAATTATTTTTTATGTTATTTAGTGTAAGAGCATTATTTATCTGTGTTACTGTTAATGACCGAAATTGGTGGTTGTTAACTTCCACCCTCGAATGCTGACAATAACATAGTCGCTTTGGTAAATGTCCGAAATATATATACTAGGTCTAGTTAAGTGCCATTGCCCGGTATACATTTGCCTGGTATGCCCTACGTCAAGGTATTTTTAAGGACAAGTGCCACTGCCTAGTATACATTTAACTGGTTCTCCAAACACGGATGTTTCTTCTAATCTATCCTCAGCAGATATTTAAATACAGATTAAATATAATAATATCAACGAATAAATTAATATCAAATCGGATATAACAAATATTTCGGACATTCACCAAAGCGACTGTGATTGTTGACATTCACCGATGAAAGTCGACATTCTCTTAATTTCGATCATTCATGATAACATCTGAATTCAGTTTAATGACTGTCACAGATGTCATATCAATCATGGTAGTAAAAATTTTTAATTAATTAATTAATTAATTTTAATTAAAAAATTTAACTAACATGTTAAAAATTATTCCATAATTACTGTAGTTTTCAATTTTTTAATTTTTATCCCTTTTAACAATGAAAAGTGTTTTTTTAAAAAGTGCTTAATGGTGCTTATTTTTGTTTTTTAAAAGCCCTTAAAAAGGTTACTTTTGGTATTTGTAAAAAGTGCTTAATTTTCTCTTATCCAAAATACGATTTTTTCTTCGCCATGTCTATTTGATTGTTGTCTGGAATTGTGTAAAAAGCATGGTTTTCTCAATGTTCTGTTCAACATTCATTTAACTGTTATCCATTTTGGCATACCACAATCCATATGGTATGAAAGCACCTAACATTTTACATGTTGGAGAATTACTTGCCGATCTTCATGGACATATACTGAGTTGGATTCCGAAGAATAAGTTTTTGCACGTACACATGTAACTCTGGTACATTTTGAAAGATCTGTTTGATTTCTTGCTTATTTAATATCCTGCACATCTCACATTTTTGGTGGTTATGGGGACCAACTAAACATACTAAATTTTTTTCCTCAATTGCAAATTAAAATTTTATTTTTCTTTCTTCACTGAGGAAGCATTAACGTCTTTATCACACACGTGCTGATGAGGTTCTCATATTGTTCTATTTATAGATCAGTACCACTATCTTTGAAATTGACGAGAGAATCCTTCACAAATAAAGTATTTCCATGTCTATCCAGAACAACAAATCACGTAGCTTAATCACTTATAAGATTCTGTCTCCCTTTTATTCATTTTATTTAATGATGAATTCTTAATTGTTGATATTTGTGTCTGATGGACCATCCACTAATTGTATAGAATATTTAAGGCTTTTTATTATAGATTTTTTTTTTTTGCTGGATTTTTTATTCAAATCTTTAGTACTCTTGGGTCATTTTTTTGAAAAGAAAAATAAATAAGAAACTCAATAAATTTTAAAAGTAAACAAAAAATTTTTGGTTTTTTTTCTGTTAATGCATTAAACAATTTAATGTGATTCTAATCGTCATATCAAAATAACATAATTTTTCTCTTTATCATTTAATTTAAAAAGAAATGAAATTATTAATTCATTTTTCTCAGAATTGTTACATTTTAGGAATATAAGGACTATATAATATTTTACTTCTGTCAAAAATATTTAGTTTCAAATCTCATTGTATTTTCATTTTGAAATTATTGAAAAAAATTTTTTTTATCATTTTATTAAAGAAATGCTGAATCAAATTATAAATTTTAATTTTTAATCTTGTAAAGGTTTTTGTTGAGCATACATTTATAGTTAATATAAATTTTTATATTTTGATATAAATTAATTTTTTATGTGATTTAATAATATGATTATCATTTTAAAAAATAAAATGAACAACTGTTTATTGAATTTAATTAAAATAGTGAAAGAAGTTTTTTTTTATTTTATCATGATTTTGTGAAGCCTTTGAAGTTGTTTATATATATTTTTCATCACAAACTCGTCTAAGGATCAAATTGATGTTTTTGATAAAAGAAACTACTTTCCATTTCTACTCAAAAAGTTAATTGACTAAAATTGTAATATTTCTATTACTATCTACAGAAACGTAATTTTATCTCAAATTAATCGCATCACGTTTATTTAAAATAATGATATGCTTATTTTAAATAATTGTAAATCTTTACGTAAACTTTTGAATAATGGTACCTCGATTGGATTTATAAACAGGTATCTGATTTAGTAGAGGATTGCCTACCGAGGGGAAGTAATGCTTAGCTTTATGTTATGGTATGCCTACCATACCATCGATGTTATGATGACCTTTTATGATGTTTTAGATGCTATTTCCTGTTTTTGCTTTTTGGATTTTTCCTGTTATATAATTCTTGTCGGTTTCATGTCAGGTAAAAATTTATTTTGATTTATATTTTCTTCAAATATTCTTCCAGTTATAATATTATTAGCTTTGCTCTATTGTGACTTGGAATTGTGTGCATTTTACTTTTTCTCTCTTTGGTTTTCATTCTTGTTGCACTGAGTATCTTAAAATGAATTTATATATATATATATATAAATATGTAGCATAAAAATCCTTAACTAAACATAAAATTAACAGAACATAAAAACCTTAACTAAAAGCCTTGGCCTTAACTTTCTCACACTTTAAAATTCACATCCTGTCTTTATTTTTTTCTATTTTTAGATTTTAGTATGCAAGAATTAGCATTTTAGGTTTTTCTCTCAAACCGAACCATGACAACCGAAGCATTCCCCTGATTGATTTAATGTGCCAATTGTAATTACTAACGTTTCCCTTTATGCATGTGATTTAAGAGTTTCTTGGAACTTGTTTGTAAGATTTTCCCTAGATTCAGCTTTTGAGAGTGAAGCAATACGATTATTCAGTTTCTTGCTCTCCTTACAATGATTTCATGTTTTTAAATAAAAAACTTTTATTTTACTTCGGCTTACCCATTTATTTCTCCTGCTCGGCCACACTGCTATTTCAAACCGAGCTGGATTTATTTTAATTGCGGAATCCAGAATGAAAATATGCTTATTGAAAATTGTAAGAATGAAAAATAGTATTTTTTGATGAAAAACTATCATCAAGAAATCTGAACAAATGACTTTGAACTGAAAGATAGTCAGAAAAACTATCTTTTGCCTGGATTACTATATTTTTTTTAAAAAAAATTCATTTAATTGAAAATTATAGCCTACAAACATTTATTTACAGTAAATTGTGTGTTAAATTAGTAACACTAGTATATTAAATTATTTACCGTTTTTTACATGAGTTTTACTTTTTACAATTCATATTACTATTATGTATTGCTCATTTGTTAATATCACTAATTTTAATCTTCATGTTAATTATGCTTCTGCATATAAGTTATTTTATTTTTCTTTATTTAGTGGTAATTAAAATTTTGGGAAGGGGGTGTAACATTAAAAACTCGTATATTATTCCTTTATCTAAATTCTCCTTCTTAATTTATTATTGAAAATTAAAAGCTCTCTCACACTCTATTATTTATTTTGAGAGTGAAGCCCTTTTATTGTGGATTATTCAGTTTCTGTCATTCCAGATAATGATTACTTAATATAAACTTTTATTTTGCTTTGGTATACCCATTTATTTCCCCTGCTTGGTCACATTTTTTCATATATATATATATATATATATATATATATATATATATATATATATATATATATATATATATATATATATACACACAGGGTCTTTATAATTAAAGTTCCATTTTGAAATGGCTATAGAAATAAAACTACCCGACCAAATGTCATCAAACTTGGTAAATGTCTATAAAAGGTCATGGGATTTTAGTTCCCGCAAAAAAAAAAAAAATCAAATATTCACCACCAGTGGAGAATGGCGCTGTATGCAATAGTGTTAAACAAATGTGAAATATGCAAATTTGTTTTACACGTCATGTGACTTTGCAGTTATAAAAGTGAGGCGCCTTGTCTGAGCTGTCAGTGTTCTGAGTCGACAATGTCTGTTACCATGCAAGACCGTGCTTTGCTCCTGAAATGTTACTATGAATGCGACAGCTATGAACGGAGGGCTTTACAAAAGTTCTGTACTGTAAGAGGAAAACACCGAGGTCCAATGACACCGCAAGGCTTATGGCAAATTTACGGTAAAAGACGTGTAAAACAAATTTGCATATTTCACATTTATTTAACACTATTGCATACAGCGCCATTCTCCGCTGGTGGTGAATTTTTGAACTATTTTTTTTTCGCGGGAACTACAATCCCATGACCTCTTATAGACATTTACCATGTTTGATGTCATTTGGTCGGGTAGTTTTATTTTTATAGCCATTTCAAAGTGGAACTTTAATTATAAAGACCCTGTATATATATATATATATATATATATATATATATATATATATATATATATATATATATATATATATATATATATATATATATATATATATATATATGAAATAATTGCTAAATAAGAAATAAAAACGAAACCTGGAGGGAATTATACTTTATTGGTTGATTATTCCTTCCTAGTGAGTACTTTTTATGAAGGATCTTTTTCGCATAATTCAAGTATCACTTCGTGTATAAATTGTCTTCAACTTGTTAGAAATATAATCTTTATTTATTGAATGAATTCTTACTGTGCAGTAAAAATGTCTTTTTGAAACGAAATACCATTATATGAGATTTTAATAACATCTTCATTCAGTCTTATGATTGCTAGCACGGTCAAATACAAACCAAAAAACATCTGGAAATTATAAATCACATGACTTGAAAGATAAAAAAATATATGGTATGTGTGAAAGTAAGGCACTTTATGAATCAATAATAAATTCACAATTTTTAATTAATAAAGATATCATGGGATTACATCTAAAAAAAATTCATAATGTTGATGTTTTATAGCCTCAAATATACTAGTTTTTTACTTATGTTGTTTTTTTATGTTAATGTTACCAATGTTAGATAATTTAAAACTGATGCGTGAATTTCGCAAGTACTGAAAAAAAAATTTTTTTTTTTCCTTTTAGGCTGCATTTGAATATGCCATCGATAAAAATCTGAAAGTGAAAGTTACTTGTGGATTTATTCAGAAGTATGTAGAAAAATATCCAAGATCTGAATTCAATAACATTTTATCAGAATAGGTAACTGTATTCAAAAATAGACTTTTGTGTTTTTTATTTTTTACATCAAAGTTAATTCTGTAATCGAACCAATTGTTGAGATATTTGTAAATAGCATTCTAGTTTATAAACTGCTCATGTATATATATTTATATATTTCTTCAGAAAAAGAAATAAATCCTATTTAACTAAGAATATTGTTCACATAAATTTTTTATATCTATTAATTAATATATTCATTGGTGATAATATACTTAAATTTTGTAACAAAAAATTCAATTTTGATTGAAGTTGTGAAGTAAAATATTGATTAAAGTATGTTTCACAATTAACAACAAAAAAAATTCTTGAGTAGAAATTAGAAATTTATTTCTTATTGCTTCACAAAACGAAATAAATTTTGCTTATTGTTCACGTTATTTTACTATTGTATCACGGATATTGTTCACATTAATTTTTTATGATTTTAATTAATACTAGGATGCTTCGCCCCCTGCTCGCTGGCGCTCTCCAACCCCCGGAACTGCTTTCGCAGTTCATTTCGGATTGCTTCGCAATCCAATGCTCGCTTTGCTCGCTCATTGGATACGTTCTTAATGTTTAGCTTTTGTATACTTCTTTGAATACTGAAGTTCCGAAAACTTTTCACTATAGAAAATTCTAAACCTGTACATTTCAATATTAATTTAAAATTGCAAACAGTTCACATATTTTTCTTAATCACACTATTCTAAATTTCAGTTGTTGAGAAAAGTAACTGTTGTAAGTTTTGTTTTAAAGTCTTTCCCACCAGAGGGCTAAAGCCATGTGTTGTAAAACAATATGAAATAGTAGTCTGCCACTGAACGCCGGATGTAAAGCATCAGCTTTGATGAAGATAATTTTGTAATGTTAATTCTCTGAAAGGCCCTATTAATATGGCATTTGTAAAATAAATGTATATATTTTTGATTATTGATGAAGCCCATCATTCTGTGTTTTCATCAGTGTTCAGAAGCAGAACAATTATAAGTTTTTAATTTTATCACAAAAGTTAGTACTGTAAAATTAAAACAATATTTTTAATCAATGAGCCAAGTTCTTCAAGAAGCAGTTGTAGAAGTAGGTTGTTAATCTAAAACTTTTTATAGAATTTCTTTAAAAACACAATTGTTAATTTGGGTATTTGGCGATACAACACTTTTAGAATTGAAGGATTTGTTACGTCAAGCGCTCAGGTATCATAACTTTGATCCAGTTGCGCTTCTATGTCATTTTGATTTATGTTGCTAAGTTAACTTTCAAAAAATTCTATGGCTGGCAACAGCATTTTTATTTTTTAAGCTGTTTATTTTTGTTTCTTTTAGAATTCATTATTTTTTTAGCGAAATGTTTTTTAACCTAACAGAATTCTTTGCCAACTGTTTTCTCTATAAATGAAGAAAATAAAGTAAATATTTAAGTGTTGTGAAAAGAATCTTATTTAGTTGTACAAAGTACTTCAGCTAAAATTTGGGAGCCACGTAAGAGAATTATATATATTAGATCAGAAACACATCATTAAAAGGCAGAATGCTTTGGTGTTTTCAAAACGTAAACAAAACAAAGCAAATGTTGCCACCGGCGGAAAAGAAATACAGCCAAAATTTGGGAGCCACGTAAGAGAATTATATATAATAGATATTCATTGTTACTTCTACTAATAAATAAAAAAAATTGGAGATAGTACACTTAAATTTTGTAAATAAATTTTTTTTATTGAAGTTGTGATGTAAAATATTAATTAAAGTATTAATCTGCATTTTCTAGTAATATCATGAGTATAATTTTTTTGAAATATTTAAGATCAATTTTAATTATATCATTACAAGTATAGAACTGCTAAAGAAATCGTGTTATATTTTCTAGTGATTTTAAAGCAATAGAAATTAATAATACTGTGTTTTTATGAATTTATTATGAAAATAAGTCACTTAAACTGTTTCAAACCAAATAATTGAGGCTGAAAGATTCTTTTAACTTAAATTACACACGAACAAATATATTTTATTAAAAATCTCCAAACAAACTATGTTTTAATATAAAATTATCTTTCTAAAAATGCTGGTTTCAAAATTGTTAAAAATCATTAAAATTCTAAGCGAGAAAAAAAAATACTCAATGTACTTCTGTGATTTTTATGAGCTTGTATTTTAGGTTTTAAAAAATACTACTGAATAGAATAAAAAGCATTGGTTAATTCAATTGTGAAAATTACTTATCAATAATTAAAAGCTTATTTAGTTTCCCCTCTCCTCCACACCGGTATAGTAGAGTAGAAAGTTTACTGAGCTTTTACTTACAAAGTAGATAAAATAATATTTACAGTAATATTGCTAAATAATATCTTTTTTAACAAATTGTTTTGCGATGGAGTTTTTGAAGTTCATTTCTCTGTTTTGATTTTATATAAATGGCAACTTATTTCTCAGCAAAATTAAAGGCAAAGCATGGCCAGGAGACCTTATTGTTTTGTAATGGTTGAGTGTTATATCAGTATCTGATTGATCTAAGATTATAATAAAAATACTAGTTTAAAAAATAAAAATCTTGTAAATATATAATTTCTGGTCCCAGCTTATTGAGAGTTTTTATATTCTGTTCGATAAAATCCAATTATCCAAACTCCAATAATTTTTTTAGAAAAGTAGTTTGGGTCTTCCTTTTTTTTTTTTTTTTTTTTGTTCAAAGTAAACAAACAGCATAAAGAAAATATAAACAATATTAATTTTGTAATCATTAGAAGTATAAGCTGCAAGCGATGAAGGTTTTTATAAATCATTTTGATATGTGATTATTTGATTTGAAGTTTGATCCTCATTGATGTAGAAAAATGGTGTTCATCATAGAATTTTAATTGATTTTTTTTTTTTTCATTTTTAATTTGGATAAAAATGGCAGTTCAAAATTTTTTGACTCTTTTGAATATATATAATCCATATTAAAACTAGAATTCTAATTTAAATCTTTCAGTAAGGACTCCCTTTTATTGTTGATAATAAAAAAAAGTAATATGTCAATAAATCTTGATAAAATAAAAAGTTGTGCTAAAATTACCTAATTTTTTAATGATTTTTTTTAAAAATAAAGATGCATAATACATTTATGATTACCACAGTCTTATTTAAAATTAAAAGCTATGTCAAATATTAAATTTTTTAGACATGACTTTTTAAAACAAAGGAATTGAAATGAGAGAATATTCACTATTGATAATTCACTTCTATTTATTTATTTATCTTTCTTAAATATTGTACAAACCCTGTATCAGAAAGTCTAACTTTTGAAGTACTTTGGGTGAAGTTTCTAGTTAACATTTTAGTAAATGCAATCTCAGAAAATCTTATCATTTGAAGTACAATGTGACAGAAGGTTTTTCTTTACATTTTAGTAAATTCAAGCTTTATTGTTTAATTGTTAACAATTGGAATTCTCCAGGGACCATTCATTACAAACTATAACTGCGGTGCGGTGCAGGTCAACTTAAAATATCGCACAATCACTAAAAAATGTAAGAAAATAATGAACTAATGGATTTTAAAATAAGTAATTTAATAATTAGTTTTAAAAAAAAATTAATTGAAAAATTATGTACTTGATGCAAAAGAAGAATGAATGGAATATATTTACTTATTTAAAATATTTCAAAATTTCAGTTAGAACACAATCTTTAGTTCCTGACACATTAACATATGTAACAGATTGCTGTTGATTTTCTATGAATATAGAAAGTTTCTTATTGTTTCAAAGACTTTGAGTCTTGGTTATGTCCTCAGACATCAAATGTGATGTCTGAAGCAGTTTACCCAAACTGTAAGAAATCCTCTATATCTTCTTCATCATTAGTTACTATTTTGTGAAATAGCTTCAATATTTTTGAGGAAATTTGAATTTCTAAGCAATGGAGGTAGGAGTCTGCTAGTTTCAAAAATGATCTAAACGGGTATTATTAACTATATGAATAGCATTTGTGACAGGACCGTTAAAACAGGACAATGCATACAGGAAAATGAAAGATGCGGGTGTGGCTGTAGTAACGTTTCTGTGTCAATGTAACTGGTTTTTAATCCTTGATTTAACAAATGAATTATTAAACTCAATGTTGATTAAGAAATAGCAGGAGATTTTCCTTATTCTTTTTATTGCTTTAAATCATTGAGGTATGTTGTAGTTCTCTTCATCTTATAAAATTGTACATAAAATTCATCTCTACATTATATAACACTTAACAATGTCTTTCTTTATCTAAAGAATATGTCATCAAGCCTACAATTACAATCACATCGCAGCACAGAACACAATTATCACATCTATTGACACAAATGCAACACAAATATAACTCACATATACAATATATACACAGTAATGCAATAATTTAAAGCACTATATATATGGTTGAGGTAAAAAGGTTTTTGGAAAAAACAATATTTGAGGATTCACATAAATTGTAAAGAGCAAATAAATAGTTGAGCATTTAAAAGTTGTATTTCGGACTACTTGTCTAACACTGAAAAGCTCCCTAAGAATGTTTTATGAAACACAGTAAAATAAATGGACAGAATTGTGGCATTTGTGCATCAATGTTAACACTATTACACAACTATTGGATACATTAAAGCATGAAAGCACCAGTTTATCATGATCATGTTATAAAAAAGGTAGTGACAGAAACCTTTGTATTATATCTAAGATAAACCTTACAATTTATTTTAGAATCTAATTGGAATAAAATAATTTTATAGTTTAAAAGTCATAACTTCAGAGACAAAAGAATTCCACTTCCATTTTGTTAACTTGTGGAAGATTAAGTAACTGGATATTTTGAATATTGAATATTTTTTGTTTCATTTCATTTACAGAAATGTGTTTTATTAAACCTAGTTACAAAATTTAAAAGTTGTAAACATTTTTTAAACTTTTTCAAACTTCAAGTTTTAAAAATGCTTATAATCTTTATTAAATCTAAAATTTGGTAATAGATCCGATTTCAGTGAATAAAATGCAACAAAAAATATTCTAAAGTATGAATTAGGTACTTATTAAGGAAATCTTATTCATATAACTATCCAAAGTTAACATGAAATTGAATACCTTTTCTATCTGAAATAAATTCTTAATATTTTCACTTGACTTTAATACGTTTTCTATTTTCTATAAAATAAAACTAAAATCTAAGAGTTTGCGTATAATAAATCTAGTATTTAATTTTTGATATAAAACCATAAGTATGAGAGATGATTTTTTTTTCTTTCTAATCCTGCAATAAACCATTTTCTTTTTAAATTATCCACTGAAAGTTGGAAAAAATTTAATTATATTTTCGTAGTTTAAAACATTTTTACCATAAAATAATTATTTTCAATAGCATATAAAAATAATGCATGGTGTTTTATAAGCTTATTATTTTATTTAATTTTTCCCATCCAACATTAACTTTTAAATTCATATTTTTGTAATTTAATTACGATAAAACACATTCATAAACTATTATTAAAAATGCATGGTTGTCACAGAATAGGAAATATGGAAAAGTCGAGGAATTTTATCTATCTCAAAAAATAAGGAAAATATCGAGAAATTCAATTGAAATAAACAAGAAGTCAGGAAAAATTAATTAAGTCTGAGGTGCCTTAAAGTTCAAGATTTTTTTCTAAAAAATAAGTCTTGTAAACCTTGTTTTTATAATTAATAAAATACTAATAGCTGGTTATAAGTATTTTGTAATATATTTTATGTGTAAGAACTAGGTATAACTGAAAAAAATTTATAAGTAATAAAATTAGTCTAGGAAAATCAGGGATTTTGTGGTCACCTTGGAATGTTTTTGAGTCAACTCTTTATAGTTTTTTATGTGTATTGTTTGATATATTTGAGTCCTACATACTTAAAAATTAAATTATAAAATATATCTTTTAATTAAATTCACCCTGTTTAACTCAATTTCACGTCAACGCTAAAATATTTTAGTGCCCATCTTTAATGAACATTTGCTTGATTCTCCCTCTCTTTATTTTTTTGATTTGTAATGACTTAAAAAGCTTTCTGTCAACTTAAAACTTATATTTCTTTATTTTGAAATTAAAATTAAAGATTATTCTTCCTTAACTAAAAGTTTTATAGGAACTACTGTAAAACCTTTTCAAATATTATCATTGTTATAATTTGAAGTATAGAGGCTGGATATATCATCATTAATTTTAATATGTTTATATGCTTTAATAGTAGGGGGAAAAAAACTTAAAATGTATTATATGTTATTTCAAAAAAAGAAATTAAAATCTGAATGAAGGCTTTAGCGTAATTTTTATTTAAATTATTTATTATAAAATTAATAAATTTTATAATAAAGAATAAATGAGGAAACCTTGAAGTTCAAATCAAATTTACTGTAATTTAAGATGCTAAAAATATTATGCTTAAAATCATTGAGTGAATTCATAGAGCTATTTATGTACTAAACAAAATTTTTGATTTTAACTGTTTGGATATTATTGTGAAAATATTTTCAAAAAATAGCATTAAGAGAATTTATGAATAGTATTAATGAAAAAATTATTCACTTTTTCATTGTCAATTATTATTTTTTTTCCTTTGTAAACTGTTGCGATTATATTCGCTTCAATGTATTAAAGTTTATCTATGAAGCTTATTTAATAAGTTCTCAAAACTGTTTTTCTGTTTAAAAGTTCCATAATCTCAGAGTTTACTACTTATTAGTAAACTGTAATACATTGTCTATTTATTTTAAAAGTACATTGATAAACTAAATGAAATTGTTTACTGTGAAGTTTTTAAAAATTGTGAATAACACAAATTATAAGTTTTTTTTTTTTTTAAAAAAATGTTGTTTTTTTCATGTGAAAATATTATGTATTGGCCATATTGTCATGAAAAATTTATCCAGTTTATTTTAAGTGACCAAATCCTTTAAATTTAGCAAAATAATTTGTACTTATTTTATTTTACAGATGAAAAAAAATTTTTACATCTAATTTAGTTTAGAACTAAAGACAACTTAATTCAATATTTTAAGTATTATTAGGACCTTTTAAGAAAACTAAATTTCATATTGATGGAAATTCAAATTATCTGAATCGTTTATATGAATTTAAAGTATAAAAGCCTAGCAAAATTTTAGTTACGATAATTAGTTAACAACATGATTGATCATGGTTAGTTTAAATAATAATTTTGTGACAATACTGTTTTAACAATATTGTATAGAAAAAGTAAGACAATTTATAATTATGTATTACGTTAATACCTAAATTTGTTGTTTTACTAATTTTATTTTTTTTAATATTATTAGTTTTTACTCACACGCTAATGAAGATTCGCTAAAATAATTGTCTCCAAATAAATTTCTTTATCAAATTTTTCTAATTCTTTAACTTTTATCAAGTAAATCACTTACTAGATACAAGTAGGCCTAGACAGTAGGCCCTTAAATGAAAAAGATAAGACTCACAGCCATTAAGGAGAAAACTAGGCCCATTATTCCATGACATTTGTTTGCAAATTTCATACATGAACTTTAACAGTGGCAACACTGCTGTAGAAGCATTATATAACACAACTCTCATACTGCACATTACATACCTGCCTCATCTTAAAGCAAATAGACTCTTGCTTCCAATATCACACACTGATGTGATGAGAAGTTGAGCTTTGTGTTTGTTGTTCTAATATAATATTGTCAAGATGTTATTGTTTCTGTTTTCAAAACAGGAGCAACAAACTTGGATAATGATTGAATTTGCCAAAGATAGTACAGCATTAGTGTCATCGAAGTTTTCAAAAAACTTGCAGGGAATATTCGTAGCTTTATAAAACCATGGCAAGACGGTGGGTAAACCCATGGGACAGAAAAGTGCTGTGCCTTGATCCGTATTACCCACATTTAAACCCTTTCCATCCTAAATAGTTGCCATTATTAAAATTTGGATTTTAGTAGAATAATACAATTGTTGATTTTAATTGACTGAGTTGCTAATTTAGACTAAAATCCTACAAAATCTGCCTTAATTCTGTATATTATCAATTAAAAAATTCCTATGTGATTTTTTCATAGAATTTAGAGCAAACTTGCTATATACTAATACTTGGGGAAAATGGAAATAGTTAATGCCAAAATGGTAGATGAGTCACCTCATCTATTACAGGTGGATAAGACAAACAAATGTCTTATTTCTTAGAATTACCATTTAAATATTCATGGTGAATCCTTTTTAAAACTTTTTAAAGATATTTTTATATATCTGTTTCATATTTCCGTTACTTTAAGCTCATTTAAAGAGCAGTCTATTAGAAAATAAATAATTTATTATTGTTGCCCTTTGGAACTTTACCTATTAACTCTATTTATTTCTAAATAAAAATTCATCAATAATTTATGTATTTTCTGTACAGTATTTCTAAATATTCAAATTATAAATATTAATTTTAATTTTTATGCTTTCTTTTCCGTTTATAAGCTACTAAATTGCAATGTATTTCTAATTTTTTTTAATTGTGAAATCACTGCAACTAAACAAATATAAGTTAAATCGAAGATATTTAAATAATTTATAGCTGCAGATCTAGTAATCCAGTGTAATGTCTCCTAAATTTTGTTTTCAGTTCAGTGAACTGTGGATCTGAAAATACCCTGAGTATTTGTCAAATTTTGACAAATTGTTCTTAAAGTAGACCACACATAAATTATGCATGATCACATTTATTTTTCTGAGATCAATATACTTCTCAATAACATGAGAAATAATGGTGCTTGAGCAGTTCCTAAATGATTTTCAAAAAGTAACACTGCGAAAATAGAGAACATTTCTTCGTCATGTATATTACGTATTTTGCAATGGACGGCTATACATTTTTGCCATCTGGGAAAAAAATGTGTTATACATAAAAATATTGATTTCACACTTATAATCTTAAATAACACTATACTTTAGAAACCATCACCAATTATTGCATTTAATATATGAAAAGTATTGACCATATATACCAATAAATAAATTTTTACAACCCTTTTGCTATAACTGAAAATTCATACAAGAGAGCAGACATCTCTCAAGTTCTTAAGCCTAAATACTGTTTCTAAGTTTAACTGAACTTCAATAACTCAAGTGTCTATAATTCAATTTTTAATAACTCATCATCATCATCATAGTTGGCCAGACAGCCCAATGTGAGCCAATGCCTTCCTTTGAAGATTTCTCCATGACGACTTCTGATTCACCTTTGATCTCCAATTTAATTTTAATAACTCAAGCTCATCTTGAATTATCAGCCAGAAATTACTAACCTTAACTGTTTTCTCTATCACTCAAAATTTTATATTTTGATAATCTCATCTAAAATTCTGTTTTCTTAAAATACAATTTTAAAATTAATTTGGCTGCAACAAAATGGTGTGCCGATATGATGGGTAACATCCTTACGTACCATCCTGCTTGGGCAAAGGAACAATTATTTGAGCCAATACGTTGAACCATATATTTTTTTTTAGTATTATTGTTGTTTTAAAAGGAGAAAATCATAGCAAAAAGGGTTGCATCATATAAATTAAGTTAAAATAAACATTAAAGTATTTATGTGTTATTGAAAAAGTAAAATGCCACAGAAGCTCTTCATACCAAATGCTCATATAAATTTAATATATATGTTTTGTTATTTATGCTTTATAAGTTATTAATTTGTAGAATGAAATATTTTTTTAACAGCACAAAATATCTAAGCAAAAGAAACCATTTCTTTTGGCAAGCATTTTTATGGCGAATCTCGAACACCTTATTCAAAAAGAAAGACCATACAAAACCAGGTACGATATATGAACAATAAAATATTTTGAAATTTTTAAAAATATTTATAGTTACATCTTAAAGGGAAAAAATCATTATTGGAATCTTATCAAGCACTCAATTTAACTTGAATACTCATAATATATCTCTCTGTTGGAATGTTGTGCGTGATTTATTTCTCAAAGTTCACAGCAGTGGAATTTTGCTGCAAGAAATCTCCTAACGTAAGCCCCATATTATTCAGGTCACAAAGTTTCTGGTAGAGCTCACTTTTGATTTTCTCATCCGGTGCTCTAAACTGTTGCAGGCGTGTCACCCGATTTCTGTTGTTGGACGTCGATACCTTGGTGGTGTTGGTGGGAGCAGCCTCAGGTTGCGTTTTAGCACTCTGTTCTGTGTTATTGTTTGAATTTGCCTGCTGCAGGTGGCAGCTCTTATAATGTTCATCTGACAGACTCCGCGTGTGAAAACCTGTTCCACAACATGCACACACATTTCTGGACCTCAAAAGGTGGGTTCTTGTCTTCAGGTGCCTGTTCAAGTCTGACTGTGTTACTCCATTGTAATTGCAAATCTGGCACATATAATGTTTGATACCTAAAAAACATAATACAGCTATTAAAATTTTGTTAAAACATGAGCTAAATTATGTATATGTTTTTGAACCTTTTACTTGCTGAATCACTGTATAAATTTAATTTGATATAAACTGGGAATTGTATTTTCCAAGCTTATTTCACGTGACATCTAATTGTAATTAAATATGAGTACAGTAAATGAATACATCTAATAACATTTTTATGCAAAATTTGGATATTTTTTACAAGAAAACCGAAATTTTTACCAAGAGAAAATCTAATAAAACACAATGTATGAAAAATGCAGGATATTTTGTTAAATGAAGCAATTTTCATTTCAAAATTTTTTCTATTTGAAAGGACAATTTTTACTAATTATGGGTGCTGAAATTTTTATCAAAAATAACACGGACTAAAATGCTCAGGTTTTTACAGCGAATTTTTAAATTTACTTCGTTAATTTTAACTGAAAGAAATATATTGTTTATTTTGTCTGACAAATAATACATTATTTATTTTCTCTGCCAATACCACAATCAAAGTTTATTAATGTTTAGTTTAATATAATTTTAATTAGTATTTATTAATTTATTTATATGAGAATTATTTTAAATAGGCAAAGTGTTATCCATAGGTTTTCAGATATACATATAACAGGGATGGCCAAGCTCTTGAAGAGTCGAGCTATTTTTCAAAATTTAAAATTTTCGCGAGCCGCAATTAAATACGTATTTGAAAGGTATGCAAAAAGGTAATAAATTTTTTTTTACCTGAATTATATTTATTGAGAACATAAAAGTAAAAGTACAAAATATGTGTATTGAATTTAAATATTAAAAATTAAACACATTTATTTTACTTGTCTTGATAATTCTTTAAAATTTGGTGAATAATTAGTGACAGGGCACTAAAAACATTTTTCAAAATTTGAAATTTTTCGCGAGCCGCAATTAAATACGTATTTGAAAGGTATGCAAAAAGGTAATAAATTTTTTTTTACCTGAATTATATTTATTGAGAACATAAAAGTAAAAGTACAAAATATGTGTATTGAATTTAAATATTAAAAATTAAACACATTTATTTTACTTGTCTTGATAATTCTTTAAAATTTGGTGAATAATTAGTGACAGAGCACTTCTCAGTAATTCTTTGAGATGCTGGTTAGTAATACTGATCGGTGTTTGGCTTTCACGAATTTTAAAGTGCAGTAAAATGATTCACATAAGTACGTTGTTCCGAATATTGAAATAATTCGACAAGCAGCCTTTTTTAATTCAGGATACTTCGATTCTGGTACCAATTTCCAAAATTCAGTAATCGACGTCGACTTTTGTTTCAATTGTAGAGCTTGATCTTCTTGCATCTCTATTAATTCTAATTCTCCAGATGATTTTTGTGTCATAATTATATTGAAAATGGAAAACTCACCTTGAATTGAACAACGTTGCACTTAGTCTTCCATATTTGTTCTCAGTAATTTAAAAGACATTTTGAAACACATACGGAACGATAATAATTTTTTTACATATAATAGCAGAAAAGTTAAAAGGGAACACGGTTAAATTGATCGCGAGCCACAAATAATCCTTCAAAGAGCCGCATGTGGCTCGCGAGCCGCAAGTTGGCCACCCCTGACCTATAACTAAATTAGAAGAAAATGGTTTGATTGCCAAATTGAGTTTGTATTTAATGATGCAGGGAATCAAATAAGAGCCTAATATTATTGTAGACAAACCAATTAAACTGACTAAAATTTATAACACTTAAAACTTTTCGTCTCATAAATATTTATAACATGAATAACACATATGCAATGCTATATTAATGACATTAGTGTGACATTTTAAACAAAATGTTAACAACAATTATGTCATATTTAGAACACTAAATTATAACAATAATTTAAACAATTTATTATTCCTAACAAGAAACTATTATAAAAAATGATTAACTACTAATACATTATATACTTTAAATAGATTACTGATACCTTCATGGCGCATCATATGAACTTTTAGTTGACTGTTTGTTCTGCTGCAATAACTACAGTATGGGCATTTAAATGGTCTTATATCTAAAAATAAAATGGTGAAAAATGATCAGAGCATACAACATAATAGAAAATTTTTAGAACACATATCTTTTGTTTCATTTTTTCAAATCATGTGAAGAATTGAAACATTGATATGGTGATTATCGCAGTAGATAAATCTGTAAATATAAATTGATCAATTTATTTGTCTTAAGTGTTGTGGGTATTTCTTTATCTAAGTTGACAACACTTAAGTCATACTGGAACACTATTATTCTCTAAGAAAATGGCATTTAATGTCATCAAATATTTTTGAATTCAGATAGTTAAGATAAAAATTTGGTGGCAACACTGTATTGTGTTAGCATTAATAACATTACAACAAATTTAAATTTTCATATAAAATATAGATTTCAGTTATAAAGTATCATATATATTTGTATAAATATCAATAGCTTTTGCCTTTCAAATTTAACCTTTATATTTGTATCTGTAATTCAATTTGATAATTTTAAAGGATGTTATTTATATATTTTAGATTTTTCAAGAAAAACTGAACAATTTTTATTTGTTTCTATCAGATTTTGAGACCTTTCTGAATGCTGCAAGATTAATCATTTTCATTGTAAACTGTTATATGAATTCAAACTCAGTTCCACCTAGTTTGGATATAGAATTTCACATTTGGTTTCACTTTTTTAATAATAAATCTATCCAGAGTAAATTAGTGGAATTTTTTTTAATTATTTTCAGAATGTCATTTCACTGTGTGCAGTTACCACCATGTGATGGTAATGATTTGTTAAAATAATGTGCCTAATCTCTTTTTATTTGTAGATATTTATGTCCACATTAGCAAAGACAAAATAAAATTGACCTGAAACAAATACATAACTATATGACATGCCAAGTAGTATTAATTTTTGTGTATTTAAAACATTATAATCAAAAACTTAGTAACAATAGAAAAAGAACATTATTATTTGAGATGAGTGTTGCTGTCAAACCTATTGTTTGCACT
This sequence comes from Parasteatoda tepidariorum, assembly GCF_982258835.1. Lineage (NCBI taxonomy): Eukaryota > Metazoa > Arthropoda > Arachnida > Araneae > Theridiidae > Parasteatoda > Parasteatoda tepidariorum. The sequence goes on along the minus strand of NC_141757.1, from coordinate 38,067,567 downwards.
TCATAAAATGAATTATCAGTTGGTGTACCATTTTTTATTTTGCTTGAAACTTGTTTTATAATACCCGTTCTTTATTGTTACTATTTCTAAATTTGAAATGGACAATTATTTTTTTATAAAATAAACTCACCAGCATGAAAACTCATATGCCTGTTGATGTCAGTGATGGAATTAAAACTTTTATGACAGTAACTGCAAGGGAATAAGCATCTGGATTCATAGGATTCAGCTAACTTCAGACTAGAATTGTTTTGAGTAGTGTCATTGTATAAACTAAGTCTGTAAATTTAAAAAATAATAATTACAACTTGCATTATACTAGTATTCATGATCATGATTCATTCAAAAATATTGAATAACTGTTGGTAATAAATGAAAATCACAATTATTGAAGTTTTTAAAATTCCTAAACTAGTGTCCTTTAACGTCTTAAAGTGAAAAGAAAGATGGGAATTTTTTTTATACTTTGTATTATAATGAACCTATATATATATATATTACAAATTACTGGAGATATTACAAATATAATAACATAATTTTGTGAATTAAATGTTACTATATTTTGAAAAAATCCAAAGTATTTTTGTCATCATAATTATGCTGAAAACATTATAGAAAAGAATATTTGAAAATTATTATTAAGTAAATGTTAACAATTATTTTTATAACACAGTTGCATATTTTTTTTTTCTGCATTTCACAAAGTGTTAGAAAAAAAATTATCCATAAAAATATTTTGCCCCTATATATATTCTCATTCTAATACTTAGAAAACTGTTTCAGCTGGCAACAATTTTTATAAAATATAAATAACAAGCTGTCAATAATAAATTTATGTTAAAAAAAAATTTCTTCATAATAATTAACAAAAGAGTTATAAAACAAATGTAAATAAAAAAATAGTTAAAATTGTTCATAAAAACAACTAATTATAAAAGATAATTAGTAATCATTATTTTTTCCATCACTTATCTTTAGTATTAATTATTTAAAATTCTTAAAGTTAAATTTCTATAAGATATTTTATTTTAGGCCCTAAAGATTATTTTTTAAAGTATAATTTTTGCATTAAAAACACTGAAAAGATATTAAGTAGGATGACAACAAGTATTAATTATAAAACCTCGTAATTGACTTTCATAACTATAGAGACAAGTGTAGCGTAATAATTAAGGCCAAATTGAAACTAAAAATAAATAGTGATTCTTACCCAGCGTCTGTAGGGAAAACTGGTTTGTTATCTTGTTCATCACTACTCTTAGTTTCTTCTTTCTGCACAGATTCTTTCTTTTCCTTGACAACTGGATTTCTCATATCTATGGGCTCATTAGATGATGGATCAACATTAAAGTAATTTAGTTGAGGAAATGCAACATCTGATTTTAAGCAACCATCTAGAAAATAGAATTCTTTTCATTAATAATAATTGAAAGAAAAATCAATAATTACCAAAAAAATAAAGTTATAGGTTGTTTAAAGTATAAACAGTCCTATAAACAAATGAAGCAGTTTTCAAAATGAACAATGCTGTAATATGAGAACATGATGTGGAGCATTTGTACTGAATTACCATCTGATTTTATCATTGTAAACCAAATACTTTTGCTTCTTTTTTAATTGCTCTCCACTTTCTTTTGTTACTTCTATGTCCTTTAATCATTTTTTCTAATATTTAATGTTTCATTTAAGAAAATTCTTAATAAATTATAATTTTATGATAGAGTGAAAACAGCATTTCTCCAGAGAATTTTGTTAAAAAGAAAGAAAAATTTATGTTCACTTTTAAAAGAATATGCATCAATTCATACATAGTTTAACTGTTTTTTAATATTTATATATATTTTTATATATATTATATTAAAATTATGATACATATTTTTATATTATTATAATATTTATATATATTATATTTTTTAAAATTTATACTTTTCAACTATTTTTTAATTTTAACTATTTTTTAATAAAATAAAATTACTATTTTATAATATTTAAAAAATGTTCTATTAATTTTAAAATCCTGATAACTATCATATCTTTATACATACTTAAATTACTTTTCATGTATAATTTTAAGTAGATAAAAAAATTATTATACGTATATCATCATAATTTATATAAATTATGACACTTTGTCAAATTTTACTCTATTCAACATATATTTTATCATACTACTACATATAAAAGTAAAATATTATTCGTAAAAATTAAACACAACCCTTAATTTTCAAAATCATCCATACCAAGTCAGAAAATTATAAACTAAATTTCTCTTCCTCCTTTGTACGCTATCTGGAAATTTTTAATTTCCTTATCAGCTATATTTACCATAACATACAACTTTATTGTAACTATAATTTTTTTAATCAAAATATCACTAAGTTTTCAATTTGTGTAAATGATTTATTTTATTTTTTAACATAAAAACATCATATAAAAGCATTTTGATTGAATTTTTAAGAACTAATTTGCATTTTAATTGAATTGTCGAATAATATTGAAATAATTTGGAAGAAAAAAACATTTTATAGTATAATTTCTAGTAAAAGTGGTAAAGACACATCAAAATTAATTTATCTCTCTTATTATTTTTTTAATTCATTTATTTTGCTTGCATGCATGAATTGTTTAATATAAACACAAAATTAGTTTAGAATGTATCAATTGACTTTAGAACTTACTTAGGATCTCTGTAGCTTGCAATAAACTGCTTTCTGAAATCATTTCTGCTTGTTTTTCAAGGAAGCAGCTGTCTGTCAATGGAAATAAAATATCTTCTCCAATATTTACAGAATGGGTCGCCATTGTAGACAGCTTGAAAGGTCTCCCTTTACGCCTGTTACCCAAAAGGGATCTCTTTGGGTCCTGGAGTACCTCTACAGCAGCACCATTAGTACTCACAGTATCTGACTCAGCTTTAATATTTACATCTTCAGCTAATCCAGGAGATAGTTTTGGAGGAGGAACTTCACTTAGATCTTGAGAGGGTGATAGCCTAGTGATCTGAGAGGTAGCATCAAATAATTTTGGCATTGCAGCAGCATTGTTTTGTTCTTGAAGAGATTTAGAAATGCTTGAAGATTGTTGGGAAGTAAATACTTGGACTTTATTGGTCTCTTGAGTTGCATCTGTTTGAAACTTTTCAGAGTTCATATCATCCGAGTTATTTGTTTCCATTTTGCTCTGTCCCATTGAATTCAATATCCTTACTGCTGTTTTCTTGAGGAACGAAACTAACTTTTGAGAACTACTAACATTGCGAAACCTGTTTGGACGCCTCCTATATGGCAGTGGTTCTTTCTGTGCGGACTCCGCATGGAAACGTATGATGTGATGCCTTAAATTCCTCAGTTCACTGAATCCTCTGCCACAAATCTTGCAGAAACAGGCCTTCACACCACTATGTATCCTCTCGTGCCTCTGCAAAGAAAATATTCTATCGAATGTTTTAGGACATAGCTTACATTGAAAGGTGCAATTCTGAACCAAGTTTTTGTCATCATAACTCTCAGTCGTTAGATTGTTTTCTAAAGGAGAGCATGTTTGATTCCGGTTTTCTTCGTGATTATTTGTTCCAGACTGCTGCATCTGTGGTTGCAGAGCTGCTGCTGCAAAGAATGGGAAAAAACCAGGTTGCATCAAGGGAGGAATTTGTTGTGGCATAGGAAAAAATGGATAAGGTAACAACCTAGTGGCTGACATTACATTTTGTTCACTTGGTGTGACTACAGGAATAGGAAATGGGTTTACATAGTAACTTGGTAAGTATGGCGAGGTAGGAACAAATTTTCGGTCAGATGCTTGATGGCATTCCAGGTGATTATCCAATTCTGTTCTCCATTTGAAGGATGCTCCACACTTTTCACAGTCTTTTTCTTTGTTGGAGTCATTATGCAGTGCTAAATGTCCGCAGATAACCCTCAAACTGGCGAATGCTTTGCCACAAACACCACATTTGTATAACACGTATTTTTGTTGCGTACCAGGGTGAACTGCTTCCAGTTTTGAGATTAAAACACTTTCTGAAGTGACTTGCAAACTCTCCCACGATATTGGTTTTTCATTCATCAAGCCCTCTTCGGCTGCTGGTGTACTGGGAAAAAATATGTGTGGAGGCAGCACAAAAGGGTTTGTAGTATTTGTTGCTGTCGTGTTATTCAATGTGAAAGCAGCTGTACTGGCTGTGTTAGTGTTTACACTTGTTGTAGAAATCGGCAATGTACTGGTAAAGAATGGCAGCTGTTTTGCATCATTTTCAGAGAGCCCAGTGTAGTTTCTCAAATGTTTGTCTGGTTTTTCACAATTCATTCTCGAAATATTATTGTTTATGTCATCCTCATAGCTATCTATTTTTTCCTTCTTAATTTCAAGATTTAAATTGCTATTTAAATGCAAATCAAGTGGATCTTCATTTTTATTATTCTGTTGTATGTTATGGGGTGCATTCTGTGGAATATGGGACAAAAACTTTTCTTCCATATCATCAATTGGGTATGTTGGTAAAAATGGATATTTTGATTTTTGTTGTTTTTCTTTTGATGAATTCTCCTTTTTGTTGTTTGCAGAACTGCCAGAAGTTATTTTGGACTTTTGAAGTCGCACATGGGGAGGTATCCATCGCCTTTTTTTCAGTCTACTCTCCAGGGCTGGACTTAAATAAACTTTTTCATCATGCATTGACCTCAGATGATATCTAAGAGTGTAAATTGATCGAAATTGCCTTTTACAATGAGTACATTTATGTGTTTTGATTCGCAAAATTGGGACTTTTCTTGAATGGTCTTTTTTCTTTTTCTTTGAAAAGGAGAACACAAGACTACTCTTGCAATTACTCTTACTGGCATCATCAGTTTTGCCATTGTAACTTTCACATTCGGCTTCAGTCGCATTTAAATGTTCACCTTGATCATCATGATCTTGTTCTTTAACTTCTTCTTTCACTGAAACATCTTCTTGGGGGTGAAATAATCCTACAAAACTCACTGGGCCATCACTCATACTAGATATTTCATCTCCAGCCATTATTTCTGTATCTTCATCTTGGTCAAGTACCACAGTCGGCTGCTGTTGAAGCTGTTGGTTTTGCTGTTGCTGCTGCTGTTGTTGCTGCTCAAGTTGATGTTGGATATATGAATTCTGCATCATCTTTTCAATTATAGTTGGCACCTGGTTGTTGAAACTACTTTTCAATTTTGTGCTGGTTCTTTTGACTTTGCGGTGGTCCAAGACATTGAGTCGGTGTTCTGACAGACCATCTTTAATACCGTGGCTGAGGTACTGATGAGTGAGTTGACTTCTTTTACACTTAAAAGTTTTATCACAGGCCACACATGGAAAAGGTCTTTCTCCAGTGTGCACACGCATGTGTCGTAACAAATCAGAGGGCGTTCTTGCATGCTTCCCACAAACTTGGCACTTTTTATTTTTTTCCGGTTTGTAACCAACATAGTGCTGGGCTTGTATTACAAAAGATTGAGGAATGTCGTCTAACTGTTTGGAACGTGGTTGCGTTGTGATCCCATTTTGGGGATCATTGGTGTCCATCAGCGATCTTTTAAGTACATGTTTAGCATCTTGGTCATAGGAACTAAAGTTACTGTGAGATATATTTGGCATTTCTCGAATGGAAGATGTAATTTCTCCTGGCTCGTGGTGACGTATTGGTTGAAGAGGTAGCTCATCTCTGCTATCTGATGGATCAAACTCATACTGGTCCATATTTAGTTTTTCTTTGTTAGAGAGGACACTCTATCAAGCTCCATATTTGTAAGATCCTATAAAAGATATCAAAAAATTATAATTCTTTACAACTTAATAACTACTTTTTTTTACAAAATATTTAGTTAATTTGAATATATTTTTTTATTACAGAAATATTAAATAACCCTGATTTAAATCTAAATGTGTTTTATTAAAATTTTAACGCATATAAAATTAAAGTAAAAAGAAAAATTTATTATATTATTTAAGTTAATTTTAAAGTTAAATAATTTATTCTTTCTGCAATTCAGAAAGTATTTCTCTTTTCCTCATGCACAAAATTAACTTCTGCAATCATCTATACCACAGTCTAAACCTTCAAACTAAAAAAACAACTAAAATATTACCACTAAACGATAATTAAAAGTACCTAAACCCTTAAATCCAATAAACTAAATTTCGATAAGAAGTTTTCAATGATATTTCATTCGAAATTATTTTGATCTAATCTGAAAATCATTGTCACACTTAAGAATATTTTTCCTTTTTAATTCTAAATAAAGCATTTAAAAACAAGACACGAAATTAATCTTTTAAAAGTTAAAAAACCTTTCGATATACCTCTCTCAGAAATATTTTAAAACATTTAAATAGTAAATTGAAATCCTTCGTTCGCTCTCACAAAATAAGATTTCACACTTTATTCTCTCCAGTCAAGTCTCTAAATTCATTATACCGAAAATGGTTTGAAAAGGAGAGAGAGAGGAAAAAAACACTTCCTCACGTGCGCTGCAGGGAAAAAGGAATAGACGATTCGTCGATAATGCTCGCCGCTGTAATGAGCTTTTTCTGGACCGAACATTCGGTGAGCGAGCAAGAACTCTTTTGGATTAGGGAGAGGAGAGGTAGAGAGAAAAATAAAAAAGAGAGACAAAGTAAAGAAAAACTAACTGCGTGCGCGTCGTGCAGGGGGGACCAACGCGCGTTTCGCGTGACATTCTTTGCAGGAAATCCAGTTTCGGACCAAGCCTGATAGGTGACGCCGGTGTCAAGGCCAGCAGCATTTACACGCAAGGCGCACACTTTCTGATTTTTTTTCCTTCTCTTCTCTTACGCGTCAACAAAGCCATGAGAAAGAATATAAGAAAAAAAATTAAGGGGGGGGGGAGTGATCTGCAGCTTATCGCCAACGCGTGATCATCGCCTCTGGGATTCGCTTTCTTGGAAGACCGTAACTCGGTTTCGAAAGAATAAAAGTGAAAAACTGGTCCCCAACCATGCAAGCGACCATTTCCGTAAGTGCAAACGATAAAAAAGTGTCCTCGTAAGGCTTTGCAGATAGGTGGAAAAGAGTGACTTGAAATCTAACCAAAGTCAAACGAAAAGAAGAAGAAAAAATAGTTTTCAAAACAAGATAGGGTGGGAAATATTACGAACAGAATGAAAAACAACTATCTGCTTTAACCTTTACAAAGCTGTAATTTTTGCTTTAACAAACCGCCTTGATTTTTCGCGAAATAAAAAATTTATCCTATTTGGTTTTCAAAAATAACATCGAATCTAAATGACATTTGATGATTCTATTTTGATTACAAAAAAAATTGTGTATAAAATAGAACATTGAAAAATTCTCTCCATTACCATAATCGCTTTATTTATCCATGATAACAATTACAAGCTTATATCCATTATAATGACTCGTTCCTATAAACTTACTAAGCGGACCAAAAATTATGGCGTATTATTCTTACAATTCTTATAATTTTCTAGTTCAGCTTTAAGTAAGAAAAGACTAATCGTATAAGAATCCGAAGTGGTTCTATATTTTGTGTTTATTTTTTTTACCTTGAGTATTTATGTATTTTTTTACCTTTCATATCTTTATAATTTTTAAAAATTACATTACGTTTCCTTTCTATAGCAATTATTGTCTTATTCATCATTGTATATCCAAAAGGCAAGAGATTTCAAATGCAGCTTATCGTAAAACTGTTTAGAAATGTTTTGTTTCCATAAGCTTATTAATTGAATGAAAAAACTAAAAGGTATATCTTAAAAAAATATTTCAATCGAAGTTAGACTATGAGGGATAATTATTAAAACAGGACGAAAAAAATAGCTGAACTTAGAGAACGTTATATTTCTCTAGAAGAGGAAAATTTATGTTAAAAAATTATAAGTTAAAGTACATTTTATTGTTCATAAAAAAAAATCTATAAAACTAATTTCATTTGATTATGGTAGGTTTGGTTTGCGGTGACAATTTATGAAGAGCGCATTGCAAACTATTTTTACTTATTCTGCGTAGACAGCAATAATAAAATCTCATATTCCAATTCTGGTTCTTAAATAAAATGTTGAAATAACTTAATGCGTCATCACTTTATTCTTTATTTACATTTAAAGCATAAATATGTTTTTTTTAAAAACTGAAATTTTAATATGAGGAATATTTTAATAGCAAATGTATTCATAAATCGCTCAAAATAACTTGTTATTGCATCCAAAATATTTATTAGGGAAAGAGAAATTAAAATTTGTAATACTTTTATGATCTTTTCTATTGCTAGTATAAAAAATTAAAAAAACTCTCTTTAAAATTTTTCAAATAATATGTTGAAACAAAGTTTTTATTTTTTTTTTACTTAGTATATTCTAATCCTATAGATAATTTTTCTTAGAAACAATGCTTTTTATGCGATATTATCTCAGCAAAAACGACTTACTACTCTTGTTTTCTTAATATATTTCCTTGTCCTTGACTGAGGCTTTTTTTATATTTTTTATTCTCTTCGTTTTTAGTAACAAAACAAAATCAGCAGATGCCTTTTTTAATATTCCTCCAATTTACTTAAAAGTAGACTTAAAGGCTAATAAAAAAATTAAAAAAACATAGGTCAGGAACGATTTCAAGGCGGAAATATATCAGATTAGTTTTTTCTATTGAGTTTAGATTAATTATCTCAAATAATGTCTACAACGTTACACGTGGTGAAACGTAGATAAGATGTTAGTTCTAAGAACGACTATTTTAAATTGAAAAATTTGACTTTCCATCCGTTCAAACTAATATCGTTTTCAAATATACTAGGAGTACCATAATGAACCGGTCTTAATGTATGGGTTAAAAAAATAGGCGGAAACATTTCTGACCAATCAGTATTCAGCTTGGGATAACAAAAATTGGGTTTAAAATCATCAAAACCCAATTTGTTTAGTGAGACTAGACTGTGTTCACTTTTTGTTAAGAACAGCCTTTAAGCGTCAATATTAAATTAACAGATTTTAAATTATTTTAATCCCACCTTTGCTCATATTGACCTAGGTCCTAGAAGATAATATATATTTTCATTATTTTGCTTTCCGATTTTTTTATTTTAATAATTTTTCTTCTTTTCTTTTCATTAATCTTTAGTATATTATTTTTCGTGTTTTCTCTATATCTTTAACTTTATATATCTATCTTTCTCTGTATCTTTAACATTTATTTTTATTCTATAGCATGAACAAACTAGCACAAGTTCAAATCCTGCTGACGTCGGCTGATTTCGAGTTACTCTCGACCTACGCCGTTCGCATTAATAAAGACTGTTTTTCGAATACGCCATCGTCATATGAAATTATGTTTTTTAGCGAATAATATGTTATTTGCATAACTGCTGTGAGTTTGCAATAGTTATGCATCACTCATCACTGTTAGGTCAAGTTTAACCTATCTAAAGCCTGCGCTGTCTCTGCTTTGTTTGAAAATGGCGTAAAACATTAATATGGAGAAAAGCCACAGTTTCGTGAAAATGAAAGGCGTTTATGGTCTAATTTTTTAATATTTCAAAACTGATCCCAATGCTGCATTATCTGGTTTATAAAAATTTGCAAAAACAGAGAATGAGGCTGAGATTTTGATAATTTTCATCTAGAGGTGGAAAAATATCGCCAAAATGGCAATTTTTCAAAAAAAATTAATAACTTGTAAAATATTTAAGTTATTTGTTCATTCTAAAAACCAGATAATCCTTTTTGTATTCGTATCTAAAGTGTAAGTGAAATTTATGTCATTCTATATGATTTGGCTTTAACTTGATTTCATAATTTTAAACTATTTTAGCCCCCGCCACACATAAATTAGTAAAACAAATTCATAAGTGCTTAATAACCATACAACGGAGTCTTTGAAATTAAGCAATATATAAAACTAGTGGGCTGGCCCCCTGCTCGCTAACCCCCGAAATTTGCTACGCAATCTTATATGATTTGCTTCGCAAGTGCACAAAATTCTAAGAATTCAAAACAGTCATTCAAATCCATATAAAAACTTTTTTTTTTTAAAAAAAAGTAACATCATTTTAGTAAATACTAAGTCATTAAAATAAATTTGAATTCAAATAAATGGCATGTAATTCGTTAAACCTATTAGAAATGTGCTCTAGTATAATTCGTGATATAAAAATCAAAAATCGTCAAATAAATTCGTAATATATAAATTCGTGAAAAAAAGCGCTTTCGACAAAATACTAAAATAGAGATCTATCGACAAAGACTACTCACTTCTGCCTAGCTTAATTGTATGAGATTGCCGCAGCTGATGCTCTCTGGTTATTTCAGTTTCCGTTTTTAAAAGCGCTATATGTTGAGCCACCTCAGCTAGATTTGGCATGTGACATTTTTAGCGGCACTCATTGGTCGATTCGCCGTGTAAGAGATATAGTAACGTAAACAAAACAAAGCAAACGCTGCCAGCGGCGGAAAAGAAATACAGCCAAAATTTGGGAGCCACGTAAGAGAATTATATATATAAGATTATTTTTGCTTGTATTTATTTGTATTGCTATCACTTCCCTGTCACTTCTAAAATTTCTTCTCTGAAAGTGTGAGAATGTAAGTAGAAAAACATTTAAGTTGATTTTCTTGTTAAGAAAGTTAATAACCATTTTAAATTTGAAAGAAAACATGGAATCATCCCCAATAGTAGACGGATTAAGGTAACTAAACAGTAATCTCCTTAGTATTTTTAATATAGTATAAACTATAACAGTCAGTATATAATTAAAAAATAGTTAAAAATCAAGTATTTTTTTACGATTGCAAACAGAAAAAAAAAGCGTTTGACGATATTTACAGGATTTGGAATCAATTAACTCTAGCTGATTTTAAACTTTGTCTAATTAACTAAGAGATTTTTTAATTAACAACGAACTTATTTTTACAGTTTCAATGCTTAATCTCTTACCGTACAGTGGATCACTTTGTACGAGATCAATAGATACTTTTTTTTTACAGGTTGGTTTTATTTGAATACCATAAATGTTCTCTAAAATAAAATAAAAAGTTAAAAGTTAGCTAACTCTGAATAATTATGTGTCAGAAAAAGTTTATGAAATTATTCTCTATATATAATGTTTGAAATCATCCTAAATCTGATTGAATGCGAGTGGCATATATTATAGGGCAAACTAAACGCTTACCAACGGCCACAGGGTGACAATTATTACAAATGGCGATTAAAAAATTGTTTGCCATTCGATCGCCACTTTTTTAGACGAAAATGCACCATGTGTGCATTTTAATATATTTTTTTAATAAATATGGAATTATGAATATTTTACATTATGAAAATTATTTTATTTCACACTTGTTTCGTAATTTTTTCTTCATTTTAGAAATGAACCTTGTAATATTGACTAGATTTTAAGAAATGCTTTACATTATTAATGTCAAGAATTTTTTTTTCAATCGTTTAAATTTTTTGTAAAAGTGGCCACTCTTAAAAATGCTACAACTAGCCACTGTGACTAAATTTCCTAATTTTGCTCTATAGCCAAACACAATTTTTTTTTATTTATTTACTTTTTTAAGAATTTCGTTCTAAAAAATGATTGTTTCCTCTATTTATTTCTTCACATTAACGACTTAATGAGTATGGGAGTTATTTTTCTATTAATTAAAAGAAATTAATATCGAGTTTCAAAATTGTGAATTTTATAGCTTAGCAAAGTGCTATATTTCAAAATTTACATTAGAAATTTATATCTTATCATGTTTTATAATTTTCTTAAAAGCTAAATTGAAAACAAATAAAACTTACAAAGAAAACATTTCTTCAAACAATATTGGTTTGTAGGATTATGTTGCTTTAAAAAGAAAACACTTTTTTTCTTTATCATAGAAACTCATAAATTTCTAAACTTAGCAATTTAATCACCTGTAAACGTATTCCAAAAATTTTGGATATCCGGGATTAATTATATTTGTAAGAAAAAGAATTTATACTTATGCTAACTTTCATTAATAAATGGTATAATCTTATTTATGATTCGGAGTTTTAAAAAAAAAGAGAGCGAGCATAAAATCAGTTTTTATAGAAGTATTAACTTGCGCGATGTTAGCGTTAACAGCTTGACACCTTAAATTAAAAGAAGTTGCCACAAAAATTGCAGAATCACTGTGAATCTCACGTTTTGTATATATATATATGAAACTGAATGTCCGTTCTTTGCATTTGAAAAAGAGAATCAGTAAAATAGTACTTACTAAACACCACTACGAAATCATGCATTCCGATTGTTTATGTTATTAGATTAGGCAAAACGAAATTCCAATCCAATCATTGAGTAGTTCATCTCATCAAGATTAAGTGTAATCATTGACATCCGCTGTTGCTCGAGTTGACTGTGATGCTATTTAAAATTTACCACAATCAAGCAACTTTCTCTTGTTAATTTCGGGTAGCCGTAAAAAACCTATTTCCGCAGTATCTATCATAAAAATGCACTGTAATGGTGCAGCTTTAATAGGTACCAAATTTACACATAAAATACTTTGGTATCTATTAAAACCGCACAAATTACCATAATGCCAGTAGTACCCATAACCAAAATTAAGCATCATTGGCGTCAATAATAGTGTAGTGGCTTTTTTGCGGTTCCCCATTACGAATAAGTAAATTTTCTATATTAATTTTGCTTTTTAATACATAGCTCTCTTTTTTAAAAAAGAAAAAAACTTCAAATAAACCTATTGAGCCGTGGTGGCTCAGGGGATAGAGTTTTTGCCTTCCAATGAGGTGAACCGGGGTCGAATTCTCTGATCGATTCAAATTCCGCACCCGGCTCGCAGTGACCACAGTGCTGACGTAAAATATCCCATGGGTTAAAGTCCCCTTGCCGTCAAGCTAACCGTGGGTGGTTTTCCTCTCCATGTAACGCAAATGCGGGTTAGTTCCATCAAAAAGACCTCCACGAAGACAAATTTCTCCCAATGCTTGATTAAGGAGTTCCCTTGTCTTCTGGATTGGGTTCAAAATTACAAGGCTACGGAGTTGGTAGTTGTTAACTCGGTCGGCTGTTCAACGAAGGTTATGAAATAAAATAATACCTATTCGTTCGCCTTCCAAGGAGGTGAATCGGGTTGAATCCCAGCGATGGCTGGTCGGTACGAATTCCGCACCGACCACAGTGCAAACGTAAAAATATCCTTAGTGGTAGACATATAATGGGTTAGCGTTCCCTTGCCGTCGGGCTAACTGTGGGAAGTTTTCATGGCTTTGATCTCCATGCAACTCAAATATGGGTTACTTCCTTCAAAACCCGTATTTAGTTCCATCCACGATATCAAATTTCTCCTAATACTTGATCTAGGAAGTATCTTGTCTACCGAATTGGGTTCAAAATTACAAGGCTACGGAGTTGAACATTAGTAATAAAAAAAAAAAATTGGGTCAGCTGTTCAACGACGGTTATAAAATAAAAATAATTCCTATTACCAAAATTAATTAAGCAATATTGCCAAAAAATAATAGTTCGTAAATTTTTTAAGCTCACTTAAACGAGTTAGTACCATTTCTCCAATAATTTTGCTTTATAGTACATAGTTTATTTTTTTACAGTAAATATAACGACAACCAAAATTAAAAATTATTTGGATCAATATTACTACGTTTTTTTTACGTTTAGGTATCAACGTTTTCTTACGTTTCTTCTCAACGAATTAGTACTATTTCTCCTTTAATTTATCTTTTCAGTACAAAATTAACTTTTTTTTTAAAATTTCCATTGCCGTTGATTTTAAATTATGTAGTTTTACAGTAATACACGTTTTCATAGCAAAACTATAAACAAATACGTGGTTACACGTAACTTTAGAAGTGCTATATTAATTTGATGAAAAATGAATAAAAATAAGAACAGAACGCTTAACTTTTTTGATTAGACCTGTAAGCTAGCAAACACCACTGATGATCTATAAAATCTTTGACAAAACTGGACCATCTATCGTTTAATTTAAACAGTGGATCATTGAGAAAATTCCATTGTTTTTAAATGTCTCTGAATCGAAAATCGGGCTTCGAAATTTGTTTACAGCTGTACTCATTTATGTTGAATGTTGTATTTTTAGTGTCTACAGTAGACCGCGATCCGGTATGCAGACATATACGCATGCATGAGCCGTTTCGTTACATTTTTATAAGAAACCAGTAGGCTCCACACACTGCTCGCTCCGTTTACCAACATCATTCATCGCGACGAACAAGGTAACTCGTCTTCTAGGAATACTCACTGTGCTCTGATGTTGAATTAAGAAATATGATTATTGATTGCAATCGATTTTTAAAGTAAAATAATTCGGTTTTAAAAGAATTTACGTTTTATTTCAATTTTAGTGCTGTGGGGGAACTCTTACGTTCACAAGGAGCGTCACTGCCGCGATGAAAGTATTAAACGTAAATATTTCCCACAAAAACACTGTACAATTTGATTTCAAAATATACAATTATATTAGCTTCATGAAAGAACGTTTTGTTTATCGTAACGAAATAGACGATTACCTTGAGTTGAAAAATTTTCATCTGAAATTGGAGAAAAAAAAAGTAACCTAAGTAACAAAATGAGGGGAAATAAATGTACTCATTGAAGAGAATAAGAATAATTTTGATTGAGAATGGTTTTTATCGCTATTTATTAAGTTTATTCTTTTCTTTTTTTAAAAAAATTTCTATTAATGCTAGCATTTATATCCGGCAACAAATACTCTTTCTTTTGATACTTTTGATTGACATCTACTAGATCGCGAGCTTAAAAAATAAAGATCTTGTTAGGGAAAGATACATGGAACGGTCAATTTTTAAAGAAAATGAAGCCAAAACAGCGTCGGCAGTCCTTACTATTTTTTTTTCCCTTTAAGTTTAGAGAGATATAAAGAATAAAGTATAATTCTCATTTTCATACATTATTTCTCTCATTTTATTCTACAGTTCTTACAATTTTAATGTTAAAAATCAAGTTCAATGAGTTGATTTTCTATTAAGCTTTTCGCGGTCAATGAATTAAAGCCACTTTAAACTTCTGCATTTTCTATCATTGCACTAACATTTTTGTTCTAAGAATATTGAAAACTGCGTGAAATAAAGTCTACTAACTGATAAATTGGACCTTTTTTTTTAACCAAACTGCAACTAATAAGCCTTAAAGGTAAATTAGCCCATTGCAATAAGCCTAAAAACTGTTTAGCAGACTAACAATATTGGAAATATTTCCACTTAGCTCGCTTATTTCAAAGTGATTAAGAGTCGCAAAGAGCGGGATTGTTCAATTAACCTAAAGCATTATATAATATTTAGAATTACCTTTCTAAATAAAGAGAAACGAACAAATGTTTGTAGCTAATTGTTTATTGTTGTAATTTACATGCTTTGAAGGAAGCAAGTGAGCTTAACCTTGAAACTGTGACCTTATTCACCAAAATCACAACTTTCCCCATCTCGCACAACAAAGGAAGCTGCAAGCAATTTTGCGATTCTCCCTCTCTGGGAGATTGCTGGGAGGAAGAAAAAAACTTGCACGGCACGCATTTTTATTGCAATGTATATTCCCGCTCGGACACAGGCAAATGGAGAAAACCACGTCCTGCACGCACGCACGTTAACAATCATTCTCACGGTTACAAGAACAAAAAAAAAATTCTACACGTTCTGTACTTGGATTGAGTGCTTCACTTTTTTGCTGGCGCACACACATTCTTTGAGTTGAGATGTGCAGCAGGAAAATTATATGCACCCTCAGAAGATTAGGGATTGAGGGAATGACCCCCCACTCCATTCTCAAGGGGAAAAAAAATTATTCCAAGGGAGCAGAAAAATTTTTCTACCCCCCTCCTTTTTTTTAGGAAGTCATTTATTTACTTATTTTATTTATTTTTCCTTTTTTTTCCCTCTGGATAGCGATGAGTTCTTTAAACGGTATCGATATTTGATGGAGATAAAGCGTTTTTTTAGTAGGGAAGTTTTTTTTTTCTTGTATTGCGTCATGATTCAATATTGGTTATGGTGGAATTGATATTTCATTTGAGAGGGAGGCTTTCGAGATGAAGCTGGAAATTAGAATTTAAAAAAAAAAAATTTGTCCCCCAGGTTCAAATTTTTATTACGCAATTATCAGGTATGTCAATTTTACGTTTTTAAGTGGAACCTTGTTACTTATAAAATATACACTTGAAACTGAACAATGTCCCTTAAAATAGAAATATCACTTTAAAAGTTTTTTAATTCATTAGAAATAAACTTTTGAAATCAATCGTGAAATCGCATTTCTAGAAACAATAATTAATCATAAAAATCGCATATGGCAAAAATTTAACATTGATATACATAATTTTTACGGAATATAAGTTCATAATTAAATTATTGCTTTAAAAATAATTTTTTGCAATATGAAATTTTCAAGGAAAACTTTGAGATTTTAAGAATTGATAATAAATTATTCATTTTTTTATTGAATCATTTATTTATAAATCATATATTTATAAATTTCGTTATAACAATTTTGCAGAGAATTTTTATTTTTTTTCATTAATCATTGTTCATATTTAATTTTTTATAATTGCATTCCAAATAACAGGGTAAGTGCCGAAGATATTTTAAGTTACGAAATAAGGCACATCGTGCCGATTATTCACAAACTCATTGCGTGCATAGCGGTTTTTAAAACAAATTTAAACTTAGTAGAAATTTTCATTTCAAGTAACTATCATTTTAATATTAAGAGTATCCATTTCAAACATAGAATTAAATCGTAAATTTAATAATGTATTCCAGTGCTTATAGATAACCTTTAATTTCTTAGATTAATGTTCGTAGCAGAATAATTGTCCTAGCACTTTTTACTTTTTGAGCTAATTATACTAGAAAAAATAAGTACCTTCAAATTGCATCAGGTCTTAAAGGATAAAATATGATAATTACTACAGACTATATTTTAAGTTGCAAAATCAGACAAAAAAAAAAAATAATAATAACTTAGTCAGAGACATACCTTATTTTCGACGAATTATGATTCCTAAACCCCAAAATATATGCTAGTAGTTTGATCAGGAAGGCTGCCTAACTTTGAACCCCTTAATGTTAATTCTACTCTGAATTGAAACATTTTCGCACACAGTTATAAAATTCAATTATCCGAAGATAATTCCCCAAAAATAACTTTTAATAATTATTTATAATTTTATTTAATAAAATTTTAAATAGGAAAAGACGAAATTTGTCAAACGGTTCCTGAGAAATCGATTTAAAAAAATAAATAAAACAAAACAGACGTTTAAAATTTGATTTCTCAGGGACTATTCAACCGATTTCGTTCAAGTTTTGAATTTTTCCATATGAAATTACATTCTTCAAAATGATACACAAATTTGTATTCTGCGATTTAAAATTTTTTCAACTGTTATTAAAAGAAACTGGTTTAAAAGTTATTATTTTGCGAGAAATTATCTTTCGATAAACGAATCTTGTTATTGCGTGCAAAAATGTTTTAATTCGCCTAAAACGCTCTCGAGATATGGCAAAATAAGCAAAAAGTAAAACAGACATTAAGGGGTCCAAACTTTAGACCGCTCTCCTGACCAAACTATTGGGGGCCATATTCCGCAGATTAAGGCTATCTCCCACATTTTGGGGGTCAGGAATCTTAATTCGTTGGGAAAATGGTATGTTTATTCAGAGAAAGTACGTTTTTATGTCTGATTTCGTAACTTAAAATATATTCTGCACTAATTTTGTTTGGAATATTTAATGTGACCCCCTCGAACCATTAAGATTGAGCCTTAAAACGTGAAAATCAGATCAAAAATTATTCAGAGTGTTTCTCTACCTTTTTTTGATCACCGTACATAACACAAAATGTCCGTTTGAAAAAAAAAATGAACATTGCTTATAATATGAATTAGGCAGGTAGGTGCTTAATTTACGTCGCACTAGAGTTGCAAAATGGGCTATTGGCGTCCGGCTGGGAAACATCCCTGAAAATGATCCGAAGTAATACGCATTAAAGCTGAGACATGTAGCACTAAATGCTCTTTTTCAATGTTTCATAGTGAACTCTATTTTTAATGCCTTAATTTTAAGTATTATTATTATGTACCAAGAATAATATCGAAAGTTTGCCCACCTTTTAAGCTTTGTTGAATAAATGTGTTGACCTAGTCATAGTTCAAGCTCTGATATAATTATAAAGTTCAAATTGAATGGAGAAAAAACTTCGTGATAAAATTTGAAATTGAATCTTCTTAAAGTCTTTTATACTTTAAAAAACTATATTGCACCTTTTATTCAAAATGGCCACCTTTCAAGTTAAAACTGGCTTTCATTAACTAACCATCAATCAAGGCCTGATCTACTTCCATGAGATATTCCATGGCAAAAAAAATTTTTAAGACTTTTAAACTGGGATTCCGTTTTTGACACACTTTTGCCTCAAATACTAGTCACAATTTATTGATTTATTGAAATTACATACATTTGCTGACTTGTGTGCTCAATATAGGCTTATAAGTCATTGTCAAGTAGAAAATACAGATAGAACAATTCAGAGAAAGACATCACAAAGAATACATCCAGGGTTACGGCGGGATTCGAACCCGCTACCTCCACGCTTAACAGAGCGTTTGGACCAGCGATACCGCTCGGCCAGGGAGGCCCCTCACAATTTATAGTGGAATGGATTTATTGTTGTTGTTGTTGTTAATTTACGTCGCACTAGAGCTGCACAATGGGCTATTGGCGACAGTCTGGGAAACATCCCGGAAGATGATCCGAAGACATGCCATCACAATTTTGATCCTCTGCGGAGGGGATGGCACCCCCGTTTCGGTAGCCCGACGACCTGCGCGCGAAGTCGAGCACTTTACGATAGCACAGTTTAACGAGGACCAATACCGCACACCCTCGGTCCCTACGCAGACTGATCCAAGTGGTCACCCACCCGCACACTGACCGCAGCCAGTGATGCTTGACTTCGGTGATCTGCTGGGAACCGTGTCTTAACGATCAGTCCACTGCGGGACGGAATGGATTTAAATTCAAACACTGTTGAGAGAAAAAAAATTATTTTCTATGAAGTCCAGCACATTCTCTTTCAACCACTGAATCATTTTCGTCTTGTCCAATCATCTCGATTAAACTGGTTTATTTTTATTTTCATCATCACTAAGATGGTTCCTGATAGACTTTTGCTTTGGTTTCTCTCCTTTTTTGAATCTGTTACACTTAAACAGCTAATATTCCACCCTTGAGCTGCGGTAGCTCATGGAATAGAGCTCTCGCCTCCAAATAAGGTGAACCAGGTTCGAATCTCAGCGGTGGCTAGTTAATACGAATTCTGCAGCAGGCTCGCACCCACCACAGTGCTGACATAAAATATTCTCAGTAGTCGACGGATCATCAGCTAGAAACCCCTTGTCGCCAAGCTAACAGTGGAAAATTTTCGTGATTTCCCTCTACAAGGCTACGGAGTTACACATTAAAGATCATGGTAAGATAGATCATGGTAAACTCAGAATGGTGTCGGCTGTGCAACGCCGGTAATAAATTAAAATAAAATATTCCTCCAAACCATTACGAAAGACGGAAAGTGAGCTCTCAGCGCGTACTTTGCCTGTCCTTATGCAATAATGAACAACACTAAATGGTCGCAGTCTTTTAATTGTTTCGTTTTCTATGTCATTGTTTGCCATAGCTTTTGTGGATCTTCGAAACTAGGAAAGAGGTTCAGTCGATTCTGTAATGTAACGAGCTCTGTTGGTTTGTCTATGTATGAGAAATAAGCACACTTGATAACCAGTGTTAGTCTGGATTTGGAACTAAGTTACGAAAAAAAAATCATGTTTTGTTAATTGTGTATGCTCTGTCATTCCAGCTGTTGAAAGATTCTGGTTGTTAGAGTCGAATTTTTCTTGTCTGTTCATTTTCTCAAACACGTATTTTGAGCTATGTCAATTTTCTCAAACGCACATTGTAAGCTAAGTCCGTTTTTTTTAAACACTTATTCTGAGTCCATGATCTCAAATGTGTAAATTAAGCTACATTCCTTTTTGCAATTGCTCATTTTAAGCCCTGTCCATTTTCCTAAGTCCCTGATAGTTAAGACACGGTACCCAGTGGATCACCAAAGTCAAGTATCTCTGGCTGTGGTCAGTGAGCAAGTGGGTAACCACTTTGATCAGCTTGAGAAGGGACAGAGAGTGTGCGGGATTATTCCTCCTTAAACTAATTTACTGTAAAGTGCTCGACTATGAGCGCAGGTCGTCGGGCTACCAAAGGGGGAGGGCGAAGCCATTCCCTCTGCAGACGGTCAAAACTGGGATGGCATGTCTTGGGATCACCCTTGAGATGTTTCCCAAATCGTCACCAAGAGCCAATTGTGTAGCTCTAGTGTGACATTAATAAAGTACTACTACCATTTTCTTAAAAGCACATTTTAAGTTTTTGATCAAAATAAAAAAAATTTGACGATTTTTTCTAAGTAATGTTCAAATAAACAAAAGAAAAATACAAGAAACTATTTGCCCATTAATTTAGAAATTCCATCAGCAATCGAACCCCGCCTACATAAGTATTCTTTTACTTTTGGATCACCTTTCAAAAATTTCAATTACCTCGAAAATATACTCCTTCTAAATGGAAATGAGATTCTATTGTATTATCATTAACTTCTGAAAACAAATACCGAACAGAAAATTAATTTGTTCTCCTGATCAACACTCATCACAGCATATAAATAGCATGCTTCACGGTAACTTAAGCGATATTTTTCAGGAATGTATTTTCTTTCTCTTCTGTCATCTAATGGTCGGCATTCCGGTGGTCATTCATCTCATGTTAACCGTGACCATACAAAGCGGAGATATACTTCGCAAACCGTAAAGGAACATTAGTGTTAATAACATACAAAGTAATCAGAAGCGGAATTAATGGGAGCTTCTAAACGAAAATTATACTAAAACCTCATATTTCTAACAAGAGAAATTCTATTAACCCTATTATAGTTATAGTTTCGTAATTCAAAAGAACTCCATGTTGCGTGGGATACTGCGGAAAACAAATATTACGAAGACGGAAAAAAATTTAAACCTTGTAGCGGCGTGGTTTGTGTCGTGAATTCCACCTACGCCATCTTAGATTTTAAGTAACGATTTTCTTTTCGCAGAAAAACTCACACATTCAAGTTATTATTTTTAAATTTATACAAAGTGTTCCGGTAATGATTTTTTTTTTTTTTTTTTTTTTTTTTTTTTTTTTTTTTTTTGTGTGTGGATTAGATACTATGCCTAACCTGATATATACATCAAACAGCTGTTCCCAATTTTTTTCGACTGTGGTACCTGCAGTGGCGTACGCAGAATTTTTTCGAGGGGGGTGTTCATAATTTTCTGAAGCTACTAAAAGAAATTCGAGTATGTAATAAAGCACTATTATTTCCCTAATTTAGACAGCTAGAGAGTTTTGACTTTTTATTTAGACAGCATTGTTTAGTTAAATTTTGATTTGATTTTTTAAGTTTAAGAACATAGTTTAACATCTTCTCGCATGTAATATCTTCTGAAAAAAGTCCAATGTCATATGGGTGGGAAGTAACATTTTGAGGGCCACTTTCACATTCATCAGATTTTGTTATGCTAGAAACGTTTTCTTCAACGGAAGTATTACATTTCTGTACAACAGAAAAACTTACATTGTACTCCGTTCCCCCTTTTGTATAATTTTTCACCGCATCTCCAAAATTCTCGAATTGTCAGAAAACATACTTCATTTTCGTTAAATTTGGTTATTTTAACTTGAATCGATGTGAGATACCGATGCAATATTTTAAGTGCATATCATTTTCATTATTCATTAAATATACATTGTTATTAGAAATATATACACGTTTCGAAAATCTTAAATGTTTAAAAATAGTTCTAGCTCTTGGAGCCCTGCCATCTTTCTACGGAACTCTAGAGTTCCAAGGACCTTTTAGGAACCTTTGACATTAAATACATAGTCATTCGTATAATGTGGCAGTTATCAATGCATATCTCTTTCTGAAATAGAGCAGACAGCAAGGTATTTTTGCCAATACTTTCTTATTTTTTCTAAATAAATGCACGACACGACTCATTCGTCAAAAAACGCCATTGGGTTAAGCTAGGGCAGTGTTTACTAAAGTGTGGTACGCGTACCCCCAGGGGTACGGGAACAGTTTAGCAGGGGTACGCGTTCGTATGCGAAATATTTTGCAACAAACAAAAATTTCAAAAAATTTTTTTTAAAAACAAAGCTAGCCATGAAAATTTACGATTACGTATTTTTCTATTGGCTACTTTTTGCAGAGTTAACAGTTAATAATTAGTGGTGTCAACAGCCAGTTGTGATTTTTAACTTTTGTGCAATTTTTTTAAAGAAAAAAATGCATTCATTTTTTTATTAGTGGTACACAGCGGTACGAAAAATTTAGAAAGGGTGCACAAGAGTCGTAAGTTTGGGAAACACTGAGCTAGGGGAACACAAAATCGCTGATGAACTAACTCTAAGCAATGAGGAGAAAAAATCAGTGGTGCTATACGAATACGTCGGGATTCTAATTTAGATCATTTGTCAAAAAACGAAATTGTTATGATATAATGCAGCGTATTGAGATGCACATGTTTGAAATCACCTTTGATCATAACTAAAACATCTTTCATAGCCGGCAACCGAGTTGAATTGAAAAGCGATAGTTCAAAACACATCCAAATTTTAACCAAAACCAAAAAGTTAAATGGATTTGTTTGAATGAAACCGTTAAGATGGGTTATCACTGCGCAATCTTCAACAGGACAGCAATTATATCACGCATGCGTAGTGTTTCTTTATCTAGTTAGGTAGTTGAAAAAAGTTAAACGGGCGAAGAGGTATGCAGAGTCTTCTTGTTTTATGCGTAAGCCTGTGCAAGACGTCCGCAGTATACCAATCGACCAATTACTTCTAGGATTCAAATTTAGGTTGCTAGTAACAAAAGCGAGACTATTTGTGTTAAAGTTATATAATACAATAAAGCACGACTTGAGGAAAAAATTTATAAAATAATAATAAAGTAATAGTTTGAAATAGCTCTCGGTATTTTAGGGAATTAAAAAAAAAAATTTAAAGCAATAACTTAAAACAAAACGCATTTTTGATATTGTTGGTCCAGATGACCAAAGTTTGATACCAGACTGTGGCTCCTTAAATAGAGCCGGGTCTTCAAAAATTTATTTCGATAGTTTAATTCTTGAGCAATGAAAAGAAACAAAATGGGGCTTAAATTTCAAAACAATTTTACACTTGTCTTTAGATTTACCGTACTTAATGAAAAATTTAAAGCGACTTTAACCATTCTATGGTTTATGGTGAAGCTAATATTTTATTTTATAACAGATATTGAACAGCCGACCTATTTTTGGGTTTATGACTCTTATTGTTCAATTTTATAGCTACGTAATTTTGAACCAAACCCAGAAAACAATGAAACTCCTGTATCAAACATTGGGACAAACCAGCCTTCATGGAGGACTTTTTGATAGGACTAACCGGCATTTCAAACCGGCATTTTGATAGGACTAACCGGCAAACTCAGAAAACCACCCACGATTAGCCCGACGGCAATGGGATTCTAACTCATGATCCGTCTACCATAGAGGACTGAGGATATTATTAGGTCAGCACTGTTCTTGGTGCGAGCCTGGAGCAGAATTCGTATCGACCAACCATCACTGGGATTCGAGCCTGGGTCATCTGTTTAAGAGGTGCGAAGATAATAATCATAAGTTCGGAATTTTCCTTTAAACACAAGCATATTGTTAAAAATGATTAGCCAAATGTAAAAACAGCAAAAATTTTGTTAGCTTACATAAAAATATTGGAAAAAGCTGAGCTAAGTTTTATATAAATTTTGTCCTAGAACTATAAATTCGAATTTCACTACAAAACGTCAGCTGATAGAACAAAATCATCACGTAGAAAAAAATTTCGGTGTGGGAGACAGCTATAAGTGTTACTTATCTTATTACAATTAATAGCAGCAACATAATAAAAACAAATAATAATTTTGGCATGCCAAATTGTAATTTTTTAACAAACTTATCAAATAAAGCTAAACATAAAAACGTATTTTATCTTTATGTTTATTTTTCTGATTAGAAATAAAATATTTGGAATACAACAGTAAATTTTTTTAATCCGCATTTAATTCTTTGAATTTTTAAATAGTTTTTTTTTTAGTAAAAATTAAGTTCATAAAATATGTAAAAACTCATTCATGCACCTAAAATACAAGATACTAAAAAAAAAAAAAAATTTTAAATATTCTATCGAAGTTTAATTTTGTATTAAAGTACAGAACATACTTGATAAAGAGATTAAAAGATTCGACCGCATGTCGCAAAAACAGTTTCCGCTAGTTTATTTACCTTAAAATAAAAATAATTATTTTTAAACCCATCAGGGGGAGAAAAGGGGGGAGTGAAGGAATAATTCTATTTGTTTACTGGAGGGATTTAGTTTTATTTAGCTTCCTTTCATGTTTAAATTAAATAATTAAAAATATTTAATAAGAAAATAATAAATAAGTGAAGGAAGGAGAAGAAAAAATAAAGGATTTGCTTTGAAAAATTTTTTGAAAGAAATTAAATTTTCTAATTATTCGTTTTATATAAAAAACGTATTAACTTCAAGGGCTTATTTATTTTCAGCGCCTTTTCCCCCCTCCAACTTTTTTGTCAGTTCTATATTGAAAGCGGATCTCTTTTTTTTTTTTTGAAAGGGCTCCCATATTTATTTACGAAAGTATAAAGATTGCTTTTCTTTCATTTGCGGTTATTTTTTAGTTCATTCAATTTTGTTTCAGTACTATTTAAATTAAAAACCAAAGATGCCCGATCCCCATAGAAATGAAGGGTAAACTAAAGATTCGTGAGTATTTTTTATTGGAATGTTGCATTTCAATTGTATGCATTGAATGCAACTATTTGTACCAAATTCAACATTTCAATCAATGTTACAGTTAAATCTGTTAAGTTGGTCACCTCTGTATGCTGATTACCTGCTTAAATAATGCTAATGATCAAATTTAAAAAAAATTGGTAAAAAATATTTCCCCGTAGATGTATAAAGGATAAATGAACAATTTACGACTATCTTGAATACAATTGAAAGGTTGCTTCTGGTTAATGCAGTGAAACTTGTTAAGTTGACCACCTCTGTATGTTGATTACCTGCTTAAGTTATGTTAATGATCAAAGAAAAAAAACATGGTTAAAAATATTCCCCGTAGATATATAAAGGATAAACGAACAATTTACGACTATCTTGAATACAACTGAAAGGTTGCTTCTGGTTAATGCAGTGAAACTTGTTAAGTTGACCACCTCTGTATGTTGATTACCTGCTTAAGTTATGTTAATGATCAAAGAAAAAAAACATGGTTAAAAATATTCCCCGTAGATATATAAAGGATAAACGAACAATTTACGACTATCTTGAATACAACTGAAAGGTTGCTTCTGGTTAATGCAGTGAAACTTGTTAAGTTGACCACCTCTGTATATTGATTACCTGCTTAAGTTATCTTAATGATCAAGTAAAAAATTAACAAAAAACAAATTCTCACTTCATAAAGTTGACCACTCATTTAAGTGAACCATCAAAATGTTATCCCACTTGTGGTCAACTTACAGAGGTTTCACTTCCCTTATTTATTTGTTAAAAAAATCTATGATAACAAATGAATGTACACAAAATTTTATTTAGTGCAACTGTAATGTATTTTTTAAAACAAATATTATTTTTATACCCTAAATATACCAGTAATGAGATTGATAATATTAATATAAGTTCTCAACAATTATTCAAATTCATAATCTCTTTTACTGGACAGTCGATCTACGGAAGTGAATTAGAAGCAATGCGTTCACTTTCAAAACCTTCTTGAACCTGACTCAGAAGGAGAGGTAACTCAAGGCGCCAAGTACCGAAACGCACTTATCTACGGAGGAGGATTTTTGAAAGAAACAAACACCCGCATGCAACATGGGCAGTAAAATCATGAAAATCTACCACGGTTGGCCCACGGCTGTTGGATTCAAATTTAAGATCCATTTTCGACTGTGGTTATTTCTCTTGTGGATTCACCAATTATTCAAACTCACGAATTTATTTTATCGCCTTCTCTAAATCTGCCCGTGAAAAGGAGTTTAAGGCTGTAACTAGATTATTTTGTAATTTTCATTCTATCTCTGAAGGGGAACTTTTCATGAAAAGCAAACCGTCATATGCAATACAAGGAAAAGAAATCCGCAAAGTTATTCTATAAATAACCCAACTGTAATTAGAATCTTACGTAAGGTTGATTTGTATATTACTTCAACAATGTGATCGGTACAGGTTAATAGCTATACAAATTAATTAGCCGCTTCATTACCAGGGTTTGAAACCAGGTCTTTTGTGTCGAAAGCGATCTCTTTTCAACTTAGCCATTTCTGTATTCAAACTCATAATGATAAGATGGAAGCTATATTTGCTTTAGTACTTTTAAATACTAGGCCTAGTAGAACATGCTTATTTTTTGCAACTCGTTATCAATGGTGGCCAGCAAAAATTGTGTTACATATTTAAAGAAAAAAATTATTGGCAACAGATGACTCAACGGTCCACGTACTAGTTGCGTGTGGGCCCCGGTCTATTTAAGCAGCGATTTCGAACCATTTTTTGCACCGTTCTTCTTAATCTCTGGGACTACTTAAATGAATTATCTAGACTCAACGTTCAGGACCGCAACAATACGAAAAATTTAATTCAAGCCATTTTTTTCCTGAAATATAAAACGTTTTGGGACTATTATTCACTAATAAACTATTATTCACTAATTTTAATATAACATGTATTTTTTTTGTGGGGGGGGGATGAATAATGTTTTAAAATTAAACATCAGGTCTAAACCCAAAGGTGAGCAGACTGATATGAAATTAGTCATTGAAAAGCTTGCTTTCGAATTGCAATCATGGATTTCATTCCTCATATACGACTGTTAACCACTTGACCAAAATGTAAACTATAAAATATTTATCTGAAAAATAGCGTCACAGAGATCAAATAAAAGCCACCATTTTATTAAAACCACATTTAATAAAAAGTTTTTACTTTATAATATGTATCATTCAACCCTTAACCTTAACATACGGATATAAGTTTATATGTAAGCAATCTATGTTACATCATAGACCATAAAATTTAAATTTTACAGCTGGAAACCAGTTGCTGGTAGACTCTAATAATTTAATAGCCACTTTTTGGTGTAACCTAATGAGCCGGTGACCGATATCGATAGGAACTATCGATTTTCATTTAATTGCCACCATTTGCAAACTTCTTTTCTTTTTTTTCTTGTCTGGACTAAATTATATTTTCAAGAAAAAGCATATTAGAAATAATTTACGGCTATAAAAAGTTAATTCAACAATGAAAATAATATTAATTCATAAAATGACATAAATCATAAAATAGTATAAATTATTAAATAATAAAAACTATATAAATGCGACAAAATTTGTTTAAAACATGCTGACTAAAAGAACTTTATTTAGAAATATTAGGGAAAGAAAAATACATTTAATGTAGACATAAGAACTTCGAAGTATGCGAATTGTTAAAGAACTTCCACATGTATCTTTCCATCACTAATTGATGGAATAAAATTATGAATGTATCATTGGACATTTTAATGAAAATTCAGTTTTCCAGAGTCTTTCTGCATTATTGATTGATGTACATTTTATCATGAAACAATTTAAAAAAAAAAAAAACGATGGGGAAAAGTGATCGGTTTGTTCAGTCGCCACCTTTTTTTGTTGACTCGCCAAGTGGCGAGTGGTTATCTTAAGGTCTATTCTATCAGATGAAATGACTACCCCCATTTCCATAGATGGAAGGTTGCCCGAACCCATATTTATATATGTTACTGTAAATGACCAAAATCAAAAGAGTGTCGACTTTCACCGGTAAATGTCAACAATCACATAGTCGCTTTGGTGAATGTCCGAAATATTTGTTATATCTGATTTGATATTAATTTATTCGTTGATATTATAATATTTATTCGATATTTTAATATCTGCTGAGGATAAATTGGGAGAAACATCAGTGTTGGGGACATGTATATCGGACAGTGGCACTAACCCTTAAAAGAACATTAGTGTAAGGTATACCAGGCAGTGGCACTTAACTAGACCTAGTCCTAGTATATATTTCGGACCTTGGCCAAGTTTCGGACATTTACCAAAGCGACTATGTGGGAAGGCAACAACCACCAATTTCGGTCATTCACAGTAACATATATATTCCATTAGAACTTTTAAATGGTGGTAGAAGAAAATTGCATATTTTTTTGCATAGTTGCAGATTTTCCTCTTTTTTTTTATTAAATCATCAAATAAACGCTCTAATAAAAGAATATTTTAACCCTGTTTAAAAACTAAGATGATCGTTTTCATCTCTACCAAATTAATTTAAAAAAAATGAAACGTTTTGAAACGATATTGCTATTGTATTCCAGAATGGATAACTGTTATTGGAGATATGATGAGTGCAATGCTCACATTTAGGAATGAATTTACATGTTGTTATGGTGATGACTAACAAAAGATGAAACAATAATGGAACAAAATAAATACCGTAACACCCCGTGTTATGTGTCGAGAGTTATTATTTATGACATCGCGTGTGAATATCCTTTTTAAATGAGCTGTTAAGAGATCAAAGTATCCTTTCTTTTTTTTTCTTGCTGTATTCAATTTTTTTCTGAAATTCGATTAAAAATATTAGTGTAGATTTTGCTATTAATTAAATGGCTTTATAAAAGATTGATAATCAAATGATAAAGAAAAAAAATAAATACATTTAATGCAAAATTATTTTAATTTAATGCATTAAAAAAGCTGGTTTCTTTGGATTTTTTTTATATACTGAGTTATTAGTGGTGGTATATATGCTAAAACTTGTTTTAAGGATGAGTAAACAAACTTATCCTTGAAAGGGACCTTTTTTTAAAAAATTTATGAAGTTTCAAAACAGTGATTGTTACACTTTTATTTCCTATAGTTTTATATACTTTACTTTAATACCTTTTATTACTTTTCTTTTTCCTATAAATTTGTAATATATCGAGAATGCCCTTCTATAACAGTACACACAGACAGAAGTAAAATAAGTAATATGTTGTACGTTTTATTAAAATTTTAGTTTAAAAATAATCAACTTTTGTTTTATATGCAGCTGATATTTTTGCAAGTTTAAGTTTTTTCAAAAATTATATTATAATAGGAAGTTTATCTTGAGAGTAGTGATTTATGAAACGTTGATTTCAGAAATGTTTTTTATTTTATAAACGTCGTTAGACAGCCGACCCAATTTTTTGGTTTACGGCTACTAATGTTCAACTCCGTAGCCTTATAATTTTGAACCCAATCCAGAAGACAAGGAAACTCCTGGATCAAGTAATGGGAGAAATTTGCCTTCTTAGAGTATATTTGAGGGAACTAACCCGCATTTGCGTTACAGGAAGAGGAAAACCACGAAAACCTCCCACGGTTAGCCTGATGACAAGGGGACTCAAAGCCCTGATCCATCTACCACTGAGGATATCTGATGTCTGCACTGCGGCCGGTGCGTGCAGGGTGCGGAATTCGTATCGACCAGCCATCGCGGGGATTCGAACCCGGTTCAACTCTTTGGAAGACGAAAGCTCTATTTCCTGAGCCACCGCGACTCTCAGGAATGTTTGACTTATCCCTATATAACTAAACATTCATTTAACCCTTTGACGCAGATGGGACACTGATGTCTCTTTTTTTTATATTTTTTTCTGGCGCTCTAATTACAAACAAAAAAATATTTATGATATTTTTTAGTTATAAAAAACAGTCTAATAGTTATTAAAAAAATCTATTAGACTGTCAGAATTATATTTGAACTAAAATATAAAATCCAAAAAAAGAAAAAGTAGTTTAAAATATTTTTTTCATTTATATTCAAAAATCTATGAATGATTGATTTTGTAAATTAAAGAAATATCAATGATGAATGACTGTTTCTCTTGGATTTAAATAACAGCAAACAATTATAAATTTGAAAAATTGTTGTTTGGAAGTGAGTCGCGTCTGGAAGATTTTACCCTTAACTCTGAATAAGACACCGATGTTTCATGCTGTATTTCATAATCATAAATTATTAAAAATCTAAGTATGTTATTTTTCACTCATTTTGTCCTAAATTAATACAAAATAATGAAAAAAGTATGAAAAATATGTTCAACAAAAATTCTGCTTTAAAGGGTTAATGTCTAATAGATAATGTCTACCACCCCCGTACCAGTTTCACGAATTCGAGTTGTCCCTGTTGCGTGAATAAAGAGAGAAAAAGTAAGAGAAGAGAGGTAACAAATCCGTTAATCATTTTATTAATGAATTTATGAATGAGTAAATTAGTTTATAATTAAAATTTAAGCTTTTTTTTCTTCCTTACTCTTAAACACTGATTCCCTATCCCCACATGCCATAGGCTAATTAAGCAACTATGCGGCTCTTTGCAAATAGTCAGGATCATTTTGCAGTCCGACAGTAAAATGAAAAAGTCTCCAGCATTTTTCTAGACAGCCTAGAAATTTTATAGACTAATTGGCTTCTGTAGAAAGGCTGGGATTTATTATTCATTTAGCCTGATTTATTTCAGGACGTTTGTATTAAGCCTAGGGTAGTGAAGGCTTATTGTAAATAGAATCATGTCCAAGCGGTCGTGAGATCTATCCCCGCCAGCCAAAATGTAGTAAATGTTGACTGGTGCACGTTAAATCTGTCGGGTCATAAAGTCCTCTAAGTTCCCATTAAAAAAAATCATAGCTCTGGGGATACTGAATTGGGGATTGCTTGTTCTATGGTTCAGGTCAAAATTTGAATGGATGTATGACTGAGTCCGCCCTGTAAACGGGCAGTGACGTGTGTGCGGCATAAGTCGTATTCTTGGTCATAGATGGCGCCACTAAAAACAAGAAACGCATCCTCTGCCTTAAATACGCTTGGTTTCCCTAAGCAGACTTGCTGGATTTGGAGTCATTAGTGCCATTAGAAACAACAACAACAGCTTTGATTACAATAAGCCTAAGCAAATGCAGTATGATCTTCGCACATTTCTTTAACAGCCCAAAAGCACAGGAGTTCATTGTAATAAGCATAAAAATAACAATCATGTTAATTTCTAAAAGCTTTTTATTAATTAGCATTGCAAAATGACGTTGACATTTGAAAATACTTGTTGACATTTGAATAAGCCTACGGCATTTACATTTTCTTAAAATTGCTTTGAGCTCTCTATGATTTAATCAACAAACGCGTCAACGCCTTTAAGCCTAATTATTATACAAATTATAAATCAATGCGCAATGGAAAAAAAAATAAGTAGATAATAGAAAACTCTTGAACTTACTTATCTACAACAAATATATTTAGTAAAGGAGATAACAAGTGATTATTCTGAAATAATTTTTTTTTTCTTAAGTAACAGAAACAGAAAGAAATTCTCTATCGTTTAATTCATTAAGAAATTTTAAACCTGAATTTTTTTTTTCCAACGAGGAAAAAAATTAAATCGTTTTGGTGTTGCAGACATAGTCTAGTTTCTTAACCCGAATCGGGCACGGGTTGTCATATAAGTATATCCGCTTATTTTAAAAAAGAAAAAAAAAAGTTTTTGTATTACTTTACTGCTCACGTGCATCGATGAATGTAGAAATCAACGTCACGTATCTCTCGTCTCGACCCTCCCCCTCCTTATACGAAACTTGTTTTCATACAATATTGTCTGGTGGGGGCCCCCCTTGACTACCTTCTAATTTATTTTTATAATTTTTTGTTTTGTAAGAGAAAGCTATAAAACTATTTTGGAGAAGTAAATTGATTCATATTGTTGCACGAACACCATATGAAGCTAATGAAGCGTTCGATTAATAAAAGGTGGGGGAAATTATAGGGTAACTAACCGTATGATTTCCGATTTTTAAAGAATACTTTTTTTTTTTTTTTTTTTTTAACCTTTTGAGGCAGAATTTTTAATAAACATTTTTTTCTTCATTATTTTGTATTAATTTAGGTCAAAATAAGTGAAAAATATTATTTTAACATTTAAATAATTTATGTTATTATTTATGGTAGCAGTGGTTACCAACTGGCTGAGAGCGGGCCATATCCGGCCCGCAGCCTTTTTTTGTGGCCCGCGAACTAGAATATATTAGTTGTCATTTTTTTAGGACAATTTTTGTAAAAAATCTATATGGGTTTAAAATACTTTTCTTTTGTTGAAAAGAACCTA
Organism: Parasteatoda tepidariorum; assembly: GCF_982258835.1. Lineage (NCBI taxonomy): Eukaryota > Metazoa > Arthropoda > Arachnida > Araneae > Theridiidae > Parasteatoda > Parasteatoda tepidariorum. The sequence goes on along the minus strand of NC_141757.1, from coordinate 38,035,196 downwards.
ATTTCTCCGTCTCTGTGAAATTTAACATACCAACGGTGCAAAAAAATTTATTTCTCAGATTTTGCATACAAGAAGATAATTATTCAAATACAAAAATAATCGTGTTACAAAATAATACTTAAGTTTTGTACAACTTGATAAAAGCGGTAATATTTAATGTTACTTCAAACAAAAAAAAGTCTCATACAAAATTTTAATAAAGTTGCTGCCCGCCATTTGACTGGTGTTTTTAAATGCGGCCCCCGGCCTCATGCAAAGTGGAAACCCCTGGTATAGAGCATGAAACACCGGGGTCTTTGAGTTAAAGGAAAAATCTTCAAGGCTCGCTTCCAAACCATATTTTTTTCGTGTTTGGCACTTATTTAAATTTAAGTGAAACAATTTTTCATCAATGAAATTTCTTTAAATTACAAAATCAATTATTGATAATTTTTTGAATATGAATGGGAAAAAAAATTGCACACTACTTTTTATGGATGTCATATTTTAGTACAAATATAATTCCTGTTATCTAACAGATTTTTTTAAGCAACTATTAGACTATTTCTTATAATTAAAAAATACCAAAATGTATTTTTGTCCGTAATTAGTGAGTCAGAAAAATATATATATATATAAGGGACAGCTGTATCCCATTTGTGTCTAAGGGTTAATAAATTAAGGAAGAGTGGAGCTACACATGAAATCGTTATAAAAAAGATCTGATTTTTGTTTAATCTTTTAAGTAGCGGCGGGTTTAGAAGTTTTACAGTCTCTCTGTTTATAAATGGCATTTTAACAAAAATTTATATACTAGCGTGCGATAGAAAAATCACGTAAGACGTAAGCAACAAAAAACTTAAAATAGAGATTTTTATATATTTTGACATTATTGTAAAAGAAGCTACCTATTGCAAAGTTTTTTTCTTTTCTAAATTGAATTTTGTTTAATTAGTTTCTTGAAATTCTATTTTGATGTTTATAGCTTAGGCAACAGAAATAAAATAGTTGTCGAGCCTCTTTTCTCCAAGTCTAAGTTGAAGCACATATGTTTTTTTTTCTCTTCAATCGTACGGCAGTGAGTTATGGTGGCTCAGGGGATAGATCACTCGCTTCCCAACGAGATGACCCGGATTCGAATCCCAGCAATGGCTGCCCAATACGAATTCCGTGTTGACGTAAAATATCCTCAGTGGTAGACGGATCATGGGTTAGAGTCCCCTTGCCGCCAGGCTAACCGTTGAAGGTTTTCGTGCTTTTCCTCTCCATGTAAAGCCAAATGCGGGTTAGTTTCATCCAAAAATTCTTCACGAAAGCAGATTTTACCCAACACTTGATCCAGGAGTTCCCTTGTCTACAGGATTGAGTTCAAAATTATGAATGACTGCGGAGTTGAACATTGGTAGTAATAAACTCAAAATTGGGTTGACTGTTCAACGAACGGTTATAAAATAAAATGAAAATCTCACTGCAATATACAGGATGTCCGAAAAGTGAAGGTGAAAATTAACGGCCACAGGGTGCCTTAATGTAACAAATAGCGATTAAAAAATTGCCTGCCAATTGCCAACCGATCTCCACTTTTCTCTTCGAAAATGCATCACGAGTCTATTTTGTTATAATTTTTTTTTACTTAAATATGGATTTATTGTGAATATTTTACAATGCTCTAAAAATTGCTTTATTTCGTGCTTGTTCTTAAAATTTTTCGTCAGTTTGGAAATATATCTTGTAATGTTTACCATATTTTGAGAAATGATTCAAAAGGGAAGCCTTACATTATTAAAATTAGCAGTTTTGTTAATCGTTAAAACTTTTCAATTTTAGAAAAAATGGCCACTGTTAAAAATGCTACAACTGGTCATTAGCAAAATTTCCTAATTTTGCCCTATAGCGAAAAATATAGAAATGGTTAAATATCTCAAGAAATACTCACGAGAAGAAAAGTAAAAATACACATGATACATATTTTCAAAAGATGCATCTAATGATATCAAACTCGACCTCGAAATGACTAAGTAGGGGTGGGGGTCGAGTTTGGAGTTATTAGATAGATTTTTCGAAACATTGAATAAGTATATTTTTAGTTTTTCGATCAGACATGTATCTCTACAAGATATCTCTATTTTAAACAACTTACGTCTTCCTCATTTTGCAATGATAGTGCCACCTACGATCCAACATCCAACAACCTGTATGTCAAGTCGGGGTACTTTTTTTCTAGAAAATCCGAAACTGCAATAAAAAATGGGGATTTTTTTGAAGTTGATTCAGGTTTTATCGCTAGGTAACGAAATTTGGGAGTCGAATTTGATATCATGGAATGCACGTTTTGAAAATATTAAACACAGGTTTATTTAAATTTTTGATCCGAAGTGTATTTTACGAGATATTTTGAACATTTGATATATTTTGGGCTCCCAGAGAATTGGGCAGGTGTCGCATGCTTTCCGCTTAAGAAGACGCTATATCCAGGGAGAAATTTGTCATTCCAAATTCTGTTTCATCTCCTTCGGTATTTTAAGGTTTACGGAAAAAAGAGTTCAGGTAAACCTAGTGTAAATCATAAAACTTCAAATGCGGAAATTTTTTTTTCATAATATCAAAATGCAATTTAATATTTTAAAGAAAAAAAATAAAAAACATTTTTACAATTTGAAACTTTACTCTTGATTTATCTGTACCCCCTTTTCTCTAAACTTTAAATAGTTTATATTTTTGAAAAAGAATTTACCAAGAAGAGTTTCTCCCGCGATATAGTATCCTCTTAAGAAAGGAAAAAAAGAGCAAAGTTTAATTTATTTAGGAAATTTTTGTCCTTTAATTTGATTCATTTGAATTCTGAGAACGATTCGATAGATCATCGACTTTGAAAACACCAAAAAAAATTTTACTTACTAATTTAGAATAAATAGAAGTTAAATCATTCGAAAAATTTTGGAACTTTATAGCACATGCTGCAAGAATCAATAAACTGGAATGATTTAGTTTGTGTAAACCAATCCCAAGTTTATCGGTTAAGTTTATCGGTTATCTCAAGTATATTATTAATTTAAATATTTTACCCTAATATTATTTTATTCAAGAAAAAAAAAATCTATAATAAAACTTTATTAATTCAGTGAAAGTACTTTTTTTTTTATCTTATTGTGATGAAAACAGAGGTTGTGGTATTAAAAGATTACCGATTATATTAATGATTTTTATTTACTGAGAAAAGGATTAAATAAGATAATAATTCAGTTTTTAAATGTCAGGAAATGTGTTACGCATATTTTATCATGACACTCATTTCGTAATAATTAACATTAATTAATTAGTATATTAGAGGTCAAGCTTTAAAACCATTAAGATTTGCAATATGTGCAAATTCAGTCATTAGAACAAAAGATATCCAGGGTAACATTATTTTTAATTTGTCTTACTGTGTCTGAGATTTTTTTTCTCCTTTTATTTTCAATCAAAAGTCGTTTGTGGGCAAAAATACTATTTTTTTTTATCAGAATTTCAGTTGACCCTTTCTTTGAAATATAACACCGTCTACCTTAAATGACATATGCATCCGTAACCGTAATCACTGAACTGGTTCGCCTTGATATTTCTAACTTTAAAGATAACACGCTGACATCTCCTTGAGGTTCGTGTTGATCGTAAAGAAAGTAGCTGAATAAATTTGAGTCTCTTAGTTGTTCGTCAAGTTTTTTTTTGTATTCTTCCATTTAACTCTATATCTGTTCTTTTCTGTTTCTTTCACACTTATTTCACTCCCCCTTTCTCGTGATCCAACACATTTATCTCCTCCCCCCTCCGCTCTGAAACACAAATTTGAAAACAACTCCGTAATTACTTCATCCCCTCTACCTGGAAATTGATTCAGAGGTGAGGATATTTAATTAAGGTTCATTTGTGAACATAACACATCGCCGAAAGAAAAAGACCAAACGATAAAAAAAAAAGTTAAATTAAATAGAAGAAAAAAAAAAGCAGACGACACACAAAGAAGCTCGCTAATGCCAAACGACAAAAGAAAATTTCTCTCTTCGTTGTTTATTAATCAAACCTTAAAAGAACTACTTATCAAACGCATTACACGTTTATTCATCAATATCTATTTCAAACAGGCAACTTAATTATCGCTTGCTTTTCGGTTCATTCAACATCAGCAGACAGTGAACAAAATTGATGAAGACGCAGGTTTAATCTATTCTCATTGAAACTCAAGACGTCTTGTCGATTTTTCGAAGCGTCGAAGATTTCAGCCCCTTTTAAATGAAAGGCTTTTCATTTATTCCACTTTCTAATTGCTTTCTTGATGCTTCATTATTAGCATAGTTTAAAATTTAACCCAAAAATTTGGTGTTTATTTAATGAAAATAATGAAAGGAAAATTTTACAATGATTAAAATTGATAGGAAGTGTAGTAATAACTAAAATAAAACTAATTTTGAAGCTTTATATCATGCATGTAATATTAAAATAATCTAAACCATTGTGTGTAACCCAAGTTTTGCCCTGTTCGAAACGTAGTGATTATTTTCATTTATTTGTTCGTATCTTAATTAAATTTCTTCATTCTTCAACAAATTGTTTTATTTTGTCATCAGCAGCCTTTTTTATTTTAATCCCATCTCAAAAAAATTATAAGACTTCAGCGTCAAACATCATAATGAACTGCACTCCTTTCCACTTACTAATTGCTCTCGTGCCCCCCCCCCACCCAATCACAACCAAAGATCGAGATATTTTGTCATTTGTTTTTTATGGCGGCTACAACTGCAGTTTTTAACCACTTAATTCAAATGTGGTCAGCACATGAGCTGATATGGTTTCGTCCAACTTTCTCATAATAACAGTATGATAGAAAATTTTCGGCCAAGACAGATTTCTTTAAAAAAAAACGTTCGAAAAAGAATCATTTAATTAAAAATTTCGTATAATTTCGTTTCGAAAAAACGTTCGATAAAAGTATATGTTCAGCAATTTAAAAAATAAAATAAAAAAATAAAATAAAAATAAATTTAAAAAAAAAAAAATAATAAAAAAAACAGCATGAACATCTCCGACCACATTAGGAAATTTTAAAATAAAAGCAATTAAGTATATTATCTAACCAAAAGCTAAAAATTTCAGTTTATAAAATGAAACTGATTTTCATCAGGTGTAGAAAATAATTTTTTTTTTACATACTGTAATGTTTAAAGAAAGTATATTGTTATAGGGTTATAAACTCATGTTAATTTGGCAAAACAGCAACATTTAACATTTTCTACTTGAAACCATTCTTTTTCTAGAACATTTCATACGAGTTCTGTTATTTTTAAATATTTTTTATGTAGCTGTTAAATTATTAAAGTAAATTATTTTCTTTGTGAGATTGTTTACAGTTATTTTGTAGAACATTATAAGTCAAGGCACACTCCATTAAATGGAAACAGCTGCTATGTATTATTCATTTTATAGGAAATGAATGAAAGAATCAAACGAAGAAAGAAAGGGAATCAATGAATGGTCTTAACGATTCGTGAATAAATAAAAACAGAAATTGGTTGTAGTGATTTTTATTAAAATCAAGCCTCATAGAATGAATAGGTTGCAGTGATTTCTATTGAAATAAAGTCACATTCATTAAATAATGATAGGTTGTAGTGATTTTTATTGAAATCAAGCCTCATACAATGAATAAGTTGTAGTGATTTCTATTGAAATAAAGCCATATTCATTGAACAATGATAGGTTGTAGTGATTTTTATTGAAATCAAGCCTCATACAATGAATAGGTTGTAGTGATTTCTATTGAAATAAAGCCACATTCATTGAACAGTGATAGGTTGTAGTGATTTCTATTGAAATCAAGCCTCATACAATAAATAGGTTGTAGTGATTTCTATTGAAATAAAGTCACATTCATTGAATAGTGATAGGTTGTAGTGATTTCTATTGAAATCAAGCCTCATACAATGAATAGGTTGTAGTGATTTCTATTGAAATAAAGCCACATTCATTGAATAATGATAGGCTGTAGTGATTTTTATTGAAATCAAGCCTCATACAATGAATAGATTGTAGTGATTTCTATTGAAATAAAGCCACATTCATTGAATAATGATAGGTTGTAGTGATTTTTATTGAAATCAAACCTCATACAATGAATAGGTTGTAGTGATTTCTATTGAAATAAAGCCACATTCATTGAATAATGATAGGTTGTAGTGATTTTTATTGAATCAAGCCTCATACAATGAATAGGTTGTAGTGATTTCTATTGAAATCAAGCCACATTCATTGAAAAATGATAGGTTGTAGTGATTTTTATTGAAATCAAGCCTCATGCAATGAATAGGTTGTAGTGATTTCTATGGAAATCAAACCTCATACAATGAATAAGTTGTAGTGATTTCTATTGAAATCAAGCCTCATACAATGAATAGGTTGTAGTGATTTCTATGGAAATCAAGTGTCATACAATGAATAGTGTTAGGTTGCAGTGATTTCTATTGAAATCAAACCTCATGCAATGAGTGGATTACAGAGATAGGGATCAAAACTTTGGAATCCTTATTTTACATTTTGCGTATTTTGAACAAATGACGGAAGTGAATTAATGAAGTAATAATGCAGAAATTAATGAAATGAATTGAAAAAAAGATTGCACCCAATTATAGTTTAAAAAGTAAGTTATTTAAAAAGTAATTATTTATTTTATAATGATTTATTATTTAATTTAATAATAGTCGTACAAACATTTAAATGTAAAGTACATTGATTTTTTTCACCAATTTAATCTACGTAATTTTAAATAACTGAACTCGAAATTTGAAAGAAATTGGTCTAATAGTTCTTGAGAAATAAAAATTTAAAAATACTTCTTTGAAATAGCGAAATGCGCAAAAATGAAATTAACCTAAAGCAGCAAAGATTCTGGCTCCTCCCCTCCCCCCCCCCCATATTTCGCGGTTCAACAATCCAAAACCATCAAAAAAACTTTTTCAGAAAAAGTACGTTTTAATATCTGTTTTAATATTTTAAAACATTGTCACACACAGCACAAATAAATTTTCCTATTAAAGGCTATGGCCTCGAACCAATGTAAATGGCCATTTTTAGGGCCATTTACACTTTTGAGAATTTTTTTTTTTTTTTTTTTTTGGCAGGCAAATGAGAACCTGATAGGGGAAATATTTTTAACAGCGAAAAATTCACCAAACAGGTCCTAAAAAATCGCAGGCATTGAGATTAGTCCTTAAAATCCTAGTACGTGAAAAATCCGATCATTTTATCAAAAGTTATCTCTCTCTCTCTCTCTTTTCGCACACTGTGTGCCATCATAAAATTAAAAACTTCGGCCATTTAATAACATATAGATCTCCTAAATGTATTTATAACTAAATTAACGTTATTTCTGCTAATTAAGAATTAATCTCTCGAGCATTCCCAGAGCACACGAAAAACTACGTAACAGCGACATCAACGAATTTAGGAGCCACAGGGAACCAAGAGCCCGTGACCGAAGCAAGGAAACTAGCGGATCTACTATAACTTTCACTGAAAACCACGCCTCATACAATGGATGGACGACGGAGGTATAATTTGCTTGCAAATTAAATTAAAGATTTGGCAAGAATTTTAAGCTTTCACCTAGGACCTGATTTTAGAATTGAGAGGCTGTAAAAGCGCAGTGGAATCTGGGTGGTCACTCACGCGTTAAATTTCATAAAATTTTAATAACTAAAAACTTTCTATTTGCAATATATTTTAATAGACTTGAGAAAGCTTAACTATTATTTATTAATCGCGAGGGCATCACTAGTGCGTTTACGGATTACAAAACAACGATGTGCCGTAGTGAGGTTTCTTCCTTTTTTTTTGTTTGTTTCCTTGTTGCTTCGTTATTTCTTTTTTGTTAAATGCGCAAGTTAATATAACTTGCTCCTTTTGACTTTGTTACATGAATTTCCATAATTACTATAATGAAATTTACTTCAAGATTGGCAAAGTATGATTGTACACGGTAATTGATCATTTCAATCAAATTATTAATTCAAAAAGAAATTAACAGAAGAAAGCATTATGCAGTAGTTAATTTTCTAATAGAATAGTTATTCAGAAAAGCGGTTCCCAATTTTTTTCGTCTATGGAACCCTAAACAGTTGTTATTTTTTCGGCGGAACCCTGATGCATGTCCATTGGTAATACTGATCAAATTAATAAAAGAAAGGCAAATTTTAGTTATTTCTATTTCCTGACATTTCACTTCATAAAAACAACCGAAATATTATATAAATATTGATTGCTTTATTATTATTGATTGCTTATTTATATCGATGATTTATTGATCGCATATAAATGTAGTAATTACGGGTTTTAAAAAAGTACTAATCATCGGAAACCCTGCAACTCTTCTACGGAACCCTAAGGCTCCGTGGAACGCATTTTGTGAACCGCTAGATTAGAAAGTTAGAAGTCATTTGATAATTTGGCATTTACATATACGGCGAGAGAGAGAGAGAGAGAGAGAGAGAGAGAGCCGTAATGGCTCAGGGGATAGAACGCTCGCCTCCCAATGAGATGACCGGGTTCGAATCCCAGCAATGGCTTGTCGGCACGAATTCAGCACCCGGCTTGCTCTGACCACAATACTGACGTAAAATGTCCTCAGTGGTTGATGGATCATCGGTTAGAGTCCCCTTATTGACAAACTAACCATGGGAGGTTTTCCTCTCCATATAAAGCAAATGCGGGTTAATTCCATCAAAAAGTCCTCTAAAATTACAAGGCTATGAAGTTGGACAATGGTAGTCGTAAAACCATATATATATCCCATATACCAACTATCAATAATCACATGAACCATATACACACTATCAATTTATTACAGTGAATATACACTAGAGGCAACAACACTATACAATATATAATCTACAAAGACAGATTTTTATGTCTTTTTCAAAGTAAGGACTAACGTAGCTACATTTTAAGTATAAATAATAGAGATCACGATAAAGCTGATAAGCAATGTCTAAGAGAATTAAAATGGAATAGAGAAGTGAATAAATCAATATTCGCAACTAAAGTGTGATAGTAACCTTTCATTCCGTTATGCTGTTATAATGCTCATGATAAAGCCAGACAAAATCTGTCTGAAGGTGACTGATTAGTTTAACTGGAAAAGTGGCTCGGAATGAAATAAAAGCTGAATGTGCCAATTTGATATGAGCAGATTAAATGCCATTTCAGGACTTCAGCAGCAGCAAGCAGAAAGACAGAAAAGTGCTAATGGGCGTTTATCGATTTCCACTGATTCCCTCAGCAATTAAGGACACTCTCTCCAAAAAGAGCCTTTCAACGCTGATGCTTGTCCCCAAAACGCGAAAGGGACATTGCGCAAATTCGTGAACCAGCCTGAAGGTCCAAGATTCTGGCTCAAGTGGGGGTCAGGATGGAGGGAGACCTAATCGAAAATGCTGGACCTTGAGATAGGGGGAGGGAGAAAAAAGGAAAGAAAGTAAAAACGTCTCCTGCACCAGTGGGGGGTAGAGATGGTAGGACGCCCCTGCTGTCGCGACGCACCAAAAACTCATCCAATGGTGCAATGTGGCCGCGCGCGTTTGAACGCTAGCGTTTTTCCCATTACGTTCGATGGGTAGCCTCTGTTCTAGGTCTACTAGGGAGTGCTCAGCAAAGGGCTTATTGAACGGTGGACGGGCGCCAGATGAAGTGGTGGGTTGGGGAAGGGTCTGCGAACGCGCCAGAAGGGACATCACGTGATAACGTCTTCTCGACCTTCCTTTTCTGCTGCTGCCCACGAAAGGGATGGGGAAGATTCGAAGGGAGAGGAGGTAGAGTTGCAAAAGGGGTTGTAGCAGAGGGTGCGTGGGCAGGGGTGGAAATCGGCGAGTTCGTGGAATAATTTGGTCGCCTAGTGTAGCTGAGCTGTGGGAAGGGACAGCAGCCGATAGAAAAGAAAAAACATAAGAAAGAAAATTTGGACGGTACGGTGGTGATGGAACGAGTAGAGGGTGGGGAAGAGAAGAAAAAACATCCCTCCTTTTCTAGAAACAGGGGCAGCAGACGATGATGAGATCAAATCGAAAGCCACTGGTTCGGCCATACCCTCAGCATGCATGGTTGCGCTTTCACTTCCAATTGAAAATAGGGGGGAGGCAGTTACCGCAAAACGAGATTTTTATACAAATACTTCCCTCATAGTGCCGACTTTTTCACGTTTTTCTTTCTTCAGCTTTTGATGAATGGTTCATCCCTTTCATGCATCACAGATAAAAGAGAAAAACAGATTGTCTCATTACTTCTTTTTAACCCTAACATTAGTAAGATAAACAGTAGACTTGTTTCGTGAAAATCATACTTCAATTTATCATACTCTTTTTAATGAAAAGAAGAGGTCCCAATAATTCTTAGAAAAATTAAACAGTCATATTTAATTTGCGTTGATGCTTTATCATTTAGAGATTTGGTATTACTCATTTTTTCTAGAGATTTACATTCTTCGCAAAATAACACAAAGTGGTGGCCACAAATATATGAAATGATCGAGATTCGTATCCTTTTGATTAACACTTTTTAAGTTTTGACCTGAACTAGAGAACCATTAATCTCCTATTCAGTACCCCCAGAGGCATATTGATTTGTTATAGAAACATGGAGGACGTTGTGACCTGATCGATCTCACTACCGCTTGGACAAGGGCCCAGTGCCCTACCAACCAGTCTATCCCGGACCCATATTGCGATATAATAATACTATACAAATAATATTTTTTCAGCTAATTATCTTTTTCTTAAAAAAATTGTATTAAATTGAAAAACTTTATCACTTTTGTATTATCAAAAGATTAAGCCCTTGAGAGGTTCGAATGGAATCTGATATGCTCGGTTTGTCATTGATAATCATGAAGACTTTCCCTGTGCTTCTTTTTAGAACTTTTTTTCCCTGTTCCCTTTTCTGGGCTCTTTCTTCTGGTGCCTTTTTTTCCAGGCCTGTTCAACCTTATCTTCCCCAGCACAAACTTACCGCCTTGCGCATCCTCACTTGTTTCTGTTGCCTTCAGCAATATTGCTCTGAATCCACGGCAAAAGTTAACTGCAGATCAGAGGGTTAGATATCTTTCTCGAACCAAACATACTCACCGCTTCGAGGTTTCACATAGTCGTCCATCTGTATGAACTCACCAATTTGCGGTTTAATGGCACGAAAGCCGAAATCGGCTATGCTGCTCCAAACGCAAGGTGGAAATTTGGGGGAACATGTCATTTAGCATAGCTGTCAATTATTCTAATTTCCCCAATATTTACAAAATATCAATTTTTTAAAGGTTTTTTGATTTGTCTTGTTAAAAGCACGTGATCGAAATTTGATATTTCGATCTGCGTAAAAACGTGTTATTTAGCATTGTCAATTTCGGGCAAATTACCTTTTATTTGCCCAAACAATAAAAAAATTTCAAACGATAATTTTTAAATTTTTTCCCCCTCAGATAAAGAACGCATGGTTCAAATTCGGGACATTCATCTTTGTAAAAACTTGTTAGTTAGCCCTACAGTCAATTTACCCCGATAATTATAAAATATCTTAAGTAATCTTTTTATTAACTGGTTCGAACTTGTTCGTCTGTCTTGATTGGTTAAACCATTTTGCACGTGTTTATCTCTATATTTTTCTGATTTCATTTGGTGGTAAAACATTGAGGGACGTTCTTGCTTAAGAGAATCTAAACTATAGTATGTCCTTCTCTGTACTAGATTTATGCTTTAGTCGCGTTGTTTTTCATTTTACTAAACAAATTAATTTAACCATAAATTGTTATTTCACTACTACTTTAAATATCCTAGATAGCTATGACTTCCGGGGAGCATATCCTATGGCATATCATAATGATACTCATATAATTACCGTACCATTATATGGTCTTATGAGGATACTAATATTACCATGTGATTTCATAATGATTAGAACTTGCGAATAAGCTTGATATCATACAATAACGCCGTTAAATTAACAACAATAGGCTTTCAATTCCAATTCCCCATAAATTTTGAGTTTCATACTATGTTGCAATTAATAGAGGACGCATTGATTGACGGTTGATCCATTGCGAGCAGGGATACAATATTCTGTATGTTTATGAGGTGATGTGCTGATGGAAGAAAAGGGACAGATGGAAGATAATTCATGCATGAAATACAGTGAAAGACACGCGCACTGGTCACGCAATGGTCACTGCAACAACTCAAGAACAAATGATACAAAGGGTATATATATAACTTCACACACTGGTCCAATGAATTTTCATGAGGCCTGTTCATATCCAATACTCGTAATACTGAATAAATCATATGAGAATACAAGAGCTGTTCGATGCAATGTTTTCTGTTTATGCAGCTAAGAAACAAGTTACACTTTTTGTTTTATTTTGCAATAAAACTATGCTTAATCAATGTCACAAGAAATACGAATAAATGAATAAAAAGCAGAGCAAAAGGTCGCCAACACAAATGACGACTACAAAATGGGATTTTTGTCTTTCGATAAATATTTATTAAAATGGTACTAAAGCAGTGGAATTTTTATATCATGCTTTAATGCAAACGTGAATTTCGAGGTGTCTGCCTTGCGGCACCTGTCTCTTCAACTAAGTTTTTTGCCATCGGCAACGAATGAATTATGTCTGAGTTAAAATTTTATGTCATGTTAATTTAACAGGGCTCGTACATATCTGGAAAAAGGAAAAAAGTGGTAGTAATATTGAAATGAAAAATTATATTTTATTAGATTTCTAATTAAACTCCACATGGAGAAAAATTTTTTGATACATTACCGTGCAGTATGATAAAAACATTTTTGTTTTTTATTTCTTTTTTTTAAAGTATTTAAATGATTTATTTTGTTATTTTTCCCGCTTATATGTTAATGGTTTACTGGAAAAAATTATAGTTCTCATAACCATATTTAGTAAAAAATACAAAATTTAAAAGTAAATTTAAATTAATAAATGGTTTTTATGCCACGCTTTAAAGTATCATGATTAAAATTACCAAATTTTATGACATATTATGAAACCATATTTTATTGTTAATTTTAAAATTGCTTTGGTAAGAAATGCCGAGTTTTTGTCAGGGCATGACTTCCTTTTTCAAAATCAGTAGTAACTTGTTAGGGCTAAAACATACTACGAACAAAATCAAATTTCCTACAAGCATCCTATCAAATTTCCCACAAGTATACATTTTGTCATGCAGAAAATTCGACATAATCATTGCTGTGTGGCTTATTGCAATTATATGATCACTGAATGGTAAATACTAAATATTTATACTCGTATGAAAGTTTAAATACGATATGCGCGATTCCGAATCCGTTGGTAGTAATAATATCGGATTTGAAATATCGAGGTGGAAATTGTTGAGCCGGAAGTAAGATGTAATAACGGTCGAGAAAACAATTAAAAAATGACGTTCACTTGCGACGGCGTAGTCGGAAACTAAAGTGATTCGGAAAAAGTAATTAGTCAAATTTAAAATTCACGCTGCGGAGTAATAACATATTAAAAAATATGGTTCTTTGAAAAAGTATATAAAAAAAGATGGTAGAAACGAAAAATAGCTGCAGATAAAATGGTCGGAAAATGATGTAAATCAGGGGTGTCAAACTCAAAAGCTAACTTGGGCCAAATAAACTAGGCTTAACTTTAGGTGGGCCGCAAAAAAAACAAAACAAACAAACAAACAAATCAATGTTCATAGAAATAAAAAATTTTATTTTGAATAGTACATTGTAATAAACATACATAAAATTAAATTATTGTTTGATACTTGACACCTCTTCTCTGCTACTATCCTTCCTATTTCGGGAGAAATTTTATTGGCCGAGACTACTTTCAAAATTGACCCAACGTGAGCGTTATTAATACGGTTTCGGACAGGAGATTTACTTCCATTCATAACAGAAAATAATTGCTTGCACTGATAAGTACTTCCAAACATGGAAATAATTTCATATGCGAATTTTCGAGTATTTTCAAACCTTGCCGGTAAATATTTGTTAAATTCAGGCACACCCACTTCAATGAATTTTGCCTTCAAATTTGAGTCGCACTGAATCTCTATCACTTCCATTTGCATATTACTGGGTACTGAGTCTATATTTATTGAGAAAATCGAAGAAAACAAACAAAATTTGTCTTCCAAAGAATTAAAATTTTTAAACCTTGTTTCAAATTCTGCTTTAAGATTTGAAATTTTTTCTTCGTATTTTTGATACGATGCAGTATCCCTGGAATGGCAGGCGCCGCAAACCAATTAGAATTTTACATTTTCGCGGGTACAATTTAAAATGATCCGTATAGTTTAATGATAAAGTATATTTAATTTCATATGCTAGTTTCCTTTCTAATTCACATTTCGATTTTATTTTTACTTTGCGTCGGATATATTGACTGGGCCGCAAAAATGTTCATCTCGGGCCGCATGCGGCCCGCGAGTTTGACACCCCTGATGTAAATGAACGATGAAATAGTGATCAAGTCAAATGGTGATTACTCAAATTCGAAATTCGTGGGTCGAAATAGCGTATTAAAAAAAATTTGGAATTTAAAAACTATGCTGAAACGGCCAAAAAATCAATAAATAACTTTTAAAAAAATAATAAGTAAATAAATAAAAAATTATTACAAGAGGAGGTGGAATCGTCGTGGATTGAGAGCATCAAAAAATTATTATTCAGATTTGAAATTCCCGTGACGTAATAAAATACTATTATAAATATCAGAATTTGGATGACCTTTAAACAGTTTCGTAAAAACGAAGAATAGCTAAAATAACCGCCGAGAAAACGATCAAAAAATGATCTAAATTAACGAAGGAACAGCCGTGAAGCCCGAAAAGTGATTATTCAAGAACAACCCAAAAAGTGATTATTCACGATCGAACTTCGTGTGTCGCAATATTGTCATACTAAAAATACCTAATATGGAGATCGCCGGAAAAAAAAGATCGGTAAAAGATGATGGATTACCGATAGAATCGTCGTTAATCGGGGGCGTCAAGAAGTGATAACTCCAATCTGTTATTCGCGTTTCGTTAAAACATAGTATTAAACATAATTGAATTTGAAAAATCACATAAAAAAAGACGAAAGAACGATTGAAAATCTAGGCCATTAGACGTCACTAGCAATTTTTTCTGTGTTTTTCTGTAACTGTAATTTCGTCTTTTATTATTTTTTTTAAACAAGCAATTTGCTGTACGCTACTCGACGAAATTGCGTACTGGATTTTGGTGATCCAACAGAGGCAGAAACATGGTAAGCATCTTCTGGTGGTTTTAACCATACTTCTCAGTGCAAGTAATTATCCGAAAAATAGAAATCCTAATTCTAAAGTGAACTAATACTTAAAAATTCACAGCTTCCTTACAACAAAGTTTATAGAATTTTTCCCTTGAGCGCATGAAACCTGTTAATTTTTTTTCATGGTAACATCACCAAAAATTTACGAGAAATAGATTAGTTTTTAAGAAATAACAATTTACAAAATTTCAAATTGTTATTATTATAAAAAACACGTATTCTACACAGTTATGATTTAAGTATCCATATTTATATTTATCTACAGGGAAAAATCAAAAAATGGTAGTAAATTTATTTTTAAGGTAAAAAAAAAATACTCATTCAGGTTAAAATATCATTCTTCACCAACTACTTTTTTAATTTTTGTTGCGACGCTGCAGAATTGTAAATTATAACTTTATGAACAAAAAATGATTGTTATAATAAGCAATTAGTATAAAAATTGATAATATTTTTTTTTTAAACGGAATTCAAAAAATGAATTAAGGAAGCACCGGAAGAAAAATACCATTAAAAACGCACCGAGCAAAAACCTTTAAGTAAAAAGTCTAATTTTAAGTTGAATTAAAGGAAATTTTAATACTTTACATAGATTTAATGCAAATATAAATTATATTTATAATATTATTACAAATATATAGATAGGGACAATTAAAAATACTCACTCGGGGCTTAACATTTTGATAAGTTAAAAAGTATCAACCAAAGTTATAAATTATTTCAATTTAGTGCAATTTTTAATGAAAAAAATTGTTATTTGTATACCATTATTGTATCACAATATAATAGGTGCAATTATTAAAATTTAGAACAATTTGAAAAAATTGCTGAAGAGGGCTTTTATTCCGTTTGTTTTGTATTATGAAGGTTTTTTAGAATTTAGTATTTAAATTAATTACTGTGAGTAAATTAACTTTAAAAGAAATATCTAATTTCATTCGAATAAATACCTGAATTGATCCAACGGCCAGAATTTAATTGGTTGTTAAATTTATATAATTACTAATGAGGTGCTTTTCTCCGGTTTTCGTTTTTTGTCTACGGAAAAGAATTGACTATGGAACACTATCAAAAACTATCTACATTTTAAATTTCACAAAATCAGTTCAAGAAATTATTTATAAGAATCATCATTGTATATATATATATATGCACATCTCTCAATAAAAAGCAGAGAAAGTACTTGTAAAACAAAATTACTGACATTTTTACTACACAGTCTTTGAGAAATTTTAAGATCAAGACAATCAGGAAAAAACTGGTGACCAAACTATTCCATTATTTAATGTTACGTCTTCTCATGTTCACAAATGTCCAAAACATAAATTTGTGTCTCCAGAGTTTTTGTGAAGTGCCTACTCGTTTTGTGGACTTAGAATATGCGTTAAATCGGGTTATTTCAAACAGAGAATGCGAATTTATGCGAATTTTTGTGAATTTATGTAAATAGGATCCACAAGGAATTATAAATTTTAGGAGGAATAGGAACCATAATAACCTCAATGAGTGTTCAAACTTGAAAATCTGATTATTTCAAATATCAACCAACACGTTTTTCTCTAAATTCTTTGTGTGCAAATAATGAAAAAGGTGCGGAATCGTTTGAAAAAATCATTTCAATATACAGAAGTTTGAACAAAAAATTATGGAAACACTTCTATACTAACTTTATATAAACTCTCTTTCTTTTAGCAACAAATGTTTTTGAAGATTTTACATGGCAAAACTGTTGGCACATTTTGAAAGATCAGGCTTGACGCTTTTAGAGTTGGTGTCATATTCACCTATGCAAAATTTGGTTCTACCAAAATGAGGAAAGACAATAATTTATTCTTGTTTTACTACCAGCAATTTTGAAATCATTCTATTTACATTTATATTAGGATGCTTTTTAATTTATTAAAAAAGGAAAGAACTTCCACCGCTCGTTTTGGTTGATGCAAAATTTGCATCTGTAAAGAGGACACATTTTCTAAAAGCTTCAAGCATGATCTTTAAAATTGTGCCAACAGTTTTGTCATTGTAAAATCTTTTGCTAAATTTGTTGCTAAAAGAAATATTGTTTACATAGAGTTAGAAGTGTTTCCATAATTTTGTCCAGCCAATGTAGCATAACCATATTTAAAGACTTGACAGAAAAATTTAATGTGCTATACTATTTACCGAACACAGCAAGTTCTCAAATTTCAAACTCCAATTGCTTGAAATATCAACTAACACGTTTTTTTCTCTAAATTCTTTGTATACAACTAAATAAAGAAGTCGAAATCGTTTGAGAAAAAAAACTTCTATATAGAATAGCTGCCATATTTAAAGATTTGACAGAAAAAACTAACGTGCTGTACTATTTAACTATAATATTGTACACAACGAGTTCTCAAAGCTGAAAATCTGACTCTTTGAAATTATCATTCAACACGTTTTTTTACTGAATTCTTTATATGCAAATAATTAAAGAAGTGCGGAATTGCTTGAAAAAATTAATTCCATATAGAATAGCCTTTTTATTTAAAGACTTGATAGAAAAATTAATGTCCCATATTACTTAATTTTCGCACACAACAACTTCTCAAAGCTGAAAATCTGAATCAACACGTTCTTTTACAGAATTCTTTGTATGCAAACAATAAGAGCTGTGGAATAGTTTGAAGAAAAAAAATCAGTCCGATATAGAAAAGCTGCATTATTTAAAGACTTGATAGAAAAAACCAATGTCTCATAATATTTAATTATACGCAACGAGTTCTCAAAGTCGAAAATTTGAATCAACACGTTCTTTCGAAGAATTCTTTGTATATAAATAATCAAAAAGGTGCGAAATTGTTTGAAAAAATGATCATTTCAATGTATAATAGCCCTATTTTAAGACTTGATTGAAAATAATTTATAAATTACTGAACATAATGTGTTTTCAAATCTGGAAATTTGGTTAAGTTAAAAATATCAACACGTTCTTCCACTAAGTTCTTCAAGCGCAAATAATTAAACAATTTAAAATAATAAAAAAAAGGCTTCTTCATCATAAAACTAATTTATCTTTAGCTTCATAACCAGCAATTTTTGATCACAATAAATAAGATACCTAGTCTAAAGTATGTTGCTAAGTTTGAACTTAAAATATAACAATTTTAAGAAGATACAAATTGAGGAGAGAGAGAGCAATTCTCTGAACTCGAAATTCAGCGGCGCTTACAAAATTGAAAAAGAAGAGAAAAATAATCTCTTTTTCAGGTGAAACACTTAACTATTAACATTCCTGAAACTCTCAATCTTGTTTCAGTAGAAATATTATCGCTCTCAAATATTTTGAATTCCCCCTTGTTTTGTCTCTTGTTTTCGGGATAAGGCGATGGTTGGTTTCCTTGGAAACGGTAACCGTGGAAATAAAGCAACGAGAAGAGAGCTTTGCATAGCCCCAAACAAAATAACTAAGTTGAAATTTGGCCACAATTGTTGCAGCATGGAATTTTGAGCCTTGTTAAGATTGAAACTGCAAGCAAAACTAAGGAAGAGTTTAACTTTTGTAGCAAAATATTCATAGGGTTTGAAAAAAAGGAACAATTTTCTAACTATACGGTAAAAAACATATTGCGATTTTCAGCAACAGGAGTTCTAGAATTTTTACAAACTTGTAATATGAAATGTACTTTTTTCCCTTTCTTACTGTGTTCCTTCTGCAACTCTGTTCTAGTCTCTGTATTTTTGCAATACGTTTGATTTTTCACAAATTTATTTTAACTTATTATTTAACCCTTAGACGCAGGATTTTTATTTAACATATTTGTCATACTTTTCTCATTATTTAGTATTAATTTTGGATAAAAATAAGTTAAAAATATTATATTTAGCATTTTAATAATTTAAGATTATGAAAAACAGCGGGAAACACCGGTATCTTTTTCTGCATTAAATGTAAAATCTTCTAAACACGGCGCGCTTTCTAACAATAATTTTTCAAATTTGAAGTTATTTAGATTTAAGAGAAGCAGGTATTCATCATTGAAATTTCTTTAATTTACGAAAACAAATTATTGATAAATTTTTTAAACATGAATGGAAAAAAAAATTGAAACTACTTTTTCTAGATTCTACATTTTAGTACAAACATAACAGATTTTTTTCAGTAACTATTAGATCATTTTTTATACTATAAAAAATTAAATTTTTTTTTTGCATGTAATCAGAATAAACGTATGAACATAATGAGCATCAGAAAAAACAAAATACATATGAAAGGGAAACTGGTGCCCCATCCGCGTCAAAGGGTTAATACTCTAGAAGCTTTCAAAAAATTTAATTTCTGAAAAATTCAGAAGTGTTTCTCTTTTAATCAACTTGCACCTGACGTCTTTTTAAAAGGACGGTTTCTTCTTTTAATGTAAGGGAAACATAGTATCTCAAGTGTTTCATTATAACGGGTTTTTTCTTCCTTTCATTCTTTAAAGAAGAAGAAACTAAGTTTTCTCTAGCAAATTATAGTTGTTATATAAAGCCTTTTCACAGTGCCTTTTTCTAGCTAAAGTGGTAGGTAATAGAAATAGATTTTCGCTTGATTTTATCATACGTATCCCTTATTTGTTTTCGGATATTAACCTCTTCAGGGCTGGCAGGTTATTAATACATTCATTCAGAATCAGACACAGGGCGGGGGGGGGGAATAAAAAGTGGTAGCTAAAATGAGAGCATGGCTAATTTGACAGACCTAGTTTTGCTTTCACTTGCTATATTGCCAATCGTATTCAAACATCAATGTTAGTTTGAAATATAACTATAAAATTTTTATTTTCAACTAAGTAGTAGTGAATTAATTATTCCACCCACATTTAACTGCAAAAAAATGGTTTGGCTACCAGTTAGAGAATCCAGTCCCCGGATAGAGAATGTTTCATGCTGGCACGTTTTGACACGAGAGGGTTAATAGGTATGGTGGCTAGTCGATACAAATTCTGCACCCGGCTCGCACCGACCACAGTTCTCGCGTGAAATATCCTCAGTGGTAAACGGATCATGGGTTAGATTTCTCTTGCCGTCAGGCTAACTATGGGAGGTTTTTCTCTCCATGTAAAGCACATTCGGGTTAATTTCATAAAAAAGTCCTCCATGGAGACAAATTCTCTTTCTCCCAATAGTTGATCCAGGAGTTACCTTGTCAATATTGGGTTCTAAATTGCAAAGCTGCAGAGTTGAACAATGGTAGCTTTAAACTCAAAATTGGTCCGGAAGTTAAATGACCGTTATATGTATGTATTAAAAATAAAATAATTAGGTAAATGTATAAAATTGTTTAAACGTCAATGTTCGAATTTCAGAACAGGTTTTTTCATAAAGTATAAGACTGGCAACTCAATTATCTCATCGTTAGAATTTATCGTGGATAAACAATAGACTTAATTTGTAAAACTATGCTCGCGCTAACCCTTTGAAGAACAGTAAATTTCGGTTCAGTTAGGTAACACATTAGCAACTGTGATCATAGATACTCTTATTGAAGATACACACTTTTTGTTGCTTTAGTAAAAATAGTAAGACTTGCGGTAGCATTAAATTGGTGAACGTTTACAAACAAATAGTGTGGTTTTTTCCCCACGGTTTTTTAAAAAAAAAAATAAAATTGGATTAAATATTGCTAGAGTAGTAGGCAACACTGTTTCTGAGAGGGTTAAACACTTCACTGCACGATTCTCAGGTTTTAAACTTTCATTTAAATATACCGGTGATCAAAATCAATGTGAATCAAATTTATTAAATCAAAAATAACATATTAAAGCAAGAAATTTACTCACACTTTAAATGCCCAAGAAAATTCAGCCGTTGAAGTGGGAGATATATCTCACAAAATACATTAATAAAATTAAAATCTGCGTTTGGTACTGAATTTATATAATTGTAATGTTTTTAGACCAAAATGAAAAAAAAAAGAAAGAAAATTATCTGTAATTTGATTACAAATATGCCACTAATCTTTTTTTTCTTTCATAAAGGCACTTTTTGCATCAGAATTCAATGCACATCATTTTGCACCAGAATTCAATTTTTGTATCAGAATTAAACGTGCGTCTGGACAGATTTAAATTATATCACATGTGGTAAACATTGATCGAGAAGAAATTGATTTTAATGACTAAGGAAATATTAACCTTGCTTATTACTGTTATCATCACTTGAACATGCAAACATTCGAAACAAATAAACAGAAACACTTCATATTGAAGCAATATTAAATAACAAGAGATGCGCGCAATTTCTCACCGAATGCTTTGTCAGCCATCACCTCAGAGAGTAATTTTGTTGATTTGACTGCCGTCCAATAATATTGTTCCAACTTTTCGCACGTTCTGGTGCATTGCCAATCGTATTCTTCTCGTGTTTTTGTTCGGGTCTTCTTTTTTTTCTTGTTCTGAAAGTTCACCTCTCCCCAGAAAGTCTTATTCCAAAACTTTTTTTCTTTCTTCCACCCCTTGAAATTCCTTGTTGCCAAAGAAGAAAGGACATTCGTCTACCCGAAGTTCGTTAACTCGTCAGAGCTGCAGAAGAACGTTTGTTTTGTTTGGTAAGACACCACAGTTAAATGCGGATATTCGGATGACGCAAAAGAGGCTATATTTTACGAATGAAAAATGTGAAATTGTTTTATAAATAAAGATAACTGAGTTACGTGTCGTTTTATTCCACTTGTTGTCGTCGCGTCTAATTAATTTTTGCTACGTTCTCATTTAAAATTAATTCGGATAAACAGCGCTTTTTTTTTCTTTCCCAAAGGCTATTACAGTTACAAGAAGAAAGTGAAAATGTGACAACTTAATATATATCAGTATTCATTAGAACTTTGGCTACCCCTTTCCCCATGAAAATTTATTGAAAACTAGTAACATTTATAAAACGTTTACCTTGTAATTAAGACTGGATTATTTGATAATTAATTTGAGAGGCCGTCATACCACATAAAAGAGGGTCATCTGTGGAGAAGACGATACAATTTTGAAATTGCAAGACTATTTAAAGAAAAAGATATAATAAATTATGTAAAAGCAAAGAGAATTCAATGGCTAGGACACCTTGAGAGAATGGAGGAAAACAGAGGCACTAAGAAGATATTCAAGGGGCAGTGCCAGGGCCAAAGGATAAGAGGAAGGCCGGTCAAGAGATGGTTTGACGAGGTGGAAAAGGACCTTAAGACTCTAAAAGTCCGAAACTGGAAACAAACAGTTAGAAACAGGCAACTTTGGAGGAAAATTGTTAGTGAGGCCATGGTGCAACAAGGATTGTAATGGCATGGAGTTAGTTAGTTAGTTCACACCACACAAAAAATTTCCATCGCAAATTCTCCTTCGCCTCCATAAATAATCTAAAATTTAACGTGCAGAAAAAGTGAGCTTATACAAACTTAGAGTAAGCTGTAAAGTTTAAATTGCTGGAAAAAAAAAATTGAAAATATCAAAATGCAAACAAATTATTAAGAGACAATTTCTCTATTTTGTAAGCCTAAGTTATGTTTTCATAATTTGTTTACATATTTCGACACTTTAAAAACTTCTTTTCAGTTTTTGAAACTTCATGGCTTTCACAAGATTTGTTTGAATTCACTATTTCTATACTTTAAATTACTTTTGGAAGTGAAAGAGATTTTGCGATAGAAAGTTTTTCAGGCGTCCTCTTTAAAAATAGTAGGTGAGCTTTTTATTCCAGACATAGCCCATAAGGCGTGTATAAGAAAATAGACAGAGCTCACAATTCGTATATAAGAAAATGGATATAGCTCGAAATGAGTGTGTAAGAAAAATGGACACAGCTCACACTGTGTGTATAAGTATGTGTACAGACCTCCCAATGAGTGAGTAAGAAAATGGGTAGAGAGCTCGAAATGCGTGTGTAAGAAAAATGGACACAGCTCAAATAGTGTATTTAAGAAAATGCACTCGTTCAAAATGTATTTTTAAGAAAATGGATGTAGTTCAAGATGCGTATTTAAGGAAATGGGCACAAGTACAAAATGCGTCTTTTCAATGTTCAACAAGTAATTTGGCTTACTTTTTTAACCCTTTGCACTTGAAAGTTCCTCGATGGCACCATAAATTATCTACCACTCTGAATGTCGAAATTTGTACAACTTAATGGCCTCTAGATGTAGTGTTATATGGTAATTGAGCAAAAAGTGGATTATAAATTAAATGTAACAACTAAGATATTAATTGAACACCCACCGATGGTGCTGTCTTCAAGCGGTTGGTGCCGAGATGTAGACAATAATTAGAATTAGTGGGTTTTGCCATGTAAACTTTTAGGTAGTGTCAGTTTTTTTAAATTTTTTTTTTATAACTGTAAAAAGAGCCTCGAATGCAAAGAATTATACACTAAGCATTATAACACTAAGCAAAAAGGGATAGCATTGTCACAGTCAGGTTGCATGGTTATATTGCAGCTGTAACTTTTCGGGTGATCTCTTCGTATTCAGATATCTCAAGCTTAAAGTGATATTTAAAAATTGAAATTCCTGCATAATAAATTTATTACCGCTATAATAAAAGTCGCGAACATATTCAATTTTAAAGTCTTTGAAAAACAGACCACCTACGTTAAAAAAAAAAAAAAAAATCTTAGTGTTCTATGGATTTAGACGACTTAACATTACGAATTTAATTTGAATTCATTGGTTAACTCTTAAAAATAGTACAAAAAGTACTTAAAAGTGAATTTTTAAAGAAAAGAAAACTGAATCATATGCTTTGTGCATTTTCTTAAATACGCATCTAGAGCTATGTTAATTTTTTTTAAATGAGCTGAATATTTCCCCCCTGTTCTTCTTTACTCAATATGAAATTACCAATTCTCTTTCTGTCTCTTTACTTGAGAATGTCGCATAAATAGTAGTGGTCATGGAAATAAATTTTTACTCGTTATTCACTGAAATTGGAATTCTACGAAGTAAACAATTGTGACTAGAGTCCACTTTTTAGGACAGCGCCCCCACAGAACCCTTTGTATGTTTCTAGAATGATATATGGCACAAATAGTGCTTAAGAGACCAGCTTAGGGATTAAGGAAGGGGATGCCACTAACATTAAAGGCTGCTTTGCGAAAGAAAAGACATAATGGAGCAGAAAAACTCGACTGATTTAATGGAAGAAGTAAAAACAAGGGCTAAAAAAAGGACAGCTCTGCGCAGAAATGGGAACGAAAAAGAATTTTTAGGAAAAAGGAGAAGAAAAAAAAAGGAGAGGGGGGAGTTCGATATTCGAACTCAGTTATCTTGGGGAAGGTAATACGTCTTTTGGTTGCAGAGTCCGAAAAAACCCCAGCACACACACACACACAACAGAGTGTAGGAGGGGACAGGCTGCGCGTGAGGAAGAGGGGGGAGGAAACAAAAAAATATATTTGGAGCGAGCGCGCCTGCCTTAAGAAGGGGGGGGGGGATACGAAATCGCCGAAGGAATGAGTTGGAAAAGAAGGGAAAAAAACGTACAAATTAAAACAGGGGAAAAAATTTCTTAACTCACACGAAACCCTGAGGGAGTAGTGTAGAGTAAGAGAGAGGGTGACAAAGAAAGAAAAAGAAGTAAAGAAAAAAAAAAAAGAAAAATAGAAAAGCGATCAACAAAAAAAAAAACCAATTTGGCTGCGTCTCAGCATTTCGTTCCCAGGGATCACCAAAAGACCGTTCCAAGCCTTCTCCCCCACCCCCATTCCATCTCATCTTATCCTGAGAGAAGCGCTTGAGGCAGCTTCCATTTCAGCCCCCGTGCCCCCCATTAGGATTTCGCGAAAACACGTGCGCGCGCGTCTTCGCGAAAAGCAGTTTCTCTCTTCGCGCCGAACGGATATTGGCTTCGTCAGATACACCCCTCCCTCACATTGACGTCCCTCTCTTTTCTGTCTGTACCCCCCCACCCCCCTTTCCTATCCCTTATCCCAAACGACGAAGGCTTCATGCGAAAGAAACAAAGACCGTCCAATTGTCTAAGAAACTTATTTATAGGTCAGAAATACTCCTTCACTTTGTCTGTGCGTTACACGAAGCAGATATGGAATTTGGTGGTGATATTTTGATCAAATCTTAAATGCCAGATTTGTTTTTATCGAACTACAATCTCTATAAGCTTAATCATGATTCATATTTATTTGAAAAGTAAAATGAAATTGAATTCAAAACATTTTATCGTTTTTTTTCTTTCCTGAAGTAAATCTTATGTGACTACGAATACTCATTTATAGTTATTACGCAACAGAAATGCAGTAAACATGTAGTATGTTTCACCTATTAATCAGAAGCGGTAGTCTCCCAAAGGAGAGATAAAAATGAAATGTTCTTACTAACAGTTTCTTTTTCCTTGAGTATTTTTCGAATAAGTTACAACCTTGTTTGTAGTACGTAATCAATTGAATGTGGAAAAAGAGAAGAAAGTGGCAGTAAAACTAAATGATTTTTTTTTTTTGCGAAAAAAATAAGTTATTAGTGACTGCCGCTTTTTTCTTTCTTGTTTGTAACATACATGGAATTTGGGGGTGATATTTTGATCAAATCTTTAATGCCAGATTTTTTTTAGTGGACTACAATCTCTATAAGCTTGATCAAGATTCATATTTATTTGAAAAATAAAATAAAATCAAAACATTTTATCGGTTTTTTTTCTTTCCTGAAATAAATCTTTTGTGACTACCTATACTCATTTATAGTTATTACGCAACGCAAATGCAGTAAACATATAGTATGTTTCACCTATTTATCAGAAGTGGTAGTCTCCCAAAGGAGAGATGAAAATGAAATGTTCTTACTAACAGTTTCTTTTCTTTTTCTTTGAGTATTTTTCGAATAAGTTACAACCTTGTTTGTAGTACGTAATCAATTGAATGTGGAAAAGAGAAGAAAGTGGCAGTAAAATTAAATGATTTCTATCATTTTTGCGGAAAAATAAGTTATCAGTGACTGCCACTTTTTTCTTTCTTGTTCGTAACACGCATATACTTATGCAAAACTTCTAACAAGAAAACATATAAGCATCAATAGCTAGTGCTTGTCACGGATATTCGACTCTTCTCAAAAAGCAATCGAAAAAGTTAAACTTGTCAAAACAAGTTATTTGTTTACTACTTATTTGAAGAAAAAATAATTTAAAAATCGAAGTAAATAAGAGTTATAAATCAACACAAATGCAGTAAACATATAGTATGTTTCAGCGATTAATCAGAAGCGGTAGTCTCCCAAAGGAGAGATGAAAATGAAATGTTCTTACTAACAGTTTCCTTTTTCTTTTTCTTTGAACATTTTTCGAATAAGTTACAAGCTTGTTTGTGATAAGTAATCAATTGAATGTGGAAAAGATAAGAAAGTGGCAGTAAAACTAAATGATTTCTATCATTTTTGCGAAAAAAATAGGTTATCAGTGACTGCCTCTTTTTTTTCTTTCTTGTTTGTAACATACATATACTTAAAAAAAATTCTAACAAGTAAACATATAAACATTAATAGCTAGTTCTTGTCATGGATATTGTACTCTTCTCAAGAAACAAGAGAAAAAGTTGAACTTTTCAAAACTACTTATTTGTTTACTTCTTTTCTGAAAAAAAAAAAAAAAAAAAAAAAAAAAAACCGAAGTAAAAACATTTTATATTTCTGACAGAAACAAATATTTTGTGACTAGCAATACTTATTAAGAGTTATAACGCAACACATATAGTATGTTTTGTTAGTATGTTTGCAGTAAACATATAGTATGTTTTTACCTATTAATCAGAAGCGGTAGTCACAGTGAGTTTATTTCTCCCAAAGGAGAGATAAAAGTGAAATGTTACTAACTGTTTTATCCCTTCCCTTGCTGTTTTTCGAATACGTTGCAATCTTGTTTGACGTACGTGATGAGTTGCATGCGAAAAAGAAAAGAAAGTGGTAGCAAAACTAAATGTTTTCAATCGTTTTTGCGGTAATTAGGTTATCAGTGATAAAAATTTTTTTCTTGATTGTTTCTTGCAAAACTTTAAACAAATAAACCTCTAAGCATTATTAACTAGTTATTGTTACTGATATTGTACCCTCTCGAAAATAAGATAAAAATGAAATAGCTCAACTACCAGTTTTTTTTCTTTTTCAGTAAAGTAACAGCAGCTCACAATTGATTAAGTACAACACAAGTAAACTTTTTATTTTTTCCTCCGTACAATTTTCACCACGACTTTCGAGAAGCAATGCCAAAACGATAACAATAATGCCAAGTACTTCTCTCTAAATGAGAATGATTAACTATTTGACTTAGTGCTAGATTTTTCGGAATCGGGGACAGACAAAATGTTATAGGGCCGAATATATTCACTTAAAAAACAGAGTGGTCTAAAAAACCTATTTGATATCTGTTTGCATTTGTTTACCAGAATCACGGGAAAAAGCCCAGGAAAAAAAATGGCGTTGGTAAAAAAGTATCACATTGATTATTACATCAATTTATTTTTTTTAAAAAAAAGTAAATAATGAATATATCGGTATTAATAAACACAATAAAACCATGCACAAAACTGAACGAAATAGATTGAGACAATTATGATAATACGATTCCAATTTTTTTTTTCTATAACTATTTGTCGCCTTTCCCGATGGCTTTATGTTATCAAATTATACCAAACATGTTTTTAGGAATTCATCAGATCAAAATAAAGATTAATTATATTCAGTATCATTTGGTATATTGCTATTGCTCGAGTTCAACTATTGATGGTCAAAATCAACAATCATCATCATCATAATCACGATTACCATAATCAACAAATTTCTCCGATATTTAACCCTTTCGGTGGGCCGTATTAAACCTATTTCGACAGTATTTATAGTAGCTATCTTGGTACCAGTTTCAGTATATACACACACACATTATATATATATATATATATATAAATTACCTATAAAAAACACCATTTAACTAATACCATTAGTAGGGGAGAGTGGGGTCAATTGTAACAGGGTACGATTGTAACAGAGCAAAAATTTCGAGTGTCGGGTTCTAGATTTGGTTCCTAGGTGGCGCACAAGGTGCATTTAACAAATCTACATGTACACCCCTGATGGCAACCATTTTTATGTACTTTTGAAAGAGTTACATCGCAAAAGATATTTTCACGCCACGCAAGTACTTTTTTTGGTATTAGAATACTATATTGTAACAAAGTAATTTTGTTTAAACAAATAAAAATTAGTAACCGAATATGTAAGTGGATACCTTAATTAACATTTCAATAAAAAAAAAGATTAGTTTTGCTAATTAACTAGCATTGTTTTTAACAAATGAAGCTGAAATGGCGTCTTGGGGACAATTGTAACAATAAGTAAAGGGACGATTGTAACAGTTGAAAATAAATAATCTTATGTTTACAAACCATTACTTAACTCTTTGAGAACCACCAATAGTTTCCTACAGCATTTATATTATGTTGCATGTGCATTATTTTATTTGTCACCTTTCACAGCATAAATTAAAATTTTTAACCCCTTAAAGTTAAAAGTTTAACCCTTTAGGTCTCTGCTCATTATTATTCTTACTCCTAAAATATCACTACTATTTTGATCAATAAAAAAATATATCACAACTATGATAATATGTATAATTAACTATGTTTTAGTTGAATTTATGAACTGTTACAATTGACCCCGTAAGTGGGGACAATTGTAACAAGTGCACGACTGTCAAAAATTGTTAATAACTAATATAATAATATTTAAAATCAGGTATTTATTTTTCTTCTAGTAGAGGATAGTCTACTTTACATGTCTGTCAATAAATACTAATAATATATTGGATTTTTTGTTAGTTAAAAATAGTTAAGTAAAAAATGTTACAATTGACCCCACTCTCCCCTACTTATTACTAAAATTAATAAAACACCATTGGCATCAATAATATTAAGACGATTTTTTCAAGGTTTTATTAAATAAATAAGCACCTACTTTTCTCCATTAGTTTAGTTTTTTTTTTTAAATTCAAATTTGCACCTATTACTAAAATTAATCAAGCATCATTGGCTCTATCAAATTTTTACGACTTTCAAATACAACCTTTTCTCCATTAATTTAGCTTCCTAATTCAAACATTTTTATTTTTTATTTCGATTTGTTACTAAAGTTGATAATGATTTGCAATTCTCGAAATAATTAATAACTAGGAGGCTCCACCCCCTGCTCGCTAACGCTCGCCAACCCCCTAGAATTGCTACGCAATCCTATGTGGTTCACGCCGTGAACCATGGCTCGCTGCGCTCGCTCGCCAATGAACACAATGTTCTAGCACAAAGACATAATATATTATCATCAAAGACATAGTATTTTATCATCAAAGTCATAGTATTGTACTTATGTAGAAGAATTCTACCAATGTTCTTATTGGCTTTTAAAAAAGTATATTAGCTATTTAGATTGTACATGGTGAAAAAATCAAAACATTAGCTAAATAAGACACATATTAGCAAAATAAATTATCAAATATTGCTTCACTAATATTCTGCATTTTAAAGCGTGAAAATTCAATGCATAAATAAACGCGAAATATAAAAAAATTCAATGCATTCAATACAAACACTTAAAACGTTTTTTAGACGTTTAGGTAGCTCCCAGTAGAAAAATATCAATTCAACAGCGGCCTTTTAAAGCATTCTCACTTCAATTAATTAATTAATTCCTAATTGGGTATAATATGAAAAAAGCACAACTACTTCCACTTACTAGGAATAACATTTACCTTTTAGTTTAATTAATAAACTGAGTTTTAAATATGCTTACTAAATTCATAAACTTCGGACTTCGGTAAAACAACAATATAAATTATTTCCAAAGGAACTAGACTAATACAATTCCAACCTGGCGAGTAGCGACTTATAACAAGACACTTCGTTTGATGCTTTTACTTGTTGCTAGAAATCAGGTTCGCAGAAAATGCTGTTTACTAGTTAAATTTAGTAGGAATAACACGATCTGTGACGTAGGCTATAGTATACCCAACTGAGTTTAAATTAAATATTGTCATGTTTTTAGTGCATGAATCTGAATTGAACAACCTGATAATGCTCACTCTGGTTATTGTTATCTGGTTGCTCACTACGTGCTCTTGCGCGCCGAATCCTTTTAATTAAAAATGAAAACTGTTGCCAGCGCGAGAAAAGAAATATCATCGGTTTTATTGATACATACATACATACGTACGTATTAGCGTTTTATATAATATAGATGTCACTTATATTTTTATAATCATTTTTGGAGAACGGAATAATATCAGTACTTATTTCGAAGGCAGCAAAAATCGCCAAACTATTATTGACGCCAGTAATACTTAAATGTGGTATTAAATGCTACTGGAAATGGCGATATAAGTGCTATAGTAATGAGAACCTTCTGTACCAATATAGGTAACTAATCTAGGTACTGTGGTAATGGGTTTTTACCATCCTCCGAAATGGATATAAGTACCCTAATGTGATAGCACCATACTACACATTCATGACACCAAATACACAACTTCTATTTTTTATTATTTGTCTTACATTCTGGTGCGGTTTCAAACTATTAAATTTGAAATAATGTAAGCTATTAGTTCAACTCACCAAAAGACGAGATTAATTATGCATTTAGTATCATTTTTTACAATTTCTCATTGCCTAATTGATAACAAATTTATTTTATTAGTTCTTGTTGAGTTTCTATCATTTAAGTTTATAGAAACACGTTTTAAAAACGAAATTTATAAACATAAACATGTGGTTTCCTTTTAAAATCCGTAGTTTCATACACCAAATACTTTTTAAAATACTTAGTTTCATACACCTTTTAAAATAGTTCAGTGACGTTATCACAATACGGGAAATTAACTTTCCTTTTACGTGTGATAACCTTTAAAAGGGAACCAAAGATAAATAATTCATAAAAATGATAAAACGAATTTTTAATTAATTGGAGTTACAAGCTAACTAATCATTCAATGTTATAAAATATTTTATTCTATTTTATAACCGTCGTAGAACAGCTGAGCCCATTTTTTGAGTTTACAACTACTAATGTTCAACATCGTATTCTCGTAATTTTGAACCCAATCCAGAAGACAAGGGAACTCTTGCATAAAGTAGTGGAAAATTTGCATTCGTTGATGACTTTTTGAGTGAACTAACCAGCATCCGCGTTACATGGAGAGGAAAAACTACGAAAACTTCCCACGATTAAAACAATAGAAAGGGGACATTAACCCATGATCCGTCTATCACTGAGGATATTTTATGTCCGCACTGTGAACGGTGCGAGCCGGGAGCGGAATTTGTATCGACTAGCCATCGCCGGGATTCGAATCCGGTTAACCAAAACGAACGCTCTATTCCCAGAGCCACCACGGCTCTTATAAAACAATTTTCATTCTATTTAATAGCCTTCGTTGAAAAGCCGACCTAATTTTGGGTTTATGGGCTACCAATGTTCAACTCCGCAGCCTTGTAATTTTGAACCACTCCAGAAGGCAAGAGAACTCCTGGATCAAGTATTGGGAGAAATTCGCCTTCGTGGAGGACTTTTTGATGAAACTAACTCTCATTTACGTTACAAGGAGAGGAAAATCACGAAAACGTTCCACAGTTACCCTGTAGGCAAGAGGTTACAAAATATTTATCAAATCCTATAGAAAACGTTTTTTCTTTATAATGTAACAAGCAAACAGGTGGTCAGAGAGTGTTTTAAAGTTAGCAGTTAGACCCGTCGTGTCGTGGAACGCATTTACCCCAACATTAATGTAAATAACTTGGTGTGGATACGTTCAGAATTGCGGATTTGTATAAGGTACATAATTACATACATATAAAAATTTTGCTTTAGTTATGTAAATGTATGAAAATTTTTTAGAAAAAGCAAATTAGTCTTGATGCATGTTCAAAAAGTCATGAACGAAACCGTGTTGTTAGTATTTTAACAGAAAATAGATTAAAGGAAGTACTTCAAACTTATATTTCTACCACCAGAATAATTTTTCAGATATTTAAGTATTTTCTCTTCTTTTAATGAAATATTTCAGTAACAAAATGTGGTTTTACTAGTGAAGTTTGTCCAAACCATGGGACGGTTTATTCTTAAAATATTATTCTAGGTTAAGTTAAAGATCCAGTTGTTAAGCAATAAGTCAGAATTCAGCGTGTATGCTTCAAAATTAGTTGAAATGTAGCTGCTGGGCGAACCATTTCCGAAATGTGCGTAACGCAGATACATTGCAACGGCATTTACGTTATTTATGTCACAGTATGATAGGAACTCAAGATTAACTACGATGTTGCACGTGAGCGAACCGATCCACATGCGTGACTAACGAAGATGTGTTACAAAATGCTGTTCATTGGTCATAATCAGGCTAGTTATACTGTGATAATGGTCACATGATAATTTAGTGTGAGCACTTGCAGATCAATAAACTAAAAAACAAAATGTAGTTAAATTCGGTCATGTAAATACAAGCAATATGATGATGATGATGAAGTTCATGATATATGAGGGACATATTACACTGTAAGAAATCATGGACAAGTTTTAAACCACAATATCGTTCAAATTCGTTGTAATTAACCACGTAATTACAAGTCTTAAACTTGATTACACGATACTATGCTTTTAAATTGAACTAAAACATGGTTCAGTTTAGCATTTCGTTAAGGTTGCTGTAAGTTTTGTACGATATCACAGTTCAACGTACCGATTTACTGGATCAACGTTGAAGCGATTTTTCTGAACGTACACGTTGATAAGAATAGCTTCCAGGTAAAATTCAGATTCGATGAACATACACAGCATAGGTGTATGGTATATATCTAATATACATAATTCTCTTACGTGGCTCCCAAATTTTGGCTGTATTTCTTTTCCACCGGGGGCAACGTTTGCTTTGTTTTGTTTACGTTACTATTTCTCTTACACGGCGAATCGACCAATGATTGCCGCTAAAAATATCACATGCCAAATCTAGCTGTGGTGGCTCAGCATATAGCGCTTTTAAAAACGGAAACTGAAGTATCCAGAGAGCATCAGCTGCGGCAATCTCATACTATTAAGCTAGGCAGAAGTGAGTAGTCTTTGTCGATAGATCTCTATTTTAGTATTTTGTCGAAAGCGCTTTTTTTCACGAATTTATATATTACGAATTTATTTGACGATTTTTGATTTATATAACGAATTATACTATTGCACATTTCTAATAGGTTTAACGAATTACATGTCATTTATTTGAATTCAAATTTATTTCAATGACTTAGTATCTACTAAAAAGATGTAATTTTCTTTTTAAAAAAAAGTTTTTATATGGATTTGAATGATTATTTTGAATTCTTAGAATTTTGTGCATTTGCAATTTACCTAAGTTAGTAGCGAGCGAAGCGAGCTTGGTTTGCGAAGCAAACCATATACGATTGTGTAGCAATTTTCGGGGGTTGGCGAGCGTTAGCGAGCAGGGGGCGCAGCCCACTAGTATTAACAAATATATAATAATTTGACAATAATTGCTTAGGTAATAAAAAGTTAAAGTTAGGATTAAATTATGCAAATACTTGATTTTTTTTAAAGGTCGGCTGCCGCCACCGCTAAAATAACGGGAAAAAATTTCGACTAATTGGGTACTTGCACTTCGAGAAGAAGATCACAGATACCCACATTTGTGACCTATGGCGTCAGCTCCAGCTGATCGTTTATAAGCAAAATAACATGTTAAAGTTGGGCTAAGTGTCTCCACATGAGTTAGAATGTTAATTAACGTGAAGTTAAATAAATAGTGTGCCGTATCGAACATTGAATTTGATAAAGTACAATCCTTTCTCGTCTACGTCTTTTACTTAAATTAGATTTAATGTTTGTTTATGTATTTTATAGTAACCGTGATATATTTTTGTTTTGTGTACCTGGCAACTTCGATGCATAATAAGTTTGTTTATGTTCTACATGGTTTCCTGCCTGTCTTTGAAGAATTGAAATCTTCGTGAAAGAATATAGAATGGGTCATTTAAGAGAATTGATACTTGACGGCTTTAGCTTTCTCGAAATAGAATGGTAAGAACAGTAGCTAACGTAAGCAAATGCCACGTTTCAACAGTCAATCAGGATCGAGATACCCACGCTACGTCATTTGCAGGTATCCCATTAAGGTCTCACTAATATCCGACAAATAAAAAAAAAACGGATTGTTGTCGGGTTATCATAAGTAGAGAAAACAAATACAAAATAAATTAATTATGCGAAAAAATCTGGAAAAAAAATGATTTAGTATAAAACAAATTGACAAAAAATGAACGGTCGTCATAGTAAGGAAAATATTAAATTTCACGAGTTAATTAAGAATAATTAGTCAATATTTATTTTACTTATAAAAAACACTCTACATAAAAACGGGAATTTTTTTTAAATATGCATTTCCTCGTTTTTGCATTTTTTCTAAAATAAATTTAAATTCCTAAAAAAATAATATAAAAAAATAAATAAAAAAAGATGAGAGGGACAGAAAGCTAAAGTTACTAACCAACTTTTCAACGATACTAAAAAAGTCTTATATTAGGAAATGAGTGTGAAAAACCACAATGAAAAAGCTACTGAAGAGAAAAATCAGTGGTTATAGTTTTAGTTTCTTAAAAAAAAAATCCTTCTCAAACCAAAAAGAGAAATTATGTGGGTCAAAATGAACTAAGTTGCCAAACCGCACAATAAAAAATTAAGAAGAAAAAAAATCGTACAATGCATAAATTAAGTATAATTAAAGAAAATAAAAAAGCCACAGTTTAAGTGCCTTACATTTGAAGCAAAGCGATGATTTTAAACTTTATATATCATCTTGCCGTGAAGAATTATTTGGGCTTTAGAACGGATAAATAACTTATATTTTAATAGTTATTAAACTTTTTTATTGAACTCTTTGAAAAATCATCAATTTGGTGACATTTCTTCATCCAGATGAAAATTATCAAAATCACCGTCTTATTATCAGTTTTTGGAAATTTTTATAAGCCCAAGTAATGCAGCATTGGAGTTATTTTTAAAATATCAAAAAATTAGGTCACAAGTGCTTTTTATTTTTAAAAAACTGTGGCTTTTTAACATATTGACACTTATCGGTCCGTTAACCCTTCACAAAATATCTTTTCATAAAAACGGACCCTTCACAAAATAATTTATCTTTTAATCGGATCCTTCACAAATTTGTTTATCTTCATTATTGTTTTGTTAATCGAATAAATCCTCCCCAGGGGAAAAAAAAAAGAAAATACGGTTAGACACAAACTAATTTTTCCAAGTTTCCCTAAAATAGTATGTAGTATTCTAATTGATCAATTTATATTTATTCATAAAATTACTTAATAGAATATTATATAATCAAAAATTAATTTCTGGCAATTTTTTAAGTAAAATATTATAAATTTAAAAATTGTTTAAGTTTACTTAATGCTTAACAAATCAAAAGCGATACATTACTAAGTTGTGTTATTTAAAATATGTCAATTGAAATTATTAAAATTGTGAGTGATTTTGTTTCCATTATTCTTCCGAAATGAATATTCTGTGTTGAACAGTGTAGGCTAAATACCAAATATTTGTATGTTGCATCTCTAATTTAGTAGCAGCAATTGTTGAGCAGAATCTTGTATCTATTTACAATTTAAAAACTTCTTGAAAAGGTTTTTAGCAATTTTTCAAATAACAGGACCCTATTTGCACAAATTCACAAAAGCAGGACCCTGGTTGAAAGAATGTCACTTAACGCTTATTTTATATTCAGAAATTATGAGTAGTTCTTTCACAATTTTATAAAAACAGGACCTTTCACAAAATGTTTGGACAGACCCCTGCATATATAACAGCAACACTCGCCAAGTTGTTATGGATTGCAAGCAATTAGAGACGATATCAAAACGCGCCAAGATTGGAGTTTTTGGAAGTGAAAATATTTTATGATCGGGTTAAGGAAAGTGATTTTAGTGTAAACTTATTGCATTTTCGATGTTAGGAGCTTTCATATACCCCTTAAAATATATATGAAAGCTCCATTTAATAAACTTGGCAAAAAAAAAAAGCGTTCTATCACACAATTTTTAGGGTTGTTCAACATCAAATTCGTAGAGATATTGAGCCACAGTTTTTACGTTATACGTTAGACTAAGTTCTTTCTGTGATGACTCATAAATCTAACAATGCGAATGCGACCTAAAATTTAAGAAATCTTTATTAATAAAACAATTTAGGCTGGTAATGTGTTATTCCAGGAAGATTTCGTTTTGCAATTTAAAGACACCAAACTTTCTCCCAATTGAAAAACTTTTAAACGTAAAGATCAAGGAGTAATTAAAGTAAACTACTTTTTCTCAACTTTATGGTAGTTTATTACTTCTTACTAATATTATAATTAAACTCCTAAAAAAGCTTGATCGCTTTTTAAATATTCTTTTCCTTAGGAAATGTTATTCATTTCTCAGTGTTTAGTTTTAGAACAATTCTATAAAACGTTCAGTTTATCTTTCTTTCAAGTACCTTAGAAAATTATGAAGTATTCTTTGAACATTTGATTTCCAAAGCATCCCCGATACGTCTTAACATGCGTATTTACCCTTCTCTTTAGAACTCCTCTTTTCGGAAAAGAATTTATGAAAGTTGAAAAGGGGGCGTTGAAGGTAATAAAAAGAGTTCTCATTCAAATGAAGTTAGTATGTTTCTTAGAGAATGAACTTCTCTTCACATAAGGGTGAAACCGCAAGACACTGTTTAAAAATTTTTTCAACCCACAGAATAAATTCCTTTCCTTGAGTCCACGCGAGGGAGACAAAGTAGAAAGCGAACGACTTTCTTCCCCCTTTTATTTTTTTCTTTCTCCCCCCCCCCCAATTATTCCGACAAAGCTACAAAATCTTTTCGGATAATCGGTCGCCTCTTCGGTATCTAATTAAACGCAGGTATCCGGATTTCTAAAAAAAAAAAGGTACTTCAAAAAAAAAAAAAGTAAAATAAATTAAAAGCTGATCCTTTTCTTAAATGAAACTAAGTAAAGAACTGTATCGATTGCAACTAGGGATCTTCCCCACTTCTTTTTTTCTTTCTTTTCTTTAGCACTTTTTTCCTCTTATTTTTCTCTCTGCGCTTCTGCCGCCCTGCTTTTGCCTTGCCCGAGATTCTCGCTAGCCTAGGAAAGAAAAAAGAAAAAAAAGGACTTTTTTTCGTCCTTTTTCTCTTTTTGGACGGCCGAACTGAAGGAAGGAAACGACGGAAAAAAGTTTTCCTCGCACTCTGTCCACCCCTCCCGCCCACGCACACCTCCCCCACCTTCGACCACCCCCGTCAGAAGGAGGGAAGGGTAAGAGCGATCGATCGACGTTCGTTTTGGATGAGATCACCGGCGACGTCGGCCGCCCTCGTTTGTTTTGTTGTGCGAATTCTAGGATTTTAGGCAGACACAAACATTTTCGACCTAAAAATTGCGAATCTTCTAAGGAGGAAATTCTCAGAAGCCTTCATCAACGCTGTTAAATTGTATATAAAGTATCATGTACCGTTAAACTTTTCAATACATTAGATATTACTTTTTAATACACTGTAGTATTTTTAAACCTAAGTTATATATTTCCATATCGGTTTGAAGATGATTAGTTACATTTTAAAAACATTTTACTTTAAAGGACACACATAGAACGGCTGTACTGCGCTAATTCAAACAATATAACGGAGGAACGAGAATAAAGAGTGCTAGTAACTATGTCTGACCAAAAAAATAATGAAGAATAGAAAGAAACAAACACAAAAAAGGAAGTATAGTTAGTGTACCCAGGCATTGTTATCATTGATGAAGATTTCATCATCATTAACCCTTTCGCGCCGACTGTCACAAATACGTGCCAGCATAAAACCGTATCAATTAGGGTAAAAAGATAAAACTGGTAATCAAAGTATATCTTCAGCAGTTTATTTGTGGGCGGAGTTATAATTGTTTGATTAATTTAATTCACCATTACTTTGTTCAAATTAAAACTATTTAGTTATACTTTGAATTAACATTGATTATATATATGATTAAAGAAACAATAATTAAAGTAAAAGCAAAGTAAGTCTGTCAAATTAGCAACGACTACATTTAAGTTACCGTTTTTTATTAATTTGCAACTTGATTCTGATTTTGTACGAATGCTTTTCTGAATCACCCGTCCCCAAGGGGTTAATCTAGGTATCGCTATCTTTGCCCAGAAGAAACTAAGCTTTTAAAGGAAAAGCTCACGCACTTCGGGAAGAAATGAATTTGGCTAAAATGACGCAGTCAGAAATAAATTGTTAGCAGAGCCTCTAAACACTCTACAATATTCTTCTTCTTCATATGAACAACAGCCCAAGGCTGCCTCAGTAAGATTTCTCTAGTGGACTTTATCAGACTCCATGGTATACCAACGATTGACCTTTAATATCTTAAGGTTTGCCTCTACACAGTCTATCCATCTTGCGAGGCGAGGTGTTTCTCCTTTTTCTGGTACATTGTAAAATTGCAGAAGTGACCTTTTTTAACAGGATTAGAATTATTAAACCTAAAAATATGCTCAAGCCATCAGATTCGATAACTATAATACCATAGAGATTAAAAAAAATTCATTTAAATAATGAGAGCCGGGATGATTCAGGGCATAGAGCACTTGTTTCTGAAAGAAGCAACCCACGTAAAAATTTTCAGCCTTAGCTTGTCGAGTGCTCACTCGTATGTTGGCGCTAAGTGTTCCCAGTGGTAGAAATCATGGTCGTAACCCCTTTGTCATCGGACTATCCGTATTATGTTTTCATTGTTTTCAGAAAAATAAAGAAAAAAAATCAGTCGAAGATGGAAAAAAGTTCATAATATTCAATTTCCTCTCTTCTTTTGGTTCATTATATCCACACAAAAATAATATTATATGTGTATAGCATGGCACGGGAGCGAACATTTCGTTCACTTAATCCGGGAGTTCGCTATAACGGGGTTTGACTATATAAGAGAAACTAGTAGCTTGTTACAATTCTATATATTTAAGTATTAAAAATTATCTTAAATTGTGAGATGATTGCTTTCAAAACTAGCTCAGTCAGTCTTAGCTTACAACTAGCTCATCACCGTTTCTTTTAAAGTGCTGAAATTTTTTTTTTAATTGTTGAAAAACATTAAACATTTTTTTTAACTAAACATATTTTTGTTTGGCTATTTACATATTTTAAAACAAAGAAAACTGGAACAAAAATTAGCTTAATTAATGGACTTTAAAATAAATAAATAAATACATAAAGTGTTTACTAAATCATTGATTATTATCAATTATTAATGATTACTAAGTAAACAGAAATTTAAAATTAATGATTAGCGAATTAAAATCTTGTATCTACTGTAGACTACACAAAATATCATTATTTTTGTGATACATTCAAACAATCTTCATCAAATTAAATAAACATAATTTAAACTGTTAAATACTTTAAATGTTTTGTATTAAATTCAATAATGATACAAGGGAACTTGTTTTCCCAACTAAACAAACCAATTGCGGGGAAAACAGTTTTTACTGTTTCCCATCTCGCCGTTTGCAGTTTCTTCCTTGTGCTTGATCAGCAGCCATTTTGGTTTCCATGGAAACCACACTTCATGACTGGAAATTTGAATTCTTATGGAAGTTTTATTCCTCTAATGATATTTTTATTGGAGGGTTTCTAGTGACGTCAGACTATGACGTCGTTTTTAAAATACGAATATAAACAAAAGCACATGGTTGAAAGTTTTGTTTTTAAATTAAAATCTTTGTGTAGATTTGTTCAGTTTTAAATGCACATTTTAAATTTTTTCTTCTTCACAGTATTCATCATAAATGCAATGCAATGTAGTAGTTATCACAAACGTACATTTAGAATGAATTTTAATAAATCAATCAATCGATTTCGAAATCAATGGATGGTTGTAGCTCCCAAGAAATCCGTAATAAAATCAAAAAGTAGCAAAAATGAGCTGCTCATTTACAATTGAACATATTAAATTTCGTTAAAAATAATGAACGATATTTGAATATTTAAATTTTTAACAAACTTCTATATTTGACGAAAGCAAATGAATAAAAACATTAAAACAGAATGTCTACTAATTTGCCGCATTTGTTTCTTATATGACATCATGCTTTGGATACTATGGTTTTGCTACGTGTTTCCTCTCTAAATTTTGATTTCTATTGTGATAAAACTGTTACAAAAATGTTTCTAATAACATCATCACAAAGCATAAACAACTAAACAGATATAAAAATAATAATTCTTGAAAATAATATGCATAACCATTGAAATTCATTTTTAAGCTGTTGAGAAAATGTTGCATTCTCATAGCTTCATTATTAAACATTCATTAAATGATAATAAAAAAGAACGAAAAATAATAATTGTTAAAGTTAATATGTATAATAATCGAAATTCGTATTGATGCTGTTTCAAAAATGCTGCATTCTCGTAGTTTCATTGTTAAACATTGAAAAAATAATAATAAAAAAGAAAGAAAAATAATAATTGTTAAATTTAATATATATAATAATCAAAGTCGTATTAATGCTGTTGCATCCTCGTAGTTTCATTATTAAACATTGAACAAATAATAATGAAAAAGAGAGTAAAATGATAATTGTTGAAGTTAAGACAATAAGAATAATAATTGAATTCTGTTAGCTTTTGCAGCTTCATAACACTATGCTAAATAAATAAAATAACAGAAGGAAACATGATAATTGTTAAAGTTAGACTACAAATATTATTTGATTGGCAATTATTTAAGTCCTAGTAAAAAAATCTATTTAAATTCTAGTACATATATTGCGTTTGGTACAATTTAATTGTGATAAATATTATACATACGACAAACAAGTAAAAAATAAATTTATTCCATTTTTCATTAATTTTAAATTTTAAACATATATTACGTCGAAAACATTTAACGTCGAATTCGAAAGCATTTTTAAATTCTAGTACATATATTACGTTAGTTACATACAAATTGTGATAAATATTATAAATATGTAATAAATTGATTCCATTTTTCATTAATTTCAAATTCTAAAACATATATTACATCGAAAACATTTAACGTCGAATTCGAAAACAATTAAATTCTAGTTCATATATTACGTTAGTTACACATAAATTGTGATAAATATTATAAATACGTAATAAATACATTAATTCCATTTTTTATTAGTTTTAAATTCTAAAACATATATTTCGTCGAAAACATTTAACGTCGAATTCGGAAACATTTTTAAATTCTAGTACATATATTACGTTAGTTACATATAAATTGTGATAAATATTATAAATACGTAATAAATAAATTGATTCCATTTTTAATTAATTTTAAATTATAAAACATATATTACGTCGAAAACATTTAACGTCGAATTCAGAAACAATTAAATTCTAGCACTTATATCACGTTAGCTACATTTTAATTGTGATAAATATTATAAATACGTAATAAATGAATTAATTCTACTTTTAAGAAATTTCCTTTGCAATATTTTTATTGTAATTTATGAAAAAAGTATTATAAATGAAACAAAAAAGATTCTAAAAGGTAAACTATTTTAGTCAGACTCATTCATACTTTATTTTTTTAAACAAAAATTTATAAAAATAAAAGTTTTATTCAAAATAATTTGATTCAATCACTAAAACAGATATCGTGTTGGTATTACGTTTTTATAAAAAATTTTACTATGTAAAGAAAAAAAAAACATTACTGAATGTCGCCTGTATAAGAAAATTTCTTCATCAATATTTATATTCATAAAACGTTTTATTATCAGGTGCCTCGTTTTATTATTAAACCTCGTTTTGCAGCGGAAACTTTTTCCAATCCAAGCTTAATATGAACCCTTTAAAAGGCTAAATATTTTAAAAAATAGG
Organism: Parasteatoda tepidariorum; assembly: GCF_982258835.1. NCBI lineage: Eukaryota > Metazoa > Arthropoda > Arachnida > Araneae > Theridiidae > Parasteatoda > Parasteatoda tepidariorum. The sequence goes on along the minus strand of NC_141757.1, from coordinate 37,992,955 downwards.
ATTAAAAGATTTTTTAAACTTGTACTCCAAGCGAAAGATCAAACATTAATGAGATTGATAATGATAAAACTAACGTGACTATGATTATCCAAAATAATAATTCTATTTAAATATGAAGAATATTTTTTATAAAAATTAAAACTTTGAAGTCCATTTTTTTTATACCTCGTAATAGCTGAAAATGTTTTACACCAACTCCGATATAAAATCCAGAATAAGCCACAACTCTCAAAATATAAGGGAAGCGTTTCGAAAATTAGTAATTTTGAAATTTCAGAATAACCTTCTTATTGGTTCCGTCTCTGATTAAGTTATGATAAAAAAAATTAAAGTGATAGAAAAATAACTTAAAACTAAGAACTCTTAAATGTTTACCTTAAAAAAAGAAAAAATACTATCATAGCTTACTTTTTAAGGTAAAAACTTAAAAGTTTCCAAACCACATTCTTAGATAAATGCTAAAAAATTAATAAACAACTAGGAGGCTTCGCCCCCTGCTCGCTGGCGCTCGCCAACCCCGAAACTGCTTTCGCAGTTCATTTCGCATTGCTTCGCAATCCGATGCTCGCTTTGCTCGCTCATTGGATACGTTCTTAACGTCTAGCTTTTGTATACTTTTTTGAACACTGAAGTTCCGAAAACTTTTCACTGTAGAAAATTCTAAACCTGTGCATTTCAATATTAATTTAAAATTGAAAACAGTTCGCATATTTTTCTTAATCACACTATTCTAAATTTTAGTTGTTGAGAAAAGTAACTGTTGCAAGTTTTGTTTTAAAGTCTTTCCCACCAAAGGGCTAAAACCATGTGTTGTAAAACAATATGAAATAGTACTGAACGCCGGATGTAAAGCGTCGGCTTCGATGAAGATAATTTTGTGAGAATTTTTTTGATAATTTGGTGAGAATTCACCCGATTAGAAATATGATGCACACTACGTGCTCTTGCACGCCGAATCCTATCAATTAAAAATGAAAACTGTTGCCAACGCGAGAAAAGAAATATCATCGGTTTTATTGATACATACGTATTAGATTTTATGTAATATAGATACTAAAAACGATCTTGGTATTTGAATAAATAAAGCATCATTGTATTAGTCTAATTTCGTTCAAGAAAAGTATCGTGCAAATTCTTCGAATCAGATCGCTTGACAGAATCCTGTTTTTCATTTCCCAGCTAAAATCCTCACAGAAATCGTCTGAACTTAATTTTATCCTAGAAGAAATCGATTAAGACGAACTTAATCAGAGACGGAACCAATAAGAATATCCTTCTTATTGGTTCCGTCTCTGATTAAGTTATGATAAAAAAAAATCAAACCGATATAAAAAGAACTTAAAACTAAGAACTCTTAAATGTTTACCTTAAAAAAATAAAATATTACTATAGCTTACTTTTTTAAGGTAAAAACTTAAAAGTTCAAAGTTTCAAAACTACATTCTTAGATAAATTTTAAAAAATTTATAAACAATACTAAAAACGATCTTGGTATTTAAATAAATAAAGCATCATTGAATTAGTCTAATTTTGTTCCAGAAAAGTACCGTGCAAATTCTTTGAATCAGATCGCGTGACAGAATCCTGTTTTTCATTTCCCAGCTAAAATAATCACAGAAATCGTCTGAACTTAATTTTATCCTAGAAGAAATCGATTAAGACGAACGGCGACATGTAATTGTTTTCTTGTATGCGCATCGCTTTGTTCTGGATTCAGCAGACGATTTTCTGGAAGACAATTTTAAGAATTTTTTTTTCCTCCTACAGATTTGTGACAATTTTGAGAAGAACGATTCGTAATTAAAAGCGGAAGTTTTAATTTATTTTCTTTCTGTCAAGTTTGAGAATAGTTAATTATTTAGGCTTTTTATTTTTAGCTGATTATTTTTAAATCCGTTATAAAATAAAATAAAATGCTCTTAGAGTTCAACCAAAAGATATTTTAAAATTGAAGTGAAGCAATCTATTTCAAATAATACCATTTTTCACTTAAAAGCCTAACATTTTTTTCAAAGGAATACAAGTCTAAAAATACAAAAAAAAAAAAAATAATAATTTGATATGTTGCATTACTCAAAGACCGATGCGAATTTATTTATTCGAAGCACTGAATTTCGCTTTTAGAAATTAAATTCGCTAAAAAGAACATTTGAAACTTGTAACTAAATTTTATAGACTTATAATAAAAACTGAGAGATTTTTCAATATGATATTAATAATTAAGAAATAGTTAAAAGAATTTTTAGTAAGCAGCAAATTTTGCTCACATAATCCAATGAGCAAACAACTAATATGAAATGATTTCAATTAAATGAATTTTTCCAGTCAAAGCTTATATGACTTTATAACGTGTTTAAAAAATGCGTTGCTTATTATCAATTAAATTTTAAAGATCAAAGTGAGATGTTTTAACTTAATCATTAAAAAGTCATAATTAAAAATCGAAATAATTCGCTCTTTTCAAACATAAAATAGTTAAGTAATTAAGTACATAAATGAAAAGAAGGTGAACTTAAATATTTAAAATGTTATTAAGTCAAACATTTACCATATTTTATATTATTTAAATATTTATGCAACCCTGTTAATAAGAAAAATATTTTTAAGAATAAAATTAAAATATAGACATTTTATAATTTTCAAATTACTGATACAATATTATTATTATTATTAAAAAAAAAAGGGATTTAGTCAAATGATTTTATAAATCAAGGAATTTTGAATTCATTTCCTAATTACCAATTTTAAAATTTTGTTTTAAATAAAATGCGATTAAAAAAAATGCAATGTAATACTTTTCAAACTCAATATCTTATATATTACACACAATTCCAAAGCTAATAATGGCATATTTCATACGAAAAATACTTTTTGTCAATAACTTAATATTTTTTAAATAAATTATACTTTTATTTTATTTTAATTATAACTTTTTTTTACTCAACAGCTTATGACTAAATGAAAAAAAAAAAAAAAAAAGATAAAGAGGACCGCTAAAATAAATCAGATTTCTGAATAGAAACACAGAATAACCTTTAACCCCCTTTGTGTATGTTTTACGGCAAAGTAATCATAAAGGCAGGGAAACTTTTTTACAGAGGAAGTAAGGGAGCTTTTCCAAGACTCGGATTTCTTTCAAGAAAGTATGAATGAGAAAAATTCCTTTTTGTATTTAACTACTTTATATTGAATCAAAGATTAATTACTTTGATCCAAGCGATACAATAATCAATATTGGATGATTTTACTTTATTTCATAACCGTCGTTGAGCAGCTGATCCAATTTTGAGTTTAAGATTACTCATATTCAACTCCACAGCCTTGCAATTTTGAGCCCAATCCAGAAGACAAGGGAACTCCTGGATCAAGTATTGGGAGAAATTTGCCTTCGAGGAGGACTTTTTGATGAAACTAACCCGTATTCGCATTACATGAAGAGGAAAACTTCGAAAACCATCCACGGTTAGCAGGATGGCAAGGGGAACCATGATCCGCCATCGAGGATATTTTTACGTCAGCATTATAGTAACTGCGAGCCGTATCGCCTTGCTGAATTCGTATCGACCAGCCATCGCTGGGATTCGAACCCGGTTTCCCTCTTTGGAAGGTGAACGCTCCACCCCCTGAGTGATTAATAACTTTGTTGTGTACCATAACATGAGGTATTGTAAAGTTCGATTTTTTTTCTCAAGTTATCGAACATAATAAGGTTTTGGACCACTTAATGAATATCTAAGTGGATCTAATGAACCACTAAATATTCATTGTTGGTGTGAACCCTATACTTAGCTATAATATTTTATATTGGCATTATAATTAATTATAGTGCCAATATAAAATACATTAGTCATACAACAAAACAAAATGTGTTATTAAAAATTATCACACTATAATGCAAAAATGAGTGAAATACTACTTGCTAATCCTATCGATAATTTTTTAAAAAGTCTTTAATCTTTTATAATAACATTGGAAAGGAGAATATTGAGCGTATTAATTTTGTTTCGAGCCACTTGGAAAAAAAAAGGTCGACTACAAGTTCGGATGACTAAAAAAAAAGTAATAAATAAATAAATAAAATAAATAAAATAAAATCACTGTGGTATATGCTTATGCTAGATCTGTCTGAATCATGATTACTCATTGGAACAAGTTGGTGACAATCGATCATGTATTTAAAATAGTTTCTTTAAATAATTTTTTTTAAAAACAAAAATTTTTCAATGGTGGATATGTAGATAGACGACTGATTGATTAGTGACTAACATTTCGGGTCACTAACATCCTTGTCATTTTTTAAAATATATATATAAAAAATATAATAAAATAAAAAATTAATAAAAGCATATTTTACATTTTAATTTTTGTAAATTCATACATGTTAGAAAACGCACAGATTATTAACAAAATAAATTTTTTTACATTTTTATATAATTAAAAAACAGATTTTATTTTTATATGGTTTAAAAAAAACGCTTTTATTCTTAAATTTAATAAAACAGTGTCAAAAACGTACTTGGTTATTGAAAGCACCGTTGTTACTAATATATAATCGATTAAGTAGCTGAAAACTTAATGTTGAGATCAACTTTAATAATTGCATGCATAATTTTTTTAAACTTATTTTTAAAAAGATTTTTACATGGGACTATTTTGAGTCAATAAAAATGAATGCAAAAATATTTTGAATTCAGAAATTATTTTGAAAGAAGAATATCAAAACGTAAAATAGAATAAAAATATTTTTGTTTATAATGCAATAAAATAATATTGTTTATAACATAAATAATTAAATGAGCTGATGATATAATTTTTAAATTTCGACTTTTCGTCTTTATTCGCGAAAGTGCTTAATATGAGTCTCATCAATTTCTGGCAAATTTATTCAATGAAGATGTGCTTTTGTTTTCAATAAATAAATAAATAAAATACAAATCACAACTTATTTAATATCCGTCGTTGAACAGTCAACCTAATTTTGAGTTTACGACCACCAATGCTCAACTCCGTAGCCTTGTAATTTGGAATCCAATCCAGAAGACAAGGGAACTCTTGAATCAAGTATCGGGAGAAATTTGCCTACTTGGAGAACTTTTTAGATGGATATAACTCGCATTTGCATTACATAAAGAAGAAAACCTTCCACGGTTAGCCTGATGGCAAGGAGACTCTACTCTATGATCCACCTACCATTGAGGATATTTTACGCCAGCACTGTAGTTGGTGCAAGCCGGGTGCAGAATTTGTATCGGCCAGCCATCACTGGGATGCGAACCTCTGTCACCTCACGTGGAGGCGAGCGCTCTATCCCCTTAGCCACCACGGCTCTATTGACTTATTGATCAGTACCAACAGATAAACTATTTGAATCACGAAGATTATACTTTTGTACCTGAACATTTTTTTATCATATAAATAGTTATTCGCATTTATTCATTTTTTTTCTTCTCCTTACTACTAGTTTCTAGGTGCTTAGATAATAATTCTCATGCTGTTAATATGATTCCTTTTGCTAACTGAGATTTACTAACTTTTATAAACCAAAAATATTTTCAATTTATTTCACTGTTACGTTATAAATTTTAGTAGTACTTAGAATATATATTTTTTCCAAATAATTTCCATGCAATTTCTTACGACTAAGTTTTCAAATAGAAACGAATAATAATGTGTTGAAAAATACACACTAGCGAAAATTAATTTTCATTGTTACGTAATAAATTTAGTATTAAACAGAGTATTTTCCAATAACTTTTTTTGACTAAAAAAGCTTTCCCATAGAAAAGAATGATAATATATTAAAAAATACACGCTCTCAAAAATTTACTTTAACATCAAAATTACTTTTATAACACTGAAACCATAAGTATCTCTAATTTATTACACTGTTACGTTATACATTTTAGTAAAATTTAAAGCGTTTTTTAATTATTTCTTTATAACTTCTTACGACTATGCTTTCAAATAGAAACGGACCATAACGAGTTGAAAATCAAACATACTCAAAAATTTACTTTCACTGTTATAACTTTAGCAGAGTGTTTCCTATCAATTTTTTTTCCCGACTAACAAATCTTTCAAATAGAAAAGAAAGACAATGTTTTGAAAAGAAAAAAATAATAATAAATAAAACACGCTCTCAAAAATTTACTTTAACTTCAAAATTACTTTTATTACCCTGAAACCATAAGTATCTCTAATTTATTACACTGTTACGTTATACATTTTAGTAGTACTTAAAGCGTTTTTTAATTATTTCCTTACAATTTCTTTCGACTATGTTTTCAAATGGAAACGGACCATAACAAATTGAAAATCAAACATACTCAAAAATTTACTTCCACTGCTATAACTTTAGCAGAGTGTTTCCTATCAAATTTTTTTTCCAACTAACAAATCTTTCAAATAGAAAAGAAAGACAATGTTTTGGAAAATAAATAAATAAAACACGCTCTCAGAAATTTACTTTAACTTGGAAATAATAAACTAAACCTTGTCTTATTGATTTGTTTAAAATTACTTGTGAGTATTAGTTTTATATCTAGTCTTACAGAGAAGTAATCCCTTTGTCGGAAAGGGACATTGAAACAAAGGTCCAGATATTCCCAAAGATATTGATGTAGGGAGCTTCCATCCACTCTTTCTAATCTCCAGTTTCAGTCACGGGGCGGTCCTATGTTCAATCCAAGAGATCTTTGACCAGGGGCGCAAAGGCGGATAGATGAATGACTATTTCCCCCTTTCGAGCAGAGGCGCTTGTGCTGGTTGCATGCCACAGAGCGCGCAATCCCCCCCACACTGACAGTTCAGTCCAGTGATTTCCGCCCCTCCCCCAAAGTCTTCAAGATGAGAGACACGTAGGAAGGGGTCGCCTGAGGAAAAGAGGGGAGGGAGATTTGCTTCCAAAAGTGTCCCTCCAACGTTCTGACGACTTTCCCGGGAGATTCACCTGACCACTCCCTCTTACCAGGAAAACGATCGGGAGCAATCACAAATTCCGGATTCTACAAAATTGTAAACGAAGGCGATTAAAATCACTGTTCTTAACAAGGATAGAGACATGTCAGTTACAACAATCGACAGATAGTACGAAACTAATATAGTTTTTTTCGAACGGCTTTGAGGAAATAGTCTGAAAATTAAAATTCGAAGCTTATCAATGAATGAAATCTAATTCCAATTCTTAATAATAAAACGGGATATGATTCTTTTCAATAAAAAACACATGAATTGTCTAGTATCTAGGGAATGTTGAAAACTAAGTTTTTAAACAAAATTCTAAGCGTTATAAGAATTTTCCATTACTTGGATCTGTTAACGGAAAGTTTTGTCAAGTACATAATCTAGAAAACGAGGTTCCAGACTAAAAACGACACAAACTTCTACCTCTAAAGTGTTTTCATAACTTCAAAATTAAGTACTGAATTTAGTACACAACCGTTTAATTAGAAAACAACAATCTGTTTAGGCAAAGAGTTAAAGAGGTAGTAGACTGTGATCTTGCTACTGTGTTCAGATCAAATATTTCTGTTATAATATATTATAGATTACCTAAAAATGACGTAAATTATGAAAATTTCTAATAATTTTACGTATGTAATATCATTATGACGTCTGGTCAGAGTACTGATCAGTTAGAGTTGAAATTTCAAATGTAGAGTTTTAGAATCTCAAGCTCATAACACGTCATTTAATACAGAGGTTGGTTGGTAAACAACTTCTCCAATATATAAATATATATACATGAGATATATATATATGAGATATCTCATATACATATATATACATTTTTAATTAAGCCTACATTTGTAAGGTATGGGGATATAGTGCTAAGCTGACCTTTTATAAAGGTGATGTTTTTACATCTAATTATTTCTTAGTATGGTTTCTAGGTATTTACTTTTCAAGTTTCTAAAATTTCTATTAAATAGCTTTTTGTCTATATTAAAGTAGCGGTGTTGCTCACTATTTAAATGAAAACTCATTAAAAAAGTGCTGTTCTGAAAAAATTTGAAAAGGTGGTTTATTATTCCAAATTCTTCATTTATAAATTTTCTTTTACTGTACAATTCCGAACATTTCAGGTAGGTGTAAAATTGACAGGAAATTCTAGTCTAGATTTCAGACAATTACTGAAAAAAAAATCGTGAAAAGTGCTCATTAAATGTTCTTGTTAAAAAGTTAAATAAATTAAATGTTGTCTTTAAAAATCATCACACAGATTGTTTTGCTTAACCAAATGGTAAAAGCAATACAAAAAGAAGGTGAGCAAGAATATTTAAAATAAAGATTTAAGGAGAATCTTAAAAAACCTTTTCGGATTTTTGTGTAAATGAAAAGTAATGTACTAAATTTGACTAAAATACTGAAATAAATAATGAAAATAATAAATAACACAAGAAAATTGAAAAAAAAAAAAAAAAAAAAAGAAACATTGCTACAGTATTTTAAGAATATTCTTAATTTTAAATACATGCTAAAATTTTAAATCATAGAAGAGAAGAAAAGAAATGAATGTATATTTTTTATGTTAAAATGGATAATCATAAATTAGAGATAACAGGAAACCTTATTCAATAAGGTTTCCTGCTATCCTGCATCGGTTTAAATAATGTAGGTATCGGTAGGTTTAAATAATGTTCCTGGTATCGGTTTAAATAATGTATAATGTTGACCTTTGCGGTCAACATTATGCATTATTTTATATTTAAAAAAATGCATCGTTATAAAAAAATCAGATCTCTAAACATTAAACAGTTCTCGTTTAGTACACGAATAGTATCTTTAAAAAAGCCTACTAGCTTTAGTGTAACACGTTAAGTTTTTCAAAGACATGCGGAAACACCAGTAAATATAATTACCATTCAACATTTTAAACCATACCATTAAACCATTACCGGACAACAAAATTTTAAATTAAACATTTCATAATAATAAAAATCCTTGGCAAAGCATATTATCCTTCAATAATTACGGAGCTAATAATAATAATCCTAATACAGAAAACAAACAAATTTTACATAAATTTGGAAGACTGAATTTAAAAAAAGCCGGCTTCATGACAAATGATAGAAAATAGTGTTTACAAGAGATACATTTATTCAATGTAATCAAATAAAATAGCTATCGAGCAAAAAATAAATCTCAATATTCTATCACGCAATCTTAGAAACAGAGCTGTAGAAAAACGAATAATGAGATTTTTGTTTTCCCCCCTTCGCGATCCGGAACGAATCCCAAAAACCATCCACATGTATCATTCTTGTTTCTGACCCGGTTATTTGCCTTCGACGGGTACAAGAAATCAACCAGAGAAAGGGAAAATGCTTTTCCAAATAATAAATTACCCTTAAAGAACACGCGTGAAAGGGATTTTTTCCTCTTTTTTCTTTTCACTTTTTTTTCAGCTTCTATGAAAAAAAGCAACAAAAAAAAAAAATCGATAATATTTTCAATTTAGAAAATAGTAAATGAAAAATTAGATAGTACACGACTGGTTTAAGTTAAAAGTGTCCTAAAAGGTTATAAGAGAGCGTATTTAAATATAATGGACGAAAAAAAAAAAAAACTTAATCGAGTTTTTTTTCTATTTAGTTCAAATATTTATTTTATCCCCAAAATTTATTTCTCCATTAGTCAATTAAATAATTTTAATAAATCAATTCTATAAATATTAACACTTTATTAAAAAAAAAAACTATTTTAATTGCAAGAGAATAATCATTTATAAATCAGTAATTTTTTTTTTTGACAACTTATTGTTGTTGTTAAAAATATTTTAAAAATTAATAACTTTTAGAATAACTGAACTTTTTTTTCATTATGATTTTAAAGAAGAAAAATAATTTAAACAGTCTACTTAAAAAAAAAAAGATGTATATTTTATACTTAATATTCATGAACCATAAAACAAGCCTAACAGAAATCTTTAAAAAAAAAAATACTTAAGAATAAAAAATAAAATTTTTCTTATACTCCCACTCGAAATTAAAAATTTTGTTTCAAAATTTATTTTCCACTATAAATAGTTGAATGAGATTACAAGTCCCGAAATTTTATGAAGATAAATAAATCTTCTCCAAAAATGAATTATCGCACTGCTCTTAAATGATAGAATGCTTAGCTACCAGTATCTTCGATTGCGCAAAATGTCAGCGGTATGTCTTCTTTTAGAAAACCAACAAGATTTAAGAAAACACTTATCGCCTGAACAAAATATGCGCCAACCTCAATACACATTTCCCGCCAAATGTTATGATAAGAGAACTCACCCTTCTCCTTATGATGCATCTCCTATGCAAAGATAAAAAGGCAGATATGTAAGCCGTCGCATATGATCAAGGTTACAGCTGAACGCAGACGCTCATATGGTAAACAGTGGCAGCGGTTCCTTGAATTCATTTTTCGCCGATGGATGGCGCTAGCAATTGTTTGCCTCAGTGTTGCCAAACGAAGATTGTCTCTATCAAAATTCTCGTTGGTTTCGGATTCGAAGAGCTGCTTTATTTTAGTTTTTAAAGAGTACGGGAGCTATTAAAAACATTGATAAGAGAACTCAAAACCTATAAAAACTAGTCACTTGCCAGCTAAAGACATTTCCAAGCTGAGGATTTCTTTATTTTCACAAAAAAAAGTTTCCAATATTATTGGTGGGGGAAAGAAAAAAGTCAAAATTTTTAGGAGGCAAATTCAAAATGCAGTTTAAGAAGTGGGTTTTCGTGCATTTCTGTAGAAGGGAAACAAATTAATAACAATTAAGGTTTAGAAGTATTAAATAAATAAAAGTATACAATTAAAAAATTGGTAGGTTGAATATTTTGATTTTATGAATAATTATCTTTTTTTAAATATTAAAATAAACTATAACCAGATTTTTTTTCCTTTTATTTATATATAAATTAAGTAATAAATCTGATAAATATTTGATAAGGAATAGCTATTGATTTACAAAATGAAGCTTTAGATATTTGTACTGATTTAGTCCAGTTTCCCAAATAGTAAAGAAATATTAATAGACTAAACTAAATAGGCAAATTTTAAAAATTGAATTGCTTAGAAATCACAATTTTTTGGGAATATTTATTATATTTCCAAATATTTAAGACGAGAACAGTTATAAACTTTATTCCTTACTTATTTTAAGCATTTGTAAATTTTAAGTAATCCAAAATAAAGGTTCAAAAAGATAAATTAAAAATTATAACAAAATGTCTCACTAATACTTTTTAAATAAATTTAATCATATTATTTGTTAGAAAGTATAGGTCAAATAATAATGTGAAGAAATTAACTTATTGTGTTGAGTGAACGAATACATTTTTAAAACTAAGAACTACTTAATGTAATTAGTTTTATAAGCACCTATAAAAGAGAGTTAAAGGTAAATTATTAATAAAATAATTTACTATAATGGTCCTTGGAAGAAATTTTTTTTCTTCTTTATTTCATGTTTAGCAAACTATGAGTTGATCAGTTCTGCAAGCTATGAAAAAATTTTACAAAATTTTTGAAATGATTGCAAAGCTTGGTTGGCTGATGGTAAAATTATATGTAATTTTATTTAAAATGATTAGTGATAAAACATAATTAAATCAGAAAATCGTGATAACTATCAGAATCCAGCACTATGAACCTAACCTAAAGTGAAAAGCGTTTGTGATAGAAGTTAATTATAAAAGTGTAACACTTGACGTTTTTTATTTTAGGTTTGACAAAAAAATAAAATAATTTTCTCCTCTTTTTGTCAGTGGAGAAATTTAGTTTTTAAAACTTTCATTATGTTTTTCTCTCATTAGTTTTGTGCCTGTGATTTTGTTTATGCCAGAGAAGGGGAAAGGAGTTGATATTTCATTTCATGATAAAGTTTCAATTCAGGCAATTCAGCAAGCAATAGAAACATGAAATGTAATTACATACACAGTTCCAGTTAAAAACTTTAACTAGCGCAAAAACAGTCAAAATTCAAATCAATTATGAACGCTTTTTGGTGATAAATAGTTTTGCTAACGGTCAGATAAATATTTAAACTTGCATTTTCATTCAGCACAGCAGTCTAGTTAAAATTTAAGCTAGTCAGATAGCAGTTAAAATTTGATTTGGGAGATTCCATTTTTACAAACATGAAGCAAATCGACAAAAGCATAGTAACCAATAAAAACCGAGTCTGGTAACATAACAATTAAAAGAAAATAAATATTTAAGAGTTTAAAAATACGGTACATGATCTCCAATCACTTGACATTTTAAAATATATTATCAGCTAAATGCATAATTAGCTAAAATGTTTCAGTATGTTACTTGTTACAACTCAGCTCTACAGTCCATGAAGGACCTTGACTTCCACAGGATAGCAATCTATTTGCAATAATTCTTAAGATTACTGTTTTAGTATGTACTATTAGCTAAAATGTTTATAAGTTTTTAAATGTGTTTTATTATAAATATTAATGAGCAAAACTTTAGAAAACATATGAAATATCGTTGTAAATACTAATTTGATACAGTAATTAATATGTTTGCAAACAAAAGCTAAGTAAACTGAGTACCTCAGTACGACATTGAAAGCAATGTACAGTTTAAAGCTCTGCTATAAAATGCAAAATGCATTGAAAGTAAAATTTGTAAGGGTAAGTTACTTTTCTAAAAATTAAACAAAAATGGTAATAAAACTTTTAAAAAAATGCAGCATTAATAAATACGATTAGAAGAGAAAATTGAGACAAACATCAATCAGAAATACAAAGCTGAATGATAATGATACAATGTACTGACTGTAAGATTGATAAAGTAGAGTATTTGAAGTATTCTCCTAAGTATTTAAAGTAGCAGTGAAATGAGAATTAAGCAAGTAAATGTTTTAAAAATTAGAGAGTACTTAAAAACTTTTACAAATGTCAAGTGGTGCTTAATACATACCTTTGAATTATTGAAATATCTCAGTGGTCAATATCATGTTAAGCATGTTGAAGCACAAATTTTGATACTCTTTTAAATTTTAGGAAAAATATAGATTTAAAAGCCACAGTAGCTGGTAGGTTAATGGCACATTTAAAAAACATAAAAAGCATGATTTTTTTTGTTAATGTGCACAAGACAAGGAAAAGCCAAAAATAAACAATATACTTAATTATAAACAAATAAATACAAGTTTTATTAGCAATTAAGTTAATTATGAAACTAGGATCTTAATTATATATGCATAAAACTATATATGTAAATTCAAGGTTATATTCTTGAATCAAAACTCCAATGTAAAGAATTAATAATTTGTGTAGCTTCTTTTTCAAAACATTGAAATTTTTTTCAAAGCAATTGACAAGAGCTAAATTTGTGATCACAATAAATGCAATAATTGATATTTAAAATCGAAATTATTTTTGGAAAACAGGAGTAATTATTTTTAAGTAACTATTCTTATTTTAATTAATTATTCTCATTTTAAATAACTATTCTTATTTTAGTTAATTATTTTTACTTTAATTAATTAATGATATGATGGCACACTGGTTAACTCACTGAACTGTCATTATGTTGGACCCGAGTTCTTATTCATGGCGGCGGTTAGAAGCCCATCCAATTTAAAATTGGAATAAAAGCAGACAGTGCACAATATTGCCAACATCATGTTATTGGTGGATATCATGAAGCCTTCACCCTCAAGATCTCCATGGCTGACAAACCAATACAATTGTTTTACTTTTATTTTTAGGTAAAACTTATGATTCCTTTTAACTTTAATGATACAAACAATTCTTCAAATGATCTTTTTGTACAGCTATGCTCTTTATAAACACATGTTGGAATCCCTATTAAGATAAACTTTAAAACTTCTTAAGCAAATAAAACAACAATATTTAACAAATTATACTTTATTTACAGTATATTTTGAACAATAAATTCTATGAAAATATTTTTAACAATAAGTAGAGAAAATCTTTCAAAAAATTTGATACAGTATCTTATACTGAGCTTTCATCAACTTTAAAAGCACCAGGCACCGTTAATATTTCAGCGCTTTTATCAGTGACGAGAATTGTGTGTTCGAATTGGGCACTTCTGCTGTTATCTTCAGTAGTTGCTGTCCAGCCGTCTTCTAATATAACTATGTCAGGCTCACCATCACAAATTACAGGCTCTACAAAACAAGTCATTTGTAGATAATTATATTTAATGTATTTACTTTGATTTTACAGTCAATGTTTTTATGTACAACTTATTCCATTCTAACTAACGATACATAAAGTCCCATTTTCATTTCCATAAATGCAATGTTAATTTAGCGGAATATATTTCCATAAAACTACCAGGAAAAAATAAGTGTCAAACATTCAAAACATTGACAATGTGTTATTTGATTTAGCAAACTTTTCAAAAAATTATTATTAACCACAATTTTTAAATTTTGGCAATGTGAAACATTTTAAACTACCTTATATTAAAATTAATAACATTCCTGCATAGAATAATTTAGCATGGAGAAATAAAAAGGCCTGAAGAATGGAAAAATTACAAATATAATAGTGAGACATTCCACTTTAAACTGTAAGTAATAGGAAAAAAATATTTTCGTTTTACCAGAAAGGTTTCATATTTAACTGTAATAAATCTAATTATGACAAAGTAAAATTTTCCATGCACGCTGCATTACTGATGATATTAATCATAACAAAGTTAGCTATAGCTGAATATTTTTATTACTTCATTGAGGCATAAGTCAGATAAACATATGAATAGAAAATTGAAATGAATCTTTACCAAACCAATTAATTTTAAACACAGCATCCACTGGATTAAAATATTATTTAAAACTTAAATTTGACTTAAAAAAAAGATTTTTTTGTCGTTAGTATCAAATAATGGTTCAAAATAACTTAATTTTGCTAAGTTATTTTAAACCACTTAATTTGGTATGATAATGTGATGTTTGTATTAGCTCACCAACAGAATTCAAAATTGCTTACCAAGTGTCATAATGAAAGTATTTTTAGTATTATGAAATGAAAGATTTTACTTTATTCTTTTAGATAATACACTACAATGTAATAATCACTAATTAGTTTCAAAATACGAAAAGTGGTAGACTAAAAGAAAAGGCTTTCTTTTAGCTAAGTATCCCAAGATCTTGTATGTAATACTAGCTATTGCTCATGGCTTTGTGCACAGAAGTACTTAGATTTCAATTTTAACGATCACCAGAAGATGTTTGTGATATTGTTAAAATTCTGCATGGATTGAATTTCAGTAATAATTTAAAATCTGTACCGCAGCTATTAAATCACACAGTAATATAAGTGGAAGTTCGGAACATTTCAGCGCAGTAGGTGGTAGAGCCAGTGGCAGAAAGTTTTGTAGCTGTCTGCGACAAGGTCTAAAAATTTCATAATTTGTCTGCAAAATTTGCATGTAGTTTTAGTGTATGTAAAAAAGAAAGACATAGAAGAATTTTTTTTTAATGTTACGCATTACTTCAGTTCTTGTTGGATTTCTGAAGTGTGATGGATAAGCAGAGCCATACATCGATATTGATGCTGCTTTTAAAAACCTACGAGTACCTTTAAAACCAGAAGGGGGCCTATTTAATTGACTGAAAACCCTTTTATTGTTAGTGCCTAATTCTTCATTTATTCCATCTCTTGACCTTAGTCTGTGTTTTCCAATAACATTGATCACAGATCCTCAAGTTTCAAACGCAGCCTCAGAGACTGGCGTAGAAGTAACAAAAAGAAGAAACTTCAAAAATATAGTTTTTTGTCCAGTTCATGGAATGCAATTTTAAATAGGTGTATCAGATCTGGTGCATCACCCTCCATAACAATTTCGCTCATTTTATTGTACATCCATTTACTAAATATCAGATATTCGAAACACAGTCTTTCTGAACTCTACAGAAGAATCCACAAAAGAAAACTAATTCAAAAAAATGTAGATGAACCATTCGATTCAGTAGTACAAAAATACACATTGAATTGTTCTACTAAAGATTTCACAAAACTTGATAAGTACAAGAATTTGCCTCTTAGTTCATCACATTCACTAGTTTGTGTTGAGATCTAAGAATCTTCGAGCTATTTGACTCGTTTATTGCGAGCGTACGGAAAAAGAATGCAAGTGCAGAGGAAGCAGGAATGGAGGAGGGAAAATACCGGGTGCACATGTAAAAGCTACGTGAAAAGGCTCATACAGTTGGATCTGTCCATGCCCTTTCACAACGCAAGGGAAGACGTCACTAACTGGAGGCAATGGTATTTGCGAGCAGTGCAATATCTGTTCTTGACACATCTCTGTGCGGACTCTGCTGTGGTGCGTTCGGTGACGTCCTCGCAAAGATTTAGGGGAACAGGCTACGGGAGAAATGTGTCTGAAGGTTGCAGACAATTTTAAAAATAGTTTTATTAGTGCAGACAAAAACCGTCCTCGACAATGTTGCGGTGTTTCTGCTACTGGAGTGAAATATATATCTCCACATTCCTTCTGATGCTTCAGTACATGCAATACTACTTCTCGAGCCACAACTGAAGTATCATATAATATATATGCTATAGCTCGAAAAGGTAAAAACAGTATATCATGCATTGTTTATGTTTAAAATTTTAACAGCCATTTCAGAATTTTTCGAATTACTTCATAACTAAGTTTTCATTTCTATAAAAATACAAAATATTCTAAAAAAGTACCTAATGTATATCAAACTATTCAACACAAGCTAGCATTTAAAACTACCTAACAAAATGAATCTAAATAAATATTTAACATAACTAATTATTTAACAGCACTTAAATTATTGCTTAAAACATAACAAAATTAGTGTTGTTTTTTTTCTCCAAACAATCTATAACCGTTATTTAACCCCTTTAGGGGTGGAATATTGAAAAATCCATCGTTAGTGGATGCCTGCAGAATAAAAGAAATTCGACCAATTTTTTTTTTCAAGCCTCAGTAGTTCAGGCTTTGTTTATAAGATCAGTTGGTCAGTTATTAAGGACGTGACTTTATATATGAATACAGAGCTTAAAAAACTTCCCAATAAAATTGCATATGAAATTATTAACTAATATTAGAATTCCAGTTTTTAGAAGGAACTAGGTTTCAAAAGCATAAAAAAGATTGTTTTAAATTTTCTTCTTCTCAAAAGCAGTTTTAGACATCCATTATTTTTTGAGAAATAAGACTTTAGAAATATAATATTATCCCTATCATTATCGAGAAAGATTATTCTAGATTACAATATGAAAAAAATAAATATAAACAAAAAACTATTCATTCATAAATTACCTATGGTAAAAATCATTCCTTTCATCATATGCCCCTTTTCATCATTGTCTAAAAAAACAATAAGTAAATTTTACTATTAAAAATATAACAAAAGTTTCTAATATTTAGAAATGATTGGCAGAAGTTGTGAAAGTGTATGAGAAAAGCAGTTGTGAAGTTTGAAAGATCAAAACATTATTTTAACATAATATTCAAAGAACAATAAGAAATGCTTTAGAATAATTTATTTATTAATTAAGGATTTATTCCAGAAATATTTAGCTAAAAATTATCACCAAGAAAGGATAAAATACAATAAGCAATTAAATATTTTTAACTATTACTGTTAAAACAATTAATTAATCTTAATAAATATGAATGCTATTTATACATATTGAAGCTGTTACAGAATAATAACTTCTTTGATCTTTGCAGAAGCAAAGTGGGTCATTAAGTACCCAGATTCAATTTTTCATCAAAAATGTTTCAAAAGTTGTCCTTCCTAATATGTGTCAGAAACAGTTTTACTTATCGTTATGAGAAATATCATTACTGCTGAAAAAATATTTATAAGTGGATTTTTTTTTAACATGAGGTTTATAAAAAACCAATTTGAATTTATGATAACTGCCTATTTTACTTTATTTACTATGCATAATGATATTTCTCTGAAGAATAAAAAATGAGGTTTACTAACACATATTAAGAAGGTCAACACAAAATTTTTTTTCCAGCTAATATCAATGGAAAGTAGAAGTTTACATAATATTACATACATGTTACATATTATTTTTACAAAGTTAAGTCTATTTTAGCAATATGCAGACAGCATATTTGCTGAGCTAACTTTCATTAGCATAGTCATGACTCTGACTTCACTCCCATTCAAGTTAATGATTTCTAGTCTGAAGGTCAATGGGTGAGTGCATCTATTTTAGTAATATGCAGACAGCATATTTGCTGAGCTAACTTTCATTAGCATAGTCATGACTCTGACTTCACTCCCATTCAAGTTAATGATTTCTAGTCTGAAGGTTGATGGGTGAGAGCATCATAATGATGCTGATGCATTATTTCAGATTGTACTGTGGGCCGAAAGAAAGAAAGAAAAGAAAATGGACGGAGAAATCGAATTTTAAATATACGACTTCTTTAAAATCTCAAGAACTAATCAACAGATTTCACTCCAACTTTGTATTTTGCCATGAAAATTTACATACTTTAAAATGATGTAAAAAATTGTATAACTTACAATTAAAATTTTTTTTTTTTTATTATTATTAAATTAAATGATAAAAAATAATAACCAAAATTTATTTTTTTGCATGGAATTACGTATGGATAAATAAATGTTTTATAAAACTGTGTGCAAAAATTTTTCCATTCCCCCAGAAAATTCTCAAAATATGGCGCAAAAAGTTAAATTAACATAAAGGGGTCCAAACTTTGGAGCAAACTATCGGGACCATATCTCTCATATTGCAGCTATCCCTTATACTTTGGGGGTCAGAAATCCGAAGCAATTGAAAAAAAAAAAAGATGTTTATTCAGAGAAAGTAGGTTTTTGCGTCTAATTTCGTAACTTAAAATATCGTCTACATGAATTAATTAGCATATTTAAAGTCAGACCCTTGAATCAATACGAAAGAGTTCTAGAAGGTAAAGATCCCATTAAAAGTTATTCCGGACGGTCCTTTTTTTTGGCGCACTGTACAACAATCTACAAATTAAACATAAAATGGATTTACAGATTTATAATTTTTTTTTAATTATCTATGCCTGTACAAGAGGTCTCAATGGTATAAATGTTTTGTGATTCATCATTATGTATTATTATTTTTTTTATAAATTAAGTGTATCTGAGGTTTATTTCATGGCTATTGCTGATTGTGTGGCTAATCTCTGTGCGTATGGAAATTTGCACATTTTTTCTTTTTTTGTGTGCAGGGATAGGTCTGCTATTGTTTTTAAGGTTTTACTGTATGATCAGGGAAGAAGGTTAACAAGATGATACTGGTGGGAGGAAGGTTGGTGCCAGGACTTTGTTATGCAAGTGAACGAGTCTTGGCCTGAAGTTCAGAAAAGAAGGAAATGTTTTTAGAAAGAGATGGATAATTTTTGCTTGAGACTGGATAAAGATGGGATGGACGAAGAGGGTAGTGAAGTGAAAAATAGTTGAAAGTCAGTTCCCAGTAATAAATGTTGAAGTTTGACATTTAATTTGTTTAGTTATGTATATATATACAAGTATATAGTTTTGTGTATTAGCAAAAGTAAAATTAAAATCAGAGAAATCTTTGGATAGTCTATAAAATCAAACCACATTATTTTAATATTTGAATTTAATCAAATTATAAAAATAAGAAATGATATTCTTTTCTTTTGCAATCAATCTCAGCAGCTTTTGTCCTTCTGTAAGTGCCAAATATATCATGCTTTATAAACATCTTCAAACGTAGACTTTTTCATCCTTGTAATTTTATATTGCCTTCGTCTTAGCCCCAAACAAAGTTTAAAATAGAATCATTACTTTTTTATTATTATTTGATACAGTTACTGGGGCAAAACCATATTCAAGTACTATGTTGTTTTCATTTTTATCTTTCAACATTATCAATTCCATAATATGATTCTTTTGGATTTGTCAAATAGGTTTAAACTTCTGCTCTTAAAAATAATTGGATGATGGGTTAATCTGCATTCAGATTAACAGCTCTTAATTGTACTATTTTTTAAATACTATTTTGATTTACTCTATTTCACTATCAAAGTAGTGTTTATGAGTATTGCTTAAGTTATACTCATAAACACCACTATTAAATTAAAAGGCTTATTGTTGATACTGCACAAGAAATATATTGTGAAAATGTCAAAACAAGTCAATTTTTTTTACAAAATTTTTTTGTAAACTAATGAATATAAGTATAACATAAATGATGAAATTTAAGCTTAAGCATAAAATTTAGATGTAAAAATAATAAAAGCAAAAGAGTTAAATAAAGTATTTTCTCTTTACCATAATGTAGTATACTAGGAGGGCAGTGAAATTTAGAACCAATGCCATGGCCACAAAATGCAGGTATAACAGAACATCCACGGTCTCTGGCAAGTTTACTAAAAAAATTAAGATAAACCAGATTAACCAACATAAATAAATATAAAACTATTTAAAATTAATATTTGCACTTTAGCAATTCTGAAAGTTGTATATAAAAGTAGATGCAATTTGAGTAGTGCAAAAAGGAATATCTTTGGATATTTAAGAAAAAGAGAGTAGATAATTAGTTTTTTACTTTCTATTTTGCAATTGATTGTTATAAAATTAATGGTCACTTATAGTTAACAGATATAACCTCTTATTATTACAGTTTTAAAAAATACAATATTAAAAAATACAGCATTAAAAAATACAGTATTAAAAAAATACAGTATTAAAAAAATACAGTATTAAAAAAATACAGTATTGAAAAAATACAGAACAATATTATATTTGGAAAATTTAAAAAATTGGCTATTCCAATATTATTGATCCAATGTTTTTCGATTTTTTTTAATTATTGTAATTGCAGAGGGGATAGTCATAGGATAAAAATAACACAACTCAAGAGAACAAGGATATAAAAATTAAAAACAGTAATTTCCTTATTAGACACCTTGTTTCCTAGCAGTACCTAGGATACTTAGTTTTGGCCAGGAATAGTTGCTCCAACGAGAGTACTGCAAAGGAGGACATGGCAGCCATCCATTACAAATTAGCCTTGACATATAAAGCAATATGGATCAGAAGCTAGCTTGAATTTGTGTAAGTAAGCGGCAAGACAATTATGTTCTACAAAGAGCTGGAACTACAGCCAGTTGGGAATGCTATCTGGCTCGAGATCCTTCCACTTTTTGTTACAATTTCTTACCATTAGTTGCTTGTTGAATTTAGTGAAGACTTTTCTTTTGAAAACTCATTTAAAAGTTAAAAAAGGGGGCAGGTCATTATTGACGTGTTGTATAGAGGTGCCCTCATTGGCCAAATCATTCTCCATTTCCGCAGTGGGAAATGATTCATTGCAGAGTGACAGATTTTCCTAGTCGTTGTAATTTAATAATTGAGATTTGACATTTTAATGTATCATCAGAAGAAAGACTGTCCTAAGATTTTATTCAGTAAAAAGTTGATAACGAGTCGGAAATATTGAAAACATTTGTCGCAAATTCGTCAAGAAAGCATACCAGTTGCTCCACAATGACACAGATCACAGTAATTTCACCGTCGTGGGCTGTTCGTTCAGTGCCCACAGGAATATAAAAGGTGAGGAGATTTCAAAACATCCCAGCTGGGAAATAGGATCCATTGGTAAAATTTCTCAACCAATGAGGTTCAGGGTAAAGGGTGTCCAATGTTTCCATAGAAAACAAGTGTGGGAGTTTCCATAGAAACAGCAGTGGGAGTATCCTTTTCTCTTGTCCAAGAATACAGATTTATATTTAGTTTGTAGGGGATTTGTAAGTTTTATTTGATTTTAAAGTGGGAAAGTTCCAATGTTTAGAATTAGTAAAGGACATTCTTTTTAGAATTAAAATAAAAAAAAAAACTGCTGCCATTGTGAATGTTTCACAAGAATATATTTTTGTCTATTTATTAAGTTACGTAACTATCCAATGTAAATAAACTTTTAATTTTTTTAAAACTAGTTTTGAATTTCTCATGAATATAAAATAATAAATTTTATTTGTTTAGCTAAGACTTGTATTTTTGTTAACAAATGTTATCAACATTAAACATTGATAAATAAAGCACTTTTAAGCAATTTATAATACACAAAAATTAAAAAGTCATGTTTCAGTAAGATAGAAACGAAATAGAAATTTCTGTGAAATGTTTTAGTGCTAAATGTGAGTTTTTGCAATCAACCTATATTTAGATTACTTTTTCAAAAAATGACTATTTTAATATTTTCAAAAAAAAAAAAAAAAAAATAGTTAACAGATTAATCATTGCTATTTTAATTACATCAAAACTACTAATTTTCTGTAAACACTTAATTTTTTGTTTTTTACTTTAATATTATTTTACAAATCTCAGTTCAATTCCAATTTTCAAAATTATTCTTACTGTCTATGTTCCATATTTTAGTTTGACTTTTTACTTTAAGTATAACAGAATAAAATGTTGCTTCATTTCTTGTACAAAGAAAAAAAATTCTAAAAATTATTTTACACTTTTTTAAAAAAAAAAAATTAGAAACCAAAATAAAGTGTTCAATTTGTGAAAAAAAGACAATTATTTAAAAATTAAATGGCACAAAAATGTTAGGTGTTAGAATTTTAGGTTAAAATAAACTTTTTCAGAATTAAAACCATGCTCTTGATTACAAATTTGATTTACCTTTTGATCACAAATTAACTTTTTTTTCAAGCAGTAGTCAATTACTGTATTATAAAGAAATTAGTAGATTTTTTTACTACTAAAGTTGCAATAACAATAAGAAGAAAAATTTTACACCACTGATATCAATTAAATAAAACAAATAACTATGACAATAATTATTTAATAATGATCAACCGACTAATTATTTTGACAAAATGGATGACTGGGATTACAATAATTTATTAACTTAAGATTAAATTCTTGTTTGTACAGAACAGAAATTACACAACAATTAATTTAAAAACAAATTTCTGATGACTATTTTGCCATCACCAATCATACTGAAAAATCAATCAATAATTTAGAAATAAATTACAATCATCCTAATTATTTCAACTATAATACAGAATAAGACAATTATTCAATAATGAATTTCAATTACCTGATTGTTCTACCAATCATACTGAATAACTGACCAGGACGACATATTTGAATAGCTTCGTCTAAGCATAACTTTGATGTTTCCACCAATTTTTTTCCGATTTCATCAACATTTCCAACACAATATGCTGCAGCACAGTCACCATGAAATCCATTATAAAACACCTATTCCCCAAATAGGCCTCATTAGATACATACTCACTAAAGTAAACTATAAAATTTATTTACAAATATAGGATGCAATGGCTATATTAGGTTTTAACACATGTGAATCTTAAAAATTTACATAAACCAATTTATTGCTTTAACATTTTAATTTTAATGATATCCATAGTTTGTGATAACTAATTAAAATAGCTGTTCAACATAAAAACAAAGATACATACTCAAAGTAAACTATAAAATTTAGTTACAAATATAGAATGAAATGTCTATATCAGGTTTTTAACATATGTGATTCATAAAAAGTTACATAAACCAAATTTAATGCTTTAGCAGAAAGAACGTTTTAATTTTAATGATATCCATAGTTTGTAATAACTAATTAAAATAGCTGTCCAAGATAAAAACAAATTAAATCCAAAGTTTCAGTCTCATTCTATAGAAATATAATATTTATATTAACACAATTCGGTCTGCAAATAATAAAACTAGCAACTTAAAAATTTCACAAGTTTTTTCCTTCATTATTTTTTGAAAATTTCTCCCAAAATAAAAATAATTTTTTGCATTTTAGGATTACCATTTTAAGGAAAATTTACAACTCAAGTGCGAAGTGTATGGTACTATGTTAAAGAGTGACACAAGTAGAAATGATTTATATCATGAAAATAAAAATGGTTTCACGATGCAAATTCGTGAAATAAATTTTTTAAGTATCCATTCAATTATACCAATTTTGGGCTTTAATCACCAATACTATTTTAAGGTAAACTTACGA
This sequence comes from Parasteatoda tepidariorum, assembly GCF_982258835.1. Lineage (NCBI taxonomy): Eukaryota > Metazoa > Arthropoda > Arachnida > Araneae > Theridiidae > Parasteatoda > Parasteatoda tepidariorum. The sequence continues at coordinate 37,968,965 of NC_141757.1, read as the reverse complement.
CTCAGTTGCAAAGTGCATGGCAAAATTTTAAAGAGTGACACGAGTAGAAAATATTTAGACCATAAAAACTTTAGTCTGATGGTGCAAATTCGTGAAATGAATTTTTTAAATGCTCATTTTATCATAGCAATTTTGTGTCTTTATTCACCAAAATAATAACACTTTTTGACAGCCATTTTACGAAAAGGTTACAAGTCAGATGTAAAATGATGACGTCGTTTTAAAAAGAGACACTAGCGATACATATTTATGAAATGAATTTTTTAAGTGTCTATTCTAAGGTGATAGTTAGTGATTTCAATAATATTTTCATTTGGTTTCAATTAAGCAAAAAATAAATAAAGAGACAATTATTTAACATACAAAATAAATAATTATTTACCAAATAAAATAATTAGATTACAAAAGTAATAACTAAAAACTGTAATGTCACTGATGACTTATTTTACATGTACTGTAACCATTTAATTTAAACCAATTGATTGCATCAGTGAAGAACATCAACAATAAAATACAAAAAAAAAAAAAAATGACTATAAAAGATTTTAATATACTCTAAACTTGGAAGAAACATATTAGCTAAGTTGGAGGAAACCTAGTCAGATTTAATAAAGTTCAATAATTCTTGAAGAGCAGATTTAGAAAAAGAAATAATAGGTTTATAAACAATAGAAAAAAAAAAGACCACAATGAAATTTGACAATTTAAACTTATAACAACTAAAAGTTTACTAAGTGTAAAGAAAAATTTCATACTAAATTCAGTTCTACATCAAAATTTTAATATCATTATCAGTTGAGAATAATAACAAGTGGTGCTTATCTGCAGGGAAAAAATAAACTTCTAATTATAATAATTATTGATCCTTTTTATATTTAGTTAATTGCATAAATTGGAACCTAATCTATATTATATAAAACGCTAATACGTATGTATCAATAAAACCGATGATATTTCTTTACTCGCGTTGGCAACAGTTTTCATTTTTAATTGATAGGCTTCGGCGCGCAAGAGCACATAGTGAGCATCATATGTCTAATCAGGGGAATTCTCAAAAAAATTCTCACAAAATTATCTTCATCGAAGCCGATGCTTTACATCTGGCTTTCAGTACTATTTCATATTGTTTTACAACACATGGTTTTAGCCCTCTGGTGGGAAAAACTTTAAAACAAAACTTACAACAGTTACTTTTCTCAACAACTGAAATTTAGAATAGTGTGATTAAGAAAAATATGTGAACTGTTTGCAATTTCAAATTAATATTGAAATGCACAGGTTTAGAATTTTCTACATTGAAAAGTTTTCGGAACTTCAGTGTTCAAAAAAGTATACAAAAGCTAGACGTTAAGAACGTATCCAAAGAGCGAGCAAAGCGAGCATCGGATCTGCGAAGGGGGGTTGGCGAGTGCCAGCGAGCAGGGGGCGAAGCCTCCTAGTATACTAATAATATAGGTACTCTGGTAAGTGTCTTACAGCTCCCTAAACGTGTAAGTACCCAATGAAATTATATTCCTTTTCTAACATTAATATAAAATTAAAAATGATTAGTGAAAATAATTTCAGCTATGAAAAAGAGTATATTAAAAGTTTAGTAAATACAGATATATAGAACAAAAAGATCAATATTATTGATATTTTGCAGTTTAAATAAATAATGAATCAACATTTTGCTTTAAATCAAATGAGACAATAATAAAACGAGAACAAGTATTCCTCTTTTTCAATAAAAATCATGAACTTTACCTACACTGACATCCACACTGATAATGTCTCCATCCTTCAATCTTCTACTATCAGGTATGCCATGACAGGCAATATTATTGACAGATGTGCAAATTGACTTAGGAAACCCTCTGTAGTTTAAAGGTGATGGATATGCCCCATAATTAATGCAAGTCGAATGTGCAATTGAATCTAACTCATCAGTTGTTACACCAACCTTTTTAGAAATAAGATTTATTAAAATTACACAAAATTGCAACATTTTTCAAATTGCAATGACTAAAAAATATCTGAGTATTTCAAATTAAAAGATAGTACTGGTATACAAAGTTTAGCACAAATTTTAAATAGATATTTCCATAAAACAACAGACAAGCTATTTTATTTCCAGTTCCTTAACTAACAGTTAATAAAACATAGATGGGTTTCATGACAAACTCCACGATTAGATGCTCTGAAAAGAGGTATATAATCATATAGGGGGGAAAATGAATATTTTCTTTTTAAAAACAGTCCTAAATCAGTATTATGTAATGCATATGGAAATTATTCTTAGTTAAAAAATTTATTGTTTCTATTAACAAAATATTCTTAATTTCGTTTTAGATGTAAAGAATATTTACATTTAAAGGTACTAACTAAAACTTTATAATTAAAGTTATTTGTAAATCACGCTTCCTTCTTCCTAAAATATTTTTCTTGATTTAAATACATATTTCATATAAAAATTAATTTCAAAATAATAATAGTGATAGGTTAAAACGTTTAGTATTCTTAGCCAGTAACTGGTTCTCCCTTTAGTTTAGATGCCTGAGGTAGTAGCCCCATTTGCCTCTCTCTGAACGCCACTGTTAACTAGACATGAAGCAAGTATAAAAAATAAAAGATACAAATGATGAATTAATATCAAATGATCTAATTTAATAAGGAGTATGAAAATACAGGACCAAACATATTTAGTATTATTTTTAAATAATATTTTATATGAATTTTACACAAGGTTCAGGTAACCTTCAGCCCTTATAAACAGAAGCTCTGAAATCTAATATTTTTGGAAGGGGGTTTGCCAAATGAAATTTCAAATTTAACTGAATCATTAATAAGCAGGTAATTTTTAAGTTCTAATCAATGAGCTGTGATTATTTAATGAGTAAGGCATCCTTTTCCAAAACAAGTTATAAGTAAGGCATCCTTTTCCAAAACAAGTTATAAGTAAGGCATCCTTTAGGATGCATAATTTTCAATGCCAGCAGATTTATGCTGGCAAAATTATAACTAAACTTTATATCGAAAATACAGTATTTGTTTTCTATATTAATACCTTAAGGAGCAAGTATTCGGAGCAATTATGTCATTGGTCCTTGATACAGGTATTTGGACTTAATTAAAAACATTGTCCTAATTAAAGATCAAATATAGTCCTCTTGTTTTCAAATCCTTGATTTTAATTCATATTTTAAATATGGACCTGCTTTTGGCAAAAAGGAATCCAAAAATTCGGAAATCAAAGGACCCAGAGCATTTAAAGTACAGCAAAATCACTGAAAATTCACTTTCAAAATGAACTGTCTTTTAGGTTGGGTAGGTTTAAGCTATCTATACACAAAAAAGAACTACACATAAAATATAAAAATAGTAATAACATATTTAAACCTCTATATATCTTGCTACTTCATCCAAAACAATTTTGGCAAGAGAACATGATTTGCGCATACATTCAACACTTTTGAAGTCCATTATCTTAATGTCTTCTTCAGATTCATGTTCAACACCAGAGTCTGCATAACTGGGCTTTTTTATGTAGTCGGGCACATTTCTTTTCGGTCCAACTTCGCAAGGGCTTACGATGTCATAAGTTTTATTTCTAGTTCCGAACCAGGAGTTTTTGGCTTTTCGGGAATATTGCTTTTTATCTAACTTATTCAGTTGTCTCTGAGTTTTGAGTAAATAATTTGAACTTGAACTATAATTTGTAACACATTTGAAATAAAATGGCGACTTCAAAGAAATAAACAAATTTATCTGTTTTGGTGAATGAGAAGCATATTTTGCAAAAAATGACATGTTTTAACCCTTACATTACCTGAAAAAAAAGTAATAATTTATTAATAGTTCATATTGTTATAAATTAATTCCAGTTTTTATCAAGTCATACAATAACATTCGATACAAATTGGTAATGTTATTTCTTTATAAAATATAATATTTATAATTTACAGATTACAGAGATACATTTTGAAATTTTAAGTAAGCAGTTATCGTTATTAAAGATAACTGCTTACTTAAGATACCTGCTTACTTAAGACAGTTAATATCTTTATATAAAGATTATATAAAGATATTAAAAATAGACTATTTATAATAAGCATTTTACTTTCAAAATTAATTTCTATCTAATTTTAAAATTAAGGTTAATTGTTTTTTCTTATAATAGCAAAAAATTAAAAGTACAATCAAACAAAATGTATAAAATATTCTAAGTTATACATTTATTTATTTTTTGCTTTGATGTTTAATTTCTTTTATAACAACACTACTTTAGAAACAACATAAACATATAAATAGAACCATAAGTTTAAATTAATTATTAAAAGATGAAATTAGTTAATTTAAGAGAAGTTAAACCATAACAAAAAGAACAATTAATCTAAGTTTCAATAAAAATTTTTTTTATAAGATAATTATTTATATGGGGCTTTGCTGAAATTATATCATGCAACAAAATAATTTTTTAAAAATAATGATGTGCATGAATGATGCAGATTATTATCCTAAAAACACTTAAATCGATCACCTCGAAGTAAAAACTTTAATTCATGTAACGAAGTTCATAAAGTTAAAATATTAAAAAAAAATTCATCATATGAATAGATATTATTATTTAAACTTTTCATTTCATAACTTCAAATGATCTTAAACCAAAGGACCCCCGATGCTACACCAGAATCAATGTAATAAATAGAGCAATAAAATAATAGAGAACAATAAAACAAACAATTAATCTATAAAGTTTGAAAACATCAGCACTACATAGTTATGCAGAATGAATTTTTCCTCAATAAATTTTTCGTGAAAATTTTATTCGACGACACTTTTATCTTTCTTTGAAAGACGCGAGTAATTTGAAATAAATGAAAATATCATATGTTGATTCTGATTCAGAGCAAAAACTTCAAAAAGTTTTAGATAAACTAAAAAAAAATCGGAATGCTTCAAATATAAAACTTTTAGAAGTCAGAAATTGATAAACAGAATTGATTGACAAAATAATTTTCGCATTCAAATCATAAATTAGAATTATTAACCATATTCCAAATTATGATTTTATCTTGATTGTTATTTAGTTATTTTAAGATTAGTTTAATTTAAAGTTTTTGGCTGCTTATTTCTGCTTATTCTGAGGTTCATAAGGCGGGTAGCCAAAAATATTGTGTAGATGGCACTAGTAGATAATAGATCTTTGCGACGAACTAGAGATAGGTACCTTATTTACGTCACACAAGAGCTGCACAATGGGCTATTGGCGACGGTCTGGGAGACATCCTTCATGATGATCCAAAGACTTGGCATCTCACTTTTAATCCTCTGTAGAGGGGGTGGCTCCACAGAGGATTCTGGAACGGTCTGGGAAACATTCTTGAGGATGATCCGAAGACATGACATAGTAATTTTGATCCTCCCCCTGCTTTGGTATCTCGACAACCAACACGCGAAGTCGAGCACTTTATGGTAGAACTGTTTAACGAGGACTGACACCGCGCTCCCTTGGTTGGTCCCTACGCTGGCTGATCAAAGTGGTCCTTACCGACAGAATACAGTGATGCTTTACTTCGATGTTAGGAATGCCAACTGCTCCACTTTTCTGCAAAATTTTATTAAATTGGTAGCGAATTAAATATTAAAACTTGAATAAGGTTAATTACACTTACTTTTTGAAATAGTAACAACGAGATAACTCCACCAAAGGTGCATTTCATATAATACTTCAAAATGTTGATACATAGTAGTGAAAAATATATTTAAACTGAAAAATATGAACTGAAAATAACTTAAAATTCTCTACCGTTTGTTTTATTTTTAGGGAATAATTTTTTTACGAAGCGGAGCAAATTGGCAACTGAAAGATTGATATCTGGAACTGTAATTATTTTGTAACTAATATTAAAGGAAGTGGTAGCTTAGATAATAATGAATTAATACGCACATAAATATAGATCAGCCAACTTTCTATGATTTTTGGAAAAATTTCTCCTAGTGGTTGCTAAGTTTGTTCTTCAATGAATTATTCTTTCTTTTAAAAATTTAGTTTAAAACTATTTTTTTCGTCCCTACTTGCAAAGGATTCGAAATCTTACATAAGAAGCCACTTTGTACCAACTCTCTTGAGTTCAAACCTTTATATTCTTGGCAAGCTTCTTGTCTATCACTCAATAAAATATTTTTCAAGAAAGTGTAGTAGTTGACAGCTCAGCTTTAATATACTATCATTCCCTCAAACCTTCACTTTCGATATCATCACAAAGAAAAAAAATAAGGCTTTTGATGACATTTATTGCAGGTAGATGGTTTTATTTCCAGATTTCGACTGAGTTGTTGTTGCCTATGTATCCTTACAGGACAGATGGTATTTTTATGAAAAAGGTAGTAGTGGCATGATTTCTTTATTCGCACCGCTCCAATCATTTGTAGGCACCTTAAAATATTAATTATAATAACTTTTATGCATGTAAAGAATTTTGCGTGCATTTTTCTTTCTTAATTTAAAGTGGAAGCTAATATTTACTTAATTTAAATGTAAACATATAATTTCTTTTATAATGGTAAAATTTTTCACGTGACTCCAGTACTGAAATTCAGGCGCTCAATGAGTGAAATACAATCGGATTTATTTTATTATTTTTTAAAGTTACGTAATTTGAATAAAAAATATTATAAATAATAACGTTTTCATTTTTCATGAAAGTCGTTTATTAATGTGAATTTAGTTTTTATGAGTGCGAGCTTCAACAATTTTACCTAATCTAGGTTTGTAAAACTGTAAAATTTAAAAGCAGTTGCGCTATTGTAAGAAAAAATCATTTAATGAATATGTTGCTGGATTACTCATGAAGACTATTGGAAGTATATTCTAAAAATTAAACACATAACTTTAAAAAACAAGGAAAAATATCAAATTAATAAACGATGACTATACGTTAGTTTTCTTTCTAAAAAATTATTGAAGATACGGATGTTCCTGAATTTCTCAGGTATAAATGATTGAAGAAAAGATAAACTCTGTCATTTATATTTTAATTCGTATGACGTATAATATGAAGTATTGTAATTTGGTGTCATAATCTCAAAATAGGGTGTTAATCGTAACCGTTTCGGAATATGCTTATTTTGACCAAAAAACGCACTTTTTTTTGTTGAAGAAACATACCTTTTTTCATGAACTTTTTTTATGAAAAAAATTCAAAAAAATTCCAAAAAAAAAAAAAAAAAAAAAAAAAATTCAAAAATTCTTTAATGTGAAAATGCAAAAGATTTTTTTCTTTTTCATGGGTTGTCCTTCCCGAAATGGGGCTAGACAAAGTTTCGAAACTCTGTCATAATTTACTATGGAAGTTAAACAATATAACGGTTCAAAAATTTGTTACTCTAATTTTATTTTAATGTATCAGTTTTCTCTTTTCAGGTCGTTTGAATAATTGGTTAAACTACAAACATTCTTTCTCAAAAAATTATAAGCTGTCAACCCAAAGACAAATACGTAATTAAATGTTGAATTTGGATGAATTGAATAATTTTTATTAAATAATTTGTTAATGTTAAAAAAAAATTGAATCGTAAAGTATAAACTTTTTTTATAAACGTTTCATAAACATAGAGTTTTCAGATTTTTGTTAACTTAAATCTTGATTTTCATGCCATTTAACTAAAAATAAAGCGCATAAAAATCAATTCGAAAAATAAATTCTACAATGCTATTGAAATTACATCCCATACACTCCAATCCGAAAGTATTAAAAGTTCCACCTATACAAAAGTTTTCATTAGTAATCTAACAGATTCATAAAAACGGTTTTTTCCTACAATAGTGCTATTGCTTTTACTTTTTGCGGTCTTCTGAGTCTAGATTAGGTAAAATTGTTGAAGGGCGCTGCAAATTTTTACCATAAAATTCTAGGGAATTAGTAATAAGCTTTTTCAGTGTTTTGAATCAAATGTTATTATTCGTATTGAAGAAAGCGGTGCTTAAAAATTTAAATGTTTATAAAACAAAGTTTTTTTTTTATGTAGCAATCAACTATCACTTTTTTTACATAAAAAAATGTTTCTCGATGAAAAGTGTTAATAATATTTTTGGTTTTCGGAATATTCATGTGTTTTAAAAGGATTTTAACCTTCTGGATATATAAATTGATAAACATACAAATAATCTGATAATCATGTATTTACGTTTGCAAATGTTTTTTAATTTTATTTAATTTTTGCGGTATTGACGGAATTTAGTTACGCAATTATCGCAGAATAATATCTTCCTTATTTTTTGGAAATTGGTTCATTTTAATGGTCTTGGTCATTATTACTAAAGATTACGAATCATTCAAATTATAGTTTTTTTTCCCTGTAAAAATAATTAACAAAGTGAAAATGATTCTTATAATCTTATTAAACACCTGTTTCAAAACTTAAATTTCAATTTTCGTCGTGTTGAACACAATCATTTCATTTTTCATTTTCGCTTGAAATAAATTAAAATATCGATTTTCATGTTTATTTATCTACAGTTTTAAACTAAACTGTATAGAAATGTATTTTTACTGTCCCGTTTCAATGTTCGAGATAGCAGAACAAGTTTAAAAGAAAATTCTAAAATATAATATAAATATTGGTTTCTTTTACTTTTATATTAATCTTGTTTGTATCATGGCACTTTAGAGCTTTGCCCGCATCGTAACCTTCGCATTTTCTTTTCCTTTACCAAGTTGACCTATCGGGCGTTGAGCAAAAGTGAATATTTGCCACATGCCAATAACACTCTTCAAATGTTTTTCAACACTAAAAGACTTTAATTAATACATACGTATACGCATAATTACAGATACGTACTGATAAAAGATTTACTTTTCAGTTTCGTTGTAAAAAGACAGTTATAAAGTTGATTTTCGAAAAAGTTAATCATATTGTAGAACTAAATTTGTATTAAACAGTTTCTAACTATTATAAGTTATTGTTCTTTGAGAATCACGGTTTTTCGTGTCAATTAATTAAAACTAAAATTTACATTTCAAATAAGTATTAAGTTATCTGTTATTAAATAAATAAATAGTCATAATTTCTTCATAAGATAGTTAAAAATCTGTATTTTTTTTTAAAGGTATAAGAACTGGTAATTTAAATATCTCATTTATTTTACAATTTTTTTCCGTTAAAAAAAAAAGAAATCGTGTACCAAAATATATCGCTCATGGGCTGCAATAGCTGCACAACTCAAAAAATCACGTTTTGAGATAAGCGGGTTTAAAGTTTTCATTGCTAAGCAAAATGCATGAGAAATGCTTTAGTTTGCTTAAACGAAGATTACCTTCAAGTTGAATTATGAGTTGTGCAAGTATTGCTGCTGAAAGAATGTGTATTTTCATATTTACACCTGTTTTTAGTCCAAAACTCGTGTTTTTTGAGTTGTACCACTATTGCAGCCGATATAGATAATATAAGTAGTTATATTTTGTAATGTCGCAGAGTCCTTTAATTTTTATGGCAGATTTTATTTTATTTCAGCCGACAGGCCTGTGTAGGTAGGGGGCAGGGAACTGTCCTTGCATCAGAAAAGTTTCGGGTTCGAATCCCGGGCAAGGCATGGATGTTCTTTCCTTCTCTGTACTATCTGTCCTCACTGTGGGAGCGACGTTGACCCATCTAATATGGTGCCCCTGAAAGAGAGGCCAACAAAATCGCCCTGTATATGCCTGAATTGACGAATGTTAACACAGGTGGGCATTGTAAAAAATTTTTTTAATTTTTATTTCTGAAAAGGTTTCAAAATGTATCAGTCAATATGTTGATATTTGTAACACGCAGTTGTTTTATAATAATTTTACACACTATAAAATATAAATCTTTTGAGAAAAAAAAACATTCTAACATCGTTATTTAAAAATACTAATAATTTACATAATCTATCTATTACTGGAATATTTTGAAAGAGTTATTTTTTTTAACAAAAAAAAAAAAAAAAAAAAAAGAAAAGAAAAAAGTGGTAGCACAAGTTTTTTTTAAAAGTTTTATTTTCAACGGGATATACGACTGTGTATGTATATAAACCTATATAGTCTTTATAAATTTGTACGTTCAGACAAAACTGACTAAACTGAAATAAAATTAATTTGTAGTGTGTTATTATACGAATGCTATTTATACCTCAGTGTTATTTATACGAATATAAATAATTTCTTTAGTAATAATTTCTTTTCATAGTTAACTAACATGAAACATGTCATCCATTTACATGAAGACATTTGATATCATGCAAAGCAGCATAGGAAACAGTTTTTTTTATTTATTGTAAGACGTGAAAAAAGATTTAAAAGGGAAAAAGGTAGTGCAAACATGTAAAATAAAGTTTTGACGAAACAAATGAATGCATAATTTCAGAGATGATCGCCTCCCAATGAGGAAATTCAAATTCTAAAACAGTGCTGACGTAAAATATCCCCAGTGATAGACGGATTAATAGTTAAGAGTCTTCTTGTTGTCTGGTTAACCATGGGAATGTTCCGTGGTTTTCCTCCCTATGCAACGTAAGTGCTGGTTAGCTCCCTTAAAAATCCTCCGCGAAGGCTAGTTTCTCCGAATACTTAGTTGATCCAGGAGTTCCGTCGTCTTCTGGGTTGGGTTCAAAATAACATAGCTATTTACAACATTGATAGTTCTAAACTCAGCAATGGGACTACAGTTGGGACTAAGCTAGTTGTAAAATAACATAAAATACTTCCATAATAAGCACAGCATGTGAAAGAAAATCTTAAAATGGAAAATATAAATGCAAAATTTCTCTTCTATTCAATATTTGAGGCTACATGTAAGAGAAACATAAAAAATTATGAATGTAACATTTCCTTATTCAATTAAACTTAAATATAATTATTGAAAAAAAAAATAATATATATAAAATATATATAAATGTAAAATTTCCCTATAAGGGCAATATATACAAAAAAGGTTATTTAAGTAGAAAATGTAAAGTTTCGATATACTATGGACAGCAATTTCATTGAAAACTTTTTAAACATATAATAATTTTTTAAATATAGACTACACAAGCATTAAAATATAATTAGTTCTTCTCAAATGTGTCAAAAATAATGTAAAATATTATAAATTACTACGCAATTGGATTGATTTTTATCCAGCTTTAAGTTGAGAGGTCAGGAATAAGATTTTGTGTATCGAAACCGAACTTACAATAGGAAATGGTAATCTACTAGTAAGAAAACTAGAAGAATGACATAATTTTTTGACGTCATTTTTTTCTGACCAATAAGAGAGTAAGGAATTTCAGCGCTCAATTCAGCTTTAAAATTCCGTTTCATTTGTTACGACGATTATTTTTTACTATGCAGTTGGTCTCTATCTGTCTTATAAAATTATGACCTTACTTACTGGAGATACAAAACAAAACGGATACTTTTTTTAAAAAGTTTAAAATTTTTCTTTTGCAAAATGAAGTTTATTTATTTAACATTTTAAAATTCTAAAAATTTAAATGATAAATTAAGCTCTCGTAATCCTTTTTTTTCTTATTATTATAATTTGAAATTCTTGATCAAATAAGCCCGTGTAAGTTTCATTTAAAGAATTTTATTCGTTGAAAAGTTCTCTTAATTGATATAATAGTCTGAAATGAAATTATTAATTATAGAAGCATTTCTTGTTATTTTATGCTTCATAAAAGTAGCAGAAAATGTGACAGCGATGGAATCCTTAAATAACAGCTCTGAAAATTTATTAAAAAAGCGTATGGATTTAGAACATAGTGCTGTGCTGAAGTGGAAAAAATTTGATGCTATTTTACAAGACATGTCATCTTTGTCGGTGAAAAAACTTTTTCCATATTTACTTCGTGCTAATGAAGGTCTTAATTTATCTTCAAGTTGCTCGCGTAGTGTATTAAAATTCTTAACAGGTGTAAAGCAAATGAAATTGTGGGCATTCAAAAGTAAGTATGGCTTTCAAAAGCAAGTATTTACATTGTTTTGCTACATATTTTGCAGTGTTTAAATGATTGTTAGCATTGTATATTTATTTAACATTATTTATATTTTGATTGATTAACCCTTTCCGCTGCCCTGCAATGTGTCCAGCCTGGCTAAACTTATTTCAAAAACATTAAAAACCACTAAAAATGTAAAACAATTAGCTTCTTATCGCTTTGTAACTATTATTATATAAACGACATAGAATTCAAGTACAGAATTTAACTTAAAATTCATTAACTGCTGTCGCAGTTGCTAATATGCTACCTGTCTAAATTTTGAATGAAATATATATATATATATATTCTGACACTCTAATTACAAGCAAAAGTATACTTTGGTGTTCTTAATTTAAAATAAACAATCGAATACTTACAAATTAAAATATGTAAGATTAATGAAATTATATTTGTATTAAAATTTTTAAAAAAATAGTTTGAAATTTTTTTCCCCACTCATATTCAAAAATTTATCAATAATTGATTCTGTAAGTGAAAGAAATTTCAGTTATGAATAACTGTTTCTCTTGGATTTTTTTTTTCAATGCCCCCCTGGATTGACGTTTCGTCAATTCAGGCGTATAACGGCAAATTTGTTGGCCATTCTTTCAGGGGCACCATATTAGGTGAGCCAACGTTGCTCCCACAGTAAGGGCAGGTAGTACAGTGAATGAAAGAACATCCATGTCTTGTCCGGGATTCGAACCCAGAACCTTTCTGATGCAAGGCCAGTTCCCTGACCCCTAAACAGTCTGGTCGGCATCTTCTAGGTCTAAATAACTGCAAATTTAATTTGAAAAATTATTGTTTGGATATAAGAAGTGTTTGGAAGATTTTACCTTTAAAGCAGAAAAAGACACAGTTGTTTCATGCTGTATTCCATAACCATAAATTATTAAAATGTTAAATATAATATTTTTCACTTATTTTGAAATAAATTAGTACAAAGTAATGAAAAAAGTAGAAAAAATATGTGTACTAAAAATTCTGCATCAAAGGGTTAAAACAGGGTGCTTATAGCTAACGAAAATCTCATAAAAATTCTCTCTTAGTGAACATAATAACTACCATATTTAAAAAAAAAACAACAACAAAAAAAACAGATTAATACTATATCATTATATCTGAGAATAGATTCATGTTAGCTAGCATAGAAGAATCTAGGTTAAAAGTAATTTAGCACTAGGTTTACGGGACGCGTCATTTTGACGCATTTCGAATTTTATAAGGAAAATTACAAAACCAGTTTGCATTTTTATTTTATCTCCTGTAATGACTTTTATCCATTGATCGGGGTAAATATATATTGAAGTCTATTTTCTTCAAAAGCGTTGAAATATTGAAAATCTCTTTGTGGTATACCTATCTCTAGGGATATGCGTCAATTTGATGCTATCGTAATTTATTCAAAATTTTGAGTAAACTTGCAAACATCACATCAATAATAAATAGGAATGTACCGACAATACTTCTATCCGTTATCGTTATCTCAAATGAAACAAGCGATAAACAACTGTTGCCGATAAGCAATAATAGAAAGAACAAACGCAGAATGTCAATTGATGTCAGATTTTGAACATTTCAGTTGCTTAGCTCTAGTATTGCAAAATAAAATACTAGAATATTTCATAAATATATATCTCATATTTTCATTTTTTTTCTTATAGTATATAATTACAATGCTTTCTAAGTGCAGAAATGCCAACTGCTCCGGACAAGCCGGAATAATTAAAAAAACGGTAAATAACTACTAAGTAAATTTTGCAAAGTAAAGTGGTGAATTATATAAGCCTACGAATTATTTCGAAATAATGATGGATGAAAATCTACTAAATTGAATTTATTAAACCAAGAATCACAATTGATAAACTACCACTTTAAAATATATATTTGCTGTCCGGAGCAAGTTGGCATCTCTGTAAGTGCTGTTACATGTGTTAGTTCATGCGTCAAATTGACGCGTGTTCGTAGAGATAGGTATATAAGAAGCTTCCGTAAACCTAGTGTTAAAAATGATTAAACGAAAGTCTTTTAATTTGAATTAAAAATTCAAATGTCATGAAATCCTGATTCTGATTAAGATTGATTCGTATAATTTTTTCTTAAGAGTGGAAGCAAAACATATAACTGTTTTTTTTTTGTCAATTGAATAATTTTTTTTTTACTAATGTACGAAAAACAATAAAGAAGAAAATGCTATAAAAAATTAAATAGATTTTTTGAAGCCGACAACATTCTGAATCTAGCCCCCACTCTTAATGAATTTCTCTTTAGTCCTGATACCAAGATGCCAATTTACTCCTGACAGCATATAAATATTTTCTGGTGGTAGTCTCTAAAGATATCATTCTTGGTTTAGTAAATAAGATTTATCTGGTTTTGAATAACCACTACTACTAAATAATTCAAGGGCTCATACGATATGAAACTTTTTTTTTCATCGAGCTTTTTAAAAAGTTGGCAAAATTAACCGAAAATTTTCAACTTTTAGTTTGTAGTTTTCTACCACTTTTTAAAACATTTTAAAGAATCCGGAGCAGTTGGCATCTCTGCTGATATATTTTCACTAAGCAGGGTCTGGAAATTTCTTTTAAAGTCGTAGCTAAACTTGGAAAAATATACATACTTTGAAGCATCGTGGATAACGGGGCTCTATGTTTTTAGTTTAAGTACACAGCATTTTTTTCTTCTTTTAATTATGTTAGAAAAAATTAGTTTGTAAAGGAAGGTTGTGTTTGGAGGGAGCCCTGCAGTTTGTAAAAGAATTTTCTAAGTTCCTGAAATCAAATTTTATGAATACAGATTTATAAAATAAATATGTCTATTATTTTCAAGAAAATTTTTCATTATAGAAAAGTGTAATTAGCGATTTGAATGAGATATTACATGAACGTTTATAACTTCAGCCGAAAGGAAAGAATCTGCAATTAAGTCTATGTAATTGGTCAATGCAAACCGGTATTGAGGTCAACATTAAGTCTTTTGATTGTGTTGAGCGGAAAATAATTTCGATAGCATAGCCTAAGTAATTATGTTTTTAAGCCCAATAGTATGCAACTAATAGCTACATCGATGATTTGATTTTTTACATATTGTTCCTCAGCACAGAAACTGTGTTTTTTTTAAGCCTAAGTAGTATTTAATTAGCTCTAAGAAATAATTAAACGAGATAAGAAAAAAATTAATAGGTTTCACTTTCTTGCAGTTGTAAGCTGTTCATTTAACTATTAGAAAAGGTGACTAAGAAGTTAAAAATCTCAACTTATATTATTTTTATTCGTTATTTAAATACATTATTATTAAATATAAAGCTATCATTTATGAATACTTAAATACTTCTTCGTAAAATATTTTCTCCCAGAAAGTTCATAATTTAAAGTTTTGAGTCTAAACAAAGGGCACAAGGCATTCAACATCAATTTTTTAAATGGGCCTAAAATTACAATGATTCGGAGTGTAACATTATGAGTAATACATCCGCTATGTGGAGTGATTCTTAAATGTCGATATAAACTAAACTGCGGTAGGTGCTAGTTAGATATAAATTGGTGAAGCAAGGAATTCGTTATTAAAGAAGTTGCTCACTTTTTGTTCTGGTTAAAAAAGAAATGTGTTAATAAAAGTTGGATTAACTTTGAAGATAATAAATATGAAGCTCTTTTAAAATTCCAACTCTTTCCATTACTTCAATTCTAAATTTGAAAACATTAGCTTCCGTGTTTCACAGAACAGAAAAATCTCTAAAGAAAAAATTTAATTTTTAATGGCGAACTCGCTTTTAAACTTCTTGTAACGAAATTTACTTTTAGAAAAAAAGTTTTTTACACATAAACTGTTGTGGAAATGAATTAATGAAAAAAAAAAAAGCCAGATTCTGAAAGAGTCATTATGAGGCTTAAAATGCTGTGCTAACTTCACCATAAAAATACAGGTAAAACCCATTAACTCCTGCCGATGTCGAACTATTCCATAAAACATATTATACAAGTTAGAGATCCCACTGCGAGGTTGTTGAAACAAGGCCGAAAGACATCTTAAAATTCAATTTATTGTTTCATTTTAAACGGAAGTGGAAGAATAAATATGAAATCGAGTAACCTTCATCGTAATAAATAGAGGTATTTGTGTTCAACCATATGACATGTTAGGAAACAAAAGACATAGTTGTTGGACTATATTGCGAGATTCCTGCGGCATCTTTACTTTTCACATGGAATCACATGAAATGAAGATTTTAACTGAAAACGATTAAATGATTATTCAGAAATAGAAAAAACCGTTTACTATGCGTACGTGCGAGTTATTTTTAAGGCTAAATATCTTAACGCACATTTATCATTAATCATACCGACGCAGGAGGGTGTAATTCATGGTTCAAAGGTTTAATGGTCTTACCTTAAGAATTATTTTTTTTAGGTTAGAATTTTTTTATCTTGTATACATTACCGTCAAGGGCATACTGTACAGTGACTAGTCGTTGTATAGAATAGCTACGCATTCTGTACAGTGACTAAAAGTATATAAACTATCATATTTCATTCTGTGTTTAAAAATGCCATGCTTTCTGTTAGACCTGAAAATTTAAATTTTCTGTCAGTTGCCAGTGGCCGGTAAACTTCAATAACTTAGTAGCCACTTTTTCCTCAAACCTAATGAGTCAGTGACCGATACCGATTGGACCTTTCCATTTAATAGATCCCTTTTTTCAAACTTTTTATTAACTGGATTTAATAGTATTTCTTTCCTTTTTTAAAAAAAAAATCATAATGGAAATAATCTACAGCTATAAAAATTAATTCAGCAATAATAATAACATAAATATGTGGTAAAATTTGGTTAAACATGTAGACTTTTAAGAATTTTATTTAAAAATATTTTTGTAGGCAAAATACATTTAATGTAATTAAAACTTTGAAATATGCAACCTGTTAAAGAACTTTCCCTCCGCATGAATCTTTCCAACACAAATTGATGGATTCTGAGGAATCAAAATTTTGAATAGAAACATTAGATATTTTAATGAGAATTCTGTTTTTCAGAGTTTTACAGCATTGATGTACTTTTATTGTTAAATATTAACTATTGAAAAAATGTGAAAACTTGGCCAGTTGCCTAATTGGTTCAGGTCACCATATTTGTATTTGTTCATTTGCCGTGTAACGAGAGATTATTTTCTACTTTTTATACAATGATTAGACACTCTATACAATGTCTAGTTAGACATTCTATGTAATGACATTCTATATTCTATATATTTTATGCATGGACATTAACACATACGCCACTTGCAGGTATCCCATTGTCTACGTTTAATTTGTATAAATGATTAATGCTAAACTTATGAAAAAATCATCTTTTAAACTTCCCTCTCGAGTGTACTAATTGAAATTTTTCAATTTTTGAGAATGGGGGGCTAAGAGTTGAGAAAGAGAGAGAGTGTGTGTAAATTTTTTTATTTGCTTTTATTATCGTTGTAATAATTAATTAATTTTTATATTACAAATTTATTTTGGCAATTCTTTTCGATATTAATATATTATTTTTGCATATGTTTCAGTGTTAGACGCTTCGGGAAAGCTCCCCAATGGTATATTGAGTGGATCCATCAATTCACTGGGTGAATATGATGAGTGTATTGATGTCAATGTTACAGGACATTTCCAAGGACAGTATTGTACAGTCTATGTCCAACCTCCGCTACCCGAAAGACTCCGTTTCGTTTCAGCAGATTCAGAAATCACCGAATTCATGAACATCACTGATCGAAATACGGTGAGAATACTTGACTCTCTTTTTCGACTTTAACACTAGAAAAACTGAAAATTAGTATATTACTATATTGCCCGAAAGCAGTCAAAATGACTGGATTGTGAATGCGTAAAGAAATTTGTTTAAAATTAATTTTTAATATTTTTTATATTATTTACAGTTACATAACAAGTTATTAGTAAATATTAACAATAAAAAAATTTATATGCTGTACAAAAAGTCACAAAATTCTAAGAAATTGTGTCATCATTGTTTTTTCTAATTGAAATTAAAACGCAGTCAAAATGACTTCCTTAAGCAATCTAGTGTTAATAGTTGCTTTTTCACAACTTTCAAAATTTTTTCGAGAGAAATTATTGTTTTTTGATTATTCCTACTCATTATCGGTTTATATATGCACTAAAATGCCATAATGAAATATATATCACGTTAGAATATCAGACTTCTACAGACGCATGAAATTTTCTAGGTCTTAGTGGTGATCTCGAAAAATTTAATCATTAAATTTTAAGAACAAAGATTATATTTTATAACATAAATTTTGGAGGACCTTTAAGAACCCTGACTATAATTCATAAAAGGAAATCACAAAATAAAATGTATCAATGAAAATGAAATAAATTATGCTATTCACAATTAATAAAAACTTTCATTTCTATATTCTTTGATTGTTAATAACAAATGGTAGTCAAGACTTGTCTTCTGTTCTCAAATTATAGGTAAAAATAAACTTTTTTGGCTACAAGTCTTCGATCTTTTCCGTATAGGTAGCAGATCTGTGAATAACATGGAGTTATTTTGTATTCGTTTAGGTTACGGGAGAGCTGTTACGCCGAGCAAGGTACTATTATCATTTAAAATTTCGTACGAGCGTGTGCGTTCCATCAACATGCAGTCGAGATGAGGTAGAGGAGATTGCAAATAAAGGTATTTTCATTTATTTAGTTAAGCAATAATTTCAAATATAGAAATAAAATCTCAGGAAAATCCGTAAGAATTCAACTAAATGATAAAAGAACTGAGACAATCCTCGGATATTTAATTTATTTGTGATAACGACTATTTATTTGATTAGAAAACTTCATTGGCTTCACCAGTTGGAAATAAAAGTCGACAGGTTTCAAGCACTCATAAATATGTGCCCATTCTCAAAACCTGCCAGACGTTGATGAGAAGAGACAGAAGTGATTAAAAGCTAAGCTTTTAAGAAAAATGAAAAATACAGGTGAAAAAGAACTAGAAAAACAGCAGTAGCCGAGATTGATACTAATAAAAAATAAATAAATAAAATAAAGATGAAAAAAAAGCATAACAAAAAAAAAAAAAACATTGTGGCTGTGAGGGGCAAATTAGGGTAAAATACATTTCCTCGCTGTATGGAGAGATAGTGAGGAACTGTGTCGTTAACTAGGATCAGTAGTCATAGGAATGAAACAAGATTCCAGTGCATCCAAATGAGCTGATGTGACTGGTGTGGAAATAGTTTTGCCATTGTTGAATTTGAATTTATGCCTAAAATTCGAACAATGTGCAAGATTCCAATAATGTGGTAAATGCCCCAGCGATATTCTATATTGATATTTTATTTCGATCTGCGTATTTTTGAAGTTAACGAAGTCTTTTATTCGATTAATATTTTACCGCCTCAGTTTCTAAAATGTGGTAAATGACCCAGCGATTTTCTATACTGATATCTTATTTCCATCTGCGTATTTTTGAAGTTAATGAAGTCTTTTACTCGATTAATATTTTACCGCTTCAGTTTCTTAATACTATTTATTGAACTGGTATTTCTTATTTAATAAAAAAATAGCTGTATGAGAATCGTGTTTGATAAGATTGATGAACGTTAAAGTATTATCTCAGAAGAGAATACTTTAGATAGCATTAACGGGATTAGATATTAGATTTTTCCTAAACCCATAGGAACCTAAGTCACGAGTTAACTCAATGTCATGAAATTTACGTTGCATGGCATTGAATTAACATCGAAATTCGTATTATATTAAATTGAATTGACAAGCAAAAATTTTAAAACATTACATGCTATCACATAGAATTAAGATTACATTTTGTTATGTTATTAGCTTATTGAGTTAACTGGCTCTTTGCAAACAACCGCTGTCCTTCTGTAATGTGCTCGATGAACTGGAAAAGTTATCTAATACAAATTAACTTGATTATATGTAATTAAATTAATGAGACCAAAGTATTTTTTATTCTATTCACGGTGACATTATTAAGCTTATCGCGCTGAGTCTATAAATATTTAAAAACTAATGAGAACATTTCACTGCTCAACTTGCGTGATTTATTTTAAGCATTTTGCAATATTGCTGTGCAATTGAAAAATCAACGTGAGAGACAGAAAATTTAAAATTGAGATTTTTACATATTTGGCATCTTTGTATGGTAAACTGCAAATTGCAAATTTTTTTTTTCAACAAAATTTTTTTTTTAATCAATTTTTTGAAATTCTATTTCAGTGCTCATAGCATTGTCAATGGAAAGAAAATAATTGACAAGCCACTTTTCTCGCAATCAACCGCGAAGCACGTAGTTTTTTCAATTGCACGGCAGAATAAGTCTGGAATAGTGAAGGATTTTTGTGAATAGTCTCAGTAAGGCTTTATTGATATAAATCTAAGCACTTACAGTTATCAGAACAAAATATCAAGACCGTTCGTAAAACGATAGAATTTTCAACTACTCTATGGCACATACACTATTTACAAGATGAAATTGGTTAAATTATAAGGAAAAAATGGTAAAGATAGATTTGATGAAAGACGTATCAACACGTTAATTATTATTAGCATGTTTTGGTCCAATTTACAACACATTGTTACGGTGCTTGTCACACCTCTGAATCTTGAATCCTTGAACTAAATCGCAACGAATAAGAAAAAATGTTAAAAATAGATTTGATGCAAGCCATCTCAACGTTAATTATTATTAGCATGTTTTGGTCCAATTTACAACACATTGTTACGGTGCTTGTCACACCTCTGAAACTTGAATCCTTGAACTAAATTGCAACGAATAAGAAAAAATGTTAAAAATAGATTTGATGCAAGCCATCTCAACGTTAATTATTATTAGCATGTTTTGGTCCAATTTACAACACATTGTTACGGTGCTTGTCACACCTTTGAATCTTGAATTCTAGAGCTGAATTGTAACTTATAATTTGGTAGAAATAGATTTGATGCAAGACATCGCAAAGTTAATTATTATTAGCACATTATGGTCCAATTTACTGCTCATTGTTTTGGTGCTTGTCACACCTCTGAATTCATTCACTGAATCGATGTTCAATTACCTCGCAAAAAACTACTTAATATTTGCCTTTAATACTTAAAATAAAATTTTCTTGTGATTTCGAAAGTTTTTTTTATCGAATTCCAAATCAAATTTGGTAAAAAATAATTTTACTCCATGGCTGTAAATGCGAAACAGATAAAACCTTGCTTAAGATTATCAATTCTAGATTACTACATGCAAACTTTTACATTTTATTAAAATATTATATAATACATTTTAGTGATGGAAACAATTGGCGTTGAGTTTAATATTACCATACCGAATTGTGAAATCAAGGAAAAACAAATAGTTCTCAGCGTAAGCCAGATTGTGGTTATGTAAGTAATATAATTTTATATAATTTAATTTTTATATTAATGTTTTTATAAAAAACAAAAATTAAATGTAAATTTAATGTTTTTATATTAAATTTAATTTTTACAAAACATGTTTTTACAAAAACAGTGCTATAAAATATAAATTAAATAAGAGCCTTCCGCCCCTTGCTCGCTATTATTTTTCCAACACAGGAACGACATTCGCTGTTCTTTTTGGATCACTACGAAGTCCTAACTCGCTGTATTTCTTCATCTAGATACAAAAACATAGCACTATATAAGTATAGTACGTATTTTTGTTTAAGAAATATTCTTGTACGCAGACCGAAACTTACATTTCGATATACATATTTCGACTTATATTTGTATTACAAATTAGTCCTTAGATATTGTAAGCAGCAATCACATAATAGTTAATGAAATATTAATAATTCAATTGGGTATAATATGAAAAAAGCACAACTACTTCCACTTACTAGGAATAACATTTACCTTTTAGTTTAATTAATAAACTGAGTTTTAAATATGCTTACTAACTTCATAAACTTCGGTAAAACAACAATATAAATTATTTCCAAAGGAACTAGATTAATATAATTCCAACCTGGCGAGTAGTGACTTATAAACAAGACACTTCGTTTGATGCTTTTACTTGTTGCTAGAAATCAGGTTCGCAGAAAATGCTGTTTACTAGTTAAATTTAGTAGGAATAACACGATCTGTGACGTAGGCTATAGTATACCCAATTTTATATAAAAATATACCAAACTTAGCAAGGAGAAAAAAAGCACAGTTCTCTTTGATCGCTTTTCAAGATGAATGTAGATCAAGAAAATATACTTGAATAACAAATAGCATCATGCTGATGTTAACCATTTACAAATAACAACCCAGTACGAACCAAAAATTAAAATTTAGGACTATATCTGAATTGAATTCCTTTATATTTGTTTGATAAATTATTAAATGAAAATTGACAATTTAGCCCTGAAAATTGATACTAGTGATCTGACTCTTTTTTTTTTCTAACGTTATGTGTTCACATTTTTTAATTCGTAATGACAATAATTTTCATTTATGTCTCTATTTTTAATCTCAAACATTAAAAGTATAAATTTCGAAATAGTTTGTGACAAAAAGGGTGTCTAGTTTATTTCTTTCCTTAATACGCATATTTCTATCACCTGAAGTTCTATTGGTTGTTGTTTGAATGAAAAGGAAAGATAATAGTTCAACATTAAATTATTTTATAACCGTCGTTGAACAGCCGACCCAATTTTTGAGTTTACGACTGCTACTGTTCAATTCCGTTGCCTTGTAATTTTGAACTCAATCTAGAAGACAAGGAAACTCCTGGATCATTACCCCATGAGGTTTGATTTGTTATGTGAACATGGAAGACTTTGTGATCTTGCTGATTCAACGTGCATTAGTCACCTTTTACTACACAGAGAGTCTTCGGCAGGCGGAGATAGAACTCACGACCTCTTGGACATGGGCCCACTGACCTACCAACCAGGCTATCCCGGCCCTCAAGATTAAATTAGAAAAATTTTCAAATTGGGTACTTGTACTTCATGAAGAAGAAGGTCACGGAAGGTGATGTGACTTATGGCATCAGCGCCAGCTGATCGTTTATATGTAAAATGGCATGCTAAATATGAGCTAAGTTTTCCAACATAAATTAAAATATTAATTAACGTAAAATAAATTAAATGCAGCACCGTGTTGCGCATCGAACTTGTTGAAATATAATTCTTTCTGATCCGTGTCTTTTCCTTAATTTAGATTTATTATTCGTTTATGTATTTTATTGCAAACGTGATATGTATAGTTTTGTTTTGTGTACCTGGCAACTTCGATGCATAATTAGTTTGCTTATATTCTACATGGCTTCATGCCCGTCCTTGTGTTAAGTAAGAAATATATGAGGCAAGAATTGAAATCTTTGTGAAAGAATGTAGACTGTGTCACTTATGAGAATTGGATATTTGGCGGGCTTGGATTACACGAAATGGAATGGAATGAAAAGTTGCTAATGTAAACAATTGTTGCATTTCAAAAACCAATCAGGATCGAGATACTCACACTACATCACTTGCAGGTATCCCATTATACTTTGTGACCTGATGACTGAGTTTTATTTTTTTTTAATTATTGTAGAGTAACATACTATTTATATTCTATGGGTTAGTTATTTTTTCTAAGGCATTGGAGTTGCCAACGGTAGTAAACAAATTTAGCTTCTTTTCCACGATTGCGTGGTCCTGTTTCATAAGTAGGTTATTTCAACAAAGCACTGAATATAACTTATCCTCTTGGTATATGGTAGGGAAATTGTTTTTATTGAACACAATGAAATACATTCGTTTCCACTGGAGTAATTTAATTAATAAACGGCATTACCTAACTGTGACTCAAAAACTAAATATATCGCTATTCAAAGAAAATGTTGCAAAATGTTCCTAAACTTTTGAACCGTGTTGTCGTGTTTCATTTTCAAATGTTTGTTGCAAGTCAACTATTCGTAGCATTTAACCCTTTCCGGTTTAGCCTGTTTGGCAACACTTATTCAACCACTAGAGCCACTAGAAATATAAAAATAATTGCTTTCGAACGTTTTGAATTTTGAGCCCTATACTAATGAGCTAAAGCATGTCGCTTCACTTAGAATGTACTGTTTAAGGTCTCACATGCGAATGTTCTGCCTGACTAAAATTTTTAATCGAAATTTACAGTTTTGGAAAAAGTTAATCTTAGTTTAACCTTGATCGGCACCCATAGGGGGCAATCCAGGGAATACTGGTAATCTGAAGTGCATGCACGTAACTAGATCAGTTTGAGAGAAAAGGGACACCAAAGGGAGGCTATATCACGATAGATGGTACAACTTTCGGTCGATGGACTGACCTGTGATTTGGTCCAGGTTAAATCCTGAAGATATGGTGCACAATATAAAAATGATAAATATAAAAAGGTAACGAAAGTTACATATAGATTTAGTGTGCTCAGAGCAGCAACTGTTATCCATTGCCACACCCCCTGAAAAGGTTAAGGGGATACTCAATGGTATTACATTAAAGGCTTGGAAAAATGATGTCACATGTATGGAGTAATCATCAGCATTTTATAACACAACCACGTTTTACAAACTGGGGGATTTTGTGTTCTAAAAAATAGTTTGATTTAAAAATTCGTCTCATAAAAAAGTGTGGTTTATACTTAGTGTGGCTTATATAAAGTGTGGCTTGCTATATTACCTCAAGCCCACTTTTATAAAAAATATTTAGATATAAATATTTTTGAAGTTAAAGAAAATTTATGTTATAGAATTTTTGTTTCGATCTAAAATGTAATTTTTTTTCCAGTGTAATTTTATCAGTTTTACTCCTTTTTGGAATAAGTGCAACAGCAATCGATACCACGATTATTCTTCGGAAAAGCAAGGGTGCTGAAAAGAAACTAAGTAAGTTAGAACTATTTTAATGGAAGAAAGGTAAGTTTAAATTGTTAATCTTCAATACAATACTTAACAATTTGCCATGAAGGAAAAAAAAAAAACTCCCTTACAAAACTTATTCTTTGATTTCTTTCAACCCCTTTTATCCTTTCAATTATTCTTTGCCTTATACATATACATTTACTTGTAAGATTTCCTTCAAGTAAAAAGTGATCTAAGGTACCTGTATAAGATTTATGCTCATGTTTCATGCAAATGTAATCTTTAATTTTTTTTGTACTAATATATGAGCTTGTAAAGTTATTTTAAAGGCATACAATCATATTATGCTGTATCAAATTCAATCACGAAGGTCTAACAGAAGTTAAGTGCATTTTTTAGAAACATTAATTTATTTTCTTCTTTTATTTATGAAATTTTATGTATAGGAAATAAATCCCTATTTAATCTGAATTGACTGAAAACATGCATTCCAAGTTTATATTTTTGTTCAGTACTGTTATTTATATTTTACAAACCAAACGTAATCGATATTTTCTTATATTTTAGGTTTCTTCTTAAAATGCATACAGTGCTTTTCTTTTTATTCTAATACTGTCCGTTTGCTTAAAAAAGATGATTCGCCAGATACGATTAAAATATTTCATGGAATGAAAGTCGTCACATTACTGTGGGTTATCTTGAATCATACCTACTACTATATCAATTTTCAGGCAGGAAGTGAGTATTTTTATTTCATCACAATATTACGCGTAATTTCAAATCTTACGTATAACCTTCTCGATTTTCATTCATGGAAATAGTATTTTATGTCATCACAAAGCCCAAATGTTATTTCATATTATACTTATAATTATTTCAATTTTAAAGCTGAATTTGCTTTTAGGTCACTACAATACTGTGGTTGACCGTAAATCAAGCATATTGCTCTCTCAATTTTCGAACATGCAGTGATTGTTTTATGTCTCCAAAGTGATTTTAAATCACACTTTATATACTATCTTAAATTACAGAAACGAAGCGTGTATGTTCATATCATTATAATACTATGATGAGTGATTTTTAACCGTATTTATTACTTCATCAATTTTCAGGCTTGCAGTGGGGATTTTTGGTATTTTTTAAAATTTTTTTTTAGTAATTATAAGATTTTTTGAAAAAAGTACATAGCGCCATTTTTATTGCTTACTGTTAAAAAATTCTGATTTTATTATATTCTACCTATACGGCAAAGCGGAAAAAAAGGAAACTAAAGTGTTGGACACGATATCAAGTTGTCCTTAGTTGTTCCTGACATTTTAAAAGATAAAACGTGTGAAGATGAATCTTAGCTTTTTCTGTAACAAGCCACTTGATAGAGTAATATATCGTTTAGAACTAATTAAGGTGTTACGATTGTATTGTAAGAGGGTAGGTAGATAGATAGAGGGATTGTAAGAAGGGGTGAAGAATTAGAATTCCTGACTACAATTGTGCTGTGCATTCGGATTGGTTACCAAGCTGTTCGCCAAAGGCAGCTGGTCATACTTAAAAGTTAAAGGCTTTAATAGAGTTGCAGTTTCAATTGAGTAAAAAAAAAATGTTTTTTGTATTACTTTTGTATACTTTGTATTATTCATTTCAGTAATTTATACTTTTCAGGTTCTCTTTTAGTTGCTAGAGAAAAGGGAAAAGAGATTTTATTTCAGTTTGTTATCAATGGATTTTTAAATGTGGAGACATTTTTCTTTATTAGGTATTTCATAAACATTTTAATTTATTTTCTATCATATGTGATAATATACATCTAATATACAATATTAATAAAGTTAAAACTGATAATTTAGAAATTATTAGTTTTAGAATCGAGCTAATACGGTTAAATAAGCAATGCAATTTTTAATATATATATGAAGTGCTTGAAATAATATGAGAGAACGATGAGTCACGTTTTTTAAACTGTGCATTACAGCGAATTTTTAGAAAAACTCCTCAATTTCTAGGCAAGCAAAAAATATTTCAGAATATTAAGCTATTATCTAGTGGAAGTATATAAAAACAATATATGTACTTAGGAGCAATTTTATGACAAAAATATCACAGTTCTGGAAGAAAAAAAATGTGACGAATAACTCTACTGCAAAAAAGCATTTTGTATGATGTGCGGCTATGTATCAGCGATTCCTGAATGTTCCGCCGAACTGTTCAGGGAGTCCCAAGAGTTAATACTTTTCTGGAACCAATAATGATTTTTAAAACATATAATTACATTTAGATCCAATAGATAATCTATTATTTATTTAATATTTAGATTGCTTTCATTAAATTAATGAAAGTAAAATGCAATGAAAAAGGAATGGCAAATTAAAAAAAAAAAAAACTATTTTCATAACGACAATATATTGAATGAATTATGAAAAATTCTTTAATATTTCTCAATACGCTTTTCCAATCAGAATAAAGTACTAAATTTGTTAATATGGTTCTCGTTTTATGTTTCCATTTTCTACCATTTTCAACACTTACAGCAGTTCTTTATATATTTTTCTTTACAAAAACAAACCATTGTTCGACTTTTTTTTTCCTTCATTTTCAGCTTGTTTTTACGCCAAAAACAAATCCAGTCTAGATATAGCTACTGGTCCTCGAATTTAACTATGGAACATAAAATCTAATTTCAGATAATGAAACGATGAAAAATAGTTTTTTCCTCTTATTAAATATTTTAAAAATAGTCTGTTATTGGTCAATACGATGATTGAATATTTGTAATCGGCGTAACGTGTGGATCAGCCAATCAGGTTCGATGCACATGCGTGACGTTGCTTGCAGGGATTCAATTAAATCTAATCCGAAAATTAATTCAGCGTAGCAATAAACACAAGTCTTAAAACTGCAACGATAACACACCATGCATTAGGCATAACCATGTTATTAGCTGTAGTTATCACTTTGATTAGGTTTAAGTCATCCCTTTCAATACATTATTCGCTACTTTGATTTTTCAGCTCTGTACTAGTTGCTTATGGAGTTAAGAAAATGAAGGCAAGGACCCTTAATGTGCCACTTTTCATAATTAGAAGATTCTGGCGGTGAGTACGAGCACAATTAATACCATTTGTTTATTTATATTCATGAAATATGTAGTGTTTTATGTCGTTGGTATTTTTTAAATTTTGGGCATAACACAAATTGTGCGTTTAAGAATGCATTTTTGGCAAAAATGAACATAGCTAAAAACGGGAGTTAAAACAATTGACAGGAACTGAAATGAATTTTTAAAAAAATTGATCATGGCACAAATGTGTATATAAAGAAAATGGGCATAACTTAAAATGTATCTTTAAAAAAATGAGTAAAGCTAAAAAAAAAAAGAAAAAAAAAATCATTTTTTATGTAAAACAATGAACATATATTTTTAACTCTTACGTTACCCCTTTTAGGAACAGCAAATTTCGATTGAAAATTTTTGGTCAAGACAGCGGTACAAAGTTTGGACCACTAATTGTTAATTTTACTTCTTACGTATTTCACTATATCTCGAAAATTTTTAAACTAATTGAAAAATCTCTGCACCCAATTAGAGAATTAATTTGTCCAATGATAATATTCCATTCCATGCCAAAAAAATACATTTTAGTAAATATTATATATATATATATATATATATATATATATATATATATATATATATATATATATATATATATATATATATATATATATATATATATATATATATATATATATATATATATATATATATATATATATATATATATATATATATATATATATATATATATATATATAATGTTGAAGTTATAGAAATAAGTTGAAATTGCTAACAAAATAAGCGAGCATTTTAATCACTAAAAAATTAGCAATTAAAATTTTAATTTAAACTCTCTCAATGTAATAAGAATTTAATAAAAAAATCCTAGTTAAGAATTAAATTATTCGTCAGAAAAAATAAAATTTTGATAAAATGAATTTTATAAAAAGCTTGATGAAATTTGACGCCTGCCATTTGCCAACTTACCTCAATATGACTTTTTCCCAAAAGTAGGGCTACCGGATAGTGCACCAAATAACTCTTTGGAACATTTCATTAAATAATTGTACCATTTATCTATCCATCCTATAACTAATCTCAATTGTTGAGTGGTATAACAGTAACGATAGAATCCTTCAATACTCACTACAGTAAAAATGCGTCCTATGTCAACTTACCTTCGTCCCTTGTAATGTGTAATGTGGGTATCTAATGTAGGTATGTAATGTGGGTATAGAAGGGAAGCCCCGTTCTTCCCTACTATACCTACATTACATTCATGATGTCTGGTCTAAGCAGTAGACAACAATGCATTAGTCTTTTATTTGAACAGCTTGTATATATAGAAGATCCGTTAATGATTAATCCAGATAGTATTTTCTAGGCTGTCTCCTTCATTCATGCTGGTTATTGTCAGTGTGCAGCTGATGCCTCTTCTCGGATCAGGACCAGTCTGGAAAGAGACTGTTGTTCAAGGTTTGACTGAAAAATGTCAAAATTATTGGTGGGCCAATTTTCTGTACATAAATAACTTCATTCCCAGCGCAAAGGCGGTAAGATTTTTCCTCACTTATCGCTTTTTTTTTTTTTAATTTTTAAAATCGTGTATCAGAACGATAGCTGTCAACTTTTGGGATCCATGAGAACATACTTAGAATAGTATGCATAGATGTCAGCCCATGAGTTTTTCCTCCTCACGGTACATAAAGTGGTAGCGAAACAATATTTGACTCCATTTATGCCCAGGCACAAAAAGCGGTCTACACATAAAAAATTGTTCACAGAAAAAGTGATAGCACATACTTGTTTATACCAAATGGATATTTCTTCTGTTGATTACCACCAAAAAACTTATGTAATGTTACTAATTTCATATCCTATTATAAAGGTTTATATTACTATATTGTGAAATCAAATCTACCTTGTTTCGAAAATTAATCCTAGCAATTAAACACTAGTTTTATTACTTTTTTCTTTATCAAAACAGCAACTGCCATTTAAAAGGACACTACTTTACTTACTTTATTTAACAAAAGCTGGGCACCTGGGCCGCGCAGAAGACCATATCCCATTCATCGTGAAATTACAATAAAATTAAAAAATATAAGCAGTTTGTATACAGAGTCTCTGGGGTGACTGATATTGTTAAAAGGACACTAGACACAATCATAATTAAAATACAGGCAACTAAAAATGTAAAATACTGGTGAATAATGAATTGCGATAATCTTTTAAACGAAAGTTACATTTTCAACTTTCTTTGTAGCATATTTCTTTCAGTTTACTGTTCAGAATTTCTGCAAAGAATGTTTTCGCTTTAAATATGATTAGTAGACAATGTAAGTCGTAAGTCATGATTGTGGTTACGATTCAATAATTAAATAAATAAAGATGAAGTGTGTTTCTATCACTTCTTATAATTTTAGTCACCTTTGCCATCTCTGAGCTGTCGTCATGCATGTTTAAGTTGCAATAGTTAAAAGTAGTAGTAGTTAAAAGTATATTAAATTAAATTTGTTAAAATAGGACAAACATGAATGTAAAAGTTTTGTAGGGACTATAAAGAATTCTAAATCAAATTTAACTATCAAATAATTTATTACAAAAGCTTTAATCTTAATATTACTTTGAATATAAACATAAAATCTTGCGCAGAATGCGGGTCAGTTGGCAGCTATATTTTTACCGAATGCCATCTAATGTGAATAAGAAAAATTTACCCTATTTTTGCAAACCCTATTTGTCATCAGTCGTATTTCAATTCCGAATTTGAGTTGTCCCGATGTGATCTATTTTAAATGTTTTGTATTCTTTTCCGTGTAAGTGTTGTTTTATTTTGTATCTATTTTTAGGTTATATTATTTTGCAACTATTTTTATTAAGAGGATCATATCCTTTCATAGGTTATAAAGTATAATAGTTTAGTTTTTCGGTGTTTGTTTTTATAGATGAATAGTTACATATATATTTAAATCTGAAACATTGAACTGATTTAAAAAATAAGTAAACTTTTTATATTATGATCAAAGAAGTGCTAAAACTATATTAATTTTATATTCCAGTGTCTACCGTGGCATTGGTATATCCCAGTTGACACGCACCTGTATATGTTAAGCTTAGTTGTTCTTATTCCTCTTAAAAAGTACGTATGTCCGCCAACAATCCCTTAATAAAATTAAATAAATTTTAATTTCTTATTCACTATTTGTAATTACTTAGACATCCTCTGCTTGCTTTTGTGCTCAATGGAGTGATTCTTGTTTGCGGCATAATCATTACAGCTGTTAATAATGTCTACTATAGACTGCCTCCTACTGCGATATACGTTTACAATCATCCAGAGTAAGTACTGTTTGTATATTTTTTTCCATATAGAATTATAGAGTGTTATTAGAAAATCAACAAGTATTATTCATAAAATGTTTTTAATTTTAGAGATACAACAAATGGTTATGCTTAACCCTCCTGGCGTTTCCCCTCTCTCTTAGTTTCTTACTACAAGCGGCAGACATATTTTAGAAAGATGCCACGAAAAGTGTCGAGGGTCGGACAAAAGGTATGCTTTCCCCTTTCCACTTCAATTTGTGGTTAAAAGGGGTGATTATCGGTCTAGGAGGTCCAGGTGGGTCATGACAGTTTGATGGATGAATCGCGTATGTGATTCACTTTTTCGAAAGTCATTTTTGAACTGTGGTCAACATTGCACTTTCCTCTGAAATATCAAGCAATGAAGAAGACATTTTTACTGATAAGATTATTGCTTTTAGGTTAAATTACACTTTTTCTTGTCCTTTGAACTTTGACTATGATAACGTTGATATATAACATCAAAGGTTGTTATCAATATCCCCTGTGATGGTACTGAATAGGTTCTTTCTACTGATATTTTTTCCTTCCTAGCTCTTTTGACTTCTGTTATTTCCCAGATACAATTGCCAAGTTTTAAAAAAAAATGCGCATCCTTTTTAATTTACTTCAGTTCTAAGTTCATGTAGGATGAGAACAATTTCGTTGATATACGTGTTAATAACAAATCATATTTACCTTTTTAATCCACATTAATGATATCTTTGAATTTAAAAAATAATTTATAGTACTTA
Source organism: Parasteatoda tepidariorum (assembly GCF_982258835.1). Taxonomy (NCBI): domain Eukaryota; kingdom Metazoa; phylum Arthropoda; class Arachnida; order Araneae; family Theridiidae; genus Parasteatoda; species Parasteatoda tepidariorum. Next base: position 37,936,993 of record NC_141757.1, on the reverse strand, counting down.
TATAGTACTTATATAATAGTACTATAGATGCGAAATATAACGTCAATTCAGTGGATATTATATTTTCATGTATAATGGCTCTTTTTCTTTGAGAGGGAGAAAAAGCTTTTGTTAAGCTCTGTTTCAAAACGAAATATCCATTTTTAATTCATCGTTTACGCGATTGAGTAAAAATCGTTAGGTATTCTAATAGAGATTTATAAAACTTCAAAAAATATGAATTTCTATTTACACTAGTAGTTATTAAGCAAAACTGCATTTTTCATTACATTTTTTCATAGTAAAAATAATATTAAGAATGAAAACATATCAAAATCTTATTAAATTTCGCATGCAAGGAATAAATATCAGTACAAGAATCATTGCAAGAATATTTTTTCAAGCAAAGGCGGGATCAGGGGAGGGGGAATTGCTCCCCTGTCGGCCATGCCCCCTCCCCTCCCACGGGAAAATTTTAAAGTCTCGTCCGGAAAATAGTCTGGTCACATTTTTTTCTAAATTATGTCAAAAATTCTTTTACAAATGCCTAATAAAAAAAATTTGTAGTTGACTTTTTATCTATTTGTTCTTAATTAGTAACAAAAATTAGTAAAATATATTGTAAATTCTATGTAATTATAGTTTCACTGCACTACCCATAACTTTACCTGTACATTGTCAAACTAGAGACTGGATGCGATTAGACATAGGTGAAATTGAAGACTTTTCGAAGTCCCATAGAAATCCTTTCCCACAGACACATCTTCATTTTCTTGGAAACTTATCTTTCAAACTGCTATTCTTTCTTCTGGAGAACTAAGAAGGGGATACACAGGTCCTCTTCTTTGCGAATTCTTTTTTATGTAATGTGTTTATCAATGGTTTATATGATCACATAATTTCTTTTTGAAATTTTCAAGCAAAATGAAAGTATAAGAAAAAAATAAAAAAAATTTAATTTTTTAATCTTTTTTTTTTAAAAATACTATTAATTGAGGAAAATCATTTACTTATTCGGATTCAAGGTTTATATTTTAATCAACGCAATAAATATGCAGTCGGAAAAAAAACAATAACAAAATATTTTTTATTTATTATCTTTTTTATCATTTTCTTAGTAGTAAAAAGATTGTTGATTGAGTCAGAAAAACAATTAAACTGTTCATATTCAATATCCTAAAATATATATTAATCAACCTAACAGATTCTCATTGACTTATTTTATGTACAGTGCATGAAATGGAAAAAGGGAACACCTTGATTAACTTTTGATTTAATCATATTTTCACGTACAAAGAATCAATACCATATTTTAAGTTACGAAAATAAACAGAAAAACGCATTCTGATCTGGATAAACATACAAGTTTGTCTATAGTTTCAGGTTTGTAGATCTTGCTATTTTATTTTATCCGTCGTTGAACAACCGACCCAATTTCAACTCCGTAGCCTTGTAATTTTGAACCAATCCAGAAGACCAGGAAACTCCTGGATAAGTACCCCCAGTGTTGTTTATTTGTTATGGGAACATGGGGGGCTTTGCGACTCGATAGATTTAACGTGCATCAGTCGCCATTTACTGCACGGGAATTTCAAAAATCGTGATTCAGAATTTTTCAACGCATATTATAAATATATTAAATATTTTATAACTATTTAAAACTATATTTTTTGCATGGAATTACCTTTGGAAAAACGAATTTTAACAATTGTATGAAAATTTTTTCGATTCAATCAGAAAGCAAAATCGGTCAAATAAGTCCTGAAAAATAAAAATAATTTTTTTTTTTTCGAAATTTGGTCCCCTAACTTCTTAATTTTTAGTGTCCATTTCTTGTGACTTAAAATTCGTAACTATGAAAGCAAAAACAAATTTAAATCGTAGAGGAAAGAATGTTTCGCGTTGACATGTGGTAAACAATAATCAATTGACTGTGTGAAAGGTTATTCGTTGCAGGCATATGCCAATATGTAAAACGCTTTTGCAGGGCGAAACAGAAATCTTGGTAGAAAGTGTGCTTTCAGCTTTGCAGTGAAACGAAAACATAGGCAGACAAACAGCAGCCATGTGTTGCAATTTTTTTAAAAATGTAAGTTAGTTAATATTCGTTTCTCGGAAGCAAATTTAAAATTTGTAAATTTAAAAATAATTACAAATTTCAGCTATATTGTTTGAATCTTATATTTTCAGCCGATGGACTTACTCTTTTTCTCAAATAGAGAAATTAGCATTTTGCCGGACATAGATGTTCACTTTAAAAGCATCTTTGAAAAGAAAAGGGAATCGCAAGGAGAAATTTTCGAAGTATCTTTGTATTTATTTACAATATATATTAGCATCGAGTCCCCTGATTAAAATAGCCCTTTTTTTGTCCGTAAAATTATACAGTGTAGCAATTAAAAAAAATAGAAATTTTGCAATTTTATGGGCATAACCATTTCGAAGTTCCTTCGAAACGGGGCATGATATATTTAGATAGAATACGTGGATGCAAAAAATGTACTTAAAACTTTATTTGCAAAACATTTAAATGAGTCAAAAGTCAATCGATGCATATAAAAATAACATTTTATATTAAAATATTCTTTAAATGTTTTGTTAAATGTGCATGAAATTTCTGATTTTTATTATCGAATAATTTTTGCTTTATGAGAGTAAGAAGTGTCGAATTTTTTTGAAACAGCGGTTACTGCTACAACTATTCTTCATTACAGAAGTAATTTTTACGATTACAATGTATGATAAATTGCACCATACAGTACAAAATATATCGATAACAGAAAAAAAAAATTAGATTTAAATTTACATTAAAAGGAATCTGCACATTATGGGTATCAATATTACTGATTTTAGATTCTTAGAAACACACTTGAAAAAAATGTAAAGTATAATTAATTTAAATATTTTGAATTTGTTTGAGCCCCCCAGTCGGGGGAGACTTGACCCCTTGTCGGGCAGAGTCTGGCGCCATCCTTGATTTCAAGAATTAATACATTGATTCTTTGCTATTTTGTCTACTGCTTTAATTTCGTGTGAATGATTTTTACAATATAAATCAAACAATATATATTGTAAAAAAAGTACGTCACAGTAACAGAATTTAAATATACAAAAATAAACATATTTTTAAAGATTTTTGGTTGTATTGATTTAGTATAATAAATATCAATTAAATTTTTTTCATGAAAAAAATTAACTCTTTGCACCATGATGACCTATAGAATCAGTTATTCCAAATATGTTTCTGAGACACCATTTAGAAATATTGTCTCAGACTCAAAGGTAAATAACTATACTTCTAGCTGACAACACTAATTTTTTCCGCCTATAGAATAGAATACAGTGCATGCAAAATCGGAAAAAAATCGTTGCTCTGCTTTTCTTTTTCTGTGAAAAAAACTGACAATAATTACAACCTGTAAACATGACATAAAAATACTTTGTCATAAAAAAGTACTTCGATTATGCATTATTCAAGGTGCACACCTTTTGTATGGCAATTAAATGACATAGAAAAGAATTACACAAAAAAAAGGAAGATATTTTCAAAATTGGAAATGGTAAATAGAATGAATATGGGATTTTATATTTTCATTCGTTAGTTTATATATTCATTACTTTATATTCTTATATTCATTAGTCTATATTTAATTTTTATAAGTAGGATATGTTTGCTTTTTTTATTTCTTTATAGAACCTAACTTAGCTGGAAAAAAAATTGAAAAAAACTTATGTGTATAAGTATAAAAATCTATTACAATATAAATATTGCTTTCCCCCGAATTCCATTCTTTCATCCCTCTTCAAAGTCAAGAGATAGGAAATGACTGACGTATAATAGGAAATGAGCTATGGGATTGCAAATTCAGGTTTTTAAGTCGAACGTCATCGAACTAGTCACTCCTTCTATTCAGAATAGATAAGGGTAGGATTTCTTTTCTAGGGGGGTGGCGGAGTAAAAATATTGACTCAAAAGGACAACGAGTTAGGAAAGAATCTCGATTTCAATGTAAACAGTGCAATGTCACTTTGTGTGTTGTACCTTGTTTTGAAGTATATCATACAATTGAGAATTTGTAATTTTTACACATGTTTAAAACATAATACAACTGATATTTTAATTAACATTAACCTGTTTAACATTTTCTCATTTAAATAAATATTTTATTGCATAACTTCGTTTGTATTTTATAAATACTATTTAATAGAATAAAGTAAGCTATATATAAATGAATTTTAATGAAGTTGCTATATTTTGTATTTCTAACGAGGTTATCAGTATAATTTTATCTTTCATCTAATTTTCTTTTTTATTTTTAAATTATTACTAATACATTTAAGCAGATCAAATTTAGGAATAAAGTTTTCGGGATCTTTAGCTTCAAATTTGCAAAAAAATAAAAACTTATTGCACTACTTTTGTAACATATCAACTAATGAAAAGTTGCAATAACATTTTTTTTTTTAAAATTACATTTTTTAAAGAAAAAAGTATTATACGTATTACTCTATGGTTTCAAATTATATGTGCTAAGAAATATTTCGTGTAATAAAACTTGCCTCCCTGTCCACTATATTTACTATTTATAAGAGTAACACTTTAAGAATATTTTATTTATAGTAATTAGCAACGTATTTAAGGAGCTTGTGGGTTATGGATATACTTGAGATTATGGTAGGGCGCAAGAACTTGTTATCACTTAAAAAAAAAACATATAAGAGGTTGCATTATGCCTTATAAAATAAATTACACCGTCATTTATGAATTCAAAGATATACAATTCCTAAGAATGAAAAAAAAAACATCATGTCTTTCATATTTATTCCCAAATATTATTATTATTCATCCTAAATTTATTGAAGCTCTTATTTTAAGTTTTATTATTTTCTTGCAGTCGAGAATTTCTCGAAAAGAATCGCAGAAAATACAGTGACAAATCTTCTCTGCATTTCACATTTCGCTAACTTAATGCAACACGTTCTGCTTATTACAGTACGTCCATTTCTTTTAGATCATCTTTCATAGTATTTTTGATCATAAATAGAAAAGAAAGCGATAGGCGAAACTCACTTCATCCGAACACTTATAAGCGGAGTCTAGATTATATTTTCATCACAATAAAGCTTGTTTATTGCTCATTTCAAATGAAACTTCTAAAAACGATTTCAATAACTTAACAAGATCATCACGTAACTAGAAGTATCATTTACTTTTGTATTTAGACCGTCAATAGATGAATATTCTAGTACGAATGACAGTACTGTAATACTTAATTTGATTGTGTTAAATTAATGGAATATTAGGGGGAGTGGAAAGTAAGGTCATTTCGGTGCAGTTGGTATTTGTTACCAAGATTTTATTTTTAATCAACACTGTATTCACCCTCGTTATCAACAACTTTCAAATTTCGGATTGTTTAAAATGTATATCGTAATGTGAGTGACATAAAAAATTTAAAATTTATTTGATTATTTGCAAGGATGGAAAAAAATGTTTGGTATATTAAAACTCACTTAGTTATTTGAAGTTTTAACAACTTGTAATTTTTTTTTACATAATTTATTAAGAAAATTTAAATTTATTATTAAACTTAGTTGTTTTTACTGAAACAAGCTATAAATCGTTTTCTTTAAAATGTATATCGTAATGTGAGTGACATAAAAATTTACAATTCATTTGATTATTTGCTTGGATGAAAAAAAAAATATTTGGTATATTAAAACTCACTTAGTTATTTGGAGTTTTAACAACTTGTAATTTTTTTTTATATAATTTATTAAGAAAATTTAATATTAAACTTATTTGTTTTTACTAAAACAAGCTATAAATCGTTTTCTTTAAAATGTATATCGTAATGTGAGTGACCAAAAAATTTACAATTCATTTGATTATTTGTGGGGATGGAAAAAAAATATTTGGTATATTAAAACTCACTTAGTTATTTGGAGTTTTAACAGCTTGTAATTTTTTTTAATATAATTTATTAAGAAAATTTAAATTTATTATTAAACTTATTTGTTTTTACTAAAACAAGCTATAAATCGTTTTCTTTAAAATGTATATCGTAATGTGAGTGACATAAAAATTTACAATTCATTTGATTATTTGCTTGGATGAAAAAAAAATATTTGGTATATTGAAACTCACTTAGTTATTTGGAGTTTTAACAGCTTGTAATTTTACTAATTTAATAAAACGTATTTCCAAATGAAAAGAATTTCGATTTCCTCTCTATCCATGAAAATGTTTCAATATCATTAAACTAAAGTACAAATAAAACTAGTGTCATAGGTGATGGGATTTTAGACAAACGCTGAGAAAGTCCAGAACATTTCATGAAGAGGAGAGAATGCTTTTAGAGTTAACTTCAATTGCAAGAATTGTTTTGAAATATATTTTGTAAGCAAAAAAAAAAAAAAATTTTTTTAAAAAACAATTAATTACTTTAACTAAATTAGTTAAATATTATAGAAAATTGGAAATATTAAAAATTCATAAATTAGTTCATTAAATATTACATTATTATTTAGAGAAGAAATAATTTGCTGCAATTTACACTAAAATTAAATGAATTTTCGAAAATTATTTGAAATTTAAAAATACAAAACGATTTAAAACATTTAAAGATTTAGTATAATAAATTAAGCAATAAATATTGAATAAAATTAAATCTATCGAATAAGTTGAACAAAAAAAAATAACCTGTTTATTAAAGGTAAACTTTTAGTTTGAGTGGGGGTTCAAAAATCAAAAAGAATGCAAAATATTCACATCTATTCAAACAGAAATACTATAGCACAGAGAGTGATTTACGATGACAGCTTATACGCCTCTCAATTTGTGAGCAGTAGGAGGTTGAGGGGGAAGGAAATATTCTAGAGGAGAAAAAGACGGGTTCGCCGCTCCAGAGGCAGATCGTGAACCCGTGAAAACACGGGCAAGCCGCTTTTAGCAAGGAAATGAAGCCCGTAATATAACGGGCTTGACGCCAGGAGGGTTAAAATCTCTGGTAGAAGCTATAAATAAATTATACAGAGTTATTCATAATTCCCTCCGGGGTTTCGAAGCGTTATAGTAAAAAAACGAAGACGAATAGTGCAAAAAAGAACATATGAAATTATTACGAAAGTATTCAAGTTTTAATTTAAGTAGTTGCCGGTAGATGGCAGTAACATGTACCACTGAAGCTAGTTGTAGTAAAGAAAAATGACGTTTACAGACGGAGGGAAATATGAATAACCCTGTATTTGCGATAACAATTTATGTATCAGTTCACTACCACTGGAAAAGATAGTTCACACAAATCTCAAATTTGGACAGTGTATTTTAATGTACCTTTTCAAAGACGTCAACTAGCTCCGGTTTATGAGACATTTTTTTTGAATGTATAAATTAATTAAAATTCTTGGTTTATTAAATCACTGACCGCTTTTGGCAACCAGCTTGGTCACCTTCCAAAAATATCTCGTACAATAAATTTTAATGATAACTAAACTGGATGTACTGCACAACTGTATTTAAATATCCTAATTCATCAACCCCTCCTGCAATGCTAACACCTTAAATAGTTTTAAACAATTATATTAACTAAATTTTTTTTTACCTTGATTTCATTGAAGTCATTTCATGATTTGATTGAAGTACTTTGATTTCAATTTTTTGTCAGGCAGAAATTAAAATATAAAACTCACCTTAAGTATGAGTTCGTGAGATTTCAGCAAAGTAGGCAACAGAAGTATTAATTCCCTCTCTGTCTTGAGATAAGGTGGAAAACTCATCCTAATGCTCTATTACGTGCTGTTCTACTTTCTCAATTACTTTTGAAGCAATTTTCAAGCTTTAATTTGAGTATCGTATAACATACATATGGTTTTTTGCTCGAAAAAGGTTAGCTACGTCATCAACAATTGGTAAGAGAGTATGCGGCACCATGGCCCGTTTATGCTTAAAATTTCTACAGTCATTTCAGAAGGGATCAAAAATCAATCTAAATAATTACTTCGTAAATAAGTTTTTATTTATATAAAAATGCAAAATTATTCTAAATAAATACTTAAAATGTCACTAACTATTAAACAATACTTAAATCTTTACTTAAGACAACTTAACAAAATGAATCTAAATAATTACTTAACAAAAAACTAATTTTTTAACTACTTAAATTGTTACTTAAGACAACATAACAAAATGAATAGTAGCTATAGTGTTGCCAATAGGTAGAGAAATACACGAGTTTATGGTGCCACATAAGAAAAATATGTAAGTAGAATAAAAAAAATGTTTTCATCATCTACTACATAAATAATAATTTCAGAAAATAAGTTGTGAAGCGGTGAGTTCCCGAGAATATAACACCCAACTATCCATACTGCTTGTGATTTAAATAACTTATTAAATAAAAAAAATTATTAAATAACAAAGTACCTTTTAGTTCTTTATTAAAGTACCTTTTAGTTCTAACTGAAATAAAATTCTATGTAACTTGAAACAAGGTATAGAAACGAAAATGTTGACAGCCAAGAATATTTTAATCTTCCTGAAAGCAAACTGTAATGAAATGATTTTACTCTTTTCCGTTTTGAGATATGTACTTTAAGCCTCCTTGTGGAAAATCAATTTGTTTTTAATGTATTATTATTTGTTTCGGAAATATGGTTTGAAATATTACTTTTCGCACCTCTACGTATAAATGTTTCAAAGTTCATATGTAAATCCCCTTTGTTATAGATGAGGCTTTTTGTCGGGAAAATTACTAAAAATTCTAAAAAGCTCCAGCCTTTAATTGCGTGCCATTAGAAAAAAAATTCCACAATTGTTTTTTAATTTTAAGCATAGCTCAATGGAGAAAATGGACATATCATTTGATTGGTTTTTTTTCCCAACTACTGTTATGACTATCTTTTAAAAGAATAACTTGTAAATAATATTTATTTGTAGTGTTTTTAAAAAAAAATCTGCACAAGTGAAGGTAATTATTCTGAGTGTCCCAAGAAAATGCCGACAATTTTTAAAATTAAAGAAAAAAAGGAAAAAGATAGAAATTTTTGTTTTGCTATGTTCCATTTAGGGAACGAGATCGTTATTATATGAAAGTTACATTAATTAATGGCAAAGTTCATCTGCTGATTACGCGTTGAGAAAATAGTTGGTTGTCCTGGTCGTAATATGCTTGTTTAACCCCTTCAGTTACGAAATACACATTAGTGTACTTCACCAAATACAGATTACCTAGAGCTAAAAAAATGAAAATGTGTTGACGAACTTTTTCTCAAGACTGCTTAAAATTTTATAAAGTTAACTTCCAATTTAGTTTTGTAAAAACAGTTTTGAAGTTTCTACTTCAAGATAAACAAAATGCAGAGATGCTGGTTTCATAAATTCAATTTAGCAGATTTTTATCCACCACTATTTCTAAATAATTCGTAGGTTTACATAATTCACCACTTTCTAGTACTTACGACTTGCTGTACCTTTTAAGAAGCAAGCAAAAATAGTCTGATAGTACTTCCAAAATTTACTGTGTAGTTATTTACCGTTTATTTAATTATTATGGCTTGTCCGGAGCAGTTGGGATCTCTGAAAATGTAATTTTTTTGCAAATATTTATACTTCAAAGCATGCATAGTTTTTAAAATTCGGCAACCACTTTAAAACAATATTCAGGCCGTGCTTAGTCAAAATACATTGAGTTAGAATAGGTTAAATTGTTTAGATTTATATCATGCCACTTTCTGGAAACATTTCAAAACCAACAGAAAAGGAACGAGAATACAAAATGTCTGAACTCATTCCAACCAATCAAAAATGTTAGTGAATCTAATAAATATTTGCGTTTAAACTTAAGAGTTCTTAAACTTAAGATGAAATTGCCGCCATTACATTTTTAATGTTATATGGAGAAATGTTTCAGGGACATTGATTATTATGTTGACAACGGATACTTCCGGACGTATCTACATTGTTCTACATACTGTGTAGGGCTAACAGTCGGCTACATTATTGCTTCAAAACCCGAACTTCGCATTCCAAAGGTAAAATTTTTTTTCTTTCACTTTCAAATATTTATATGTTTTTAACGGCAACTGAACAATAGCAGTTTTGTAAATAGAATGATTTGAAGAAAATTGAGTAAGAGATAAGAAACGATATCATGCAATACTTTACAATCATCAAATGCTTGTAAGCCACAATAAGAGGTGTGGGTATTTAACTGCCATTAAACGAAATACAGCCAGCCGTTTTTCAAATGAACATATCAACAGTTGGTACATTTATGTATATAAAACTTGTATTTTATGAAAAATTTGAACATAAAGCTTAGGTGTCGTACTGCCCTAATAATTCGGGATTTTTTCTCGATAATTTAAAAGTGCGAACTGGAATTTTAAGGTGAATTTGCGAAGCTAATCAGGTTGTTTTATGATTTAGATGCACGCGTTCTTCCTTAGCAGTGTTCTCTATGTTTGATTCATATTTTACAGTAAAAGAAAATTTTCTGAGATTAGAAATACTCTTTAAAGTTTTGAGATTTGACTACTTGGAATTCTCACTTCTATATGATACGTGATTGTGGTCATAAATGTATTAAACTAGTGACGTGTCTGTTGTTTTAAGACGTGTTTAGTGACGTGTCTGTTGTTGTCACTTTATAAGACTTATAAGACTTTTGGGAACCCAGGTATAATAAAGAGGCAATGATCGACTTAATGAACTTATTTATTTGTGCTTAACACATTGCACACTGGAGACTTTTCCAAAAAATGTATTACAACTGTTATAGATTTGCATTTCAAAAAAGATTCAGGTAAGTTGTTATAAAAGTTGGAGCAAGCTTGTCTCGATAGCTACAACTAAAATCTGAGTCCATAAATAATCTATATGGTGAAAGTACATTATAAGTTACCTATCCTTATAAAGTCGCCCATCATCCGAAGCTCTACCAAAAGAAACACGGACTAATAGAATCGGATACAATAAGTGAGCATGAAAAAGTAAAGCCCTCAAAAACCACAAAATTTAATTATTTATCAAATGCAAAGTCCATTTGCATCCATAATGCTTCGAATGTTTCCATTAGAAATATAACTGTTAAACTAAATGAATTGTTCATTGATCTGGCCAATAATGCGTAAACGCACCACTTTATGTCTTAAATAAAATATTATTTTTCATGCGCGAAACTTATTTTATGTCTTAACTAATGTATTTTAAACACATTTCAATGAAAATAATACCGCATTTTATGAAATTTCTATCCTTGAATTATCTAACATGAGTTAAAGCCTAGATAAATAAGTAATAATAATTGTTATTTTTAGATAATTAATTTATGTGGATGGATTACATCTTTTGTTCTTGCTTTAACTGTTCTATATGGTGTCTATGAATGGAATCAAGGCAAAGTTCCTAGTCTGTTGATATCTACCCTTTACACATGTGCCAACAAGTTAATTTGGTCTCTTGCTCTAGCTTGGGTGACAATTTCGTGCATGACAGGAAATGGAGGTTTGTTAAGCATTATTTGTAAATACTTTGAGTAGTTTAATTTTTCATATGTAATAAAATTCAACACTATTACACAGCTTTTATTAATTGTATTTTCGACCATTTTCGAGCTAGCTGAAATACTTAATTTGCCACGGTGTTACAGTCAATCAAAATTCCATTGACTTTCCGACTAGATAATGCTCAAATTTACAGCTCTGTGTTGAATCACTTAACTCTTTAGTGGGCCATTTATTTCTAGTAATAAATTAAAGTAGGTAAATTAAAGAATTTTTGCTAATGAAATTAGTATAAGAATAGTAATTGATATGAGAAAAGAAAAACTAATTTACCTTATAAAAAATTTATTTAAACAGTAAGACCATTTTTTTGGTTGTAAGTATATTTACCACGACCCATTAGGTACTTTTATTTTGACTCTTATTTTTCTTTATTTATAAAATGAATTGTACAAACTTCAGAAAGAATTATGCATTTTATAACTTTTATACGTTTTCTTATACTTAAAACTGGTTGCCAATTTTATTTAAACGCACTTCAAGGAAGCTGAAGTTATTAACAGATCGAAACCTAAATTAAAAGTGGTAGAAAAGTTAACACGGACTTTAAAAATTAGTGGTAAGTATACTTACCACGCCCTTAGAAAGGGTTAAAAGGTTTCAATCGTTTTCTCATTGCTACGAGTAAGAAATAAACGATATATCTTTTTCTAAAAGGAATTTACCATTAATCAAAATTTTAGCAATTTCTGGCATGCTTATATTTTTGCTGAAAATTTGTGCTTGACGACGATAACAAGCTTTATTTACTTTTCTGGCTGCTATATTGTGTAATAAATGAAAATACTTATTACATATTTTTATAGTCACTATTGAGTTATTTATTTTTAATCAATTGATAAAGAGCTTAAAGGAGGATTTCAAAAACATTTCGGCTGTCAATATAAGCCCCATGACCTCACTAGGCCCCATGACTTCACTCTTTTATGCATGTAATAATTTTCATGATTTGAGGCTACTGTCGATAGAAATTAGCAACTTCTTAAGAATCTTTCTGTATTTTTCAATTGAAAACATAGAACAGCAACTATGCTTAGCATAAAATATGCATAAATTGATACAAGCTAGTTTATTTAAAGTTATGGCATCAAAGGTCTAGATATTTTGAAACATGAGGAGCATCATCAAGACAAAAAATTGAGTTATGTAGTATAAAACATAGATAATAAATGGTGAATAATGTTTATCGCGAAAGAATATTGATGAAAGTAGAAAATTACCCTTATTATTCTCGTAATTATAAACAGAATAAGATAAAATACGCTCACTATAAAATGAAGAAAATTGTGATCACAGGTTACCCATTGGCAAAATGTTTGCTGTCTAATTCTTTTTGGTGAAGAAACTTTATTGTGTTTTCATCTTGGACATCTCTAACTGTTAATCATGAACTTCTCGGTACACAATTTCGCAGACATATTTAAATGCAGCTCAAACTCATTCTGTGTAAATTCTTTTGATGACTGAATAGACATTGAACAGCCAACCGAGATCAATTTTAACATTTTCGGCTTGGTACAATTGTGTTTGATGAAGATTGTAAGCTGTATCATACACCCGTTTCGGATTCATAAGTTCAAACATGAAGTATAATTTGAAAGCTAGGCTCTTTTTCAATTTTATTTGAATAGTGAATGAATCATTTATATTGCGTGGAAGTCAGTCTACGGTCTTGTGCAAGTTATTGGGTACGTTGACAATGGATCTTTTTATCTCTAACTGGTGATCAACTCCCAGTTCTCGTATTTGCATGAAAGGGGTCCGGAGAGTCACCATTCGGTCTTCGGTAGGGTTCAATTCTCTCAACCACTTTAGTACTTTGTGAGGAACGGGCTTCATGCTTGCGTTTGCGAATGGAATCCTTTCGTTTTTCCGTTTGTTTGTAACACTTAAGGAATTCCCGTCTACGCTCTTTTGCATTGGCTTTTTCAGCCTCGGTAAGTTTAGGCCTTGGCATCGCTTTTTTCCTGCTTCAACTCTAATTTTTGGGACCGTGTCAATAAGTTTGGACCCTCTTTATTTGTGATATTCACCTAAATTAGTACCGAAAACGATTCAGTTTGAACCGTAGGTTAAAATTTCTCATTCTTAATTAAAACAATAAAAAGAAGAATATAGTTCAGATGATGAAATTCTCTTTTATTCGCAACTCAAGAAAAATTATTGGGATCTCTCTGGTCCCATATCTCAAAAATAAACTCACCAACTTAATGCATAACAAAATTAAAAGTGAAAAAAAGAATTCTAAAAAAAAACAAACAAAAAAACAAAAAGCATATGGTCGCCATAGCAACGCATGCGCACTGTTTACTATTACTCTTGATTATTGTAGTTGAAAAGGGAGGACGCCATGAAATCCAAACCCATTTTGCTAATGGGTAAAAAAATGCTGGAAAGATGTTTTATATTTTGCTATAATATAAAACAATTGAACATATAAGTAGTAAAGTTATTTTCGACATTAAAAACTCTAGAACTGTTATTGATTCATTGGCGAAAAGTTATAGCTTTTAATTTGAAACATGACCTGATCATTTATACACAAAGTAATCTATGCATTTCAGTTAATCTGTAAGTATTTATAACTATTAATTTTTTTTATCTATACAGGTATCGCGACTAAACTATTGAGCTGGCAAGTATTTGTTCCTTTGGGTCGGTTAACTTATATGACTTACCTAATTCATCCCCTTATACAATTTATATATATTGGTAGTTCAAGAACTTTAATGAGAACTGATCACAGAACTTTGGTACGTATAGAATATGGAACTAATGAAACATATTTCTATTTTTCCCTTTCGAAATGTTATAAAGATTTTATTTTTTGCGTACACATGGTTTAACTAAGGTTTTTCTCTTAACTTTTATTTATCGTTGCAAGAATCAATGCGTAGATTAGATTCATGATGTAGATTTGAGATAAGGATATGAACCTAAAAAAGGAGGAACAGCATAGTGGAAACTTGTAAAAAAAAAGGGGGATTTTTTTAAAGGAATTTTGCAACGATTGTGATAAACTTAAATTAAAAAAATTTTTAGAAATTTTATTGTACTTATTTTTATCGTTAGTTTATCCTGTTAAAAATACAAATATTCAATAAATAAGCATAAAAGCATATCTAATATATTGTTTATTTAACATATTTTTTAAATTATCCATGAATTGCTGTACTCATAAGGTGAAAAAAATCATTCAATTATGATTCTATTTTGATTCTTTTACTCATAAGTTGAAAAAAATTAATCAAATTCGATTATATTTGGATTTTTTAAAACTACATGAATGTGGTGAAGGTTTTTTTGCACGTAATTTTTTTTTTTAAAGTTAATGTTTTTCTCCCCAAAATTACGGAGTTTTGAAAAAAATTCAAAAAAATCACAGAAATTAAGTGACATTTTCATGGATTACTCAGAACCAGTCAATCCAATTAAAAATTTTCTTCTTGCAATGAAAGTTATATTTATTGAGAACATGGTGCCAAAATTTAAAGTAAATCAGTTGAAAATGTACGAGTTAGAGAGACAGCAAATAAGAGAAACATGCTTTCGAAGAAATTTCGGTTAAATTTTTGTGATCCACATAAATATATAAAATTTTGAAACTAACTATAATGCATCAATACCTGATCCATAGGATGTTTCTTCTTCTTCAGCAATCTCAAGTGATAGTCTAGCCTCTTTTCTTGTCAATCAATCCTCATGTAACGTCTATTATGATTTTAGAGTAGCAACCGAAATTCATTTTTATTTTAATGATATTCTTTAGATGATGATCATACATTTATTTGTAATTCTTCCAAAAGTGTCGATAACCATTTTCAACCTTTATTAAAAATTATTGCAGATAAATAAGTCGCGATTTCTAATTTCTACTATTTATGTTGAGAGTACCATTAATTCTTTTTCTTACGTATTATGAACTAACAATTTCCATGGAAATAGCTATTATGCTAGTATTTTAATAAAATGTGTTGACAGGAGAGAACAATGCTGTTTACTAAAAGCAACATTGCTAAACAAATTTTTTGTTTGTATGCTTCACCATCCAATTGTGATTTTTTAAAAGCTAAAGCAGAAGCCAGCAGAAAACTCTCTATTTAATTGAATTTTAGTCCCGAAGCTGCTAACTTGAATTGCGGCCGAGGAATTTTTTTTCTTACAGGTAGGAAAATTCATATTTTAAAAGACAAATTTTTATTTTTACATTTTAAAAAAATTGATGCTATGACACCATTTTCACCATGACGAATCATTAATTTAAACATATGTATACAAGATCTAGATAAGATCCATAAATAAGATTAATATAAGATCCGTATATACGATATTGGTAAGATCCGTATGTAAGATCAAGATAAGGTCCGTAGATAAGAGTTATGCTTCAAAGTGCTGGAAAATGTAGCTTTTTCTTTTCTTTTAAAAATAGATTTTTTAATAAAATTTTTTTTTGGAATTTTCTTCCTTTTTTTTAAAATTACTATATAAATTTTTTCTTAACTACAGTACAAGTTAGCAGCTATGTATATGAATTATTACTATACTATGTAGTGTATTACTTCTATGAATCAACCGTATGTAAGATCTAGGTAAGATCCGTATGTAAGAGTCATGCTTCGAAGTGCTGGAAAATGTAGATTTTTCTTTTCTTTTTTTTTAAAAAATTTCATTTTCTCGTTTTCTTGAATTTTTTTCTTTTTCTTCAAAAACTGCTATGTAAAATTTTTCTTAACTACCGCACAAGTTGGCAGCTATGTATAAGTATTATTACTATACTATGTAGTGTATTACTACTATGAGTCTACCGCTTGTAGATCTAGGTAAGATCCGTATGTAAGAGTTATGCTTTTAAGTGCTATAAAATGTACTTTTTTTGTTAAATAATTTTTTTTACGTTCTCATTTTTTAGAGTTTTCTTCCTTTTTTTAAAAAAAACTGCAATGTAAATTTTTTTTTTAACTACCGAACAAGTTGGAAGCTATGTGTATGTATTACTACTATACTATGTAGTGTATTACTACTGTAAGTCAACTTTGAAAAAGTTTTAGAGAATGTGACAAGGCAAAATCAGGCATACAATCAAATATTTATTAGCATATTATAGGTTAGGTAATGCAACAATAATTTATCTTATCTTTTTTGTCTTATATTTACTTAAGTATTAATTTTCTCTTTAAATATAGATTTACATGTATCTGGCTAACGTTGTGTTAGCTTTTATGTGTGCCTATGCATTGAGCCTAGTGTTCGAATCTCCCTTCATGGCTATTGAGAAACTATTATTTACACACAGAAGAAATACAAAATCAGATGACCCAATAGGAACACCACAGGCAATGTCTGAAAAAAATATGGGTACTGCTGACTTTCAACAACGAGAGTCTTTTCCTAAGGAAATAACGGAAACAGAAGCAAGAATCCGTAGATGAAAGAATAGTCTATTTTTATAATGTCATCTGTGGATATATTGAATATTAATTGAAATATCACACTTTTTTTTGTAAAACTTTAGAGTGAATATTTTGTTAAACTTTATTGTGAATATTATGATGAATATCAAATACTTTTTATTGCTTGACATTTATTATACAATCGAAGAGTTAGGTGAGGGAAAATGAAAGCCTATGGACTAGTAAGTGTAATTTAGAATGGTTCAAGCGCGTGAAGCATGAATTAAAATGTATGTAATCAAGAATGATGCAAATCATTAATATATAAACTTTTGTAAATTAAAAAAAAATTAAAGATTGAGTACATATTTTATTTTTAAAAAGGATTAATTTTATTGCTAATGTTTACTAGTAGTAGTAGTTAGAAAGCTGCAACAGCAGATTCGTCCAACGTATCTGGTAATTTAACAGTTCCCATTTTAAGAGTTGTTCTTCGCGGCAAAGTTTCTTTTACCTGGTATAGTAGTTTAAAATTTTAAGTATAGAAAAAAGTAAGTTCTAGTAAACCTAGAGTAAAGCATGAAGTTTCAAATGATGAAAGTATATTTTCAAAATACCAAAATGCAAACAAACTAGATTACTCAGAATTACGCAGTGGGGAAATAACTCTGATAAAATTTCCTTGCATTTTAACGTTTTTAAAACATTATATATATATATATATATATATATATATATATATATATATATATATATATATATATATATATATATATATATATATATATATATATATATATATATATATATATATATATATATATATATATATATATATATATATATATATATATATATATATATATATATATATATATATATATATATATATGTAGAGTTTCAATGCCATAGTATAATAGCTGCGAACATCACGTAATACTTTAAGATAGTTGCATCATCCTCTTTGTCATTTCGAGAGGCGCCAGCGAGTCCCTATGGGTAAGTCCCGAAGGGGAACTCCCGAATTTATAATTAACTCTTAACTTTATACCATAGAACAATTTAATTCTTATTCACATGCGATTGGTGACCACTGCGCGAAGGCAGCTCTCACCTGTCATGTCAATGTTAACAGTTATATCCTTCTATCTTTTTAATTCTATTAAATTGTTATGTTTGTTAAATTATCGTCATTATTTCATCTAATGCTGCACTAACTCCCATATATATATATATATATATATATATATATATATATATATATATATATATATATATATATATATATATATATATATATATATATATATATATATATATATATATAATTCTGGAATTATCCTGTGTTCAAGAAATAAGACTCTATTAAACATCTAAAGAAAAAAAAACGAGTATTTAAGCTAAACAAATTAAGACTCTACATGCCCGTGTGTTCTCGTTCAATACAGCTGTTGAAGAAGAATACATAGATAAGCAATTATCAAATTCGTGTCGCAACATTTATAATGTGAAGATCGGGACCACTTCAGTTCGCTTTATAAGAAATAATGCTCGCTACAGCAGTGACGCCGCACTTACTATCTGGTTGCGTCGCTCAATGGAAAGGTCTTTCATTTGCCACCTCTTGAGGGCGGTCTTTACACAATTCAATAACATGCTTCAGCTTAACCCCGCTTTTAATACTCATATCACAGTTATGAGCAACAAAATAAAAATTCAAAAGTATAATGGTATTATGTTATAAGCTTTATAATGTATTTGAAATTAATAAGTGATTGTAGTTGCAAAACCCTCCGCAATATCACAAATTCACTCTGGTATTTCAGGAGCAAAAATATCCGTAATGACACCTGTACGTCTAGCCTTCTTGACTTATACAAAAATAGATCTCTTAAGTATTTCCTTAAGACCACTGGACACTCCAACTCCCTTATATGGTCTTCCTCTAATTACGACCCAGATGACCCTAAGTGCAGGAGACGACCTAAGGCCATTCTCCATTACCATAAAAATCTTCACGGCATCGTTTGAGTCGTATTGCTGACTTTTCTTTCCCCCTGACTGGCTCCTCATGTCCTCTTTCATCATTTCCCTTTTCCACCTTCTTGGGTAGGCCCAATCCTTCGCGGAATTACTGCGGCTCATTCTGATTCAATTTACTAATACAACACTACTAACAATGCTAATCATCACTAACTGCTTTGTCAATAATTATAAATAAATAATAATAATTAATTTAAAGAACTTATGACTTTATCTGTTTGTTTATGTTTTTACCTGTCCGTGTTATCCCTGTTTTTTCCTTCTCTTTACAGCAATATTATTTAGCTACCTAACATTAAGTTTACTAACACAAATAATTTTAATATCAATGGCCTTGATTCAGTTTGTAATCATATAATTTACGCAGGTGGCCTTTTTGGCCAGGTACTCCGGTGCACCAAGTATTAGTTTCCGCAGAAAATTTCTGTGCTGGTTTTGGATACTGGTGATTCTGTTTGAACATTTTTCTGATATCTTACGGTTAGGGTGGTATGTTTATGTTATTAATCACAACAACAAGCATTCCCTGATCAAAGAATATATAAGTGAGAAGAAGACCAACTCTCATAGGCCCCCATGTAAACCTGTTCCGAAGGCTCCATCGAGGTGTGGATGTATTGCAAGGAAAACAACCTGCCTTCTCACAGAGGGCACCCCACTCCCCACCCCTTCCAACGAGCATCTCTCTCTTGTTTGGAGATTCCATCGCTTTAACTCAGTCGTTTTAAAGATGGCGCAAAAATATGTTGTTAAACAAGTTAGAGACGCTGACGACGGGGGAACGATGTGCGCCTGCGTTGGCTCAAAAACCTTGGGTGCTTTTCTTGCCATACTGAAGGACCTTGCTGGCCCCCGCTACGTATCGGAGAAGCGAGACTTCTTCACACCTATATATTCTTTGCCCTGATCCTCCTACCTTTCTTAAACGCACCCATAATCCCTTTCTTAAACGCACCAACGATCCATTCTTAACAACCACTTCAATGCTGTCATAAATGACCCTTACACTTGATGCAGTGCAACGGCCGTTAATAAAATAAGACTTAAAAACTTGTGTCGCGTAAGAAAACTCGATGAATTATATTTATTGAATATATTTAAAATATTTATTTACTGGTGAAAACAATGTACTTATTCAAAGTTTTATTCGAAGGATTCGAAATAGGCGTTACTTTCTGCTTTGTCATATCAGAAAATACCGCCTTCCCTCAATATGATAGAATGCTGTTTCTACTTATAAACTTTTCTGAAAAAAAAAAAAAAAAAAAAAAAAAAGATGCACTGTTAACCTTTTCGGAAAAGCAAATTCCGATTGAAAAGTTTAGTCAGGCAGAACATTGACAAGTGTAAACTTAGACCCTTCATACTAGTTCCTTGTTTCAAATGTAACAAGGCACCTGCCGCTATCCCAGCACTGGCTAATTCATCGAATATAATTTCAGTCCTGGTTTAAGTAAAAATATGTGATTGAGATAATGTCAAAATTATAAATAAAATTTAAAAAAAAAAGTAAAATGAACAAAACAAAATAAAGTCAAATGAAATCCATAGGCTGGAAGTTGCGATTAAGCTGACTCGAACTTCGGCTGGATTGCTATGATCATTGCTTACAAAGTCCCGTGAATTTGCTGCTAGTAGCATCTGATCAAATAAAAGAAGTTATTGGGTTCCATTCTGTGTTATAGTCGAGGAGTTTGCCGCTTCACAATTATGGACCTCCTTAGAATTTTGCTTTAAGTTTTTGAACAATGTAGATGTAGAGATCTTCGTGGATATTTTCATTGGTTATAAATTTTGGAGCATTAATTATTTGTCTTAGAATTTCAGTTTGTGTAGTATCAGTGATGTAAATTAAATGCTTGATTGCAGTTGCCCAGGCAGGTGATGCATGAGTTATTACAGCTCTTATATAAAGCATATGCACGAGCCTCTTGTTATCTAATCTCGTCTTATTAATATATAACTAGAGACTGGACGTTGATCTTCTACTTAGGAGTGGAAAACGATTGAAGTGGTTCTTGCTTTTCTAACAGTACATGGTCATGCTAAGTTAGCTTTTCATTTATGATGATGCCGAGATATTTGGTTTAACTAGTAAGTTTTCTTCATCAAAAAAATTTGGGTTTAGAGTTATCGGGACTGCTGATTTATGTTTTCTTATGATTAAAAAATTTGTTGCCATTAGTTTTAATTTCCACCTTGCTACGCCAGTCTTCGATGTTAGTGAGACTATCTTGTAATTTTTGTACATTAGGATTCAGATTTCTTCATTGATATAAAAGGGCTGTATTGTCTACATTCTATACTGCTATTTTCATCAGTGCTAAAGCTTCTAGGGAAATCACGTGTATAAATGAGATGGAGAATCGGACCCAAAACGCTGCCCAGCCCCCCCATTTTATTGCGAGAGAAGATTGACTAAGTAAGGTTTGATAGATGATCTTCTCTGAAATGTTGGTCATAGTCTGCAGTAAACTAATTGGGCCGTAAATTTACAGTTTTGCTAGATTTTTCCCTCAGTGACACCAATCTTTCTCACCTGGTTGAGATAGAATTACAATAATTTAATTGAGAATAAAGTTACGAGCAGTCGTACGCAGAAATAAACTAATTGCACACATTTAATTACTGAGTTTAGGAAATGATACAATTTTCCTTCCAATATTCACAAAAAATTATTCCTTCCACAAAGCAAACTTTTTAAAGAAATTCTTGAATCTGATATTTTAGCTTTAATTTAAAAAAAAAAAGCATTATGAAAGATCATAGAAATTTAAAATTTAGCTTTGTAAGTAATAAAGACTTCATTTCGGTAGATATGAAGTTACTAGAATAAATTGTATAGAAAATATTGGCTGGAATATTTGTATATGTGTATTTGTATATTGTATAGATATATTTGTATAAGAATGCAAACTAGAGAGATGTGTACCTCATGAATTGAACTCAGAGCCTTCCAAGTGCAAATGCAGTGCTGTAGCCACCTTTCACTTTCCTTCGCATTCACTTATAACAATCAAAATAATTATAAAATACTTTAAAATACATGCGCCCATTTCTTAATTTTTTTTATAATTTATTGTTGATGATAGTTTCATTTTGATGAAATCCTTACTGTCTCTGTTTTTGATATTTTAATTCGGTCACTCTTATTGCACAGATGCAGTGATTCGCCAATTTAGGGTGAAAAAAAACTTCATTTATTTCATCCCTTAAAATATAAATTCAAATGCTTACAGTGTCTTAAAATCTTATGTAAAACTTCACAAGTCTTCACTACACAATATCGTTGACCTCGAACATATTTCATATATCTAACAAATTCGATAAAATATACATTTTAATCTTACGTTTTCACTTACTGCATAATTTATATTTATGACAAAATGTCCGGTCTGTTTTAAAGAAGAAAAATCATTGTTTTAAATTTCAAGTGTGAACATAATCGAAGCTATATTAGAATATACAATGAAAAATATTATAATAAAATTATTTTGAGGATTCTTCATTATTTAAAAATTTTATCAAACATCAAATTATACAAGTGATCAAAACAAAGATTATAGCCGGTTCATTGTACGTCTCACCAAAACTTCATCAGTCAAGATAAGGGTAATTGCTTTCAGGTTCGTTAGTGGGTATCCCATTCTCCCCCAGAATGAGTTTGGCTTAATATTCTCTTGGCATAATACAGCTATTTTCTCTTGGCGCTTACCTGGTAAAGAGGTAGGGGAAAAACTTTTTGGCGAAACCTACAAGACACCTCATGGCCTTTCTTTTCCAACTCAAGCAGTGACTGGACTCCGTTATGATTTCCAGTCAAAAATAACAGCACAGTGGAGCAAAGAAAATGCTTCCAGAGCCGTGGTATGGAGCAGCAACAGGTTGTCACAGGAAATCATCTAACTTTTTCACTGTGATTTTTCGGAGCAGAAACATTATCTGTGACATCTGAAACAACAACAGTAGCAGTAAAATTTGTTACAATGAAATTTCTCACTGTGAAAGTATTAGTTAAATTTGTCACAGCGAAAATAGCAGTGAAATTTGTCACAAAGATTAGTAGAGTTTTTTTTTTCAATGTTTCAACCTTTTGGTTAGAAGCAGGTTGTCACAGTGACTAACAACTGCTCTTTTAATTTTGACCCATCTTTACTTTGGGGCGAAAATCATGTAAATTGAGGAATAGAATAAAACCTGGTTTGCGTGTATATGTATAGCGCTGTGTTCTGAACTGTCTATACTGAGAAAAAGATCAGCATCCTGAATTCCCATGTTTTTTTTAATTATTTTAAGGATGTAGGGTACACTCTTAATTTCTACTATACACTAGTCTTAAGCAAATAGAGGATATTTTTAATTATTTGATTTGTTAGTCTATAAAATGACCCTTATGTAGCTAAAATCTTTAAAGTCAATTCTTCTGCTGGGGTGTGTAATGGCACCTAAATGCTGCCAGTTTATGAATCTAATTGTACTGTTATGTATTAAGCTGTACACTCTTGCAAATTTTAAAATATCCTGGTTAGGAATACATTATTGAATCGCATAAAAACTGTAATGTGTAAAGAGAAACTGTTGCAGATTTGAGTAGGCGTTGCTCTTCATTGTAAATAATTTGCCCTTCTTCCATATTCAACAATAACGCCTACACCTCAGAGGGAGGTCTGAGAAGCTCAACAATCAATTATGCTATGAATATTTAGAAATGTATTATTTTCTCTACGTTATTATTGTTTTAAATACAATTAATCTACTTAGAAGGAATTGAAAATTGACTGTTTTTAGTTTAGAAACTAAAATCATTTAATGAATGCTTATAAATTCTATAGAATACAGGTTCCTACACAGTTTACCGCAGCACGCAGTCCGAGTTTCTAAGGGTATCAGTAAGTTTAATACTTACAATTTAATTCTTTGTGTAGTAGAAAATTTTAATCAAAAAATTTAGTGAAGCAAATCAAAGAGAATTCAGGGTTCGTGTTCGTAATGTCCTTAGATAATTTAAAAATGTAGTTAATTTCCCAAATATGAGTACAAAAATTAAAAATTTTCTATTATTTGTTTTCCCTTTAAAATTGCTGCATATTCGTGTGAGTGCAGCCATACCAATCGATTCATATGTACTAGTTAATCATGTTGACTTAGCTTTGCTTACGGACAAGACACGCATTTACATACCTGCCAACTTTTACGCATTTGGCGTAAAATTTTATTTTTATATTTAAAGTGGTAGTAAATATATACTATTATTTCTTTCATAAACTTAATTTTTAAATGATTTCGATCACCACTATTCTTACGAAAATTAAACAGATATATTCATATGTGTTACAACCATGGTTGCTAACCTGCCAACTCTTCCAAATTTTATTTTCATATTTAAAGTGGTAGTAAATATATACTATTTTTTCTTTTATAAATTTAATTTTTAAATAATTTTGAGCACCACTATTCTTACAAAAATTAAACACATATATTAATATGCGTTACTATGGTTATCAACTTAAGCTTTCTCAAATGCAACGTATTTGTTTGCTTAAAACTGAAGTTTTAATACCACTGGGAAAAATTATAATGGAAAGGATTAAAAGTTGGCAGGTATGCATTTATTTGTCTTACCCGTTTTTTGAGAAATAACGAGAAATTTAAAGAAACTGAGTAATAATTAGATAAATTACGAGAATAATATATAAGAAATTCCTTTTTAAAAACTAGTGGTAAAAATAATTTTTAAAAATGTTTTTAATTTCTTTTAGTGTACGACTTTAAAAAAAATAATGCGCGATTTCAACACCAGCGGAGTGAGAGAGGGCCATTAGAAAAATTCTATCTCGGCTGTAGAGAGAAAAAATCTAATAGAAAACACTTGTTCTTATCGTTTTTTCCCCCTTTCAAACGGTTGCAACGCTGACTTTACGATTCCATTATTGTTTGATTTTGTTGCTTAAATAGAATTATGTTACATTTTTTGTTTCATTTTCGTTGCGTTTTTGTTATCGCTTAGCATTTTTGTTGTTTGAGTGCTCGCATTGATTTATTAAAAATTTTTTTACACTTGTTTTATTTCAAGATAGACTTGTATTAATAACAGGTTAAAATCCATCTGAACTGACTCTAATCACATTCTTAATGCAAAATCAACTCTCGATCTCAGATATAAAAAGACTATCTATCTTATGATTTTAAGCCCTATTCTTACTTGTGTTTGCCCAGCCATTACAACACTTCCTGTATATTTTAAAAACAAGTTCTCCTCTACTAAAGGCAAAATCCTAAGAATAATAATAGTTGGTGCCCCTAAATGTATGATTTAGAATAGCCTTAGATCTGACTTGAAAATAGAACACGTCAATACTTTCACCAACAAATTAAATACTAAATTTTATAACAAAGTAAGTGATTGCATAACCAATGACTTTAACTATTATCTCCTACATCAGAAAGCCTCCACACGGTAGTCAGCGCAGACTATTTAAAAAGTGAACCAGTTGCGCGCATGATTTCTATTTTAAAAGTAATCGAGAGAAATTTATCATATGTCTTTGAGAATTGAATCTGTGGTGGTTGGCAAGTAAATAAGACAAACCAATCATATTCATAAATTAAAAAAATCGTAGACGCATATTTTCTTTCTTATTTTTTATTAGATTTTCGATTAAATGGCAATTTCAAATAATGCATTCATTCTTTATATTATTAATAATGTAAAAAAAAACTATGATAAACTTAATTAATGCTGTTATATTTTTTATTTGTCGACGTTCCTAAACATTTAATCATTAAATCTGAAATTTCCCTAAAAAATTAATATTCTTTGAAACAAAATATTGAACACATGTTTATTAAATTTGAAGAACTACAATAAATCAATTTAACGTTATTATAGATCGTTTTTAAATGCAAATAATTCAACAACGAAAACTTAGAGATAAGATATATAATAACTTTGCATTGTAAAAGTTCTAGTATCCTAAAAGACTCTTTGGTTTGATTTAATTTTATATCAGGGATAAAATCTTTTCTTCTGTTAATTTAATATATTCCAGTTAAATAAGTTCAAATATTGCTTATTAAAGCATCAAAAATTACTTACAATCGCAATGAATACTAAATATAATGATCAACTACATTAAATAATTATGTTAATTAATGACAATGAATAATTATATTAAAAATTTACTGTACCGATCGATTTTATTAAAAAAAACTAATTAGATCGATTAATTTAAACAAATTAATTTAATCGAAAATATCCATCGATAGCTTGAATTACATCATTAAAATAGCGATTAAATTTATATCCATATAAATGATTTTCGTCAATCACTGTTATAGGGAAGCCGCAATCGAAATGACGGAATCCAAACCAGTCACTGCCTGCTTAGCTGTGACGCACTGTTTGATTCAGAGGTAAAAAAAAACTAATTCCGGTTCACCGTTGGATGTGACATCACAAGCGCCGCGTTCAATAATAAACTATCTGTAATTTCATCATTGCAAGCGTGAAGACGTTTTTAGTTATTTGTTTTCTTATTAAAGTTTCATTAGATAATGAAAAACTCTTTAGCAGCTAGTTCAACGATTTTATTTCAACTGACAAACATTTTCAAAAATTGAAGTTATTCAACTTATTATCCTGTTATAACTTTTAAAAACTAATATTAATTAAGAAAACTCCTCACTTCGGTAATGTTCAAATTTTGATGCTGAATTGGAAAACTTTCTTTTACTAAATTGATTTTAAGAAAAGAAATCAAATTTAATAAGAAAAAATAAATGCAGTAAATACAAGTGAAACTATAGATGTAAACGAACTTTAGATTGAAAATTTAAAAGCAAATAAAAAAAAATCATCTGTGCCCTGCTTGATATTTTTAACTCTTTGAACATCAAAATCCGTCAACTTCGGTGACGAACTCGTCATCGATGGTGACTCCTGATAGTCACCAAGCCAGTCACGGTGACCCGAATCATCCCGATTGCGGCCTCCCTTAAAGGTTTGCTCAGCTGTAGTCACGATTACAGGTAACTGATATACACATTTTAAGAGCTTGCTTCAATATATTACCAAAGCATACTACAATCTACAACGATCAACCATTAAAAATCGTATACTTCTGTATAAAATCCGACGATATCCTAGTCATTATTCTTTAATTTTTTTTCTGTATTAAACGATTTTAATCAATTCCAGTACATACTGGATAGTAATTGAATTAAATCTGTCAATAAAACCTTAAGTAAACAGAGTTAAAACATTAATTTATTTTTACGCCATCATTCATTATTTATCTTATCAAGTTGTAAAATCAATAATGGAAGGATTAAAATTCTATTTCATTTCTGCCACGTATATAGCGACCTGTTTAAAACAGGTGTACAATCAATATCGATAAGAGTTACGAATCATCAAAACATAGTTTCACGAGTTCCGTTAATCCCTAAATCTTTTACAAAAAAAAGAAAAAAAAAGGTCAGCCTTCGTAAATTGCTTGTAAGCTTTGAAATTTCTTATTACCTTCATTCGCATGGTCGATTTTTTAGTAAATTGCATTTTTTTGAAATCGAAAACTATTTATATCCTTTATGAAGAAAAAAAATTAACAATTAATGTTTTTTTTATTTATCAGAAATCATTTACATCGTACCCACGAAAAATCTTTGAAAAATATAAAATTGAAAATAAATTTCACACCTGACAACTCTTCTGGATTTAGTAGAAAATCTTATTTTCAATTTTAATGGGGTAGCCAAATTTATATACATATCTATACACTTTACAGGGTAACAAAAAATTATAGGGATAATTTTTGAATGTTTTTATTTCCAAAATTTATTACATAAATTCAGCGATGTTTCTCAATGTGTCGACCTCCGGCATAATAGATTTGTCTACAACGCTTCGGCCATGATTTTAAAGCCCGCAAAATGATTTCCTGGGGGATTTTCTTCACCTCTTCTCTAATAGCTCTTTGAAGGCCTCTCAATGTAGAAAATCTTTTCTTATTCAGTTTGTTTTTCAGATGTCCCCATAGGAAATAGTCGCATGGTGAAGCATCAGGACTGTTTGGAATCCATTGTTCTAGTCTCAGGAATTTCACTTGCTGATCTGTTAGGAATTTCTGGGTGACCTTAGATGCATGCGATGGGGCAGAGTCCTGATGGAACACAGCATCACTATTAGAGTACAATCTGCAGTAATCATCCTTAAAAAAGGGCTTTAATATCTTCTGTATGGAATACTCAAAATTTATTTTGGGCCCCAGGTTTCGCAAACCGAGGTTTGGTCACACCATGGGCGGATATGCCCATCCAAACCATTACGCCTTTGACATGAGGCACCGTGGTTGATGGTGTCAAGTCTCGCCTGTTCTGTCCACGTCTAAGATATTGAACTTTAGATTTAGCATTGGTATCAGATAGATAGATCCAAGCTTCATCAGTTGTAATGAACTTTCGCCATCTGTCCTTACAGATAAGCTTGTTGAGAGGCCATAAGCGTTGCCTCCTAATCTGCACCGATCTCTCACTTAAATGATGACATTTAGGTTTTTTATGGCATTTTTTCTTCAACTTTTGTTTTAGTTGATAGCTTACAACTTGCTGACTCCCGTTAAGAGCTTTAGCTATGCTTGTCTGTGTTGGACGATCCGGTTTTGATGTCATCTTATCAAGCTTCTGCAAATCTGATTTCTTCAATTTGCTTGACCGTCCACTTCCTTTTGGTTTTGCATTATTTTGCATCGATCCAAGTTTTGAATTCTTGATGCGACTGATATGGCTGAGTGAAATCGCAATACCTTTCTTTTTAAAATGGGTTTCTATAATCTTGTGGCTCCATCGAAGTTCTAAAAATGCTTGTACTTGACCAATTAGCTTTTTGTCAAATTTCTTCAAAAGCATTTTTGTGATTTTATGAAATAGTATTGCAATTGAAAGTCAAATAGTAGAGCTTTAGATCAGTATGCTATATATGTAAAAAGGTTTTAAAACTTTAGTGGTAGATAACCACAAAAGTGATCCCTATAATTTTTTGTTACCCTGTATTCTTGCTTGAATTAATATGATTTCAAATAGGAATACGAATTGGTCAATAGGAATAGCACAAACAGCTAGTTGCTATTCGTCACCACAAAATTACGACAATTAATTGATTTATTATATTGAATGATATAGTTCAGGATAATAGTTTACTATCGGGGTCCCCTTTAATTTTTGGTGATTCGCAAATAAAGGAATATATAAGTAATTAATCAAGAACTAAACACATAAAGATAAACCGAACTGAACGAAAATTATTGTCAAATCAAGGGGCTCCCGATTCTATACTAGAGCGTAGTTCAGCTTCTGGTTTGGACAATTGGGTATACTATAGCCTACGTCACAGATCGTGTTATTCCTACTAAATTTAACTAGTAAACAGCATTTTCTGCGAACCTGATTTCTAGCAACAAGTAAAAGCACCAAACGAAGTGTCTTGTTTATAAGTCGTTACTCGCCAGGTTGGAATTGTACTAGTATTAGTCTAGTTCCTTTGGAAATAATTTATATTGTTGTTTTACCGAAGTTTATGAATTTAGTAAACATATTTAAAACTCAGTTTATTAATTAAACTAAAAGGTACATATTATTCCTAGTAAGTGGAAGTAGTTGTGCTTTTTTCATATTATACCCAATTGTATTAGGTCATTGCCCCGTCTAAGTGATTATTAATTAATTGCAATGGGATACCTGCATGTGACGTAATGTGGGCATAGATGTTATTGCGCATGCTCGCGGAACTAATGCGTGAACGGAATTTTCTCTAAATCAGTTTGTGAGATTCCCTCATTGAAATGCCGTTTTGTTTACATTTCGTAGATTTGGAAGTGGAACTAAAATGTTACTTTAAACATTTGTGCTGTGAGAAATTTTATTTTTTTACGATCTTGAAATCGTATGTTGTTGTATTAAGTGAGGAATAAAACAATATACGCAAATTTTTAATACTTATCTGACTTATTTTAGAAAGAAAATTTTACGAAATAGTAGATTCTTAAATAATGGAATTTTGCTTGACACTTTAAAAAATCTGACTGAAAGTGCTTGCTAAATAAGACAAATCTATAATAAAATGTAATGCTTTTTTTATTACTTAATTTTTCCAGCTTATTTTAGCTCCTATATCGAAAACATACGATAAACTGTGTGTTTTAAAAACATGTGTATAATATGATTTTTTCCCAATTAACTTAGAATTAGAATTTGTTTAAAATGATTTTTCTAGCATTATGAATGAAAATTAGTTTCAATTGAAAACTGCCAGAAATAACTATCATTTTTATTAAAATTTTTGATGAATTCTTCCCTGCAAAAGAAAGTAAAAATTGAACATAACAAGTGACAGGTATATTTTAAGAAACTGATTCACTGCATAGCTACTTATTGCAGGAAGAGAGTGATTTTTAAGTTATCCACATGTATAAAAATGAATGTCCGCCTGTGTGTTCTTTATAGACTCCTAAACCATCCAACCGAAAGCTATGAAATTTGGTATACAGATAGTTTCAAGCACGAGGAAGGTCGATCAACTGTCAACATTAGAATGACAAATCGTTCTAATAGGATGAGCGGTAATCGAAATGGAATTTTCTGATTGGTTAAGCGTTAGCCATTGTTTTAAATTTAACGAATCAATTTTCACGTATTTTAAAGATACATCAGTGATAATTGCTAGCTTATAGCTCTATTTGATCAAAAAATAGTTTATTGCACGTATTTAAATATTTAATTATTTTATATTCGCTATGTCAGATGAATTGGGTATAATATGAAAAAAGCACAACTACTTCCACTTACTAGGAATAACATTTACCTTTTAGTTTAATTAATAAACTGAGTTTTAAATATGCTTACTAAATTCATAAACTTCGGTAAAACAACAATATAAATTATTTCCAAAGGAACTAGACTAATACAATTCCAACCTGGCGAGTAGCGACTTATAACAAAACACTTCGTTTGATGCTTTTACTTGTTGCTAGAAATCAGGTTCGCAGAAAATGCTGTTTACTAGTTAAATTTAGTAGGAATAACACGATCTGTGACGTAGGCTATAGTATACCCAATTCAACGAACATTACGAGGTAGCCCGCGTGGTCGACGTCACCAAATTTATACTTTGTCTGATACCACGTCTTTTATTTTATTTATATTAATTCTCTTAAACGTTTTTCTAAAAAATTACTCATTTAAAACGAACAGTAATTGAATAGAAACAAAATATTTATGTAATCAAAAGCAAAAATTAATGGGAAAGTGGTACTAATTCGTTCAGGAGAAACATAAGAAATTAGCGCTAATGACGCTTAATTACTCCAATCATGATTAATTAAGGTAATATATGCATATTGAAATAAAATAATAAGCAATACACTAAAAAGCAAAATAAATGGAGTAAAGGTGTTTATTTGTCTAGAAGAACCGTAAGAAATCGTCACACTATCATTGACGACAGTGATGCTTAATTAATGTTGGTAATATGTATTAACTGAATTAAAAAAAAGTAACTTCTGAACTAAAAAGCAAAAATAAGTAGAAAAGATACTTATTTGCGTTTGGGTAACCGTGAAAAAATGTGCTTATTATTATTGACACTAATGCTCAATTAATATTGATAATGTGTATTAATTGAAATAAAATAAAATAAGCTATGTGCTAAAAAGCCAAGCTCATGGAGGAAAGATTAATTGGAAAATTCGTTTCAGAAAACCGTAGAAAATCGCCATTCACAGATGACACCTAATTAATTTGTATCACTGATGGTAATATGTACTACTGGTATTATAGTAATTGGCGAATTGGTTTAGATAAGAATTCAGCAATGGGTTTTCCGTAGTTTCGGAAATTTTTGTTTTTTCAGTGGTAGCTAAGATAGTGTATTAATATTTTAAAGAATTAGAATTAAAAGAACCACTACTTATAAATATTTTGACAGTAAATTAAAGGTCAGATAGAGAAATGGGCATGCTCCAAAATCTTTATGAAGTTCTAATGTATTTTTTTTTCGAAAACTCGGGTATAGTTGACTGCTACTGACATATATATATATATATATATATATATATATATATATATATATATATATATACAGTGGCGTACGCAGAATTTTTTCAAGGGGGGTGTTCATAATTTTCTGAAACTACTAAAAGAAATTCGAGTCTGTAATAAAGCACTATTATTTCCCTAATTTAGACAGCTAGACAATTTTGACTTTTTATTTAGACAACATTGTTTAGTTAAATTTTGACTTGATTTTTTAAGTTTAAGAACATAATGTCATATGGGTGGGAAGTAACACTTTGAGGGCCATTTTCACATTCATCAGATTTTGTTATGCTAGAAACGTTTTCTTCAACGGAAGTATCACATTTCTGTACAACAGAAAAACTTACATTGGTACTAGATGCTGTCACCTCACTAATTTCAGGTCGTGATTTTTTCTCAAAATGATTAAAAAATTTTAAATTCTTGCGCTTTAACACCCTAAAGATCCAAGAACAGCAAATATATATATATATACATATATTGGCGCAGAGATATCCGCTATGCTATGATCTCAAAATTTCGAGCTGGAATGAATAACTTCGACGAGCACAGTATCTCCAATGGTACTGTTATTGATTTTTTCACTAGTCGAAATAGTGGCGACGACGGGTTCTGCGATTGAATGAACTTTTTGTTAAGACAAAACAAAACAGATTTAGCGACAAGCTCCGAAAGACAAGCGGCAGAGATAACTCTTAGTCTGACTAACTAACTCCACTATACTCCCTCCGTTCACCCTTTTATATAATTTTTCACCCCATCTCCAAAATTCTCGAATTGTCTCTAAGACGACAGAACGTCTAGGATTCCAGAATCATCGCGTTAAGACCTCGCGAATGACAGCTAGTCTCGAAAACTATACTGGCAGAACAGAAAGGAACCAGTCCGTAACAGTATCACGTGAATTTAATTTTAAAAGTACAACCCTATTATCTGTAGTAAATGTTTTTACAGTATTCTGAGAAATACCGAGAGAAAAAAAAGTAGGCACGAGGCAAATAAAAAATATGTAGTCTTAAAAAATAATAGCTCGCATAATTTCTACTAAAATTTTTATTTTTGTCATTTTGTCTGAGCTCAAGGGGGTGTTTAAACCCTAACCCCCTTTGCGTACGCCACTGTATACATATACATACATATATATATATATATATATATATATATATATATATATATATATATATATATATATATATATATATATATATATATATATATATATATACAAACATATATATAAACATTTTTAAATCATTCTTGAAAAATATCCGTCCATGTAAGTTGTTATGATTTTGCTACTCGCTTTATAGTCCCCCCTTTTTAATGTTTTTTCTTTTTATTTTATTTTATTATCTGTTTTTACACGTTATTTTTACTTTTTATGATCTATTTTATTTGTAGTTATTTTATTTAAAAAAAAAATTGAGTGCTCCTCACACTATTGTATTAATATATTTTGCTTTGGCTTTATTGATACAATATCAGAAAGCACTCTGTTTTGCGGATATAATCGTGTGGTCTGAAGAAAAGATTATATCTTTTTTTTTCGGCTTTTTTTCCGGTTTTTTAAGTAAAATTTTTTTTTTTAATAAAATGTTGTTTGTTATTTTTTTTACTTATTATTTCCCACCCCCCTTTTTTTCATATGTCTATAATTTTCCAGATCCAACCAGATTATGACAGATTATGTAAGCTGCAAGTTAGACCCCGTGCGAATTTCCCAAAGACACGAGAGACACGAGAGCGCGTAATGGAACTAACAAAAAAAGGAGACGCTGATGAATTCCAGAGAGGGGCAGCGAGGATGACTTTTTTTTAACTTCACGATGACGAACTCATTTATTTTGTGTTATTTCTGTGTTTGTTTATCGTCCATCTTTATGCAAATTTAGCGTTTAATATATGTTTTGTTAAAGTACAGTGTCTCTCATTTTCAAAGACGACCACTCATGCCGTCCCCACATATATATACACAGTCCAGTCACATTAATGTGACCACCTGTCAAAATCCAGAATAACCACCTTTGGCAGAGCGAACCGCTACGAGACGTGCAGGAAGAGAGTCAGTTAGGTTTCTGAAAGTGTTCACTGGGATGTTGAGCCATGCCGACTCCAGTGCCGTGGCCAGCTGCGCTAGATTACGCGGTTGAGGATCCATGGTGCGAACAACCCGATTGAGGTGGTTCCACAGATTTTAGATTGGGTTTAAATCCGGTGAGTTTGCTGGCCAGGGGAGTACGGTAAATTCATTCTGGTGTTCTTCGAACCACGCACATGCACTGCGAGCTGTATGACACCTCGCATTGTCCTGGTGGTAGATGCCATCATCCTGAGGAAAAATCATTTGCATGTAGGGGTGGACGTGGTCCGCAAGGACAGATACGTACTTGTACTGATCCATAGTGCCTTCCACAATGATGAATGCACCCAATGAATGCCAGGAAAACATTCCCCAAACCATAACGCTCCCTCTTCCAGTCTGCAGCCTTCCGGCAATTGTTGCAGGGTGTTTGCTTTCAGACGTTTCACGCCGTATACGCCAACGTCCATCTGTCCCATGGAGCTAAAATGTGATTAATCGGAAAAAGCCACCTGTTATGACTCTGTGGACGTCCCGTTGCGGTACTGGCGTGCAAATTCCAGCCTTTGTCACCGATGAACAGCAGTCAGCATAGATGCATTAACCAGGCGTCTGCTGCGGAGGCCCATGCGCAGCAACGTTTGCTGAACAGTTGTTGAGGATACACTCTTGGTAGCCCCTTGGTTCATTTGGGCGATCAGTTGCTCAACAGTTGCACGTCCATTCGTCTGAACTCATCTCCGTAGCCTTCATTCGCCTCTGCCATCTTTGGCCTGTTATGCACCACATGTGCCACGCCGCTTGTTTCGTATAGTGCCATTTTACCACGCACGGTATACTTCTACCACGACGGCACGCGAACAGTTCACAAAATCAGTCGCTTCCGAAATGCTTCCACCCTTGGTCCGAAAGCCAATAATCATGCCCTTTTGGACGTCGGATAAATCGCTACGTTTCTGCATTGCGCCAACGACTGAAATGCTTTTCGATGCCCTAGGACAACCAATATATACACTACACTGTAATGTGCTGCCACATGCACTCTGTGATTGATTATTTCACGTTGACGTCGAAAGTAGGTGGTGGTCACATTAATGTGACTGGACTGTGTATAAACTCAAATAGTGAAGAGATATGTAACAAGTATAAATTTTCTAATATTGGTATAAAATATTATATTGATATATTTGGTGATGATATATTTTGTTCGCTTAATTTAGGTAATACATATATGCATATCGGAATAAAATAAGTTAACTATGTATTAGAACGCAAAAGTAATGGAGTAAAGATATTTATCTAGAAGAATCATGCTATCATTAACGACAATGATGCTTAATTAATGTTAGTAATATGTTAATTAATATAAAATAAATTTACCCACGAAAAAGCAAAAAGAATGGAGACTATGTAATTATTCATTTTGAGGAGCCGTAAAAAACACGATATTATTATTGACACTAATGCTCAATTACTACTGATAATATGAATTAATTGAAATAAAACAAAACAAGCTATGTGCTAAAAAGCGAATTTATAAAGAAAAAAAAGGTAAATAGGAAAACCGTAGAAAATCGCTATTTACGGATGGCGCCTACTTATTGTGCACTACTGACGTTAATATGTTCTACTGGTATTATGGTGATTGGTGCAGTTTTGATAATAATTCTACAACGGGTTTTTCGTAATTTCAGAAATTATTTTGTTCAGTGGCAGCAAAGATAGTGTATTGATATTTCAATGGATTGGAATATAAAGAATTTTGTTTCTTCACCACTTATAAATATTTTAATAGTAAATTAAAGGTCAGATAGAGAAATACCCGTAGCTCTAAAAATCTTATCAAGTTCTAATAAGAATTCTATGTTTTTTTTTTAAATGTCTGCTTTTGTTGGCTGTCACTGATAAATGTATTTTTCACAAAAGTTAAATGTTGAAGGGTTATGTAATATGTTCCAAATATACTAATAAAGGTATAAAATCATATTGATACATTTAGTTCTTCCACCAAGTTTTTTAATTAGATCGGTATATGATTTTTCATTTTTGAGCATGATTTCGTATTGTTTCTTTATACTAATTTATTTATTTTTTTACTCTCCCCGTGCGAAGAACGGGTATTCAGTTAGTATATAATAAATAAGCTATGTAAACATGACTAAAATTGATATTTCCTGACATAAATGCTTGCTTAAAAGGTGTAAGGTCTGAAAAGTGTTCAAATGGAAGTTTATTCAATAAACAAAGTTAAAAATTGCATGCCGTGCACACTATTATAAAAATCTTATTTTAGTATTTTATTAGGATAAAAATGTTTTAGTATATTAATTATGCTCATTTTTTATTAGTAAACGATGAATAACATTGAGTGTGGAATCGGCATGTTTTCCAGCATTAATGCAGGAAAAAAAGTCAAACAAAAAATTTGCTTGCTCTTTGCTTAAAAATAAACTAAAAATTTCAATTCTCGTCTACCAAGTCTTGAAAATGAGCTCCCGTTTTTTCGAAACGCTCGAAACATGTTAACTATTACACCGAAGAGCCATTACATTATGACCATTCTGCTAATAACTTGTAGGACCACCTTTAGCCCTCAAAACTGCTAGCACCCGCCGTGGCATTGATTCCACAAGGTGCTGATAGGTAGTCTGAGGTATCTGGTACCAAGCGCTCACCAACTGATCCTGCAATTCTCTCACATTGCGAGGGGTTAGCGTGGCAGCACGAATTTGGTTTTTCAAGTAGGACCACAAATGCTGTATTGGAATAAGGTCATGTGAATTTGGGGGCCAAGACATGACTTGAAAGTCACTGGAATGTTCCTCGAACCAATCCATGACGATTCGACCCTTATGACATGGTGCATTATCCTGTTGGTAAACACCACCCCTCGCAGGAAAAACTGTTGCCATGAATGGGTGAACCTGGTCTGCAACTATGTTCAAGTAGCTTACAGACATCAGGGATTGTTCTATGAGGATTATGGGTCCTAATGTGCCCCATGAAAACATTGTTCCTGGGCGAGAAACTATGAAAACCTGGGCGAGCCCATTGCTATAGATGGAGGGTGGTCATAATGTAATGGCTCTTCGGTGTATTTCATATTTGTATTTTTAAGCTAATGAAGTTTTCGCTCAGGTAAGTATTTCAGGGTTATTGTAAAATATTAACTTTAATTCTTATGATGGTTTTAAAAATAACAGTATAGACATAAGACAAGTGACTGATGCATCAGAACTTTCAAATAGAATTTTAAAATAATAATCTTGTTTTGCAATATTTTAAATTTTGAATTTCATATCCCTGGTCATTTTTGTGATCATTCCGAAAAGGTTTAACTCTTGTATGGTCGAATACAATATGCACAATCAATCAAATAGAAAATCCTATTCAGGAAATTAGATTTCAAACTGTTTCAATGTGTAATTTCAAGAAGACCAAAATTATTGAATTCAGAACAAATCTCTGCTTTTCAAAAGATGCATTCTTCTTGATTCCTAAGAAATCTCTCTTCCTACTACATAAAACAACTAGATTCTGTTTCTCATTAATTTGAACATATTCATAATTTATTTAAAATTTGTAAGCAATGCAAAAGATCAATAAACAAAACATCTACGAATACAAGATGATTCAAATACCTACTTCGATTATAAACATATTGTCTCCCCTTCAAGTAGAGAATTAAAATGCTGTTGTTGACGAATGCCATTTTAGGCATGGGGGTGCGATTGTTCTTGTTTTTTAGTGGCGCCCTCTATGGCGAAGAATTCGACTTACGCCACGTCATACGTCACACCCGTTTATAAGGCGGACCCATTCATACATCCATCCACGGATCGCAATTTTGACCTGAATCAAAGAACGATCGATCTCCAATCCAGTACCCCCAGAGGTTTTGATTTGTTTTGGGAACATGGAGAACTTTGCGACTCGACAGAATTTAACGTGCATCAGTCTCCAACTACACGGGGAGTCTTCGGCCAGCTGGGTTCGAAACTAGAAACTCCAGGACATGGGCCCAGCACCCTGCCGACCAGGCTATCCCGGCCCAGGGAATTAAAAATCACGAACTGATCTGGGGAAAATTCTGTTTTCACTATCATCAGTGAGCATGCGCCGAACATCTGAAAGGTCACATGTGTGGGTATCAAAATTCCTCTTCTTTTCGAAGTGCAAGTACTCAATTGCGAAGGAAGCTGACCGTCAAACTCAGAATCATTGAACGAATATTTTTAACGGTAATAAGAATAATGATAATACGGTAATATTATAAAATCACGTTATAATGAAAAAAAACAAAACAATTCTTTAGTAATTTAGAAAGCAATCAAAATTAAAAACGTAATAATAGCAGAGTAAAATAAGAAAAATAAATACACCACTTGTACACTGAATCATTGAACGAATATTTTTAACGGTAATAAGAATAATGATAATACGGTAATATTATAAAATCACGTTATAATAAAAAAAAAAAAACAATTCTTTAGTAATTTAGAAAGCAATCAAAATTAAAAACGTAATAATAGCAGAGTAAAGAAAAATAAGAAAAATAAATACACCACTTGTACTGTTTATTTATTTTTCTTATTTATTTTCTTGTATAATTGGTTTTATTTTTATGATTTTAAAATATTTCCGTAATGTTATAAATTTTTTACGTTTGGATAAAAGGAAATATTTAGATAAATGAGAGTTTTCGGCAAGATTCTTTTAAGTGATCTTCTATACTCTGTTGCAAGTTACGAAAAAAGCATTATCCCTGAGGAGAGAGCCTGTTTACATCTAAGTGCACGACAAACGGAGGCCAAGCTCCCAGCAGGCTCATATATCAATATCGCCAACTCTTGAAACGATGTTGCACAGCCTCCTTTTTACTTTGCTTTCTAATCTTTTCCTTCTTCATTTCCTTTGCTTTCTAATCTTTTCCTTCTTCATTTCCTTTGCTTTCTAATCCTTTCTAAACAATAATCAATTAAGAAGTAATAAGAATTAATAAAAATGATATCTAAAAATCGTTACAAACATACGTCTTTCTGTTCGCAGTTAAAAAAAGTGACGAAAGAATAATAAATATTTTTCTTGCAGAATATTTTCTTCGACTGCGAAACGAAAATAAAAATTCTTCATCGTGAATTTGATTTGTTATCAGTAGAGCCCGGATTTTGATGACCTAAAAAATCTCAATTAATGCCCTTAAAAAGTGCAAAAAATGCCCTTACAAACTGCAAAAAATGCCCTTAAAAATGCAAAAAATGCCCTTAAAATGCGAAAATTGCCCTTAAAATGCGAAAATTGCGCTAAAAATGCCTTATGACATGTTTTAAATAGAGGTAAAAATATTGAACTAAAACAATGTTTTACTCTTTAAAATTATTATGAGTCGTTTCAAAAAATATAAAGCAATGCAATACTTGTTCTACGTTCATTAAAGTTTGAAAAATATGTTTTATATCCTAAAATAACAAAAAAAGGAAAATATGTTGACTCCAAAGCATTTTCATTTTGTATAGAAACTTAAATGAATATAACAACTTCCATCTCATAATATTGCTAAATATCAGAATTACAGTGGATTATTAAATTTTTTTTTTAATATTTTGAATTGTAAACGAGCGTCTCTTGTCTGAAAGCAAATTTTTATACTAGGAGAAGCTTCTTTCAACGTCTACTGATGTTATTGGTGCGTACTTGAAAAGGACGGTCACACTTACTGACAATTCTTCTTCAATTTGAAAAGATGTTGCTTCACCTTTTAATATCCTATATATTTTCTTCATTGCTTGGAAGCCAGTGTAATAATGAAAAATTATAAAAAATAGCAAAAATTAGAAAAAATTAACAAAAAATATAAAAATGCTTTAAAATGCAAAATACGCCCCAAAATTT
Source organism: Parasteatoda tepidariorum (assembly GCF_982258835.1). Taxonomy (NCBI): domain Eukaryota; kingdom Metazoa; phylum Arthropoda; class Arachnida; order Araneae; family Theridiidae; genus Parasteatoda; species Parasteatoda tepidariorum. The sequence goes on along the minus strand of NC_141757.1, from coordinate 37,896,955 downwards.
AAAGAAAATGCCCTATAAATCTCAAAAAATACTCTAACGGACAAAAAATGTCCAAAAATGCAAAAAATGCAAAAAAAAAAAATGCAAATGTCATTAAAATCCGGGCCTTAGTTATCAGCATAAAACTCGAAATTTTTAGTGGTCCAATCAAATTTAATGCTCTTGCAACGTTATATAGCTGTTTCGTTTTAAAGAACGAATCTTATTTATCGAAATATGTCGCCCAGCCTAGGATTCCAGTAAGACTACGAAACTACAACCTTTCTTTAATAATTTTATGGCATATATCGTAAAAGATAGCACGAATTAAATTTCTGCCGACTTGCTTAACTTTTAAAAGCTTTTATATTGTTTTGAAAGCGTATTTTTATAATTTGGTAACGAAATAAAACGGAACTATATGCAGACGCGGATGATTACTTAAATTCTATACCGCATTGTGATACTTGCAACGGAGAATAGTAGACTTCCTGACATTAAATATCATGTAATATTTGAAACGAAAAAAGAGTGACTTAGGATTTACCAAGTTAAGCTCTTATTAAATACTTTCAAGTATGAAAGTGAAAAGCGTGACTTTATTATGTCACCTCTACTATTTTTGTAAAAAAATATTTTCAAACTGTTCACAATCCTGGTAATGAAAATTATTAAATAATACGTCTGATGACAATTTTATAATTAATTTATCATAATATGTGTAACTCAGAGAAAATATCCCCTGTTTAATATGTGTCAGTTATAACCAGCGAATCGATTTTTAATACCATCGTGATATTATTTGTAATTGAAATCATCAATATTTAAATTCAAAATTAAAGATAAATATTAATATAACATAAAAAGGCAAAAGTCAAAAATTGTTACTCATTGTTTTCGATGTCTTCTCATTGGACAGAAAAATCATCATGTTCCTTAATTAACAAAGAAGATTTGGAATTCCTTGACTCAACATAAAATTAATAAAAGTTGCTGTTTCCCCGCATATTATTTATTTATTTATCTATCATGTCAAGATATTTCCTTTTGTTTTCTATTCTGTTTATAGAGCTATTCAATATTGTTGAAGTCATCTTCAATTATTTTGCTTAAACATAACTACGTCACAAAAGATTTTAAATGACGTCATGATTGTATATATTGTTCTGAGATGCAAGTGTAAAAACAACTCACCTAGTAAATATTATTTAGGGATGTTTTAAAAAACAACCATACAACTCTCGATGGGAGGAGTTTAAATTGTTGTAAATAAAATACAGAGCTAGAAGCTTGCGCAAAAAGCAAAGCTCGTCGCACTATTCTATAATCTAAATAAAAAATATATATTAGAAGGCCGGGATAGCCTGGTTCGCGAGCGTTGCACACATGTCCGAGAGGTCCTCAGTTCGAACTACGCTGGTCGGAAACTCCCAGTGACGACTGGTGCACGTTAAATCTGTCAGGGTCATAAAGTCCTCCAAGTTCTTATAACAAATTAATGCCTCTGGGGGTACTTGATCGGAAATTGATTGTGCTATGATTCAGGTTACTATTGCAATCTGCAGATGAACAGAGTATATAAATGTGTCCTCCTTGTAAAACGGGATGTGACGTGTGTATGCGGTAAAATGCTGAATTTTTGGCCCTAGAGGGCACCATTGAATAACGTCATTTTTAAAAACCCAGTTAATGGAAATACAGAGCTATAAGCTTACGCGGAGAGCTCGTCACGCAAGCAAACAAAAAATTTATTATGGAATATAATAAATGTAATATAATATGCAGTTCTGATAATTTTTTACCTTTAAAAGTCGTCTTGTGAAGTTAAATATTTGAAGTTTTGTTCCAAATAAATATTTTCTCATATTGTATGTGAGAATTTATATTTAGCTTTTTTTGTAATTTAATTATATTTGTTAATATTTTCATTAAAATGAAAATGCAACTATCCTATTCAAAGTAACAATCATATTCAAAACTAAAGTCTTAAATCAAATAGTAGTTGTGCATTATTATATTAAAAACTTGCTGTATGATAGTTTGAAATAAATGTATTATTGAATTAGCATTATATAATTATAGAAAGGTAGATTGTTTTTGAAGAGTTATCTGTTTATTTTCATGACATATTTTTTGTGAAACTGTATACAGCTGACACCTGTATTTAAATAATTATTAAAAAAATATTTAAAGATGCTAATTAACTGAATTAATTAAATAAATAGTAATTAGGTTAATGAACTTTTAATAAACTTAATAAACTTTTCGCACAGCTCTTAAATGATCTGTTTGGTAAAAAAACAATAAATTTTTATAATTACCGAAAATTAAATAAAAATTTGAAAACAAATTTGTGAAATTAGTTACAATGATAACCGAGCAAAGCGATTAAACTTAAAATTATATTCCAATGGCCAAAGCTACCAACTCGGACATAGACAACAACCATAGACCCGTACCACACAGACTATCAACTACTCTATTAATAAATGCAACAAAACATTTGTTTTATCCAGTGACATCAATAAAATGCGCATTACATGTCAGTAAAATTTGTAATTGCTGGCAACCACTCTAAATGTTTTGTTTTCTAAACAACTGGCGTTGAACAGTCAACCCACTTCCGAATAATACAAACAGTAAGTTTTGCCATGTATAGTGGTTGCATCAGTTTCCTACTCTGATGAAAGAACACTCAATAGAAGGGATAAAGACAATACGTAGATAAATTGCAATAAATGGTAATTTATTTTTTTAAATTTGAGTCCAGTTTTTTAATTTTTTTCTACAATAAACTTAATTTCCCCCCCTCCCGTATAAGATGTATCTTCAAACAAAACGTGTTAATGAAAATTTAAGAGTAAAAATAAATCTTTAATTCTCTTTTTATATTCTATGTTCTTATCAGGATCGATAATCTATACCGGAAAAATTTAAATAATATCTTCTGCTAAGTCAAAAGCGATATGCAGGTGCACACTTAGAATGGTCATGATTGTAAATTTTTGAAGGAATCGATTCAAACTTACCTTTTTAATTTTCCCACTTGTCAGAAAAGGGGCAGCCTTCGTACATTACAGGTAAGCTTTAACTTTTTTTTCTTCAACTTTCTTCTATGGTTACTTTTTTTTTGTTTGTCCTCTGTAAAAGAATGCTATGTTGAATTTTTATAATTTAAGAACCATTTGACCTCGGGTCCTGAAATTTGAACTGTGACTTTAGCCCCCAATACTAAAGGTCGTTGAAAAATTTCTATGAATTTGTCGGGAGAGATGTTGAAATATCAATTTTTCGCATTTGTTTAACATTGCTATAAATTGACTGAGGACGATTACGTTTAAAAACTAATTGCACGTTCTTTACAGGCTTTTTCTAATTTAGTGAACAATTTCTGTTTCTGCTAATTACTTATGAGGTAATTAATTTTTAAGATACAATTTTTTAAGGCCAATCTGATATTGAGGAATAGAAATAAGTTTTTAAATTAACAGATCTACTAAAAGAGATTCCTGTGTGAGACGGTGGAAAATGTATTGGACGGCAACGAGCTTCTAGCGCATAGATTGAAGAATATTAGAAATTAAAGAATTTCTACCTTAAGAAAAGTTTATTTATATATATATATATATATATATATATATATATATATATATATATATATATATATATATATATATATATATATATATATATATATATATATATATACAGAGTTATTCATAATTCCCTTCGGGCAGGAACTAGACTATCGCACTGATGTATGCCGTGTGACACCAAGGGTTCACAGATAGAACACCTGTAATGTATGTAAGTAAAACTTGAATAGTTTCGGAATAATTTCATATTCGTCTTCTTTTTTTTACTATAATGCTTCGAAACCCCGGAGGGAATTATGAATTACCCTGTATATATATATATATATATATATATATATATATATATATATATATATATATATAAATAAAGAAGAATTGAGATAAGCACAGATCTGAGCAAAACGGACATAACATGTTTTTTTTTTCTCACTCTCTCTTTTATAAATAAACGTTGTTGCTGTTGACATATGCCTGTTTAGGCAGAAGGGTGCGATTGTTCTTGTTTTTCAGCGCCATCTATGGCCAAGAATTCGACTTCTGCTGCACCATAAGTCGCACCCGTTTACAGGGCGGACCCATTCACACCTTCATTCATTCATCCACAGATCGTAATTTTGACCTGAATCAGAGAACGATCGATCTCCAATCCAGTACCCCCAGAGGTTTTGATTTGCTATCTGAACATGGAGGACTTTTGCGACTCGACAGATTTAACGTGCATCAGTCATTTTACTACACGGGGAGTCTTCGGCCTCGGGGTTCGAACCCACGAACTCTCGGACTCTCCAACGGCCTACCGACCAGGCTATCTTAGCCCCACGTATAAATAAACGTTAATTTTCTAACATAAATGTCATTAAAATTGTATAATTAAATATCAATCTTATTAATTATAAGCTTCTTAGAATTATCCAGTATAATATTATTACCCTGCTTACATCTATTTTCGGGCCAATCCTTGGTAACTAACAAATCAAATGCAATTCGTTACTGCAGTAAGAACGCGCCATAAAACAAAATCTCCCTATTTAAGATTCTTACTCCATTTGCGCTTCTGTTTTCATACTTTGTAATCTGGCAATCTTATTACAAAAATATTTTAAATCTTGAATTTCGCTACTAATTCTTGAAAGTTTCCGGTACATGTAAGTTAATTTGATTTCGTTACTCGCTTTATAGATTTCTTTTTGTGTTTTGTTCTGTATTTTCTTTACATTTTATTTTTTGCGGGATATATTTCTACTTAATGTGTTCTAATTTGTTTCAAATTTGAGTACTCCTCACACTATTATATTGATATATTTTGTTTTGGCTATATTGATAAAATATTAGAAAGCTCTTCGTTTTGCTGTTATAATTGTGTGAGTGATTAGGGTAAACCAACCAGTAAAGGAACATCTCATAGATATTTTTTAAAAATTAATTTTTTTGTATTTTAATCATTATGCAGGATCTCAAAACACCCAAATGAAACCCATCAAGCTGATTCTTGTAGTTTTGCTCCTCTACCAGACAGATGGATTAAGAAACCTAACTTTTAAGCAAGTCACAATTTCACAACATGCAAAGATGGTTCCCGAAATCCCTCAAGACAACATCATCTTGTCGTGGATGAATACGGAGGCTGCATTAAAGAAAGCGTACTTGAACCTGATTAAAAGTTTATTAACGAATTCATTCGGCTTGTCTCTCACTACTAATATATCTCAAAATTGTACTCACAGTTTAATTGAATACTTAAATGGATTGAGGAATATGAAAACCTGGGCTTTCAAAAGTAAGATTTCTATTTTTGAATTATCTACTAAGCTACTCGATTTTTCTCTCTCACGATATATATATATATATATATATATATATATATATATATATATATATATATATATATATATATATATATATATATATATATATATATATATATATATATATATATATATATATATATATATATATATATATATATATATATATATATATATATATATATATATATATATATATATACAAAATTAATAAATACAAGAAAACACAAAGAAAGTTAAGAAAAACAATAAGTTTCATTTATTGCCCATAAGCTGCAAGTAAACAGAACTCATTAGGTAAGTACAAAATGAAGATAAAAACAAGGAAAAATTATGGACATAAGAAAAAAAGTGGGGGGGGGAAATAATAATTAAAAAAAATAACAAACAACTTATTACAAAAAAAAAATATCTGCTTCGTTGATTTATACGATAAAAGAAATGATTTTAATTTTAATAATAATAAACTAATTACTTGGAATTCTAATGTTTCTAGGAGCATCTATTTAAATACCACTTTTAATGAAATGAGCAGAATTAAAAGAATATGTAGTAATATTTATTTATCCAAAAAACAAATCGATAAACTCTTTCAAAATTTGATGAAAAACAATGGATACCCAACTAAAGTAATAAAATTTTATATAAAATCATTGAATTAATCGTATTTTTTTATGGATATAATTACTAAACTTTTTCTTTGTTAATTTATATAATTTTCCCATGTGCAAATCAATTTCAGGTTAATCCATTACCAGAATTATTTACTAAACAATTTCTTTGTTAATTTGTATAATTTTTCCATGTGCAAATCCATTTCGGGCAAATCCGTGGTTAAAATTATTTACTAAAATATTCCTTTACTAAAAAATTTCCTTTGTTAATCTATATAATTTTTCCATGTGCAAATCCATTTCGGGCATATCCGTGGCTAAAATTATCTACTAAAATTTCTTTCTTAATTTATAAAATTTTTCTATGTGCAAATCCATTTCGGGCAAATCCGTGGCTAAAATTATTTACTAAAAATTTATTTATTATTTTTTCCGTGTGCAAATCCATTTCGGGTAAATCCGTGTTAAAAATTTTTTTCTTTGATAATTTATATAATTTTTTCAAGTGCAAATCCATTTCGGGGAAATCCGTGGCTATAATTATTTGTAAAACAGGCAATTTATGTTTCTCTTTTCTATTTTATATTTTTTCTTAAATAAACATCTATTTCCTAAAACTATTTATGGTCAGTTTTTTTAAAATTATCCAGTATAATATTACATTGAGCACATCCATTTCGGGCCCATCCTTGGTAACTAACAAATCAATGCACAGAATAACAAATCACTTCAGCAATGCAGTAAGAACGGCACTTTAAAACCCTCTATTTACACTGAATTTGCGCTTTTGTTTTCATATTTTGTAATCTGGCAATCTTGTTGCGAAAACAGTTTTAACTCATTCTTGAAAAATTTCCTGAACGTGTAAGTACTTCTGATTTCGCTACCTGCTTTACAGTGTATATTTTATACTGTTTTTTCTTTTATTTTATTTTCTGTTTTCACTTGTTATCTTTACTTATTGTGTTCTATTTTATTTTTTGTAATTTTTGTAAAAAAATTTTTTTGAGTGCTCCTCACACTATTGTATTAATATATTTTGCTTTGGCTGTATTGATACAATACCAGTAAGCACTCTTTTTTGCGGATATAATCGTGTGGGCTGATGAAAAGATTATATCTTTTTTTCTTTTTTTTTCTTCGGGTTTTCTAATAAAATTTCATCCTTTTTTTTTGTAATAAGTAGTTTGTTATTTTTTTAAAATTATTATTCCCCCCCCCCCAACTTTTTTCTTATGTCTATAATTTTTTCTTGTTTTATCTTCATTTTGCTCTTTTATATATATATATATATAAAAGAGCGTGACCATATATATGTATGGTCAACAAAAATAATACGATCACTTCTATAATCATATAATAATATAATTCTGTATCATGCTTGAAACTTTTAGAAGTACAAAACAATAAGATGTTTTTGAGGTTGATTTAAGGTTGACAGGTGTTATATTTTAGAAAATGAGGTTATGTTTTGCACCAAAAATATTCTCTTCCATAAACCTCGATTTCAACCTGTTTTACGTCCCGCAGTGGACTGATCGTTAAGACACGGTTCCCAGCAGATCACCGAAGTCAAGCATCACTGGCTATGGTCAGTGTGCGGGTAGGTGACCACTTGGATCAGTCTGCGTAGGGACCGAGGGTGTGCGGTATTGATCCTCGTTAAACTGTGCTACCGTAAAGTGCTCGACTTCGCGCGCAGGTCGTCGGGCTACCGAAGCGGGGGTGCCATCCCCTCCACAGAGGATCAAAATTGTGATGGCATGTCTTCGGATCATCCTCCGGGATGTTTCCCAGACCGTCGCCAATAGCCCATTGTGCAGATTTAGTGCGACGTAAATTAACAACAACAACAACAACCTGTTTTACACCTCATAATATGGCCTAGAAATACTTTAAATTGAAATTTAGGAAAATTATTCAAACCTCAAATGAACTGTAGAAACTGTAACTGTGCCTGTACTGTAGAAAATAACCTATGTACTTCAAAAAATACCTCTCTAAGCTTGTTGATCTAAGGTCAATTCATATCAACCTCAAAACAACCTTAAGTAAACAACTGCATACATTTTGATTATAAAGCTTGGGAGGTTGATTGTTTAAGGTTGTTTTTAGAGTTTACTTCAAATAAACCTCAAATCTATCTTATCCTTTAAAAACACCCTGAAATAAATCTCAATATCACCTTAAATTTTTATAAGTATTGTCCTGTTTACCCATGGAAAATTTACATCGTTTGTAATAAGTGCAGATTCTTTTATAATACCTCTATAATTCTGAAAGCATTCTTAAATAAATATCACAAACCTAATAGAAAGATTTAGAATTTATTAACTTCCTCTTCTCATTTTAGTATAATTTTGCATGGGTAAAAATGATTCCATTTCTAAAGCTTCAAGCATGTTCTTTCAAATTATGACTGCAGTTTTTCCATGTAAAATTTTTCAAAACTAATTTATACAAAAGCCAATTTATACAAAAGTAATTACTTCAGAGACATTTTATTTCTTCCATTCAACTCTATATGTATGTTAAAAATCTGAAAAATATTTTGTTAGTCGCATATATTTAACAGTTTTTATTTTTTCCCGTCTTGATACATAACAAGACTTGCAACGGACCATAAACAAAATTTAAAAAGTACTATCAATATTCTCATTGAAGAGGTACAAATTTTTTCTCATTTGCTATCAACTACAAATTTTAAAAATACAAAACACTGAATTTCGTAAGTATTTGTCTTTTTGTTAGAAATACGCTAATTCTAGATCGCTTGCCCATCTGGCTGCAGTAAATAACTACCAACTAAATTTGCAAATATTAGACGGATTATCATGACATACCTGAATGGTATGGTAGAAATCAGAGTTGGCCAAAAATGTAATCGATTAAATTTTTTGATTACAGTAATCAATTACTTGTAATCATGATTACAATTTTCAAAAATTTTGATTACAGCTGTAATCATGATTACAATATTGATTACAGTAATCAATTACTTGTAATCATGATTACAAAGTTTGATTACAGCTGTAATCATGATTACATAGTCAATTACAGTAATCAATTACTTGTAATCATGATTACAACTTTCAAAAAATTTTGATTACAGCTGTAATCATGATAACAATTTTGATTACAGTAATCAATTACTTGTAATCATGATTCCAAGTAATTGAGATTACAAGTAATCACAACAAAAACGATAACAAGTAATTATGATTACAAGTAATCAAAATATATGATTACATGTAATCATGATTACATGTAATTTGATTTCATGTAATTATGATTACATGTAATCTAAATACACGATTACAAGACTATTGTATTCTTATAAATGATTATATTTCACAGTAGATAGTAGAATGTACTTTATAATGATACATTTTGCACGTATTAACATGTACTGCATTTTGTACGTATTTGTATATGTACAAATGAATGTAACTAAAATGTATGTACATATGATTTTATCTAGTGTATATGTTCAGACATTTTAGTTTCACACACATGTACCTACACTTATATTGTAGGTATAAAATATATGTACGTATGTATATAGATAATAATTACGTACGTATGTGCAAGCAATGTAGACATGTACATTTATACACAATGAATATATGCATTTTATGCAAATATTTGTGTATGTAAAATGTATATCTATGTTCATGTACGCATGTATATACAAGTACTTGTGCTTGTACGAACATACATACATTGTCTGTACAATGTATGTCCCATGCATGCATGTGCAATTTATTTATGAACAGTATAATATATGTATGCATGTACAATATAGGTATATCTGTAGGATGTACAATATATGTATGTATACATGTACATGATATGCATGTCCAGTGTATTTATGTACATATACATAATATGTTCATGCTCAATGTATGTTTCCAAATATGCATAATACATTTGTGTACGATTGTACGTACATTGGGCGTATTTATATTTTACATATATTCATACATACATTCGACATGCATAACGTACGTACATACACACATTTGAGATGCATATATTGTACAGATGTATATACGTATAGCGTACAGATGTATATTCATATAATGTACATATGATGAAATGAACATATAATATTTATATAATGTACATATGTGTGTACATATACAGTACATATGTGCATAAATATATTGGGCATAATTCTTTCGTACAAATTTTACATGTGTACATGCATGCTATCTCTATCTATGCATATGGTGCAATGTATATATGTCCAATGAATGTATCCACACATGTACAATACACGTATGTTCCATGTATGCATATCCATATGTACTATATATGCACGTACAATACATTGTATGTACATACAGTGTACATGAGTACATACATTACACGTATACATATGTACATTACATTTATGTCTAAATATGTGTACAATGCAATAAATAAAATGCATGTAAGTTAACTTTTAATGACTCAAGTAAGTTAAAATGACAAAATCAAACGATATTTAAATTTAGTTTTCAGCTTTAATTGTTCTATGTCATTTTGAAATTCTTTGAATAAAGAGTTATTTTCAGGTAGTTTCATGATATGTTTGGCAATACAGATTTATTTTTTTCATAACATAATGCATGATTCATAGAAATTTTTTAAATGGTAAGAAAAACGGTAAATTTTATGTGTGGAATTAATATTTAGAAATTCAAAATAAAATTATCGTTTGCTTTCTAAAAAATATGAGGTCGAGTTTCATATGCCTTAGAATAAATTTTAAAACAAATTTTAATAACTTTACTCTTATAAATTTTCTTAATGTATTCACAATGTATGTGTATATTGTAATTACATATATTTAAATGTACGCATGTATTTGTACATTACTTGTAATTATGTACATGAATACGTTGTATGTACATGCGTACATTGTGCATATTACTATTTTTTTGTACATCCATGCATTACATGCGCATAAGTATTAACAAAGTATGTAGTTATACAAGTACATACGTAAGTTGTACATAAGTACATACTTTGCGTGCACATATATCGATGTACATATAAATATGCATGTATACCTGTACGCATTTTATTTACGCAACTATGTGCATATATTGCACCTTTAAATAACATTCTTACATATTGTACGTATTTCATATACATAAGTACATTGTATATACGCGCTATTATCGTAAATTTTTACAATATATGTACTTAAGTACATAAAAGCATGCAAACGCATAAACGTTATTTTCATATATGTTCATATACAAAGTTGTCTATGTATACAAAGATACAAAACATTGCTTTTTTGTGCAAACTAACATACATGCGTACATGTATCATAAATGCATAATTATATGTACTAAGCATATGCGCATTGCATTAAGTATATTACAATATAATTATGAATATTGTACGTACAAACAACGTTTGTGCATACATTGTATGTATAGGAATCGCAAATAGTACGTTCATGCGTGCGTACATTCTATGTACATAAAAATATGTAAACACATGAATACTTACATAAAAAATTTGTCTATAGTATACAATCGTAATAACTTGTAATCGCATAGTTTGATTACAAGTAATCACAATTACATGTAATCAAATTACATGTAATCATGATTACATGTAATCATGATTACATGTAGTCATGATTACATGTAATCATGATTACATGTAATCATATATTTTGATTACTTGTAATCATGATTACTCGTAATCGTTTTTGTTGTGATTACTTGTAATCGCAATTACTTGGAATCATGATTACAAGTAATTGATTACTGTAATCAAAATTGTAATCATGATTACAGCTGTAATCAAAATTTTTTGAAAGTTGTAATCACGATTACAAGTAATTGATTACTTGTAATCGTGATTACAAGTAATTGATTACATAGTTGTAATTATCTGTAATCAATTACAGTTGTAATCGATTACTGTAATCAACGGCCAACTTTGGTAGAAATCATATAAATCTCTGTGCGCTGCCGCGAAGCGGCATTAACCGATTCATCTGTAGTAGTAATTCGATGATGAGGAGTAGTGAGGTGGAATGGAGATGGGGGGAAAAGGTGGTGCTTAGCACCAAAAATCGAGAGTGTATTTCGTGTGCTAGGGCTACGTCATATCCCTAAGGAAAAAGGCAGTGATTGGGCTAAATTTAGTGTTGTCGTCAATTAATTCAATATCTAGGAGTGAGTTAAAATTGCTGGTGGTACAGGTTTTTGCTTCATCGTAGAAATTTTGGTTTAAATTTTTTATGTAGACGTTGATGTCATCAATTTTAAGATCCCTTTTTATACTATTATTGCTAATGCATTAAGGGGCGCCGACGAGTTTTCTTATAATCTTCCCTTCTGCCATAGAGAGTTTATTTTTTAAGTGATCACTTAGAGTGTTAATGGCGGGGCAGGCATAAGTTAGAATTGGCCTAATTGCCATTAGATAGACAGTGCGCTTGCATTTTAAGTCTAAATGACATACCTGATAAAAGTGGTGAGTTATATAAGCCTACGAATTGTTTAAAAATAGTGGTAGATAACAATCTACTAAATTGAATTTATTAAACCAAGAATCACAATAATTAAGCAAATTTTGAATAAATTTTCTGCAATTCCATAAATGAATGTAAATTTTATAGTTTTATATCATGTTATACGCTGTCAGCCAGCTGTTTTTCGCGGCCTATCTGAAAGGTCAGAGTCAGCAAGCGGTGGCAGACGCGTCCTAAATGTAATTTCAGTGTCAGCCACCGGTGGCTGGAGCGGCCTAAATGAAAAGTCCAGTGTCAGTCACCGATGGCTGACGCGGTGCTTAACGTGTTAAGCGTAGTCGGTGAAGACGAATTTGATGAAATACATCTTTCTTCGTATTTTTGCTCCTTATCTTTAAATTTTTAAGGACCGCACGAAACCTGTATAATACTGTAAAATGCTCTCACTTAGAAACTGGTTATACGTTTACGTTGAAACTAAGTGAGCATAAAGATTAAAAAAAGTCACATTGTGGTGCAAAATTTCATATCCCTACAAAATATTTATTATAACTATTTTATGGTGAAGGTATTTTTCTTTTTGCTGAATAAAGTTAAATATGGAAATCCTGCTATTAACGAATTAGACAAATCTATCACCTGCTCACCAAGAATGACTGGGTAGTAACCTGTCAATATAAATCAGCTAATGACGCTCTCTGTAATAAATTTCTTTATTTAACAAATTTAAGCCCGAAATTTTAATAATAATGTGGTAAATACTATTATGAAAATTGTTAGAATATTCAAGTTGTGGTAAATACTATTATGAAAATTGTTAGAATATTCAAGTTGTGGTAAATACTATTATGAAAATTGTTAGAATATTCAAGTTGTGGTAAATACTATTATGAAAATTGTTAGAATGTAAGAAAACCTTTACACATACCAACTAACTTTTAATCCTTTCTAGGATAATTTTCCCCAATAGTAGTAAAAATGAACTTGAATTACAATTTTAGGCTGACACATACGCTATATTTGCAGTGATGCCAATTTTCAAAACTTTTTGTAAAAATTTATTCTAACGGTGGTTTTTTCTAGTAGTAGTATGTTTTGATGCATTATTTTTTACTCATTTAATACGTTTAGCGCCGCGTCAATCATCGGTGGCGGACACTGAACTTTCCATTTAGGCCGCGTCAGCCACCGGTGGCTGACACTGAAATTACTTTTAATCCGCGTCAACCACCAGTGACTGACACTGAAATTACATTTAGGCCGCGTCAACCACCGGTGGCTGACCCTGAAACTGCATTTAGGCTTCGTCTACCACAACTTGCTGACACTGATCTTTCACATAGGCTGCGAAAAACAGCTGACTGACAGCGTATAACATGATATAGAACTATAAAATTTACACTCTTTTATGGAATTGCAGAAAATTTACTTAATTATTGTGATTCTTGGTTTAATAAATTCAATTTAGTAGATTTTTATTCACCACTATTTTTAAACAATTCGTAGGCTTATATAATTCACCACTTTTGTCAGGTAAGTCATAATAAACCCCCTAGAAAATAGCAAAATTCGTCTAATATTTGCAAATTTAGTTTACAGTTATTTAGAATGGCGTGGCGTTGAGCGTGATAAGCCTATTTTCCTCATCGATAAAAATAAGTGATTTAAAACCTCATATGAAACGCCGTTTTATTCCAGCTCTTTCATTGTAAGTTTTTTAAAATATTGGCAAAATTACCGAAAATTCTGAAAGCTTTGGTTTTTAAATGTCTACTATTCTATAAAATATTAAAAAAAAAAAAAAAAAGAGCAATAGCTTGCAGGTCTGATTACTTATACATAATGACCTCCCCTATTTAAGACCACTTTTGGAGGGCATGGAATTTTTTTCAGTAGATATTGTGTTGAAGAAAACCTTTAGGAGAGACCATCAAAATCTCTCCCAACGACCGGGCAAACCTCTGCGCTAAATGCGGAAACGGTCTAATATGGATAGATGAAAAAATATTAACAAAAGTAGGTTAAAATGTGTATTCAAAATATTTGTGTGAGAGCTCTTTGTGACGAACTCTGAAATAGATTTACTACCTCATTTTGCAGTTTGAGAGCTGAAGACAATGCCATTAATGATTTATTTTTAGAACTGAAAGTTAAATTAAAAAAAGATATATTAGAAAAAACAAAGCATCTTAAACAAAGCTCTTCGCATTTTTTTTAAAGCTAAACTAATTTTTATGATAAAAACTTGAACGCAAACTTAAACAAGAAGCATAATTGTTCATTTGTTTAAAATAGTTCTATCATTCATAATTTTTAAATTTGTTTTTACTCATAATTATATTAGTAGGGGTCATTCTTATCGACGCTAAATTTTATTTATCTATCCGGTTTTCATGACGCCAACACAAGTGGCATTTCTGCACCAAGGAAATGACAGTGGCTTAAGTTAAAATCGTTCGAAAAAAAAAATCATGCACCTTCGATAACATTTTGATATTTATGGAGGTAACCCCTAAGAACGATAATTTTATTGTGAAACAGAGAGTGGTCTCTCCCGGGAGGTTTCAGTGTATAGTACGGTGACTAAACACGTTACGTATACAAACTAATAAAAAGTTTATACGAAACAAAACTTCGTTATTATCTCGTGGTTAGCCTTCTATAGTAAAAGCAAAATCGAGAAAATTGTTGTAAGTTTTAAACCCTTAACCCTTTCTCGCCGACTGTCACAAATACGTGCCAGCATAAAACCGTATCAATCAGGGTAAAAAGATAAAACTGGTAATCAAAGTATTTATTTAGCACTTTATTTGTGGGCGGAGTTATAATTGTTTGATTTATTTAATTCACCATTACTTTGTTCAAAATAAAACTATTTAGTTATACGTTGAATTAACACTGATTATATGTATGGTTAAACTAACAATAATTAAAG
Organism: Parasteatoda tepidariorum; assembly: GCF_982258835.1. Classification (NCBI taxonomy): domain Eukaryota; kingdom Metazoa; phylum Arthropoda; class Arachnida; order Araneae; family Theridiidae; genus Parasteatoda; species Parasteatoda tepidariorum. The sequence continues at coordinate 37,881,542 of NC_141757.1, read as the reverse complement.
TAAAAGCAAAGTAAGTCGATCAAATTAGCTACGACTACATTTAAGTTACCGTTTTTTATTTAATTACAACTTGATTCTGATTTTGTAAGAATGCTTTTCTGAATCACCCGTCCCCAAGGGGTTAATCGTTACCACTTTATAAGATCTTTTACTGGAAAAGCAGCAGTTGGAAACCCTGGGTATGCTTCACCAAGATAAAAAGTAGTCATGAAATAATTAAGGTACCAGTTTTTAGTTTTGTAAATAAAAGATCTTATTCTTTTTCCGGCATTATAATTGTATTTTTACCATTAACGTTCTTGAGACGTTTTTCAACTTCAAGCCTTTCACAGAGCAAGTGAGCTCTTCCCGTTCCGTATTTAAATATTTTTATTACTTTATTATTCTACCTAAATGCAAAATTTTAGGATGAAAGGGCCGTTTATGGCCTCAGATAATAAATTTATGTTTATATTTACATACCCGCCAACATTCACTCTTTTCGAGAATGGATTTTCCAAGTGGTAGTTAAAACAATTACCGAAAAACAGTTTTACTCAAAAATATATATGAATTTTAACCAGGTTGAAATTTGCTGTCTTAAAGATTAATATGCTTTTTATATATTTGTTGAAATTATTTATATGTAGTGGTGGTCAAACTCAATTATAACTATTATTATAAATCAAAAAGTTAAGTGAAATATCATGAATTTCGCTAGCACTTTAAATATGAAAATAAAATCTTCCGGGAAAACCGGAAGAGTTGGCAGATATGTATTTATGTCTTAGAAGCAGCCGTGTTAACTTTTATTTTTATCTTTAAAGGCATATTGCTAACAAGGTAAAAATCCTAGAAAGCTCTTTTAATAATGTAACTAAATATATATAAAAAATTAATTCCATGAATTAAATGTTTGTTAGAGCAAGACCGTCACACCTATTGGATCCATTGCGCAAGAAAAAAACGCTGGAAAATACATTTTCAGGACTGCCAACTTCCTCACATTTTAGGAAATTTTTTTCTAGTGGCAACTAAGTTTATGTTATAATGTATTATTCTTCATTTTGTAAGTTTGAGTTCAAGTTATTTTCAACACCACAACATGCAAATGATTCAAAAGTTTATATGAAATGCTGGTTACTTCCGGCTCTCGCATGGTGTAACAGCCAATGTAATTTTGATTGCCACTAAATGCAATTGAATCAATCCTAGATATAAGAATCAGTAATAAAAACTAAAATGAGTGTAAACCATAGAACTTGTAAAAAGTCAATTTTATCTACAAATGCATTTCAAATAGTTTCTTACTACCACTTGGGAAATACTTCCTCAGAAAGAGTGAAAGTTTTTAGGTTTCTCGCGTGGTGAGGTTTTTAAAATGTTGGCCAAAATTAACTAAAATTTTAAACGCTTATGTTTTTAATTGTCTACTATTCTATAAAATATTTTCCAAAAAGCATAGTAGTTTGCAGCCCTACAATTTTTCTGCATTTTTATCTGAACAAAAAAAAAGAAAAAAAAACAACAACTTCGCATTACCACTGCTTACTTATTTTTGTTTTTCCTTTTAGTGTTCGATTCATCTGGAAAAATAGCAAATGGGGTGATTGGTGGAAATCCCACGGCGTTTGGTGATTTCGAGACTTGTCTTGAAATAGAATCTCCCAGCGGAAAATTTAAAGGACAGTATTGCGATATTGATTTTGTTCCATTATTGCCGGAAAGAGAAATGATGTCACCAGCAGAAAAGCCAATAAAAATCATTGATACACTATTTGAGCCTGGCACAGTAAATAGCCTATCTTTAAACAAGTCTTTGTATAACGTAACATATGATTGGTTAATCCCGATATCTTTTAATACATGTACAGCCCACAAAAAAAAAAAAAAAAAAAAAAAACGAATCACCCTGAATATCTTTCGTTCTAATGATCGGATTTTCACGAACTAAGTGTCAATCTTAATGGTTTCTGGGGGTCACCTCAAATATGCTAATAAATCAGTGCTAACTATTAATTAAGTTACGAAATCAGACACAAAAACGTACTTTCTCTGAATAAACATATTTTTTTTTTACATATTTGGATTCTTAACCTTTAAAATATAGGGGGTAGCCGCAATCTGGAAAATATGGTCCCCATAGTTTGGTCAGGAGAGCGATCCAAAGTTCGTACCCCTTAATGTCAATTTCACTTTTTACATTTTTAGTCATATTTTTAAAACCAATAGAGCAATTCAAAGAAAATTGCACCCACTCATAAAACTCATTTACCCAAAGATAATTTCATGAAAAAAATAATTTTTAATAATTATTAATTATTTTTTATTATTTAATTAAATTGAGGATGAAAAAATTTTGAATTATAAGGTATGAATTTTTTTATACCATATTAATCTACATATTTTTCAATTGAAAAATCTAAAGTTTCAGCTGTTTTTATTTATTAGAAGCTGAGAAAAATTAAAATTAATTATTTTTAAAAAAATAATTTGGCGACAAAAAAGAAATAATTAAATGGGGCGATTAATATTAAAATGTGATAAACTTGCGAGGAACTTGACTTCGTGCGTGTAGCCTAAAATTTCATTCATATTTTATTCGCTAATAATCGCTTGCTAATCTTTTTATTTTTATTTCTTTCAAACTATAAAATGCTTCTTTTTTAGTCGTTTAATAATTTATTTGCAATTTAGTAAAGAAATTTGAATAAAGCCTTTTGAATAAAAAACACTTTATTCAACGAATGTCTAGTTTTATAAAAGTGTGCTTCTGATAGAATATGATTATACACCAGATTATATTATGTGCTTATTTAATGTGATTATTTTTTATTTTTTGATTTTGTTTTTCAGTAATTGATACAATTTCAATAATATACATACGTATGCATAGATTTATAATAATATCAATTTCTTGAATACAGGGTAACAAAAAAATATAGGGATCACTTTTGGATGTTTTTATTTCCAAAATTTATTACATAAATTCAGCGATGCTTCTCAATATGTCGACCTCCGGCATAATAGATTTGTCTACAACGCTTCGGCCATGATTTTAAAGCCCGCAAAATGATTTCCTGGGGGATTTTCTTCACCTCTTCTCTAATAGCTCTTTGGAGGCCTCTCAATGTAGAAATTCTCCGCTTATCCAGTTTGTTTTTCAGATGTCCACATAGGAAATAGTCGCATGGTGCAGCATAAGGACCGTTTGGAATCCATTGTTCTGGTCTCAGGAATTGCACTTGCTGATCTGTTAGGAATTTCTGGGTGACCTTAGATGCATGCGATGGGGCAGAGTCCTGATGAAACACAGCATCACCATTAGGATACAATCTGCAGTAATCATCCTTAAGAAAGGGCTTTAATATCTTATGTATGTAATACTCAGAATTTATTTTGGCCCCAGGTTTCACAAACCGAGGTTTGGTCACCCATCCAAACCATTACGCCTTTGGGATGAGGCACCGTGGTTGATGGTGTCAAGTCTCGCCTGTTCTGCCCACGGCTAAGATATTGAACTTTAGATTTAGCATTGGTATCAGATAGATAGATCCAAGCTTCATCAGTTGTAATGAACTTTCGCCATCTGTCCTTACGGAGAAGCTTGTAGAGGGGCCATGAACGTTGCCTCTTAATCTGCACCAATCTCTCACTTAAATGGTGACATTTTGGTTTTTTTTTATGGCATTTTTTCTTCAACTTTTGTTTTAGTTGATAGCTTACAACTTGCTGACTCACGTTAAGAGCTTTAGCCATGCTTGCCTGTGGTGGATCCGGTTTTGATGTCATCTTATCAAGCTTCTGCAAATCTGATTTCTTCAATTTGCTTGGTCGTCCACTTCTTTTTGGTTTTGCATTATTTTGCATCGTTCCGAGTTCTGAATCCTTGATGCGACTGATATGGCTGAGTGAAATTGCAGTACCTTTCTTTTTAAAATGGGTTTGTATAATCCTGTGGTTCCAGCGAATTTCTAAAAATGCTTGTACTTGACCAATTAGCTTTTCGTCAAATTTTTTTAAAGGCATTTTTTTGATTTTATAAAATAGTATTGCAGTTGAAAGTCTAATAGCAGAGCTTTAGATCAGAATGCTATAAATGTAAAAAGGTTTTAAAACTTTAGTGGTAGATAACCACAAAAGTGATGCCTATACTTTTTTGTTACCCTGTATATATTTTAGAAATATTAATAAAAATACGTAGTCAACATTTTTAAGCATCTCTCACAACATCGCAAATTTCTCAACATCTTATAGGATAAACTGACCAATGAAGGAACACTTAAGCTTATCTTGCTTTTAAAAAAATTTCAAAATTTTTAATTTTAGCTAAATGATGGTGTCGGCATATTTGTTATTAAATGCAAATTATGTAAAAAAAATTTAGATAACTTATATAATATTGTTTTAAGCTTTTGGTGGTTTAAATAATAAGTAATAAGATAACCAAGTGAAGGAATAGTTCTTACCAGTGAATAAACACTAAATTTTCCAGTGAATGAATTTTGAGAATGTTTGATGCTCACTATGAATCCATAGGCCATAACAAATGTCTAAAAACAAGATTTTTTTTGGGATTACAACATATAACCACAGTTAACGTGGAAAATGTTACTTTTTTTCAGTCATGGAATGGAAAGTAAGATATGTTTGAATACATAATTAAAAAAAAAAAATTTCATTTTTTTTCTCGCAGTTTAATAGTCCGTTCTAAATTATGAATGTTTATCATTGTGTAATCCGATGATGCTTTTATTATTACTAGATCACTTTTTTGTTTACTCTTTTTCCCATATTTTTTGAAGCCTTTTTTTTATCTCTTTAAGTTTTTTTTCCTCTTCGTCATACTTTCCGCTTTAACTTTTTTTCCAGCTCTTTCAATCTCTTTAAATTTTCGTTCTTTTTCTGAAGCTAATGCAAAAAAGTAATTTATTTATTTTTCTTTTGATTTAACCTTCCTCTTTTTTCCAAATTTTTGACCAATGAAATTGTATCTTCGAAATTTCTTTTGATTTTCCAGTACCATTTCTAGAATTCCTCACTGGATAATAAATGCGAAAAAGGAGTTTCGAAGTTTGAGTAAAATCTATCTCTCATTAACTTACATCTAGTGGGTCTTCAGCAGTACTTACCATTTACTTATGGAACCAATTGTTTTTGCAAATAACAATGCATCAAGAGGACTTATCTCAAAATCAGTTTTCAAGATACTTAAGTACTCAATAATTTCGCTATTTCCAGAATGAAATTTGTTTGATCGAAACATATTATTCCTTGAAAATTAAAACGTGGAAAAAATTAACTTTTATAATTTATCTAAGCTTATTCCATTTATTTAATGATAGCGGTATTAAGGTTAAGGATATGCGATGGAAGCCCCGTTTACTATTTTACTATAAATGCATTAAATCATGTAGCATGAATAATTTATTTCAAGCAAATTATTTAATAATTTTAAGCAAATAAGGGTGTAAAAATAAACTCGATCGAAATGCTCCGAAAGTATACCCTAAAATATATGTAGAATAAACTTTGGAATCGATATATAAAAAATACCTTTTCAAACAACTTCGAGTAGAACGGAAATGCTAACTTGTTGGAAATAGTTGTCCTTGTAACTATTGAATTTCGATTCCGGACATTCCATTTTCACATACGACTTTTGAAATTTCAATTGTAAACGAAATTTTTTTATGTCCTTAAATTAAAATGTTAAGGCTTGCAGCAAAAAAAAAAAAAAAAAAAAACTGCATTGATTTTTTTACAAAGTAGTGAACTATTATTTTTTTCAATCTAAGAACCTGTGCCTATAACTTATGTAAAACTTATTTTAATATCGAGTGAAATAATTTAATATGTTGTGTAACTAAATGAATATTCCCAAGAAACTGAATCGAAAATATAAAAACTTCAATGATTTAAAAAAAATAGATGATAATGAAAATAGACATGTTTTGAACGTCCAATAATAAAGGTCAAGAGTTATTCAAGCCTGAAAAGTCTTGAGAACGAGCGATTATATTTGATCGCTCGAAACATGTAGACTTTTAATTCCCTCTTCATATGTTTTGAAGCCAGTTGAGTTTTTATCGTCAATTATGCTGTTTTACATTTGGGTCCTGCTCATTATTTTGATAAGGATTTTACACTCGTTAAAGTAAACATATGCATTTTAATATTTTAACCGGATTCATGTGGTCTTTAAAAACGTAAGAGCATCAATATTGTAAAAGCTATATTAAACTTAAAAATTAAAATTTTGAGACCAGATATTTTGAGTTAATGAAATTAAATATTTTATCTTTTAAGTTTTTGTGCCCCCATTTCAGTATCTTAACACTTTACCGACCGGCCGTCGATTAATCGACGTTTTGTTCTCAGCGCTTACCGACCGGTCGTCGATTATTCGACGTTTTGTTCTCATCGTATACCGACCGGCCGTAGATTATTCAGCGTTTGCTCCCCAGCGCTTACCGACCGGTCGTCGATTAATCGACTTTTGACCGATCTGTGGTGACTACGTTTTCCACCAATTCAGCATGCCCTGAAAAAAATTCAGCTGTCGTTTTCTCGAGTGCAGCTGGGTGCGACCAGATTTTCCTGCGAAAAGAGTCGGGATTTTTTATCGTGCAGCTGGGTGCGACTAGATTTTCCTGCGAAAAGAGTCGGGATTTTTCATCGTGCAGCTGGGTGCGACCAGATTTTCCTGCGAAAAGAGTCGGGATTTTTCATCGTACAGCTGGGTGCGACTAGATTTTCCTGCGAAAAGAGTCGGGATTTTTCATCGTGCAGCTGGGTGCGACCAGATTTTCCTGCGAAAAGAGTCGGGATTTTTCATCGTACAGCTGGGTGCGACTAGATTTTCCTGCGAGGAAAGTCGGGATTTTTTCATCGATATGAAGGCAGGGATGCCAACTGCTCCGCTTTCTGGAAAAGTTCTAATAAAGTGGTAGCAAAATATTTTGTAAGATTAGTTAAAGAAAGATAGTTACGCCTACTTTTTAATACAGTAACCAGTATATTGATGATTTTACGTTGCATTTTATATCATATTTGTAATTTTTGATATTTAGTGGTGAAGTCAGGTCTCGGATAAAATAGCCGGTGTCTCGGACGATCTGCAGCTGAACGGGCGGTGAAAGGGCATAGTATGTTCGAACCGCTACCGGTCGGTAAAGTGTTAAGGATATTACGAGCTCTGCTTAAAAAGAGAGTATCAGATATATATAAGAAAACGAAAATAATCATAGTAGCAGTATTTGGAGGTAAATGTAGCTTATCGTAATTGAAGAATATGTGTGTGCACATTTTATGGTGAATTTGCGAACGTAAGTTTCAGAATGTATCGAAACATGATGATGCTATTTGCTAATCATCTTTATCCAAAGAAAACCATGTAACCTAAATATCTAGCAGAATGAAGCGATTTTTTAAACAATGAATCATACAATATGCAACGTATTATTTCAATATCTTATTCTTAAACATAACATATTTCAATGTTTTTAAAATGCCACTAAACATTCAGCAATTCCTTGAGTTATAGAAAAAAGAAATATCGTAAATTATAGAAGACCTTGTGAATGTGCATTAGAATTATTATACAATCTACATTTTATTTTTCAAGCACTTTTTTTTTCTTCAAACTTTTTTGCCTATAAGACTCGATTAAAACTGTAAAAATGATTATTCCTAAAATTTTGTATATAGCTGTAAGTTATGTTAATTTGATTTTAGTATGAAATCCTCGAATAAATGTAGCAAAAACAACATAATCTAAATAATATCAGATCATGTATTTAAGTTCCAAAAACTTAGAAAATCATCAGTAATTAATAAATCGATTCAAATTTTCTTTTCAAAGGAGATTAAAATAAAAATGTTTTTGCTTTTTGGACAGAAATCAGCTTAAAAATTGTCTATTGCCTAGAAACTTCGAAATATTTTCTATTAACAATTAATTAAACCTCTCCGAGCAATTACAGATTCATTATTTCAATTTTTTTACAGTCAGAGCTTCGTTGCCTAGCAACCTAGTAAAATTAAGCAATCCTCTTCTGAATTAGTTAATGGGTTATCTTAAAATATTCATTTGCGCAGGCGACTTTTTTGGCGGTTTTCTGGACTATCGCCAAATATATAAACCTTTATTGCGACCCAATTTACTACCCAATTTTTTTAAAATTTTGTCTACCCCCCATAATTCAAGTGTCTGGATTCCAAATATGTAAAAAAAAAAAAATGTTTATTCAGAGAAAGTACGTTTTTGTGTCTGATTTCGTAACTTAATTAATAGTTAGCACTAATTAATTATCATATTTGAGGTCACCCCCAGGAACCATTAAGATTGACTCTTAGTTCGTGAAAATCCGATCATTAGAACGAAAGTCATTCAGGGTGATTCGTTTTTTTTTTTGCGGACTGTACATACCTGCCAACTTTCACCTGGGTTGCTACGACAACTAAAAATGTTAAAAGTGGTGGCTAATAAACTTCAAAATTCTAAGGAAAAAAATCAATTCAATTTTCATAGCATATTTATTTCAGTTTATTAGTAAAACTGAAAGCAAAGAATGTTAGTATTTTGAATATAAATAATTCAAAATGTACGTCATAGTGTTAGTTATGATTAAGTAATTAAAAAGATAACGCATAAATAAAAATGAATTGAGTTTCTACCACTTTTTATATTATTAATCGACTGCGACATCCCTTTTTTTTATGATTTTCAAAAATTAGTGTTCCTCATGGTAGGGCAAAGCCAATTAAAATTAGATTGTAAACTAGTGCTATGTAAAGACGTGCTATCGCAAGAGCCTTAAGTAACTCATGGTGGTAGTTACGGTTAAATAAACATTAAGGTAATGAATAAACAAAATTTAATAGAGTTTATATCACTTTTTAGACGCCAATGGCACCACTGAAAACACTGCTTTTTTTTAATTATTCATTACATTATCCAAATTTCTGAGCGGAGAAAGAAATTACAATTAAAATTTTAAAAAAATAAAGAGTGGTAGCTTGTGGTATAAGTGGTTTTTGTTATATTCGGTACGTTACCCTAAAAGTCCGAACAATGAAGTAAATCTGATCCCAGATTAATAAAATAAATGAAACATGCTAGTACGATTATCTTTCCTCAAGTAAAAAGTAATTTTTTTACTTACTTTTCTGGCTATATATGGCGGAGTAGTTTTGTCTTAACATAGCATTCTATTCGCCGAGTAAACCTGACATTATTATTAGTTCCCCATGCATTGTATTATCAATGATTTTTGTTCAAGCAATTGCAGCTTTTTATTTACCCTTGAAATTTTTAAACATATTTGCAAACAATTGATTATTGTACTTAATACAATTGTACCTTTTAATACAAAGAAAGTCTTTAGTTGTCAGTTTTTGAGCTTTCACGTAAACTATTTTTCTATGATGCATTATTAAATTCCGTGAAAAAGGCAGAAATTGATTTATTTTTGCCTTCATTTATTCCCATAAATATACATAATTATCACATTGATTATATGTTTTATTAATAAATCTTAAATCTTTTCAAATCATATTCATGATTAATATATATTCACATTGTATTCACCGTATTCGGATATTTTAACAAGTATTTTTTGATTGATGAAATATTCTATTTGTAAAAATTTTGAGTATTCTACATACAGTCGTATGTTATAAAAAGTTTTTCCTCTTAATCTAATTATAATATTTTTTTAAAAAGGTTTAGATAAATGATCTTGAAAAATTCATTTTTTTTTTAACTATTCTAGTTGTCTGATACCTTAGCAAAAATGGCTAATTATCTCTACACTACTCAACTACGCTTAAATGCCTGTCTCCCTTCAACTTGTTCAAAAGAAGACGTAACAGCCTTGTTTTCTAGCGGTATGTAAAATAAGTTATTTCTGTAAGCTTTTTTTTTAATTCTAAATTATTTAATAACGAAATAAGGCATACCGTAATTTCGTTCGTTGTAGTTGAACTGGGCGTCTGAGGAATTACGGATACCGTAATTTTACCAAAAAGAAATTCCTTTTAGGAGAAAAAAAAAGAAGAAAAAAAACAAAAACAGTAACACTAATCTCAGCGTTTTTAACTTGCTTTGATTCATCATTGTTTAGTTTAACTTCCAGATTAAGTTTCCATATCTGCGAAGTAACTTTACTACCGAATTAATTTTCATATGTAGTCAAAAAGGTATAAACATGATAATAAAAGACAGCAGTTGTCTTAAACCAATAACACCCAAAATATTAATAGTCCAAAATGTAAAAAAGTGATGTTAAAAAAAAGAGTAATATGTCATTTAAGTCAGTTACGTATTTTCTTACATTACCTCCATGCTCATCTTTTTAAAAAAATTATAATAAACGATCATCATCTTGTCTTGAAATTTGAACTGGGCAGCGCAGCGGCCCCTATACCATCCATGATGTTTCTTTTATATTTGTGGTAGAGCTTTAAGGTTAGCAGTCCATGTGGTTGCGGAAACTAGTAATTGGTGCACCGGAGGCCAAAAAGGCTACCTCCGTAAATGATATGATTACAAACTGAATCAAAGGCCATTGATGTTATAATTATTTGGGTTAGTAAACTTAATATTAAGTAGTTAAATATTATTGTGGAAAAAGAAGATAGAAAGGACAGCACAGAACAGGGATAATACAGACAGGTAATAAATAACATATACAAACAAATGAAATCATTAGTCTTTTAAAAAAAATTTACTTTTTATTTATTTATTATTAACAAATAAGTAGTGAGTGATCAGCATTATTAGTAGTTGTATTAGTAAATTGTTTCAGAACGAGCCGCAGAAATTCCGCAAAGGATGGGCAGAATTAACCGAAAGACTTCACATTTTAGTTTGTAGTTTCTCCTCTGTTTTCTTGATATATTTCGTCATATCTGGAGCAGTTGGCATCACTGAGTATGACTCATTATTGGTGACAGGGAGGTATCGATAGAAAGCAAAAGGTTAATATACCGTTTGCACATCTGTCAAGTTAATAGCTTATTTGAGTCCTGCCACTAAGATTACATGCAAAATGAATAAAAATACGACCATTTTTTTAAACGCATTAAAAATGCGTTAAGTTTTGAGCAATATATGGCCAACCAAACTTATCGAAGGTGAGATTTTTGCATCATTAGGGAAATTGTGGTTTTTTTCCCCTCCAAAAATGCTCGACCGATAATTTTTTAAAAGTGACTTGTTATAATGTCCGGTGCCTTTTATATTATAGATTTATGGATAAATAAAATATATTTTTTTTCCCTTTTATCTCTATAAACGTTAATAATTTAAAATTATTTCATTTAAGTTGTGGCGTATATGAAGAGCGGAAATAAACTAATTGTACCACATTGTGACATTAAAGAAGAGCTGGAACTTACAGCCACGGAGATTTTTATTTAGTAAGTATAACTTTTCTTTCTATTGTTTTCATGCGTCCGTTCTGCTGACAAAGACATGCAAGGGAACTCGCAAAAGTAAATTTTCCTATTTTTGTTAAACTCAAAAATTATTTTATTTATTAACACTTAATTAAACTACATCAGTCTAGAGGTTTAAAATTTTTTCCGACATAACTTTGGTCGATGCCTTCTTGTAGATGCTGTATTAGTTTTTGAATACTCATGTCAAACCAGCTCTTTGCTATGTTTATAAGACTGCACTGAACCTAATTTTCACTTCCGTCAGAACACAGCCATCGCATTAATTACAATAGATGATTATCATCTTCCACCTTATTGTGCGGATTTGGCAGCCAGTTACAACTAACTGTTTCTTAAGTTAGAAGAATATTTGGCGGCAAGACGATTGCGAAAAGAAAATGAGGCGAAAGATTTGGTGCAACAAAAAATCATATCTCTGGAAAATGGTATGACATGGGGCAAACAAATTAAGTCACAGCGTATATAAAAACAAACAGTTTGATAAAATCGTAAAATACAATGTAATTACAAACGTACAATTGATTATTGAATGACTTAAATGACAATTGACTAATTCAGTAGAAAAGCAGATACAAGCAATTAAAGGTAGGAACGCTTTTTTTTTTAAAGAAAAGAGAGTAAAATAAGTAACGCCCTTTCACAAATACAGATGATAGCCGTAGACAACTTCGACAGTTAGTGGAAGTCGTAAGGTAGTGGTGGTACTGTGATCGAATTTGTGTAGAGGTAGTGGCGTACCTAGAACTTTTGCAGCCCGGGGCGATCTCCAGTTTGCCGCCCTTTCTATTATAAGTCAATCAAATAGTGGTTTTTATAAATTAATACACATAAATAAATTATTAAGTTATTTAATCAATATTAATTAATACACAGAGTAAATTTTTTTAGACATATTTGTATGCACTCGTAAACATATTTATATAATATCTACTCTTCTAGCTTTCATACTAGAAAAATCGTGTATAATGCTCTCAAAATTTATATTATTTGCAATTTCTTGTTCTATTGACAATATTGCAAGATTTTGTAGTCTTAATTGACTCATCGTAAAAAGAAAGATAATTTTTTTATCAACTTCAATTTTGAGAAGCTTCTTTCGCAACTAGCGACACTGATTGAAATTGTAAAAAAAATTCTTAACAAAATTACAATGTTGGGAACAGAATTTTCCAACCTATACTGCTGAATAAATTTTAGCAGATCAAGAGGGCCCTTCTCCCCATTTTTCCAATGTTTTGCCTCTTCTTTTAGTGTAGGTACAGCCATAAAAACCTGGATCCTTTTTCTTTCAATATGGAACTGTTCTTTATCAATGTTAATCAAGTCATTTATTTGAGATTCAAATTCTTCATTTAGTAGGTTACACGGATATTTTCACGGATATACACGAATATACGTTACACGGATATACACGAATATTTTCTTACAAGGCCATGCAACTGATCTAAGCGTTCTTTTATTTCCTTTATAATTCTGTCCATAGATGAAAACATTTCTCTTCGTACTTCTTTTTCTAAGGATAGCCCCACGTCTCGCGAATTTTCCCCACTCATATTTTTTCTCCTTCTAACTCGATGCTCAGTCGATATCTCCAACTCTTCACAATTTTTTTTGGCTGCTATAACAGCGTTTTGTACTAGCGTATCTCTTTGTTCCATGAAATGTGTTTGCAAAGAATTTAGTTTTATATGGCATTGGTGGACATTTAACCCTTTTATTTGCAGGTATTTTTGAGCGTCATTAATTTCCAAAAGGACGGGTTCCCATAAATGAAGTTAACATAGAAAAGAAAAAGATTGCATAGAATTGAGTAATACTCCAGCATCTGATCTCGTTTTACTATTTTCTTCTTCAGATGTCAATTTTTCCAAAGCGCTTAAAATGTAAAAAAATTTTTATTTTACTATAGTTACCGCGGCAGCTCTAGCGCTCCAGCGAGTTTCTACACTGCGTTTAACACCTTGACCAGTGACAGAAAGTAAAACATTCCATCTATGAGTGGAAGAAGAAAACAACGAAAACAACTGTTCGATAGTTCCAAAAAATGTGATGGAATTGATAGCTGTAGAAGCTGCGTGTAAACATGCCAGGTTTAAAGAATGATTTGTACATGCTACAAATTCTGCATTTGGATTTATTTCTTTAATACGAGTTTGAACACCGCTGTGCTTTCCTGCCATGACGGCAGCCTTATCGTAAGCCTGTCCTCTGCAATTTTTTATATCTAAACCGTCATTTTCTAATTTCGTTAAAATCTTATCTGTGATTTCACCAGCAGTTTTTCCTTTAGTTTCTACAAAGTCAATAAACGATTCTACAACTTTAACTTCGCTACCATCAATAACTACATATCTAATAATTTGACTGGTTTGATCTTTGTGTGAAATGTCAGGAGTGCTGTCAAACATAATACAAAAGTATTTAGCCTGCTTTATTTGATCCATAATTGTTTTTCTGACTGCGCCTCCCAATAGCTCTATAAATTCGTTCTGGATCTTCGGCGACAAATAAGAGATACTATATTTATTACCCATCTTAATTTTTACTACGTGTTCTCGTAATACTGGGTCGTACTTAGCCAATAAGTCAACAAGCTCAAGAAAATTTCCTCTATTTTCCATTGAATCGATGCTTTCCTGAGGAACACTTTCACGATGTCCACGAAACTCCAAATTTTGTTTTGCTAAGAATCTAATTATATCAAGTATTCTTGTTAGAATTTCCTTCCATTTTTTTATTTCTTTATCAATATTCTGTTGTTGTAGTTTGTCAATAGTTGCGCCACGTCCAAGTCTTATTTCTAATTCCTTCCATTTGGAATATGATCGAATGTGCAGTGGACTCACCTCATGTTGACTAATTTTGGGATTAAGTTTCCACCATTTGTTAAAACCATTTTCCGTATTAAAACCTGCTTGACAAAGATTATCAAACAGTTTGCAGCAGAAACAATAAATACTTTTCTTCGATGGTGAATATACCATCCACGATCTTAAGAGCTTTTCGCCATTAGGCAAAATTTGAAAAAACCAGTCCTGACTCAGTTTTCTTGTTTCACCTTTGGCTTTGATTATATTATTAGGACGTTTTACTCCTTCGCTGAAGTCGGCGTCCAAATTTTGAATTGCAAAGGGACCTTGACGTACCAGAAATACTCTTGTATTGTCGTCAATTTTGTTAGGCCATAATCCAATATCTTTCATAGAAATAGACGGAATAATTTGTGCAGCAGATTCTTCATCAGAACTTGATGAACTTTCTACTTCTTCGCCAGTGTGTGAAGCAGGTCTTTCCTCTTGAACAACATTGGAAAATGTTTTTTCGCCTTCGAGGGCTGCTTCTTCGCCCGTATTTGAGGCAACAATACTAAAAGAACTAGAAGTTGACTTATGGGAGATATATTTGAGTAGTGCTCCAGTATTTTTAGTCAGTATTTCCTCCCTTCTCTTCCTTTTCTTTCTAAAAGACGCACCACTTTCTTTTACTCGTTTCATCCTAGGGATATATAATAAAAATATAACCTGTCGAAATAAATAGTATATTATGTACAGAAAACGGCAAAGTCATTTTACTACTCTGAATAGCATTTAGAATAACATCTATATCTATAATACGTAATATAATATACTTACCTATAATAAACTCTCCAAATGCACTGGCACCCTAATAATTTGTTTCACTCTTCACAGTTAAAAGATTGAATCGCGAATGAACAAAATGGTTTATAAGCAATTTATCATTCCAAATACAATTCTTCAAAACGGACTGAGTATATTTATCTACGAGGGTTGCTATTTATATTTCTGGCCTTCGCAACAGTAAGTGTTGCTAGGCGACCGCAGACGATTTTAATCGAAAGTTTGATATTTTTAAACATAAATTCAGCAGACGATTTACCATTATAGCTTCATTTATGCTGTTGACAGTAAATTGAAAAGTTCTTCTCTTTCAAAAAATGGAATTGAATCATGAACATTTTCGTGCCATTATTTTTCATATCTTTCGACGTGGATTTTCATGACAAGCGTGGTTCGATGAACTTAATTCTTTATTCAGCGTTAAAGCGCCATCCTACAGCACTGTAAAAAATTGGTATAACGAATTTAATCGTGGTCGATGTTCGATCCAGGACGAATCCCGTGCAGGTCGTCCAAAATCGGTTGTTGTGCCAGAAAAGATCGATGCTGTGCGTGAACTGATAAAGCAAGATCGTCATATGACATACCGTGAGATAGAGGCGTCTTTGGACATTAGTATGACTAGCATCAATAAAATATTGCTTGAACATTTGAGCGTAAAAAAAAATTGTTCACGTTGGATCCCGCATAATCTGACAAACGCACAAAAAAAGACTCGTGTCGATTGGTGCAAGGAAATGTTGGAAAAATACGTTCAAGGTACATCAAAGGCTGTGTATACCATCTACACAGATGACGAATCATGGATCCATGCATATGAGCCGGAAAGAAAACAGCAATCAACTGCATGGGTCTTCCAAGACGAGGCAAAACCAACAAAAGTTGTTCGAGGAAGAAGCACATCGAGGCAAATGATTGCCTGTTTCTTCGGCATTAACGGTCATGTGGTAACAGTGGCGTTAGAGCAACGCAGGACGGTCAATTCTGAATGGTACACGACCATTTGTTTGCCAGAAGTCATCGGAAAAATTTGAAAAAAGCAGAAGAACAGGCGAATTATTCTTCCTCATGACAATGCGAGCTCTCACACATCGACTCAAACAAAGGCATTTCTGACGGAGCGAAAGATCGAACTGATGGGTCATCCGCCGTACAGCCCTGATTTGGCACCCAATGACTTCTTCTTATTCCCACACATCAAAAATAAATTACGTGGACAACGACCCCCGAAGAAGCGGTTGATGCATTCAAAACGCATGTTTTGGAGTTACCTCAATCGGACAGGAAAAAGTGCTTTGAAAATTGGTTCAAGCGCATGCAAAAGTGTATTGTTCATCATGGAGAATATTTTGAAAAACAATAAAACCAATTTCGATCCTACATATTTGTTTTTTCATTATTAGGCCAGAAATATAAATAGCAACCCTCGTATTTGCGATTCCTGAAATTGTAACTTCGTCAGTATTTTTGTTTTGTCTCGTTTAGATTTTGTTGTTTGAAAAAGATAGTTCTTATGCCGGCGCCCTAATGCTTTGCAGACCTAGCAGACCGGCGGTCTGCTAGGTCTTCCGCCTTCCCGCCTAGACCGCCTTCCGCCGGCCCTGCTTTTCAAAAGAAAAATCGATGATTTAAAAAAATATTGATATATCACTTCAAAGTAATCATATAAACTTTTCAAAAGAAATGACATTTATAAACTGATATCAAAAAATTTTAGTTAGGAAAAATTGCCGAACAAAATCGTAAAGATTCTTTTACGAATTCAACGAATTTTAATGAATACAATAAAATAAAATTATTATCTTGTTCTTGAATTAGAATTCAAAATTTACACTAAAATGCATTTATATACACCGAGGAATAATATTCGAAATCATATAATTAATCATAATTTATATAAACCAAATATTAAACTTATAATAATCATAATAATCATTTATTATTCAAGAAAGAAAATAAATATGAAATGAATAAGTTGCTTTTTACAACTATAAGTAAATATGAAAAATGCCGCCCCAAGGTAAGTGCCGCCCGGTGCGGACCGCACCCACCGCCCCCCCCCTAGGTACGCCACTGTGTAGAGGTACTCAATTTTCTCTCAGAACCTTGTAAAGAACATTTTGACGTATTGTAGCATAGTCTAATTTTTGTTTTTTGAGTTTCTTTGTTTACCCATCGTAAGTATGGCCAGTCATCATAGTCTAGACCAGGGATGGGCAAACTTTTTTGGTTGTGGGCCAAAAATTCAGAAAAAAAAGTTTGGTGGGCCGAGTAAAAACTTCTGAAATAAAATAAAGTCAATTCATCATTGAGTGCATGTCACTCTGCATCAACTTTGCGTTTTTTAGTTGCCATTTTGGGATAAAAAAATTTTACAAATAACTCAAAAAGGCAGTAATCATTTTATACATTTAATAATTTTACCATTATTTACAATGACGTTGTATGTGTGCAACCTTTCCATACCCAGTAAATTATGTTAGAACTCGAGCCGGCAGAAAAATCCGTTCGTTGGAACTTAAAACGCGTAGTCAGCCCCATGTGAAGTACAATTCACCTATATTAGATTCCATATGTCTGCTCCTCGAGAAAGACAAATACTAGTTGGAGCTAATCTACAGCTATTCTATAAAGAACTTTTGCTGTCAACATTTTACCAGTTAAAGCTGTTTGTGCTAACTATTTTAATTAATTTATGTCTTGTAGAACAAAAATAGAGAAAGTGAAAAGGTCATCAGTACTTTGTTAAAAAAGAAATCAACAAAAATAGTTTTAAACGAAGTAGATATATTCGCCACTTATCGGCTAGTTAAAATTCTGTCCGCGGGCCGGATAAAATCTTCCGGCGGGCCACAGTTGGCCCGCGGGCCGTAGTTTCCCCATCCCTGGTCAAGACTCTAGATGAAGCCACGTATTGGAGGATAGTTGGATAACTGAGGACTGGCGCATCACAGACTACCTGTCGTAGGGGCCCTCAGGATTTTAAAAAACGTTTTGCCTTCTCGGTGGAAACAGGTCTCAGAGATAAGAACAGTGGGTCAAGGCCACAAAAGTTTCACAACGCCGGCTCAAAATTGATTCCATGCTACGAAATTTTCAATTTTTTACTGCTAGTTTTTGTATGTTCGTCTAGGTTATTTTTTTAATTTTATTTAAGACTCATCTCTATACAATTAATCGCCATATTCACTTTTATACGAAAATTTTCGTTTTTCAATGTACCAAACTTTTTATTCTTCTTCTTACTTTCCAATAATCATATCTAGTTATATTAATCCTTTTGAGATTGATTATTCTTTACTCTAATCTATTTCTTCATAGATTACAAATATCAAGATCCCATTTCTCCAATTGTCTCCGATTTTTCTTTCTTAATCATCGCAATTCTCTTCCTGAATTTCCAATTTCATCGATTAATTTTCTGGCACATTTTACCGATTCTGAAAAGTACGCTGTAGATATCCATTTCTTGCATCGATGACTGAACATTTCTTCTTATCTTACTTTATTAACGCCATGATTTTAAAATATGGTAGGTATCTTTTACTCTTGTATTATTCCCGTTGAGGCCCATCATTCTTTGCTCTAATCTTCTTTCTAGACTTCCAATACCAAGATCCCATTTCTCCAATAACCGCAATTTTTTCTTAATCATCAAAATTCTCTTCTTAAACTTCCAGTTCCATCGATTAATTATCTTGCAAGTTTTACCATTCTGCAAAGTACACTAAATTTCAATTTCTTGCATCGATAGCTGAACATTTCTTACAATCTTACTTTATTAGCATTGTAATCTTTCCAATACGGTAGATGTTTTTTACTCTTTCATTTGTTCCCTTTGATTCGATTATCAAAATTACATTCAGCTCTTAATGTATTCATCTCAACCTTTATCCGCAAAAACTTCTAAATCGTTTCTGATTTACTTTCGGTTGTGTATAAATAGATTTGTTATCAAGAATATTTGGCGACAATTTTTATTTTACTCTTTGCATTACACTAATTCTATCTAAGTATTTTTAACTTTTCCTCTTAGCATTGATTTTTCGCCATCTGTACACTTCCATTCTTACCAAAGTTCTTATGAAAGAGTTCTACTTACGTTTGTATTGACTGGCGTTTTCAATCTTGATCTTAACTGCTCTTTCCCTACACAATATGCTATGGTTTCAATTTTATCTTTAATATTAATTCGATTCCCAGTAACTCCTTTTCTCTGTGACTAATCTTGTTTCAGAGAAAAGGATTTCAATCTTGATCTTAACTGCTCTTTCCCTACACAATATGCTATGGTTTCAATTTTATCTTTAATATTAATTCGATTCCCAGTAACTCCTTTCCTCTGTGACTAATCTTGTTTCGGAGAAAAGGATTTCAATCTTGATCTTAACTGCTCTTTCCCTACACAATATGCTATGGTTTCAATTTTATCTTTAATATTAATTCGATTCCCAGTAACTCCTTTTCTCTGTGACTAATCTTGTTTCGGAGAAAAGGATTTCAATCTTGATCTTAACTGCCCTTTATCTACACAATATGCTATGGTTTCAATTTCATCTTTAATATTAATTCGATTCCCAGTAACTCCTTTTCTCTGTGACTAATCTTGTTTCGGAGAAAAGGATTTCAATCTTGATCTTAACTGCTCTTTCCCTACACAATATGCTATAGTTTCAATTTTATCTTTAATATTAATTCGATTCCCAGTAACTCCTTTTCTCTGTGACTAATCTTGTTTCAGAGAAAAGGATTTCAATCTTGATCTTAACTGCTCTTTCCCTACAAAATATGCTATGGTTTCAATTTTATCTTTAATATTAATTCGATTCCCAGTAACTCCTTTTCTCTGTGACTAATCTTGTTTCGGAGAAAAGGATTTCAATCTTGATCTTAACTGCTCTTTCCCTACACAATATGCTATGGTTTCAATTTTATCTTTAATATTAATTCGATTCCCAGTAACTCCTTTGCTCTGTGACTAATCTTGTTTCGGAGAAAAGGATTTCAATCTTGATCTTAACTGCTCTTTCCCTACACAATATGCTATAGTTTCAATTTTATCTTTAATATTAATTCGATTCCCAGTAACTCCTTTTCTCTGCGACTAATCTTGTTTCAGAGAAAAAGATTTCAATCTTGATCTTAACTGCTCTTTCCCTACACAATATGCTATGGTTTCAATTTTATCTTTAATATTAATTCGATTCCCAGTAACTCCTTTTCTCTGCGACTAATCTTGTTTCAGAGAAAAGGATTTCAAATTGATCTTAACTGCTCTTTCCCTACAAAATATGCTATGGTGTCAATTTTATCTTCAATATTAATTCGATTCCCAGTAACTCCTTTTCTCTGTGACTAATCTTGTTTCGGAGAAAAGGATTTCAATCTTGATCTTAACTGCTCTTTCCCTACACAATATGCTATAGTTTCAATTTTATCTTTAATATTAATTCGATTCCCAGTAACTCCTTTTCTCTGTGACTAATCTTGTTTCAGAGAAAAGGATTTCAATCTTGATCTTAACTGCTCCTTCCCTACAAAATATGCTATGGTTTCAATTTTATCTTTAATATTAATTCGATTCCCAGTAACTCCTTTTCTCAGTGACTAATCTTGTTTCGGAGAAAAGGATTTCAATCTTGATCTTAACTGCTCTTTCCCTACACAATATGCTATGGTTTCAATTTTATCTTGAATATTAATTCGATTCCCAGTAACTCCTTTTCTCTGTGACTAATCTTGTTTCGGAGAAAAGGATTTCAATCTTGATCTTAACTGCTCTTTCCCTACACAATATGCTATAGTTTCAATTTTATCTTTAATATTAATTCGATTCCCAGTAACTCCTTTTCTCTGCGACTAATCTTGTTTCAGAGAAAAAGATTTCAATCTTGATCTTAACTGCTCTTTCCCTACACAATATGCTATGGTTTCAATTTTATCTTTAATATTAATTCGATTCCCAGTAACTCCTTTTCTCTGTGACTAATCTTGTTTCAGAGAAAAGGATTTCAATCTTGATCTTATCTGCTCTTTCCCTACAAAATATGCTATGGCTTCAATTTTATCTTTAATATTAATTTGATTCCCAGTAACTGCTTTTCTCTGTGACTAATCTTGTTTCAGAGAAAAGGATTTCAATCTTGATCTTAACTGCTCTTTCCCTACACTATATGCTATGGTTTCAATTTTATCTTTAATATTAATTCGATTCCCAGTAACTCCTTTTCTCTGTGACTAATCTTGTTTCAGAGAAAAGGATTTCAATCTTGATCTTAACTGCTCTTTCCCTACACAATATGCTATGGTTTCAATTTTATCTTTAATATTAATTCGATTCCCAGTAACTCCTTTTCTCTGTGACTAATCTTGTTTCAGAGAAAAGGATTTCAATCTTGATCTTATCTGCTCTTTCCCTACAAAATATGCTATGGCTTCAATTTTATCTTTAATATTAATTTGATTCCCAGTAACTGCTTTTCTCTGTGACTAATCTTGTTTCAGAGAAAAAGATTTCAATCTTGATCTTAACTGCTCTTTCCCTACACAATATGCTATGGTTTCAATTTTATCTTTAATATTAATTCGATTCCCAGTAACTCCTTTTCTCTGTGACTAATCTTGTTTCAGAGAAAAGGATTTCAATCTTGATCTTATCTGCTCTTTCCCTACAAAATATGCTATGGCTTCAATTTTATCTTTAATATTAATTTGATTCCCAGTAACTGCTTTTCTCTGTGACTAATCTTGTTTCAGAGAAAAAGATTTCAATCTTGATCTTAACTGCTCTTTCCCTACACAATATGCTATGGTTTCAATTTTATCTTTAATATTAATTCGATTCCCAGTAACTCCTTTTCTCTGTGACTAATCTTGTTTCAGAGAAAAGGATTTCAATCTTGATCTTATCTGCTCTTTCCCTACACAATATGCTATGGTTTCAATTTTATCTTTAATATTAATTTGATTCCCAGTAACTCCTTTTCTCTGTGACTAATCTTGTTTCAGAGAAAAAGATTTCAATCTTGATCTTAACTGCTCTTTCCCTACAAAATATGCTATGGCTTCAATTTTATCTTTAATATTAATTTGATTCCCAGTAACTCCTTTTCTCTGTGACTAATCTTGTTTCAGAGAAAAAGATTTCAATCTTGATCTTAACTGCTCTTTCCCTACAAAATATGCTATGGCTTCAATTTTATCTTTAATATTAATTTGATTCCCAGTAACTGCTTTTCTCTGTGACTAATCTTGTTTCAGAGAAAAGGATTTCAATCTTGATCTTAACTGCTCTTTCCCTACACTATATGCTATGGTTTCAATTTTATCTTTAATATTAATTCGATTCCCAGTAACTCCTTTTCTCTGTGACTAATCTTGTTTCAGAGAAAAGGATTTCAATCTTGATCTTAACTGCTCTTTCCCTACACAATATGCTATGGTTTCAATTTTAAATTTAATATTAATTCGATTCCCGGTAACTCCTTTTCTCTGTGACTAATCTTGTTTCAGAGAAAATGATTTCAATCTTGATCTTAACTGCTCTTTCCCTACACAATATGCTATGGTTTCAATTTTTTCTTTAATATTAATTCGATTCCCAGTAACTCCTTTTCTCTGTGACTAATCTTGTTTCGGAGAAAAGGATTTCAATCTTGATCTTATCTGCTCTTTCCCTACACAATATGCTATGGCTTCAATTTTATCTTTAATATTAATTCGATTCCCAGTAACTCCTTTTCTCTGTGACTAATCTTGTTTCGGAGAAAAGGATTTCAATCTTGATCTTAACTGCCCTTTATCTACACAATATGCTATGGTTTCAATTTCATCTTTAATATTAATTCGATTCCCAGTAACTCCTTTTCTCTGTGACTAATCTTGTTTCGGAGAAAAGGATTTCAATCTTGATCTTAACTGCTCTTTCCCTACACAATATGCTATGGTTTCAATTTTATCTTTAATATTAATTCGATTCCCAGTAACTCCTTTTCTCTGTGACTAATCTCTCCATTCTTATTTCGTCACAAACTGTCGCTGTAATCATCAATCTCCTTTGTTTCTTCAGTAACTGATGATATTAAATGATATTTTCATTGTAATTTAGTTTCACTATACTTTACTTTCGAAATTCTTTCGACTCTAACATATCTTCCTTTTGTCTGGCATCATTTTTCATTTCCTACCAAAACGATTTCACAATATTTCGATGAAAACGTCATCGATGTTCAGATCTAATTCTCAATATTCGACGAAATCCTTTTCTCATTGAAATTTTCCAACTGGTGAATGTTATTAGAGGTCTTGAAGGGGATCAAACTGAAAATTAAGAATGAGACTTTTTTTAAAAGTAATAATAAGCATCTTAATAAATTGGCAGATTATTGAAAGGTATTATTTTTAAAGCATACGAAGTCTAAAGCTCAAAATAAATTCGTCCTAAACATTTTCGCTTTCAGTTTAAAACGTTCGAAATAACCTAGACATTTTGGAGTCCTTTTAAAACATAGCAGACACTAATTTTACTGCCGATGCAGGAGAAGGGATGAAATTTGGCTCAAAGGTTTTTTATCTATGCAGTTTTTCATGATTCGCAGTTTAAGATTTTATGCGATTTCTTTCCCTGCAGTCATTTATTAATAAAACACCCTTTATCTAAGAAGAAAGTCATTACAATATTTATTGCCTACAATATATTCCTAAAGCTTAATAAAACATCTCTGGAATGCATCCCGACACTGCCAAAGGAAATATGTTTAAATTGAACTGAATCAAGCTTTACAGAAAAGATAGTTTATATATATAAAAACCACTTATTCGTATCATCCATAAGAAATCAACAAAACATCAGATATGTTTATATAATTTCTACTTTCCATAACGGTTTAGTAAATGCCTTTAAATAAAATAAAAAACAGTTTAAAAAACCACAATTAAAAAGCAAACAAACTAGCCGACAATTTAAAATGGGATACCTGCAAGTGACGTAGTGTGGGAGTCTCGATCCTGATTGGTTGTTGAAACGTAGCATTTGTATACGTTAGTAACTGCTCTTTCCATTCTATTTCGTGTAATCCAAACCCATGAAGCATCAATTTTCTTAAGTGATACATTCTGCATTCTTACGCAAATAATCTTTCACAAAGATTTCAATTCTATCACTTCATTTTTCTTACACAACACAAAAGACAGGCAAGAAGCCATGTAGAACATAAATTAATTTTGCATTAAAGTTGTCAGGTACACAAAACAAAAATATATCACGAAAAAAAATATGCATAGACAAATAAACAAATAATAAATATAAGTTAGGTATAAGAGGAATTACATTTCAACACTAGGAGGAATTACATTTTAACAAATTTGATGTGTGATACGGAGCTGTTGTGGCTAACCCTCTAAATGCCCGACGCAGTCAGACAAGGTGAATCTGACCGTTGACCCTAAGAAAATCGGGGACCAGATGAGTATATGTCCTCTCTGTAAATTCTCAAACAGTCCAGGAACGACGCTGTATTTAATTTAATTCACGTTAATTAAAATTTTAACTTATTTTAGGGAGAAACTTAGCTTAACCTTAACACGCTATTTTGCTTATAAACGATCAGCTTGTATAAACGCCTTTATAAACGCCATAGGTCCACATGTGGGTATCCTCGATCTTCTTCTTCTTGAAGTGCAAGTACCCAAATGTCTGCTTCTATTATATCATTGCTAATCTCGTTGTACTGTCTTTCTATTTATGCTTGTGCTAGTTGGATACTTTTAGAACCTTACAGGGAAGATGAAATGAGTAATATAAAATATTTTTTTTTGTCCATTAATTTTTAGAGTACTTTTATTTCTCTGTTGCAGTTATTTAAGTCCTTTTTTTACATGTTATTAATTTAGAACAATTTGTTTAGAATAAGTTTATGCTCAGCAATTCAGTTTTCGCTTAATATGTCCTAACGACCTCGTTGTTTTTCTTTGAAACAGTAAATTATCTCTACCAAGAGAAATCCTCCCTGATTCAAATGATACAATACAAAGAAGTTAAATATGTGAAAAATGAATTTTTTTCAATTCGCCTCTAATCAGCAAGCTTCACGCTTGACACAAATGAGTTATGCATGCATCTTTATTTAATTTGTTCCTTTGTACACAATATCTTGAATTGCGTGTTGCAAATATTGCGGAATTCGGTTTAAAACTGCAAATTTTTATTAAGATCATGTAAACAAAAAAAAAATTACTCATTAAGCTTTCTATTTTATCTATTTCAGCACATTATTCATCGTTTTAATCTGCTTGGTGGTACTGGGAACCTCATTGGATATTCTTTTCAGAAATAAACCAAAACGTGATTTTCAAACAAATAACAAGAGTAAGTTTTTTTTTAAATATATCATTCATATATCATCAGCACATTAAGTAACACGTTAATATTGTTTTTAATTCCAGGCACAGCAATAAAGGCATTATTATGCTTTTCTGCGTACACAAACACTATTAGACTTTTAAAGGTTGACAACAATCCAGATACTCTACACATATTCCATGGTCTTCGAGTATTCTCTATGACTTGGATAATATGGAGTCATTCATATCTTGTTTGCAGTTACCGAGCATTTGGTAAAAATTTCAACCTCATTCATCCTTTACAATGTTTATCATTTTATTGATAGAAATCTTTAAATAAATAAACAAAATGAAATAACATAACAAAAGTAAGAAACGGTAAAGCGGAAAATGACGTGACACAAAAATCTGCAGATATTTGAAAAATAATATGAATAAGACAATATCCTAGACCACGGGCGACTAAAAATGCAAAAATGTGCTAAATAATAACATGAAAATTTTTTTTATTTAAGAGATAAAAATTAATAACTCTTCACAATTTTTTTTAAATTTTTTGAATGTAAATACAAATGCAATATTATTTTAATTTGAATATAAATGATTTGAAATGCCAGTTATAGTGGTAGTTACGATTAAATAATTTAAGAGATAATTAAATAAAAATGAATTGAGTTTCTACCACTTTTTACATTTTTAGTCGCCTGGGGCGTTCTTTTCTCATCCTGATCTGTTTTCCTTAAATGTAATTTATAAGATTTCGAAAGTGTTTTTCTCTAGATAAATTTTAAGGATTTTCTAGTTCTTGAAGAAAAAAATATCCGTGAAAAAGTTCTCATCCGTGGCCTCTCTGATGATTTTAGTACAGATGAAATTTCCCTCGAACTAGGAAAGCGGAACATCGAGATCCTGAAAATTGTCCAGTTTAGGAAGAAAGTGGGTGGAGCCTTTAGGCCCCCCCGTACCTCATCGTAATGCCAATGCTAGCCAATCACGAGATGATCTACCATATTGAGAGCATCAAGCAGATCCCGATCAGCATAGAGAAATACCACGGCGGCCGACGGCCGCTGCAGTGTTTTCGATGTCAGAGTTTCTGTCACACTCAACGCTCCTGCTCCTCCAGCCCAAGATGTATGAAATGTGCCGAAGGGCACTATTCATTTCAGTGCAGAAGGAGCCGAGATTCCCCAGCTAAATGTTGGAATTGCATGCAAAACCACATCTCAAATTTCACTGGGTGCGAGGCCCGCCCCAGTCGAAAGAGGAAAACGACCAAAGACACGCCTACTTCTACAGTACACAGACTTGTTAGCCTCATCAGTGAACTTAAAGACTTGCTGAAGGACCAAGATGTGCTGCATCTTCTCACGACTTAAATCCAGCGGAACTCCCCATCCAACTGATGTACTACTGAATCCACTCATGCCTCACCTCATCATGGACTTATTATCTGATCCTATCTTAGAACTTTGAACTTCATATGACATCTAATCTAAATGCCAAAACAGTATAGATGAATAGGTTAGAAGAGCTTCGCGCTTAATGCCAAGATTTCCTACATATCAAGCATCTCGTTCGTGGTGGGGCCTCCCTGGCAGAACGGTATCATCCGCTCTGGGTGCATCTTCGTGCTGTCCTTCTTTTTGACTGTGATTTATAAACCTAAATTTAGCAATCAAGACTGCAACTATATGTAATTCCACTAAACCAATCCAATAAACTCTTTCGTGATGAGGTTTTTTGGTAATTTTGGCAAAATTACCAAAATTTTTTAAAACGCTCTGGTTTTTAAATGTTTAATACTCTATGAAATATTTTGCAAAATGCGCAGTAGTTAGTAGCCCCGTAAATGTAAAAATTAATAAAGTGTTAGTGTATGGTTAACAAAACTAATAAAATTTCTTTTTCGCGTCAAAGAAATGAAAGCTAAATTATCAAACGAGTGAGCAAAATGTTAAGCATAAACAATTAAACGTCTTAGATACGTTTTATAAACGAAGATCGACATTATATGTTTTTCTTTTTCTAAGATCATTATTTTATTTTTACGAATTTATTTTACGAGCTTACAGAGTAAATTCTCTACCTGGGGTTATTGGTTTAAATGATTATAATACAGAGATGCCAACTGCTCCGGATTCGACGAATTATCTTATAACACGGTAGTGAAAAAAAAACTTAAATACGCAGATTTTCGGTTAAATTTGCTAACTGTTTACAAGGCTCAACACAGGTTAACCGTTACTTACTTACTTTATTTACAAAAATTGAGCACCTGGGCCGCGTAGCGACCCCCATCCCATGCATCTAGAAATTTACAAACAATTTAAAGTAATAATGTTTCGAGTTTAGCAGTTGATGTGGTAGCTAATACAAAAATACAAGCACTTTGCTTGAGTAAATATAACATTTGAGTATCGAATCTAAATTGGCACATATATTGACATATATAAATATAAACATAATTTGAAATATGTATGCATAAGTTGACATAAATAAATATTTCTTTCTTTTCTTTATTTAAACAAAACTGGGTGCCTAGGCCGCGCAGCGACCCCTACCCCATATAAATAAATATTAGAATAAATTGGTACATATTTCACTAATTAAATTTCTATATTTAACTGGGACATGTATAATAATGAAAGTCTAAAATTTAGAGTTCAATGCTGACACGAAAAGTGTAAGTCCTGAATTGGGAATAAAAACATCACTGAGCTAGAGAAGTCTCTCCTAGGATCCTCTGTAAAAGAAACACTTCTTCATTTTTTAGAAGGTCTTGGAGCTCTTTAACAAGTGATACGAGTCTGTGTGCTAGTTTAGATGGTGTGGATGGAGCATCTGGGAGGTGCATTGCATATCCGTTGAGCTTGGCCGCATTCCTGGCAATTAAAACATTGCAGTGGACCCCGAACGTCACGAAAACGTTCTACTCGGACAGGAATCCTCTGTATATCTGTGATTATGAATACTTTCAGGTGATTCTAAAAAATCACCTGAAATCACTGAGGTACTCTGGAGGAGAAAAGTGTTTTGCCCTCTGTACCAAGTGCTCTTCGGCCCAGGCATCCCTTGAACATCTACTGGACTGCCTCGGTCTTTTAAAACAAGACCTTATAGAAAGACCCTTACTTGTTTTAGACTTTCTGAAGGCGAACAAACTCATGGACCTTGTCTAGCTAGGTTAGAAATGGGGATTTGAAGGAAGAAGAAGGTGATTCTTCGTTTCTCTAAAAATTGGGAGGAGCCTATAGGCCCCACCCACTCTTCTCTTAAACTGGATTACATTATGGTTTTCAATGTTTAATTTCTCTAATTCAAGGGACATATTCTCGGTCTTTAAGTTAACGGGCAGTTCACGGATTAAAACTTTTGGAAACTTAATATGCAGCTCTTTCTTTGTTGTTGTGGGAGGATCTGGAACTTTGTTGGAATCCTTCTTGGGTGGAGCTTTGTAGGATTTCTCTTTAGTTTCTGACAGTACTAAGATAGTGGCGGTCTCTAGCGGCGAAGAAGAGCAGCTATTAGTAGTCGTGGATGTGTGATTATCTTCAGCTTTTTTGACATCAGTTAGCTTTTTTTTCTTCTTTTTTCTTCTTCATTTTCCTTTTCTTTGCAGGAGGTTATGTGTTGTTTTTGTTGATACTTTCCGATTTCTTTACTCTGTTCCATATTCTAGTCTCCGTCATTGATTTCCAAAATTGGGTCGACAGCTGATGAAGTCGGCGTTTCAGGCGTGATTTGTTCAGGTACCGGAGCAGAATTGGCCGAATAATAAGGTCTTGTAGCTCCTTCGGGCACTATAAAATCGCGGATCGTGCAAAAACTTCCTCTTTTGGAATAACAGTAGAAGTGTCCATATTCATCTTAAAAAATTTCACCTGGCTTAGCGTCTGACTTTATGTAGTTGGGATATATCACTGGTATTTCAATTCTCTTGATGGGCGTGTGAATAATCTTGTGTCCATCTCAGTTTTCTTGACCTTGGACTCTGGGGTGCAGGAGCAGATGTTCCGGTTAGGTGGTCACCCGAACACGAAAACCCCCAGTATTTAGTTCCCAAGCATTCTTGGTACTCATTTATCGACCCACTGAAGAGGTGAAAGGTTGAGTCAACCTTGCCCAGCCCGAGGATCGAATCCAGGACATGTGGCACGGGAGCGCGAAGCTCTACCACTCAGCCACCGGGCGTCACATTAAAAATACTTCCACTGGAAAATATTGATTTGTCCGGAGCAAGTTGGCATCTCTGATAGTACAGATGGCAGAGCTGACAAAACTTCACTTCACTTACCTATCCACTAGCCGTTCATCAATGATCAATCAGTTACATCAAGCAAACAATAGGAACACGTTTTTCTGAACAGGAAAGCAAATCGTACAATTAGAATAAACCATTGCAGTTGATTTCTTTCTTTCAAGTGATATAGTTTAGCCTCAGGCTTGGATATTTCTTTTGCCGACTGGCATTAAAAAAATTAAAAGAAACTTTTAACTTTAACAGCTAAATTTGATTGGTACAAACTTTGCAATGTTGCAACAATCATACCTTTTCTAAAAAAAAGAAACAAAGATATTAAAAGTGTGAAAAAAATAATAATTTTTCGTTTTCAAAATTATTTTAGGTAAAATATATGTATACGTATAATGAAGAAAGTTTATTCAAATGAATTACATTTTGATGCTTGATATCGTGATTTCACAACTTAATTAATAGTTAGCTACATAATTAGCACATTTGAGGTCAAACACTTTTGCCATTTAGTACGTGAAAACCTACGTATTAGGTGAAAAGCTATTTGAGGTGATATCTTTCTTTCCCTTCCTTATTTTATTTTATTGTCATATGCTTACTGTTCTTCATCGGATGTTATATATTCTGTTTTGTTCTATTTTAGATGGAGGCTTTCGCAGCAGAAGCTTAGGAAAAGAATTTATCTTCCAGACTGTACCCTGTGGATTTTTAGCGGTTGAAAACTTTTTCTTTATGAGGTAAACTTCTTTTATCTTCACCATTAAAATTTATATGATGGCCTAAATTCATCCTTTTTCTATTTATCTCGTAAAATTTAACACTCTGGTTTTGGAGTAAAAAAATAAATAAATATTTTGTGTTATAGAAAAAGAAGCATACAAGCGGCAATTGGCCTGAGCTTTATGTCTTTTTTTCTTCTTTCAAATTTCAGAATGTAAAAATTTCATTAGAATTCTTAATATTAACCCCTTGACATACGAAGACGTCTGGGAGACGTCATTTGTTTCTTATGTCAAAACAATAATTGACGTGTCTCAGACGTCTTCACAGAGATGCCAACTTGCTCTGGACAGCAAATAAATATTTTAAAGTGGTAGTTTACAGTCCACAGGAAGGTCATAGGTTATATAAGAGATATTATCGGCACAAGGATGCTTCCTGGGGCCAAACCTGTGGTAATTTTTCTAACTGTTAAATTTGTACTTTTAAAATTAACTTGAAAGGTTCTGTTAAATAAGTAGGCCTATATAAAGACTCAATATTAAATAATTATGAATTAACTACCACTTTAAACAACAGGCCTGCCATCTACTGAACTATATCTTATAGAGTCCTAGAAAGGACCGCAAGGTCTCAGACGCCCAGTTCCATTACACCGAGCGAACGATATAGAGTCCTAAGACATAATTCTTGATGGTTCCATCAAAATATTTGGATAGTTTATGTTGGTTTCAGTGCAATTCATGATGGTCATACATCATTTGATGTTCACCATTATCCAACATTTTCCGTTATGCGTTCATGGGTTTTGATATTCCAAAAAACTTCCATCATTCCATGCTGAAAAAAGCTACGACTTTAATACTATGATGGCTGATTCTCATGGACCAACGATTCATGATGATCCTTGATGGTTCAAAGTATACATTTGCATGATGGTTTAATGGGACTTGTAGTTGAATCTCAGTAATATAGCGTCAAAACAATTTGTTTGTTTTTTATGTTGGCCTATCATAAATCAGTCCGAATCACTACATTGGTGTGATGGTGGTTCATGATCGTTCCAACATTTGATTTCTAAGAAACTATGATAGAAATTTCTGATAATTCAACATAAACAAACCATCGAAACAAGTTGCTATTCTGATCTTGGACCATCATAAATCAGACCGAATTCCAACACTTGGGTGATGGTTGCATATGTTGTTTACCATCCAAAATATAATGATTCATGATGTTGGTCCATCAATGAAAACCATCAAAAAAATTTTGACTTGGGGGGGGGGGCAGACATTTAATAAAAACCAAAGCTTTCCGAATTTCAGATAATTCCGACATTTTAAAAGAATGACCACGAAAAAGCTGGAACAAAGTGGCGTAGGATATGAACTTTTAAATAATTTGCATGAAGCGTTGTTGAAAATAAGTTTAAATGAATAAAAAATAATATATTAAGACATTAACTTAGCTAATGCTGAATAACTTTATACAAAGAGCGTAGAAAGTTGGCAGCCCTGAAAAAGGGAGTATGAACTACCACTACCATAACTTCTGTTTTTTTTTTCTTGGAAAACATTTCGGGAAAGTCTCAACATTTTCTAAGTTTTCATTCCATGATAAAAATTTGTTTTTAACCAAATTTTCAATATTTAATGAATTAATAAATGTACCATAAAGAACATTTGAAATGTTGTACTTTCTTTTTTTTTTTCTTATCAAGCTCAGTTCTTCTCTCGTACATTTGCGTCCGAATAAAAGGAAGGATCAGTATGCCATCACTCTTCCTGAAGAGGTATCTCAGGTAATTTACTTCAGTTTCTTTTAATTTTCAGTTTTGCTCTCTCATTCTTTAGGTGCATTCTTTAAAATGTTTAAACTGGTTTAAAAATGTGGTTTTTGTAAAAAATTGTGATTGAGTGTAGTAGATAAAAGCGGCCCCTGACTGAGAAATTTTTTAAAAAAAAAAGTAAATTTAAGAGAAATTCCAATTTTCTACATATCAGATTGCATTTGCAAATTCAAGAGAAGAGAAATATTTAAGGATTAAAATAGGCTAACTTTTACATTTGAGTGAAATTTAAACCATATAAATTTTCAACCTTCTGAACACTTAAAGGATTTTTTTTTAGTTGTAACTAACTACCTTGCATATAATTTTTTATTTTAGCTGTTATCACATTTTAGCTTATATTTTAAAAAAATTCATATCATTGGAGAAATACTAATCTAAATTTATATTTTTATTTAAAAAAAATATTTTGCATTCTTTCTTCTTATCAAAATTATATCGTCGAAAATTTTTACAATCAATTATTTGATATTTCAGAAAAGTATGTTGTAAATTACGAGTGCACTATTTTACAGTAAATGATTGACAATTCGCAAAGTGTTCATCATCGTTTGTTGAAGTATTGCATTGTCAATAGCGATGTCAAAAACAAAGAAGCGCAAATTCCTACAACAATATTTTAATAGCTAAACGTAAAAAGAAGGCAATCGCATAAATAAAGTCTTCAATTTTTGAGGTTTTAAACAAAATTTTTATATGATATTTTCTTATAAAAACTAATTTTTAATTCGATATTCCATCTCCATAGGCTGACTCCAACAATGATGCTAGTTGTAGCTCTCTTTTCGATTATTGGACGTTTTGGCTCTGGACCTCTGTGGAAAGAAATAGTTAGTGATTCATTGAGCAAGAACTGCTTAGAACGAGGATGGGTGAATTTGTTTCACGTTAACAACATTTTTTATTCATCAAAAACAGTAAGTTTTAAACAGTAATATTTTATGCCAAGTTGTACAGCATTACACTTCTAAATTCGTGTCCCTACTAACTACACGCTCTACTCGCCGCTATGAAAATTGATTACAGAAATGCTTTGTCTGACAGAAACAGTGGTCGAAAAACTACGTTATTTTTGCAGTACAACTACTATTTTGGATATGAAGTGACTACAAACTACTTTTGAAATATGGGTACTACTTCACTACTTCTAGAAGACGAACTTTGCTGGCGAACTTCATTTACATCCTTGTTTAAAACGATTTTGAATAAAACTTGGCTTATTTAAACATGAGAAATTATTGAGAAATAGTCATTCAGGTTTACAGGAGCCGGTTTGTTATTCAAAACAATTATTTTTTTACGAATTTATTCTTTTAACCATTATTTTTTATGACCTTAACGACAATACATAATCAATTTAAGAAATGCTAGGAAATAATCGAATACTTGCAATTTCGTTAGTGTTTAATGCTCTTTTTAGTGAAAGAAATAAAGTACACCAAAAATAACAAAGAAAATATGTTCCCTTCCATTAAAATAACATCAACTTTTCATTGTACATTCTTATGGGAAGAGGGCGTTCAAAGTTATAAGTTAGCTAATATTGGTAAATGTTAATATTAGTACTAATATACAATTCTTTTCAATGCTCGGCCACAGGGGTATTCGGATTACATCCATTAACGAACTCGCGAAGATTTTTGCCAATGCGATTCGAAAAATTAGTTGCGGTTGATCCTGTTGTTTCTTTCCTTATCTAACGTTAAAAGTAGTTAACAGCAATTGCTACAAACTACTTTTTTTTTTTTAAAAAAAAAGTAACACTACAAGCTACGAAAAAAGTAGCAACAATAGTAGTTTTGCTACTTGTTTAGCGTGCTACTTCTGACCACTGGACATGGTAAATAACTTAAGTCGAAAAAGCAGATCAATCAACTAATGGTAAAAAAAAAAAGAAAACTAAATACACAATTCGAACAGAGTGAAAAAATATTGCCGAGAATTTCGCTGAATTCGCGTTCGAATTCTAAAGAGGTTTACTAAATATTTTAAGAGTTGACTCAAGGTTGGCAAAATTTCCGAACCTGCACTTTATCTCTTTAGGTGTCTTTCGTGGGGACGAGGCCTAAACTTGTGCCCAAATACCCCATTTTAAGGGGAGGGGGTAAATAATAACGTATTTCAGGTAGAGCTTTTAATTTCTCAAGTTTAAGTATCTTTTATTTATGAATTTTATTTAGTTTAACTTGTGTTTAGATCATTTTTCTGAAATATTTTTTTTATATTTAGTTTGCTGATAAACCCTCTAGGTTTCTCTTTAATTTCTTTTTAAACCCTCTAGAGGTCACTCTAGTTCACTATTAAATCCTCTAGGAGTCCCTCCAGTTTATTGTTGTTAAAAAAGTCTGATGCTTATGCAAGTATTACTTTACGTAATTACATAAATAGTACCATGCGAGTTATAAGATAAATTCCAACGGAGATATAAAATTACGTACTGTTTCCATGTAAACTAGTATAATATGAAAAAAAACACAACTACTTCCACTTCGAAAATTTTACTAGGAGTAACATTTACCATTTAGTTTAATTAATAAGCTGAGTTCTAAATATGTTTACTAAATTCATAAACTTAGATAAAACAACAAAATAAATTATTTCAAACGGAACTAGACTAATACAATTCCAACCTGGCGAGTAGCGACTTATAACAACACACTTCATTTAATGTTTACTTGTTGCTAGAAATCAGGTTCGCAGAAAATGCTGTTTACTATACTAAACTGCAATGTTTCTTGACAATGGAGAAATATGCTGAGGGCAAACGAAGAAAATAGTTCCCGGCGCGATGTTTGTATTTCGAGGTAAATTACGCATTTCACAATAGAAATATGATAAGTTATCTTAACCCACACATATATAGCGTTAATTTACTATAATTTTCTTAAAATTTTATATATTTTCAAATTTACGAGCGGCGCATCGCGGAATGGTATCTTTATTTAGTTATATTTCTTCTATATAACGACTGAACTTATTTCTCCTTCTTCCTCCGCCAGCCGTGACGTCATTGTCAAGAAACTTTGCATTCTAGTATAGTTAAATTTAGTAGGAATAACACGACCTGTGACGTAGGCTATAGTATACCCAATTGCGAAACTGAGATGTTCTTTAAGACAGAGAATATATCAAATGGGATGGTAAGATAGCTCGATGATGATACATTTGAGTACCTGTGCTGCTTGAATAAGTGCACATTACGATGCGTCTGTTCTTGATTTGTATTTTCTTTTTTGCGTAAATGAATCATCTTTGTATTCGTTCATTAAAGGAACCCATTATTTAAATAGAATGCAATACCAGCGAATCTCTAATGTAGATTTTTCACATAAATATCATTTAATTATTTCTTTCAGTGCATAGGATGGACTTGGTATTTATCTACAGACACCCAAATATTTTTAGTGTGTTTATATATCTGCGCCATCATGAAACGGTAGGTTGTGCTGCTTAGTAAAATAAAAATAAAATAAAATAAAAATTTAGTTATAGACTAATATCCTACTCTTATATTAAACTTTAAAGAAATAGTCTATCTGCTATTGCCACTAATTCTTGACAGTTTATGATGCATATTTACCTGATAGAAATTACTCCAGTAAATTTATAGGTTGTATTTAAAAAAAAAAATGGTAGTTAAAGATGGTAAAATTTCCCAAAAAATATATGGTAATAAAATATTCTTACTACCAGTTTTATATCTTTTTCAGATATGTAGCATTTTCAAAACGTAAAGTAATTACTGTGTCCTATAATTTCTATAAAATAATTATTCCACTTGGAAATATGCGATATGTCACATTAGTTATATTTTAACATTTAATTCTGGCAAAAAAAGCTCTCTAATATTTAAAAGATATTAAAATGTTATTTTTAAAGATTTCTAACGAAAAAATTATTTGAGTAGGGAACAATATTTGTAGTCTATTTTCTTTTCTCTCAGGTGAATATATTTAATGCAATTGAATTCGTAAAATCGCAATTTGAAAAAAAAAAAGCAAAGTTTATTTGCTTTACATAATTAATAAATAATACCATGTAAAATTTTAAGCAAATGAATAAATAATTTAATTTTAAACTTTCCTCAGATAATCTACTGTTTTCGTTTCGATTGCATTTTCCTCTGACAATTCTATGCAACCGTAATTTTCTTCATTATATGATGCGATCGCCAACGTTATAATTTAAAGCCTAAATTTGATTTATTAGAAACACCCAAATGCATAACAACCTATCATTATTAATTTAAAAGTATGAAACAAATAAAGTTAAAAAAATAACAGATTGGGCGTAATGGTGCTCTGTCGTTCAAACTGGTCACCAATATGGCAATTAATGAGGAACCTGCATGCTTTTTGTACTTTAAAATGAAACATCATGCTATTTTATAAAGATAGACACCAATTTCAGACCTGTGCGATAACTAATTATTTTGTTATTAATAATTAAAATCACTCGCTTAGCCCCCCCCCTAAATCGATGCTAGGTTTCCCATCCGCTCTGATGACGTCATAATATAGTACAACCACGACTCCCATCATGCTTCGAAACGGCGAATGCATGTGCCGCGCTGAGTATAAATTCTGAAAAATGGCTCCAAGCAAAAATTACAAGTGTTGCATTGTACCATGTTGCAATAGTTCTACATTAAACACGCCAAATAGATTATTTTTTAGTGTACCAAAAGGAGAAAAAAGACAAGTTTGGTGCAAAGCTATTAAAGTATCGTTAAAAATGATAAGGGTTTAGCATTATTTACATTTCTTCCAAAAATAAAAATTCAAAAAAATATTTTAGAAGTGAATAATAAAAAAGAATTTTTTTAAAAACTTTTATTTACCTAAAAACTTATAATTCCAGGTCATATACTATTCGTTCAATTCCCTCTAATTGGGATCAACTCATTAAATGAAAACTTTCAAAACAGTTCAGACTTTTATATATAGACAAATATAAGTAAAAATGAACCAGTACAAATAAAGAAAAATGAATTTACTTCAAAAGTTATTACAAGAAAAAGTAGTTTCGACATTTATTTTTTCATTCCTCAATTTTATTTTATTATGCTGAAGGGTTTTGAGTTAAAAAAATATTAATTAATTTTATCTAGAAGAAAAAATTATAAAAGTTAAGATAAAAAATGATAGGGGTTTAGCATTATTTACATTTCTTCCAACAAAAAAAAATGCAAGAACATATTTTAGAAGTTAATAATAAAAAATAATTTTTTAAAAAATTTCACACCCTTGATTTCTGCTCTAAAGAAATCTGTTGTTACATATGGCTTTATTGGAAATATTAATCCATATACAATGTTCAACTTTAAGTAGACATAAACAAGGAGTAAAAAGGAACAAAATTACAATAACAAACAAAGAAAATACATGACAAACGCATATTAACACAAAAAGAACACATAGATTAAATTAAAGTAAGAAAAAATATATATATACAGTGAAGAATGATGAGTAGTCTTTACAGAAAGTTCATGTGATCTCTGGCGTCCCAGTAAAGTTTACAGAGATCACCCCGCTCTTGGGATTGTTTGTCCAGTAAAGGGCATACAAGCAAGTGGTCTGAGTTCATGGTTCCTGAATTGCAGATTTGGCACTCACTAGATGGAAGGATACCTATTCTGTTGAGGTACTTTGCCAAGCAGTCATGGCCTGTTGAGAGTCTGAAGTTTGCCACAGCCTACTTACGAGGACTGTGACAAAATTTCTTCTAACTGTTTTGGATGTTAGCCCAGGGTTTTACAGTGGATTTTACTGCTTGGTTACGCATTAGGTCGGTCATAAGTTTCTCGGAAAATTGTTTTTTAAGGGAGTCTGGTGGAATCGGTTTATTACATTGTGGTTCGAGTGTCCCTTTCTTGGCTAGTTGGTCTGCCTTTTCATTGCCATTGATTCCTACATGCGAAGGGATCCACTGGAACATAATAATTTTGTTGGCATTCTCGAGAAAAATCAAATCATCTCTAATTTCTGAAATAGTCTGAGTATCTGAATCATGATTTATGGCAACTGCCTGGATAGCTGCCTTAGAGTCGACAAGGATTACTGCTTTAGTGAAGTAATTGATCTTATTCTTAAGGTTTTCCAGGGCTATTGATATAGCGAAGATCTCTGCATCAAAATTTGACATATAGTATCCCACAGGGACGCTGTGAGAAAAGAGCTTACTGTGTACTCCTGCTCCGGTGCTGTCTTGTATTTTTGAGCCGTCAGTGTACACTCCCGTCCATTCTGGTTTAGGGTATTGCTCTTGTAGCATGCATAATGCATTTGATTTTAGTACTGTGTCAGGTATGTTTTTCTTACCCAAATCATTGATATCTAGTTGGTGCCTTACATCTATAAAATTGAGAGGGTTTGTGATGTTCTTGTTACAGATAATTGGCTCATCTACTTGGAAATCATGCTGTAAATTTTCATATACCTCTAGAGGAGAAATTTGGGTCTTCATGGAACTTGGTTTACATTCATTCATCCATTGCGCTCTATGGGAGGCTTTCATTTTAACATAAGTGCCAACTGCTTGTTTTTTAATTTCGGTGGTAATTGGTGGATTAGAAGTATAGTATTGTAGGGCTATAATTGGGCCTGTCTTCACTGCTTCCGTAATGATTCGGAGAGCATTGTTTTGGGCTCTTTCCAAAGAGTCGAGCTTTCCTTGTGCGCTAGAAATTAACACCGCACTTCCGTATTTGATAATTGGTTTGATATAGGTGTCATAAGTTTTATTTAGAGTGTGTTGTGAGCTTCCCCATTTGGCACCGGCTAGTCTTTTCAGAATTGAAGTTCTCTTTTCTACTTTGTCTATAACAGTATTGATATGATTGGTAAAGCTTAACTTGTTATCCAGTACTACACCTAGATATGTGGTAGTGCTACTTTTTTGAAGCTTACTATCATCTATTTTCAAATCAAAGTCTGGATTAACACGGCTTAGAGAGTAGAATTGGTTAACGGTTTTATTTTTGTTGATAATCATGTTATTCTCTTTGGGCCAAGACTGCAAGACCTCGAGAGCTTTATTCATAACACCTTCAAGATTATTCCTTTGATCTTCATATGCTTGGGAGTTTTCTGCTTCCGTCCAAATGACAACATCATCTGCGAACATACAAACGTTAATACCTTCCATACTTGTTAGCTTGTCTACCAAATCGTTGATGTAGATGTTAAATAGGGTACAGCTGCTTACTGCTCCTTGTGGTAGGCCGACTTTGCTCTGTTTGTAGGTAGATTCCTGTTCGATCCATCTTGTTTTTGCCCATCTTTGGAATAAGAACCTTCTGTACCATTTAAACATTTGTTTGCAAATTCCACAAGTTTGAAGTTTGGTTAGAAGTTTGCTTCTCCAAATTGTCTCGTAGGCTCCTTGAAAATCAACAAATACTGCCAAAGAACTTATCTTTGAACTGAAACCAGATTTAATTTTGTGAACCAACTTCATAATTGAGTTGGCGGTTGACATGTTTCTGAAACCCGACTGTTCTTCTGCTAGGATATCATTTGACTCCAGGTAAAACCCTAATCTTGCATTTATCATTCTTTCAAAAGTTTTGACCATGACGGATGTCAGAGAGATTGGTCGGTATGATTCTATGTCTTCGGGTGACTTTCCCGGTTTTAGAATTGGAATGATTTTTGCTTTCAACCAGTTTGTTGGGAGGCTTGATTTTTCGTTCCAGATATTATTAATAATCGTTAGTAAGGATTTCCTCGCTGATATTCCCAGGTGTTTCAGGAACTCAAGGAATATGTTATCGGGACCTAGTTGCTTACCGTATTTGAGGTCATGAATAGTTTTGTTCAATTCTTCTATTGAGAAGTCCTCCGTGAAAAGGTTTTCTGAGCACTTAAACTTAGATGTTCCTCTTTTTACTAGTTTGTTGTTTCTGTTCTCTTGTTTCTTTTGTTCTTTACTAAGTGAGTACCGATCAAGGTAAAAATTATTGAATAATTTTGCTATCTGTCTTGAATCACTTATATATTTGTTTCCTCTCTTTATGGGGTGATTATCTCTTCGTGTAAATTTATTGTTCAGGTTGTTCATTAATTGATAAGCTTTGCGTCTGTCTGTTCTATAGTCTAAATCGTTTAGACACTTATTC
Organism: Parasteatoda tepidariorum; assembly: GCF_982258835.1. Taxonomy (NCBI): domain Eukaryota; kingdom Metazoa; phylum Arthropoda; class Arachnida; order Araneae; family Theridiidae; genus Parasteatoda; species Parasteatoda tepidariorum. Next base: position 37,841,172 of record NC_141757.1, on the reverse strand, counting down.
CATGCTTGTCGTTTAGCCTCTAAGACTTTTCTCTTCATTATTGCACATTCCTTTCGCCAATTGATTACATCTTTTTTTCCGTTCTTCATTAGTTTTCCCCTCTATCTTTTCAGCTTCTCTTCTTGCTTGCTCTCTGATATGTCTTTGTTCTTCAAGTTCAGTATTCCAAAATGGTTTGTAGTTAAATCTCTTGGAATGTTCCTTTTAGCACACTCTTGAAGGGCTAAGGAAAAAGTTGATACTAATTGTTGTGGAGTTGCATCAGTTTGAAAGCTGTTCACCTGATGTTCTATATCTTCAGTGAAGGCTTTCCAGTTAGCTTTCTTGAAGTTCCACATGATTTTTGTGTTACTTCTTGTCGGTATTTGATTTGTAGTGATTGATGTTTTTATCATTCGGTGACCGCTTCCCGGATCTCCAATTACTGATTTTTTACAACAGTCAACTAAGTTTGCGGAAACAATAGTTAGGTCAGGATTTGTAGAACTGACTGAAAAGTGGATGAAGGTGTTTGGATCATCTTTATTGTTAAGGACAAACATGGCATTGCTATTTACAAAGCTCTCGACAATTTGTCCTACTTGATTTTGATAAGTGTATCCCCAGTTGGGGGAAGCAGCGTTGAAGTCACCTACAATTATAGTGTTACGGTGAGAAGTTAAGCAATCTAAATTTAAATTTTTGTTGTTTGGAGGACTGTATATACCAAAAACCTTGAAAATAGTAGTCTTGTTCCAAATGCGACTGCGATATCTGATGTATCATGATTTTTCATTGTTTTCAACACTTCAAAGGACGATGTCAGTTTGCGTCGCACGGCCACAAGGATACCACTTGCGATCTGTCTGCTCTTGAAAAGACCATGCATGGTGAAAGATTCTAATTTGTAGAACTTCATTTTGTCTTCTGTAATATTTGCTTCTTGAACGACCGGGATGTCGATGTTCTCCTGTGCGACTACTCTCTTAATATCTGAAAACTTTGCAGAAGAAAGCCCTCCGGCATTCGACTGCAGGATAGAAAAACTAAAACTCCTTGCTCTATTTGTACTTATCGCCTTAGCCATCGCCGTTACTCATTTAGCACCACCCAGGAGGCACGTGTGATTTAAGGATATCACGGACGCGAGTAACATTGCCTTCCTAAAGAAATCTAGATTCTTCTCAAAAAAAGAAATTAAAGAAAAGTAATCTATCTTCTGTAGATTGTCCGATTGACCTTTAACAAAATCTTTCTCCACTTGCATTGTACTAAGAAGTTAATACAATTTTCTCAAATAAATGCAATTCAAATTAAAACGCCTTTGTAAAACGCCATTTGCCGAGTTACTATACTTTGACGTCATAAGCAAACCCCGCCTCATTTTGTGTCACGTGTAGTTAGTTTCGTTTTGGGGTAATTTTATGTTAAAATTTTTCAAAATTCGGGACAGTTTTTTGAATTCTGTATTGATTTTAGAAAGTTTTAAGATATAGACTGTTTAAAAAAATCAACATTCTGCGATTACCCAACGCATACAGGTTCCTCATTACCCATGTGATCGACGGCAGCCAATCTAAATCGAAAGCGGCCCAAAGGTCGTGGGGAAAAGAGCGACGCAATTTAAGCTATTTAGTGAAAAGAAGGATAGTTTGCAGAGAGTCAGTATAGAATTGTTTCCGTATTTTTGTCCAACCCCTGAAGTTTTTACTCCTTTGTTATGTTGAAGTAAAAAAAGAGTATTATTATTTTTTTAATAATTATTGTAGGAGGTCAGGAAGAGGATTCTTATTAGCTGGATTGATAGTAGTTATGGGTGTTTTGCTATCAGCATGTTCTCATCTATATTACAAACTTCCTCCAACTTATCTTCTTTCCTATTTGCATTTCGAGTAAGTTATTTAGTGTTGAATTTCTGAAATATTTAACTTTGTAGGTTTCTCATCTATATTACAAGTTTCTTCCGACTTATTTTCTTTCGTATTTGCATTTCGAGTAAGAATAAGCATATTCCACCACACCCTTAATTGGGTATTCGGATTTGACAATTAGCCGTCACGAAAGCAACCCGTACAGCCCGAAGGCCAAGCAATTTGCTGACACAAGGCAAGAGCCCGAGTCATGCATAACAAAAGAATATCATAGTCGCGTCCGAAAGCAAGGAAACCAAAAGTACAAAGACTGAACCTTTGCAGCACAAAGGCAGCGAGTTCAAACCCCCACACCCCTGAGGATGATTTTGAGACATATACATACGTCACCATCCTTTTTTACAGGGAGGACGCATTCACGCTGATTTTGACCTGAACTAGAGCACGATCAATCTCCGATCCAGTACCTTCAGAGGTACTGATTTGTTATGGAAACTTCGAAAACTTTGGGAACCCGATAGATTTAGAGTGCTCCTATCACCATTTGTCTTCATGCGACGGATAAATATCTCTGAATTTGTAACATGTTTTACGGTCGATGTATTTTTTTCTTTCAATTTTTAAATACTGTTCTTTTTTACAGTGATTGGTTTTTTTATGCTGTCAAAGGATACACACAACTTCATTTTCACATTCCTGTTAGTGCTGTTGGATTAATTGTTGGTTACATCTTGGCGACAAAAAGAGGCCATATACCAAAAGTATTTTCTTGTTTATTTTAAAAAATTTTTCAGTGTATCAAAAAACATTTTGCTTTCATTCTTGACTGTTTTGTGTTTTAGTACGGAAAATTTGTAAGTGAATATAAGAGAAAAAAATCATATCAAAATTTTTTTAGACCAATTTCTTAAGTGTTCTTGGATCATTATTTAAACTTTAAAAAAACACAAGTATGCAATTTTTTAAGATATTTTTAAAAAATAAATTATAATTTACTCCCTGCTAAAGTATATTAGATATCTTTAAATGTAAAATATTTCTCCTCTATAGCTATTGTAAAATTAAAATATACGCAATAAATTCAATAATACTTATTTCACTTCTTAGTTAAAGGTAAAATTAAAATTACGTTACCTGTATTTTCTTTTGACGCTTCTTCAAGTTTCTATTTCTTAGGGAGAAGACGGACCGGTTTTCTTTCGCTTTTCTTGAAAAAAAAAAGATGTCATTATTAAAATCTAGGAGGCTTCGCCCCCTGCTCGCTGGCGCTCACCAACCCCCGGAACTGCTTTCACAGTTCATTTCGGATTGCTTCGCAATCCAATGATCGCTTTGCTCGCTCATTGGATACGTTCTTAACGTCTAGTTTTTGTATACTTTTTTGAATACTGAAGTTCCGAAAACTTTTCACTGTAGAAAATTCTAAACCTGTACATTTCAATATTAATTTGAAATTGCAAACAGTTCACATATTTTTCTTAATCACACTATTCTAAATTTCAGTTGTTGAGAAAAGTAACTGTTGTAAGTTTTGTTTTAAAGTCTTTCCCACCAGAGGGCTAAAGCCATGTGTTGCAAAACAATATGAAATAGTAGCTTGCCACTGAACGCCGGATGTAAAGCATCGGCTTTGATGAAGATAATTTTGTATTTTTAATTCTCTGAAGGGCGCCACCTTAATAATATGGAATTTATAAAATAAATGTATATATTTTTGATTGTTGATGAAGCCCATCATTTTGTGTTTTCATCAGTGTTCAGAAGCAGAACAACTATAAGTTTTTTATTTAATCACAAAAAAATAAAATGTATAAAAAACAAAGAAAATGAGTATAGTCATAGAAAAAGTTAAAATTATAATGTAGTATTTGTCAGTTAAAATAAAACTTTTTGTTTAAGTCATTGCTAACAATTCAAATTTCTCCGAGGCAATTCTAAAGTATAAATTAAGGTAGTATTGTTAAGTTGAAACACAATATTTTTAGTTTTGATGTCAACAATACAATTCAATTTTTCACAAAAACGATTGTTTCCATTGTTAAGTTCAATGTTTTCGCTTTTCAAATTAAAGCAATTCTAATAGGGTAAATACACCGAAGATTTATTACTATTATTAGTGAATATAACCTTTTTCTCGTTTTCTTGATGGCACAGGAAAACTACTCAATAATTACCAAGGGGTAAGTAACAAAAATATATTTAAATCGTTAACATGAGAAATACGGTACAATGGTAGACTTTTCTACTACTACATTACAATAGTGATGTGCTTGCTTTTTACAAAATCTTTTTTTGCAGTTACGGTTACAATCTAATGATAAACTCCGCCATCTATCGGTGGTTCAATAACATGTATTTCTACAAACTCCCCGCCATGGACGGGGACGTCCATAATATCTAGTAAGATTAAAGGAAAAATGACAAATAGAAAAAAAAAACATTAAAGTTCAACATGAATCAAATTTTTAAGCATTATTTAAAATTTCAAAAGGATATAACAGTTGAACGGGACGTCTGATCCGACTTCCATTCATCCTCACGAGACAGCTCCGGATTTTGCCATCCCGTCCAGGGTAGACTTCTTCGATTACTCCAAGGCTCCAAAGTAATTTATTCTTTTGGGATCCTTCGATCAAGACAACGTCCTGGACTTGAAGGTTCCGTTGATTTTCTGAAGTTGTCAGCCGATGCGCAGTTTTTAAGAGAAGAACATACTGTTCTTTCCATTTGGTCCAAAAATTTTGTAAAATTCTCATCTGGAACAGTTTCCTTTTGATTAAGGAAGAACGATTTGAGTGTTCAAAAAGAGTTCCGGTGTAATATAACGGAAGCTCGATTTTCTTCTGGGGCAACAAAAAATGAGCAGGGGTCAAAGGTTCGGGTTCATTTAAGTCAGAATAAACGAAGCTTAAAGGGCGTTGGTTTAACACTGATTCTATGTCTGTTAAGATAGTTGTTAATTCCTCAAAAGTAAGAAGAGATTTAGATAGGGTCTTGCGTAAGCATTCCTTCACCGATTTCACTAATCTCTCATAGAAACCTCCCCACCATGCAGCTCGTTCCATGATAAATTTCCACTTGATCCTTTTATTTGCTATAAAATTTTGAATCTTTGGATCTTGAATCAAGTTAAAAATAAGTTGAAGTTCTTTATTTGCGCTTTTAAAGGTTTTTGCATTATCGCTATACATGGTTTGGACAATTCCTCGTCTGGAAATAAATCTACGCAAGGCTAATATAAATTTTTCTGTACTTAGATTTGAAACTAATTCTAAGTGTAACGCTCTTGTTACTGCGCAAGTAAACAAACATATATAGGCTTTTTCAGGAGTATTCGATGTTTTAGCATATATCGGACCTGCAAAGTCCACCCCGCAAACTGAGAATGGTGGAGATTCTGAAACTCGATCTTTAGGTAGGGGACTGGTTATTTGTTCAGCAGGTACAGCTGAATATTTGCGACATATTATGCAATTCTTTATTATTTTCTTTATAAGCTGCCGACCTCTAGCGATCCAAAACCGATTTCTAATTTTAGAAAGAGTGGCAGAAACACCACCATGAAATATTCCTTCGTGTTCATTTCTAATCAACAGTTCCGTAAATTTACATTTATTAGGAAGTAAGATAGGGTGTTTTTGTTCTAGATCAAATTCCGAATTTTCCAATCTGCCTCCTATTCTTAAAACCTTTTTATCATCCAAAAAGGGGGCAAAACTTCTAATGGAAGAATTCTTGTCAATTTCTTTTCCACTTTCTAAGGCCAATATTTCTGAATGATATGCTTTTCTTTGCTCAAATTTGACCCAAAACTCTTCTGCTTCTTCAATTTCTGATGATGTGAGTAGTCCCTTAGTAGTAGATTGTTTTCTTATCTTTGAAATAAAACGTCGAATCCATGCTGTTATCCTCAAAAATTTTAAAAAGCAACTATAATTCTCCGGATTAATTCTTAGATCATTGGAAGATGTAAATACTAAAGCAGAAACTTGGAATTTCCTCTTTCTTCTTTCTGAATTCCAGGAGATTTTCTTCCGGGGATGTTTCAAAAGTATGAGGCCAACTGTCAACACGTTTTTTGAGGAAAGGGGGTCCCTTCCACCAAAGAGTGTTGTTAATCAATTCGGATGCTTTCAGTCCTCTCGAAACTAAGTCTGCCGGGTTTTCTTTGCCGGGGCAGTGGAACCAATGTTCAGGATCTGTTAATTGTTGAATCTCAACTACGCGGTTTTTTACGAAGGGTTTAAATCGGTTGGGTAAACCTCTAATCCAGAAGTAAGTGATGGATGAATCAGTCCAAAATTTTTGTGTAAGTTTAAACTTTAAGTTTTTTACCAAATTATTGCTTAATCGAGCAGCTAAAAGGGCAGCCATCAATTCAAGTCTGGGTAATGACAGACTTTTGAGGGGAGATACTCTACTTTTTGATGCAACAAATGATGTATATATCTTATCTGAATTTGTAACAATTCTCAAATACGCGACACAGCCGTATGCTTTCAAACTAGCATCAGAAAATATGTGAAGCTGAATATCCTGTATACTATCTCCAAGAGCATCCCTTAAATAGTAACGTGGAATTTCAATGTCTTTTAATTTTTTAACACCATTGCACCAATCCTGAAAATCACGAGCAATTTCTTGAGGGAGTTCTTCATCCCAATCAATTCCAGCGCACCAAACTGCTTGAATTAAACACTTTATGGTTACTACAAAGGGGCTCAAATATCCTATTGGGTCGAATATACGACCAGCAGCTTTCAGCAAAAATCTTTTTGTGTGTCTCCCTTCAGATAAAAATTTGATAAGATGTTTAGTATCAAAATAAAAATTGTCTGTGTCACTATTCCACCCTATCCCAAGTACTTTATGCTCAGAAGGTATTAAGTCTGAATTTTCTATGGTGTGATCAATTTGAATGTTATTAGTTTCCCACAAGTCTATAAGAGGTTTCGGATTTGAATTCCATTTTCTAAGTTGCATACCCGCATCTTCAAAAATTTTAATAGCTTCCTGACTGAAACTAAAAGCTTTATCTACATTATCCTCGCATCCTATCACATCGTCCACATACAATGATTCTCTTATAATTTTTATAGTTTGAGGATATGTTTCTTCATAATTCTTCAAATGAAATTTTATAGTTGCCGCAAGAAGGAAGGAACTAGAAGTAAGTCCAAATAAAACACGAGTAAATCGATAAATTTTAATCTTACCTTCATCAAAGGGAGGTTCCATCCAGATAAATCTGGTCGCATCTCGATCTTCCTCCACAATTTCGATATTAAGGAAAGCTTGTTTCAAATCTGCAACAAAAGCTATCTCTTTGTTCCTAAAGTTTATTAGAATATCAAAAATATCATTAGTTAATTTGGGACCAGTGTATAAACAATCATTTAGCGAACAGGATTCAGCTGAGTGAGACGATGCATCATAAACAATGCGGAGTTTTGTAGTTTGGCGCTCTTCTTTAATAACCGCCCTGTGGGGAAGATAAAATATAGTTTTATCATTTGGATATTCAGTTTCAGGAATTTCTTCAATAATACCCTCTGCAAGATATGATTCTATGGTTTGTCTATATTCATTAAGTAACCAAGGGTTCTTTTCGAATTTGTGTACAAGATGGTGGAGTCTCTTAAGGGCAACATCATAATTTGATTTTAAGTTGTCAATCAATTCTAATTTCCAGGGTAATTTAATTTTATAACGTTTATCAAATGTAATGGAAGACTCAAACTCTTGAACTATTGTTTCTTCCTCGTTATCAGTAATAGGCGAATCAGGCAAAATTCCAATGGACTCAAGATCAAAAAATTGTCTAATTAAAGTCTCATCACCACGGTTAACAACTACGTTCATAGCGAGTAGATTGTTTATTTTATTTATATGCCCATAAATGCACCAACCGAAGATTGTTTCTACCGATACCAATTTATTTTCGAGCCTATGAATTCGGCCAGTCACTATATCAAAATAAAAATCCGATCCGATTAAAATCATAACATCTTTAGTTTCGTTTTGAAAATCATCCGCAAGTTGAACTGTTTTTAAAAATTCGTAATCCTTAACAATGTTTTTGTTTGGAGAAGGCAGCTGAGTTGCACAAATAGTGTCAGTTTCTACGGCTTCTATATCTATTTTATAATTAGGATCTTCCCTATTTCTTAATCGGATGCTAACTACATTAAACAATTTAGTTTGGGGTTGCTCTGATCCAAAGGAATTAATCGACAATTTTTCTTTTCTAATTACTGGCAAATTTAATCTTTTTACCAATTTATTTGTTATGAAAGTCCGTTGACTTCCATTATCAAGAAAAATTGTAACATTTTCTTGTTTGTTTTTATTTTCCGCAATGATTGAGCAAGTTTGTAATAAAATGGGATTCGAATTTTGTTTATGTTTTAATTTATTCTCGCAAGAAGAAATAGCCGAAACAATTTCTAAATTTTCCTTAGAATTTTCTCTATCGTTTAAAGTTTTTGTTTGTTTATTTTCCTCTAACTTAAAGCAAATCGCTTTTGAGTGTCTCCGATTGCAAAAAACACATTTCTTCTTACTGTAACAATCAATTAACCGATGATTTGGTTTTAAGCAAAGAAAGCAGAGTCTCTGCTTAATCAAAATATTTTTTCTTTCTTCTACTGTGAGAGTATCACACTTCTAAGATTCATGGTCACCCCTACAAAATACACATTTATTAATTCTCGTTGCGGTCGCGCATAATTCATGAGCGGATGTTATTTCTTTTTGTGGGTGCGGCCTTGATCTAAATTTATCTTCTTTTTGATTATTCGAACATTTTATATTTGTAATGGCGGTGGTTTTTTCGCGACTTTTTATTTCTTCACTTAAAAATTTTAGAAGGGCTTTTAAATCCCAATTATCCCCCTTTTCTTTCCTACTAAAGTCTAAAGTTATTTCCGATGGGAGAACCTTTAAAATTATCGGCGTTAATAGATTTCCATAAGATGCCGAATCAATTCCAAGCGATTCTAAATTTCTAATTTCGATTTCTACTCGATCGAATAATTTTCGCAATCCAAAAGTATCAGAGTTATGTTTTATTGGTGTTATATTCAATAATTGGCCTAAATGAGCATTTATAAGCAAGTTTTTCTGTCCAAACCGATCTTTCAACAAATTAAGGGCTGCTTTATAATTATCATCCGTTAAAGAAAATCCCGAAATTGCTTTTGAAGCTGCTCCTCCAACAAAACTTTTTAGATAAATTAGTTTTTCAATATTTGAGAGATACGGATTTTTATCAATTGAATTTTCGAACTGGCCGATAAATTCCAACCATGAATTTGGATCTCCGAAATATTTGTTTACAGTTAATTTTGGTAGTTTTATCGTGCATTTGTTTACTTCTGTTTGATTTACAGTCTGAGAGCTAGTTACACCATTTAATTTAGAACTAGTTGAGGGAGTGACACTAATTTGTTGAATCTTCTGTTTAATTTTACATTTATAGTTAATCAAATCTTCTACATATGCTTCAGAGGATTCAACTTCCTTTTCGATATCTTTAGCATCTAGTTCTTTCATTATCTCTTCATTTATTAATTTAATGTTCAACATTTTCTCACTTAATTGTTCTAAAGATGTTTCTAATTCATATATTGTCAAATTATCAAAGTTTTTATCTAAGTTAGTGAGAAATTTAGTAGTAGAACTTTTCAAAGCTCTTCTTTTCATTTTAAGTTTTTCTATATCCATGATAGATCCAAATATAATATTTCTCAATCAAAATAAACTTACCCCTTTTTCTGGCTTTCTTTTATCCACTAAAATTCAATTCTATTCTTATCTTCAGTGCATTGCCTTTCCCGGCCGATGCACCAGTTTCGCTTTTCAACTTAAAGCAATTCTAATAGGGTAAATACACCGAAGATTTATTACTATTATTAGTGAATATGTCATTTTCTCTCGTTTTCTTGTTGGCACAGAAAAACTACTCAATAATAATTACCAATGGGTAAGTAACAAAAATATATTTAAATAGTTAACAGGATTAATACGGTACAATGGTTGACAATGCTACTACTACATTACAATAGTGATGTGCTTGCTTTTTACAAAATCTTTCTTTGCAGTTACGGTTACAATCTAATGATAAACTCCGCCATCTATCGGTGGTTCAATAACATGTATTTCTAGAAATGTCAACAATTCAAATTTTTCTGAGGCAACTCTTAACCTCTAAATATCATTTTTTTATGTACACATTTCTAAATGTCAGTATTCAACCACAAAACAACTTAAAGTCCTCAAATTTAGCATGAAGTTGTAAAATGTAATGAAAGAGGGTCATAGCAATAATGAAAGAAGTAAAGTTAGTACTGTAAAATTAAAACAATATTTTTAATCAATGAGCCAAGTTCTTCAAGAAGCAGTTGTAGAAGTAGGTTGTTTGTTTAAAACTTTTTATAGAATTTTTTTAAGAACACAATTGTTAATTTGGGCATTTGGCGAATTGAAGGATTTGTTACGTCAAGCGCTCAGGTATCATAATTTTGATCTAGTTTCGCTTCTATGTCATTTTGATTTATGTTGCTAAGTTAACTTTCAAACAATTCTATGGCTGGCAACAGCATTTTTATTTTTTAAGTTGTTTATTTTTATTCGCGATCACAACGCTCGAGTACGCCGTCTAGCGGGAGCCTGTAAATATCGGACATTAATTTATCACGTTTTCATTTAGTTCCATCAAAGTCATTGACTGAATCAGACGCCATTTTTTAGCAGCAAATAAGAAACAAAATTTCCCTAAGGAAAAGGCCGAAGAACTTGAAAAAAAATCTCCAGAATATTAGTAAATCTTTCAGGAACAGAACACGCCAAACATTTGAAGAAAAATTCCTCAATAATTTTTAATTTCTATTATCAACAAACTTGCAACTGATGACTTCCGATTTCGGATACTGTTACAGATGTGTGTATTAAGGTAAAATGCATTTCTTCTGTCTTCAATTCATTACGAATTAAAGTGAAGTCAACATTGCTTTCGTCATTCCAGTGAATAAATATGAATTCAGAACATACAGAATTGTAATAGTTATAGCATATTCTTCTTCGTTATAGAATAGTATATATTTCTGTATCCATATAATTCGGAAAACAACAATAAAAAATTATCCAAGTTACTTGAAATAGTGCCATTTGTGCTGATTCTTAATTAATTTAAATCGTTTTCTTGGTAAGTTTTTTTTAATTTTGAAAGAATAAGTTCAACTAGAATTCAGCTATTCTGTTTTTAGCTACATATTCAAATTCATATCAATTATAAAATTTTGCTGTGTAGTATGTTATCTAAAAGTAATGAAGGTATAAACTATGTATCTATTATTTGAGAATAAAGTTTTCAAACAAGGAACTTATCATTTTGGAATTCTCCGGGAATCATAAATCAGGTAAGTGCAATGACTTTTACAATAAAAAATTTGCTTGTAAATATTTTTTTTTTCATTTGATGATGGTTCTCTACAGAATGGTTTTTTACGTCTGATTAAGAACTATAAGAATAATAAAAAAAGAAACAATATGAAAGTTTTTATTTCAATGTTAAGAATTCTTAAAATCGTTTTTTTTTATCCTAAGAATTCTTTATTTTCCGTTTTTTAGTTTATAATTTTTTGATAAAAATTGTTCTCAAAATACTTTTGAAAAATTAAATGGTATAACATTATGTGTTTATGTATACTTCTTGTATATTCCAATGTTTGAAATAATATTATTCAGAAAAGTATGGAATAAAAATTCGGCACTTACGTATTAACGCCACCGCCGCTACAGATTTGGCGGTTTTTAAGTGCCGCCAATCTACACTTAAAATTTTTGCGACAGTTCATAAAATACAACACTTTATTTAAAATCAAAATAGTTAATTGGATTTCGGTGGAAAATGAGCCGATATAGAGTTTAGCATAGATTCAAAACAATCATATCGCTATATGAACTCTGATGAATAAGATTCCAAATGAAATAACATTTCCAAAACGTACGTTTGCCAAGATAAAGTTTTATGTTGTGGGAATTGTTACATTTTTGTTTTTTCGGTCAAATATTTCCCTCCTGAAAAAATAAAATTGCATCTTGTTTTGTTTTTGGCAAATCCCAAAGACGAATATTCGTAGCACTAAAAATGGCGACAAAAAAGAATTGTTTTTTTTTTTTTGTTTTTGTTTCGTCAGCATTCTTTATTTTACGTTTCTTAGTTTCTAAATAATGATTTTTATTGAAACTTGAAATTTTTTGATAAAAATTGTTGTCAAAAAACGTTGTTTACAAAATTAAATTTCATAAAATTATGAGGCTTATGTATACTTTTTGTTCATTTTAATTTTTGAACTAATATGATTCTTAAAACTATAGAATGTAAAGTTTAAATGGGCCTTTCATGTTATATCATTAAATTTAGTAATACTATTTCTCGGGCATTAGGTTTTAACTCTTATAAGAATATACATATTTTTTTCTGTTAATGTACAAATATTTTTCCGATGTGTTTTGGATATTCCTTCTCTAATAAAAAGAGATACCATTTTGTTTTCGGTTGTACAAGAAAGAAGATCAAGCATTTTTCTTTTTTAAATTTAATAAGCCACATTAAAGAAGGAACGTTGCAATGCTACACGCTACATTAACGACGTCTCCAGAGTAACTGAATGACGGTTCATATGGAAATCGCAGGTAAGCGTCTCATACAACAACGCCCCCTATAGTTCGTTGCGATCGCGAATTTCGTTTAGAATTCGTTATTTTTTTAGCGAAATGTTTTTTAACCTAACAGAATTCTTTGCCGACTGTTTTCTCGATGAATGAAGAAAATAAAGTAAATATTTAACTGTTGTGAAAAGAATCTTATTTAGTTGTACAAAGTACTTCAGTCAAAATTTGGGAACCACGTAAGAGAATATATATTAGATCAGAAACACATCATTAAAAGGCAGAATGCTTTGGTGTTTTCAAAACAAAGCAAACGTTGCAACCGGCGGAAAAGAAATACAGCCAAAATTCGGGAGCCACGTAAGAGAATTATATATAATAGATAAACAAGGTCTGCTATTGAAGGAATCAACTCCTGTCCATTGTTTGAAAACATTTAATATTTAAACAAAATCGTAGCAGACAAGATTAAACGAAACATTAATATTTTGAAAATGAGCAGAGCATTTCAACATCTTCACTCGGAGGAAATTTAAAAGCTCTTTTATATCTGAATATACATTTTCATTTTCTATTTTATTATAGTCTAATACTAAATTTGGCGGTAATATTTTAAGCAACATAGGACACAATACATGTCCGTAATTTTCCGGTTTCAATTTTAATGGTTCTAAACTGCGTATATGTGTCATGCAATTATCATAAAATTTTCTGAAAACGCGAATATCGTTTGAACTTTTTAATGATTGCATATTTAAAATAGCGCTCATATTTGTGTGAATAAGTAAATCTTTTTCAGCAAATCTATCTTTTAATAATTCAATTGCGGAATAATACGCGTTCGATATTGAAAAACCCTCAACCGTATTTATATCAGACCCACCTAAATCTGCTTTTAAATAGTTAAATTTATCTACTTTATCTAATGATTCATTATTGTGTATCGCTGTTTCGAAACTATTCCAAAAGGTTAGCCATTGGTTGACATCACCATAAAATTTCGCGATACTCAGTTTCGGGAGTTGAATGCTCACCTTTCCTGCTGCTGTTTCATTTATTTCTGTTTTATTTACCGAACGTTGTAAGCTAATATTGTCGCTTACCACACTCTTTACAGACGTTTGCATTTCATTAATTTTCTTTTTTGCTCGAAGTTTAGAAATAACAACCTCATTTTGATACTCTTCGGTTTTTTCAAATTTGATTGATATTCATCATCGTTGAGGAGGGGTTCTAGTTCTTTATCAACAGAACTCAAAGAATCAAATTTATTTGTTAATGTTTCAATTAATTCTTCTACACTAACATCTATATCTTCCGTTTTCTAAAGTTCTGCATCTAATTTAGTCAGTGAATTTGTTACGCTTGTTCTTAATTAACCTCGTTTTCTTTTTAACTGTTTAATTTTCTCATCTGACGACATCTTTTTAAATTTAATAAATCAATTCGGTTAATACACGATCTTTTAAGAAAAACTAATCGTTCTTCTCATCCCGGCGAGGATGCCATGTAAAATTAAAATATACTCAATAAATTCAATAATATTTATTTCACTTCTTAGTTAAAGGTGAAGGTACAATTTCGTTACCTGTATTTTCTTTTGACGCTTCTTCAAGTTTCTGTTTCTCGGGGAGAAGACGAACCGCTTTTCTTTTGCTTCAAAAGATCGCTACTCTTGAAAAAAAGATGTCATTATTAAAAAAAAAACAAGTTCTGCCATTAAAGGAATTAATTCCAGTCCATTTTTTGAAAACATTTAATATTTAAACAAAAATATAGCAGACAACATCAAACGAAACATTAATATTTTGAAAATGAACAGAACATTTCAACCTCTTCACTCGGAAGCGATTCTTCAACTTATGCTTTTTTACAAACTGCGGTTACGTCACAGTTACGGTTAAATTTTAAAGTCAGATAGTTCCTCGGAGTTTCTCGACAGCTATGCTTTAATTTGTTCCACAGTTCTTCGAACTTTCATGCATGCAGAGAATAGTGGAACAAAACTAATAAATAGAGGCATATGATTGCAGCGCGTTAACACTCAATGTTTAACACCACGAATTGAATTTATCAATGTTTCTTCCTTTAAATACACGTTTGAACAGTACGATCAATTTTTATGATTTTATTATGACGAAAAGTCAACGCATTTTAAAATTGTATGAAAAATACAGTTAAATGTAGCTTTTTTCAAAATTTTTAAGTCGATATACTAATGGAAAAGTTTTGATTTAAACTAACACTTATATTGCATTACAGAAAAGAGGAGCAAGAATTAAGATTATTAGAGAGATTTTGCATAGGGCTATGATTCCCCCTTCTTCTTCTTGCTTGAGCTTGTCAGATATGTGGCACCTCTGCATTTGTTGCATTTTGTACCATACTCCAAGCCCAATTTTTCCAAGTTCCACTGTCTTGAGTCGCCTACTTTGTTTATATAATCTGACAGTCCCTTAATGGAGTTAAGGTGAAGCTCTTTAGGATATGGATTGCCTAAGGTAGTGAGGCGCGTAAGGGCGAGGGCACCACCCTCGTATAGGATGTGATCTGCTGATTCTACCGCTTCACGACATTTCCGACATATTGCTTCTTGTTCGAAAAGTCCCATTTTATGTAGATGTTTCCTAAAATGATAGTGATGATTCCCCCTAACTTTAATGTTAACACTAGTTGAGCTTCACTGAGCATGCGCAAAAATTTCTTTGCAAATCATCTTGTCTTTCAAGGCGTAAAAACTAAAGCTAAAAAGTTACTGTCAACCTACGGCAAATGCTATGCAAACGTTCTCTATTTTTGTCTCACTTAAATATGTAATTACGTAGGGAGAGTAGATAAGAAAAAAAAATATCGTCTCTAGCACACCAAAGATGGGTGATGCACACGCTCACTTTTCAACAACCTACACTTTTAAAAATCTAATTTGACCAAATAATTTTATAGCCAAAAAGTTTAAATTTAATTTCAGAAAAGGTTGTTTATCATGTTAATTACCGTAATATGATTAAATTCGCAAGTTATATATTCTAAATTTGCATTAATATAGCAGAACCTGCTCTTGTTGAATTAAATAATATTAAATACAAAATGGTCTTGCTTGTTTTTCTTCTGGATACACAAAATGATAACAAAATTAATTGAAAGTAAATTTAAAAAAAAAAACTAAAATCACTTCAAATTTAACACTTTAGTAACGCATTAGTTTCAGCATATAGTGTTAATGCATATAGTTTTATACAATAATATTTTAGGAATTTTGACTCATAATAAAACTGTTCATTATAACTGCTGACTAAATTAAACTTTTTATGAACAGCGGATCAATGCCATAGGATGGTTTTTGTCACTTATGGCATTCCTTTGTATAATTACTTTGAACTATAAGTGGAACCAAGGAATGGAACATGAATCAGGCCTCTTTGTTTCAACTTTATATGGCTGTACTAACAGACTGGCTTGGGGTCTGTGTCTAGCATTTATGACATTATCCTGTAGTTGGGGACAAGGCGGTAAGTTAATTTCTTGCAGTTTAAGAGAAAAAATTCACTATCTTTTGGATGCGAAAAATCTTCTATGAATTGTAAAAACGATTTATATCTGAGACATTGAAATATTCTTATAAATCTCTTTTTTCACATAACTTTTGCAATATTTTTTATAAGGAGCTATAACATAGAGTCCTGTGACCAGACGGTGTTTCTGTACTTTTATTTTAGCAACGATCTATGTGTAGCATAGATAGTTGCTAAAAAAAAAATAACTGTAATATTCACACAAATAACTATCATTCATTGATCTTTCGCACTCTGTTATCATTTATATGTAGACAACAAAAGCCCCAATCTAAAACTTAAAACTTTCTCATCCTCATAATTGGTAACCACAGTATTTTATGAAGCTTAAAAATATATAAAAATGTTGCTTATAGTGTTAACGATTTAGTGTTTACATTAGTTCAAACATATTAAGGTACTGGGAATTCAATAGGTTAATGCCTGGTCTCGAATGAAATAATGATGCGTAAAATGATCTTAAAAAACGATGCAATAGTTGAGATTTATTTGCATTAAGTTAATATTAATTCTACGGAAAATTCTGTCTGTGAAAAAACTCATCCCATGATACAAGGATGCAAAAGTTGCCTTTGTGAAATAAAAAGGTAGAACGTTTACCCTTAAATGTATATGCTACTGTGAGTGACTGAAATCAAGAAAATGTCGACTTTCACTGGTGAATGTCAACAATCACTTAGGTGAATGTCCGAAATATTTGTTACATCCGAATTGATATGAATTTATTTAATAATATTGTTATATTTATTCGATATTTTAATATCAGCCGAGGATAACAGGAGAAACATCAGCAATCGGAATACCGTTTAAATGCTCACTGGGCAGTGGCACTTGGCCTTAAAAAGACTTGATATAGGGCAAATGTATACCGGGCAGTGGCACTTAACTAGACCTAGAATATATTTACCAAAGCGGCAATGCCATTGTCAACATTCACCGGTGGGAGTCAACAACCTCAAATTTCGGTCATTCACAGTAACATATATATTAGGTGAACCGCTTAGTTTTGTGGGTTAATTTCGAAACAAGTTTAAATGTGCACGCACCATGCTCTTTTGCGCCATATATGCTGATTTTTTTTAAAAAAAATAGAATATTAGCATTTGTAGGGGAAGTTTGGGTTTATTTGTACTATTACCAATTCACATAAATGATGAAAGGCCAGAAATTAACTAACTCTAAATATTTATTGAAAAGGACAAAACACATAAAATAAAACAAGAATAAAAAAAATACAAGAATTTGGAAGAGGGGGTTTTGGGCTCGAATTAAACGTCCGTACTTTACGGCGGTTCCTGGCAGACTGTCTTAGTTCACCGCCAGAGGCGCTGTAGCGGGGGAAAGAGGAAAGCTTGTCACACTCCCCCTCTGGTTCCGATTAAACGTCTCGTTGAGGGACCAGCACTTTTTGGACTTTTGTTTCTTCTGAGGGTCATCAAGGTTTTTGGATCAGGATCAAGAGTCTTTGGTCTGCCTCGTTTACGTAAAGGTGCCACCGGCCCTGCATTTTCATCAGAACACTTTTCAATGCAGATACATGATACTGTCCTAACGGTTCATTTGGCTTATCAACGTGGGCTACTTCATACGATGTTGGGCACCTTTGGGTGAGGATGATGTACGGTCCATCTCTCTTTGGCATGAACTTGGCCGACTTTGATTTTGCAGCATTGCTCTTAGGATGCAAAGTAACCCATACTTTATCACCAGGTGTGTACTGTGGTGATTTTTGACGCTTTTGATCTGCGTAGGTTTCTCTCTGATCTTGCTTGGATTCAACTTTATCTCGGATGTCATTAGAGATATTTACTAATCTTTTTAGGTAGGGAGTGATCTCAGGCACGAAATTATCGTTGTTGACGATGGCACGAAAATCACTCGTAACGTCATCTATGGTTCTCATTTCTCGTCCAAACATGAGAAATGATGCTGTTTCGCCAGTTGTTTCACACTTTGCGTTGCCAGTTGTTCATGGCGAATCTAATCATATGAAGTTTTTTAGCCCAGGAAGTGTGATCTTGTCGCACAAGGATTGCAAGACGTGGCTTCAGGTCACGATTTTTCCGCTCTACAGGGTTTGCCTGTGGGTGATATACTGGTGTGAGGTTCTGATCTATTTTCAAAAAGAAACACAATTGCTGCATGACAGCAGAGACGAACTGAGTTCCGTTATCACTTATTATTCCTTGAGGAATCCCATAGCGAAGAAAGATCTCTTCTACAAGAACAGTGGCGCATTCTTTAGCAGTGGCTGTAGGAGAGAAATAATTCTACCCACTTAGTTAAACAATCTTCCACTATAAAAACCCAGGATTTACCCTCTTTAGTTGTGGGTAAAGGTTCAAAGAGATCTATTGCTAAGGTTTTAAATCGTTGGCTGTATATTGGTGTCTGCAGAAGTCCACAAGGTTTTTGATTACTGGCTTTGTATCTGGCGCATTCAACACATTTCTTAACATAGTCAGCTATGAAGGATCTCATACCAGTCCAATAGTATCGTTGATTTATTCTTTTTAATGTTCCCTCTACTCCGTAGTGTCCAGCACTTAGAGCGTCATGGTGTAATTTTAAAATCTGCGCTCTTTCATGTAAGGGTACTACCAACTGTGCTTCTTCAGTATCTGAAGCAGGAGAATATCGGAATAATACGCCTTGGTTCATTATATATCCTCTTTGTGTCCAATTGGAATAGTCTACTCCTTTTTCTGGATCTTCAAAACATGTAATTATTTTCTTAAGTTCTTCATCTTTCATTTGCTCCTCTCTTATTTCTTTGGGTGTTTTCTTAGGGAAGTCTACGGAAATTGTGGAAGCTTCGCAGAATACTTCATCAGTTTGACATATGGGTCTTGAAAGCATGTCTGCCACATAGTTCGATTTCCCGGGGAGGTATTCTATCTTAAGATTGAACTCTTACAGCTGCAGGGCCCATCTCGCGAGTCTTCCAGATGGAGATTTTAAACTCATGAGCCATCTGAGAAGTTGATGATCGGACGAAACGATGACCTCGGTGCCTTCCACGTATCCTCGGAATTTCTGAAATGCCCAAATGACAGCAAGGGCCTCACGCTCTGTTGTCGAGTAATTCCTTTCGGCAGAACTCAGCAATCAGCTTGCGTATTCTACAGGATGTTCTTGAGTTTCGTGTTTTTGCAAAAGGACAGCACCCAAAGCGTAGTTACTAGCGTCTGTCCGTATGAGGAATGGTTTAGTTTCATCCGCTTGCTTTAGAATCGGAGGAGAAATCAAGAATTTTTTCAGTTCTTCAAATGCTTTTTGCTGCTCAACACCCCATTCCCAAGAGGCATTTTTCTTTGTCAAATTGGTAAGTGGTCTGGCAATTTCGGAAAAACCAGGAATAAATTTTCGATACCATGAACACGTTTGTATAAACGACTGAACTTGTTTCACGCTTCTTGGAGAAGGCATGGAGGTAATGGCATTTACTTTATCTGGGTCTGTTTCAATTCCCTCAGATGCTATCCAAAGTCCTAGATACTTTACTTTAGAACATGCAAATTTGCATTTCTTTCTATTTGCACTAAGTCGAAATTTGTCAAGACGGTCAAAGACATCTTTCAGATCTTGGATATGTTGTTCAAAGGTAGGAGACAACACAAACAGATCATCTGGGTAAACCAGCAGTTTTACTGAAGGAAGTCCGTTACGGAAACAATCCATCAGGCGTTGGAACGTTGCTACAGCGTTTCGTAAACCAAAAGACATTCTTTTGAATCGGAAAGTGCCCTAAGAACAGATTAATGCTGTTTTATCTCTGTAAGCTGGGTTAACTTCTACCTGATGATAGCTAGCTGTTAAGTCAATGGTTGACATATATTTACATGTTTTTGCATCATACCATAAATCATCCATTCTGGGTAACGGATATGTATCGGGTAAAGTTTTCTCATTTAGTTTTCGATAGTCCACGCAGAGTCTTTAACCGTTCGGTTTTGAAACTAAAACCACGGGTGCGGCATAAGGCGAATCGCACTCTTCAATTATATCCTTCTCAAGCAAATCATCAATTTGTCTCTTCAACTCTTCTTTCTTAGAAGGAGGTAATCTGTACGGGGGAACAGACACAGGAGGATGATCACCAGTATTGATGTAATGTTTTGCATATGGAGTAGCAACTCCCCCTGGTTCGAAGATTCTTTCATACTGTTTCAACAGGGGGTTGAGTTTGTTTTTTTCTTCACTTGACAGTTGTTAACCTTCTTCCTCTCTCAGTTGACAAGTATTGGATTCAGCATATGGCATATTCTTGATATCACACAAATTGGCTTCCTCAGCAAAATTAAATTTTCGTCGGGGAAGATCATTAATGAACCATCTGCGACTTTTCAGATCAAGGACGATACCAGCGTCTTGAAGAAAATCTGTACCAAGGAGAGTACGATTATCTTTTGCATGGGGTAATGCAATTAAGTTTGTTTTAAAGACTCTTCCTTCAAGTTCTATATCTACCGAAGTAGTGAAGGCTTCCACTTGTCGTTTTTCTCCGTCAGCAAGTGTCATAGTGAGTTGGGTCTCTTGAAAGTCTGCACCTTCTTGTTTGAGAATTTGATACAACCGTTCTCCAGCAATACAATGGCTTGCTCCACTGTAAGCACATGCAGTACCTAAGAGTCCATTTACTGTTATACTCAAAATAGCTAATTGTGATGATTCGTCTACACATGACTGGAAAAGGACGTTCCCAACACTGGGAGAAGAGTTTGTGCTAGGTGGATTGCATTTAGGACAGCGAGATTTGATAATGCCAGGTTCACCACATCCATAGCACCTTCTACCAGTTCTGTTCTCTTCAAATCTGTCGTTGTTTACTTTATGATGTTGATCATCATACATAAAATCATTTCTTCGCGGAATTCTTTCATAATTAGAAAGATCCTGCTTGTTATGACTTTGAACTCCAGTATCTCGCCTACTTTCTTGTCTGAAAGGATACATGTAATATTTCTGGTCATATTGTACCCTGGGACTATGCGAATACTTATTTTGGTTACAAAGTCTTTGCGATTCTGTTTGTTTCAAATTATGCTTCTTTTCTGTATTTGTTTTCTGCAAATCTTTTTTGCTCATACGAAGATTTTCATACACATCCATTTTCTCAATTAAATCTTCAGGCGTTTTCCATTCACACCATACATCTAAGAAGTGCTCTTTAGCTTCTGGAAAAATTCTTTTCTTCATTTGATCGACGATCATCAAGTTTTTTAATTCATCAAAAGTTTTAATGTCTAATTCCATTAACTAATTTTCGAAAAAAGTTTGGAGTTCAAAATGAAAATCTTTCCAAGTTTTCTTAGGTGTTTTTCTGTGAGTGGCATACAACTGTCGAAACTTTTCTACACTTAGCTTAAATCTTTTTAGAAGCATTTCTTTGATGTAGTCAAAATCTTGAGCTTTATCTTCTGCTTCTCTTGTGATGAGTTGCGCAATATTGTTTGGCAGGACACCAAGTAAATAAGCTACCCAATTCTCTTTGTCTACTTTTAAAAATTTCAATTGGAGTTGAAATAAGTTGAGATATAAAACCATATCGTCCTCTTTCGGATTGAATTCAGGTAGTAATTTCTTCAATTGTAAGTTGACAGGACAACTACTAGTTAAACCAGATGATGGTTGTATGAATTTTTGGTCTTCAATTTACAAACGTGCTTTTTCCAGCTCAAAATTCTGTTCTTGTTCCTTTTCTTTCAATATTCGATTTTGTTCTTCTTCTTTTTCTCTATTTAACTTTTCACTTCTTTCTTTTTCGACTCTGTCATCAATAATATTTTTTAGCACAGTGAGGCAAAATTCTGCATCGTATGCTTCATTTTCTGTGATTAGTTTCTTAATTTGAACGACTTTAGCATCGGGAGGAACCTTGAGAACCATTTCTTCAGCTAATACACATAAATCGATTTTTTTCCCTTTCCTAAAAATGTCATTGTAGCAGATTGGGAAAAGCACCACTTAATAGATATTAGTTAATACGTATCGCAGGCTTGTTAACCCCAATAGTCTTAAAATGTTACTGATAATGAAATGTGACTTATTATTTAATATAAAATGCTTCTAATAATAGTTACCATTTCACACATTATTACTTGAGATAATTTGAACCAGTTAATATAATTTATTCAAACAACCAATGGAAAATGAAAATATACGATGTATTAATTGTAAAGCAAGTAGTGGTAATGTAAATTATAGCTATCAGTACATCAACAAAATTCCCATATAAAACACCAATATTGTAAATAAATCAATATTTTGAACAATAAACACTATACTGTATAAACACTATACAGACATTTTACTTTTATTTTTCTGGATAAAATTTTATTTAACCAAGATAAAGATTCTGTTTTCTTTTTTTAAAAAAAAAAGAAAACACAACTCTTTATTTATCAAAATTATCCACCTTTGTAACTAAAGTGTATTCAATATAGAAACATATATATAAAACACATAGCAAAAAACAAAATCTTCCCTTTTTTTTTAAAAAAAAAAGTAGTAACAAATAGAAATTGTAATAATAAAACTATACTATAAGTTAGATGAATGAATTAAAAAGAAGCAATATATTCTTAAATTTCTTTTCCTCTTTCTCAGTTTAATTTTTTTTAAAATAACAAATTTTATTATAATCTTAGCTAAATTCAAGTTGTCTCTGTAATTGAGATCAATGAAAATAAAACAAAATACAATATAACAACAACTAAGACATAAGTTCTAGACCAGTGTTTCCCAACCTTTTTTGTGCCATGCCCCACCTAAGCTTTTCTAAAATTCTTAAGCCCCCCTATGTAACGTATACATAATTTTTAATATTAAAAAATTGAATTGTTCACTTAAGAAACTTAAATTATATATTTTAGGAATAAATCACTAGCAAATTGTTTACGAAGCACAGTAAGCAAATTTTCAAGAAATGTAATGAAAAACTAAAATTTAAATTCGTAAATAAGTTTAATAAAGATTTTTCTACAATAATTTAATATTTTAATTTAGTGAGATCATTGCGCTTTCTGCTTGCTGCACAGAAATTTTATGTTAGGTTCCAATTTGGTTCCTTCAGTCTCAAGTCTCCCAGTTGTATTACATCCAGACGATTTCTTTTTTTTTACTAGTAAATAATTTACAGCAAAAATCCACATTCAGCTAAATATGAAGATGGAAACTGTAACAATAGTTTTCTTGCACATTTGGTTGAATTTGGGTACATTATTTCTGTTTACTCACAAAGCCATGACATTATTCCTTTGATATTAAACAAAGTTTTAACTGATTCATCATTTTGCATTTCTACGAGTTCTTCTCAGACCGTAACAAAGGCATGTGCATGCTGGGCAATTGCCCAGGGCCCCCATAAGAGGGGGCCCCAAATCAAATAGAAAGTTTATTTTAGGTTTCCTTCATTTGATGAACTTTTTTTTAAACAAAATACTAGCACAGTGTAAAATCCGTCAGTTTTATGTTAGCTTCTTCATTAATCTATCGTATGTATTTTCGTATGTATCGTATCTATTTTTCGTAAAACCATGGCTTTCTAGTGTGGATTTTGGGTAAATTTCGCAATTACGTTGGAAAAATTTGGCCAATCAAAAAACTGTATTTTTACATATCGCAAAATGGGATATGTTTACCAAAATACAGTATTCTGATTGGCTTAATTGAGCCATCGTAATTGCAAAAATTTCGTTGAATTCCGCCCTAAGGTCAGCAAGGATATGAACTTTTTGCAGCTGGATGACAAAGTTAATTAGAAAACTGCATTCAGCAAGATGAACATAGCATTGTCAAAAAATCAATAAAATGAACAGAGCGATATTTCGTCTGACCATTGGAGAGGGGGGGGGGAGAGACTTAATAGCTTTTTTAAAATTTTAATCAATTTTCTGGCTATATTTGTATAATGAGGGGAAAATTTAAATACCTCCTAAATTTTAATATTTATTTTCTAAAATTTAAATAAAGTCGGGCCATGGTTTTTTTTAATACTGCATATTTGATATATCAGTCAAATCCACTAACATTGACTGCATCATCCGTGTTGGAAAATCAATTTGTTTTAAATCAGAAAATCTTTCCTGTAAATCAGCCAAAAGAATTTTCAGATTATCGACAATTACAAGTAAAGCGGTATCATTTACTTCACATTTTTGGAGCAAATGAAACTGTTCAAAGTTTTTGTTGTTAATATACTTCCGACACAACTCAATAAGGGTAATGAAACAAAATATCTTCACTTTTGCATCAACAAGAGTTTCATTTGTTCCTTGAATTTGCTTATTTAATATATTTAGTTTTTCAAAGATATCGGCTAAAGAACTAACAAATGCTTTACCGTCGACCCTTAACAGATTCCGTTTCAGGTTTGTCGCTTAAAAATCGTTAACCATTATCCATTTCAGACCGTTAACCATTTCAGGTTTGTCTCTTAAAAAATCGCTAAGTCACATAATATTTATTGGCGCAATTATGTAAAAATTTAATTTTTTCTTTCAATTTTGGCACAGAAATCTGGCATTGCATTTAAGTGGCTCGGAGCAAAAGGGTTAAACTCGTGTTGAGTTCATTTTCTAATTACCCCCCTTAACAATCAAATTGCCCCCCAGTGGGGCGTGGGCCCCACGTTGGGAAACACTGTTCTAGACAATCATTTCCATAAGTTTCAGTTTCGATTTACAAACACTCTTATTTTACCATGAAAAGAAATTCGTCTGTGGTTTTGGCGCCACAGAAAGCAATAAAGAAAGAATCTTGTCTGATTCACAGACGCGCAAGTATTAATTGAAAGTGATATTCATAAAATAATATTCAAATAGATGAATAATTTTAAACACACTTTTTAAATGAGAAAAAAAATCAATGCTTAAATATTTTAAAATGCAGTTTTTTTAAACTTTTGCACAATATATATTCATTTTGAAACAGAAAAAGATAGCTAACTCTCATGATATATTTCTCTATCAGATTCTTAGTTTATAAATTTTTTTTTTTTTTAGAATGAATGATTTTTTAGAATGAATGATTTGAACTTAACACACAGAATTACTGTACAACATAATACTTTTCATTAAGTTTCAAATCAATCGATAGTAAATATTAATATTTTACTCTAGTATACTATACTACTATAAAAATTATACTTATCAATGTTGACCGGGAAAGGGTTTTCCCGGTTTTCCTCGTCTAGCTGGGAAAACGGAAATACGAAATTCAGGAAATCGAAGTACGGGATGACCTCATTAAATTCCACAAATTGAACAGGATGTTCACTTACTTTCTGAAAAAAATTGAGCCAGCAAGGAACCGTTAATTCGGCCACGAGTTGGGCGTCATTTTGTAGGGGAAGTTTGGGTTTATTTGTACTTTTACCAATTTACATAAATAATGAAAGGCCAGAAATTAACTAACTCTAAATATTTATTGAAAAGGACAAAACACATATATAATAAAACAAGAATAAAAAAATACAAGAATTTGGAAGAGGGGGTTTTGGTCTCGAATTAAACGTCCGTAGTTTACGGCGGTTCCTGGCAGACTGTCTAAAGGCCTGGTTTCTTAGGACAGGACGACGTCAGCTGGAAATCAGCGCTAGCCTCTGATTTGCCCATTTGTGAGTTTGATAGTATACGTCATCGAACGCATACTATGAAACTCACAAATGGACAAATCAGAGGCTAGCGCTGATTTCCAGCTGACGGCGTCCTGTCCTAAGAAACCAGGCCTTTAGTTCACCGTCAGAGGCGCTGTAGTGGAGGAAAGAGGAAAGCTTGTCACACATTGAGTTTTAAAGGTTAAATACCCTACCACTATCTCTGGGCCACTATCTTTGGGCTACCACTATCTCTGGGATGCACACTTCTTGGCTCAGAACTTTCAGGGAGATCGACCACCTTAGATTTGAAAATACACAGTGGGTTAACCTCAGTTATTATGTTAGATGAACTGTCTGATCTATGCAAAATATACTCTGATTATGAATATTTCGCGATAGCACCTTTAACTTCTTTTCGAAAAATAGAACAGTCTTTTTAAAAGAAAGCTAGGTTGAAATGGAGTAATAATCGTTTTTACTTTTATTTTTCAGGAATCATCAATAGTATTCTGAGTTGGGAAGGCTTCGTACCATTCGCAAGATTGACTTACATGGTGTACCTCGTTCATTATGGTCTAATATACATTTATACCGGTTCCATTAGGCAGTCAATGCTGTTAGGACATCGGACTATGGTAAGATCTTGTACGAAAAAGACTATTAAATAAACAAAATCTTTAAAAAAATGTGTCAAATAAAGTACCTTAGTAGCAAAAACTTACGAAACAAACAGAATTTCTTCATAACATTTTATTAAAATGTAAAAACATAACTAAGTTCTTGTTTGTTTTATGTTAATTATGTCAACACACTTGTCAACTTACTCCACTTTATTGCCATTGGGTGACTAGAATCGTGGCCATAAATCAGATCTACCGGAAAATTCTGTTTGCGAAAGAACGAGCCACAAGGATGCAAAATGTTCATTTATAAAAATAAAAAAATAGTAGGTAATGGTAGTAATTTTATAGATGAGAGGTTAATTGAGAACAGAGAAGACGACATCTAAAGTAGTACTAATACCGCGTATGTAACTATATTTTTTTGAAGGCATATTTAAGTACAATAAAAGCAAAATTATTAAATCAGAACCACTTAAAGTATAAACAACTAACTTCTGCCCCTCCCCTCAGCTAGCAGTGGTAAAATTATCAAACGCTGCCAGGTCCGCGCCAACAGAAAGGTTGGGGAGCAATGTTCAATAGGATTGCAAATTTTATATTAGAATGCTTTTCTTTAACTATAGTAGTATTGAAAAAGAAAAGCTTTAATTAGCTTAAAGCTTTAATGCACAGATTTTTTGAAAAGAATCGTCCAAAAAAAAATTTTTTTTTAATGTGAAAAAACACACTTTAAAACATTGTTTTTTCTTTCGGTGGACAATTAGTTGTGAATTATATAAGTCTACGAATTATTTAGAAATAGTGGTGGATAAAAATCTACTAAATTGAATTTATTAAACCAAGAATCACTGCTGATAAACTACCACTTTAAAATATATATTTGCTGTCCGAAGCAAGTTGTCATCTCTCTATATTTTATTTTTAAATAAATAAGTGTTAAAGCTTACAATCCTATGTAAATGATAAATATCAATAAAACGATTTTTTTTTCTTAGCTTTTAAATTTTTTTTCTTTTTTTTTTTTTTTAGATTTTTTTTTCACATTGTTATTTTCAATTCTCGATTATATTCGAGTGTGAAAAATTATAGCAGCATAAAATACAACGCCACTCGAATTATCTTGAGTGTGCTCTAATTAACTCGAGCGCACAAGTTAAGGGGTTAAACTTCTTACGCTCATTTTGGACGATGAAAGTTTTGTGTGAGTAAAAAGGATCCCACTTCTGAATGCTTCAAGCATGATCTTTTAAACTGTGCCAACAGTTTAGCCTTGTAAAATCTTCCAAAACATTTGCTGTTGAAAAAATGATTGTTCACTAAGGCCTGGTTTCTTAGGACAGGACGCCGTCAGCTGGAAATCAGCGTTAACCTCTGATTGGTCCATTTGTGAGTTTGATAGTATACGTCATTGAACGCTCATCTTGAACTACAATTGCCGTCAAACTCAACTGCAGTTGGATTACAACGTGACGTTAACCACAGAAGCAATGGCGGACAACATCCAACAGCACATTGAAATCAGCCAAGATTTTGATTTTGACATTAAACATAGCTTCTTCATTAAACATAGCAGTCTTCATTTAACTCAACTATAATGTGTTTTTTCTTGGACAAAGTCACTATTTGTTCTCTAAAACACTAGTCAACAATAACAAAATCAATACAAATTCAAAATAAATATTTGTTTACGTTATTAACGCATGCGCAATGAGAGATAATGTCTGCGTTGGACCGACTGCTCAAGCTGAGCTAACAAAAAAGTATTTTTGTGGCGTCAGCTCTACGTCAACTTTCCGCTGACGCCCAGATAAGGCGCTAGTTCTAAGAAACCAGGCCTTGAGCTAACAAACCAATATTTTGTTGGCGTCAGCGGGACGTTGACGTCCCGCTGACGCTCAGATAAGGCGCTTGTCCTAAGAAACCAGACCTTTAGAGTTAGCAGATAATTGTTTCTATAATTTTTTCCGAACCTTTTATACCATATTTAACAATTCCAATTTTTCTGCTTTTCAGATATTCATATTTTTCAACA
Source organism: Parasteatoda tepidariorum (assembly GCF_982258835.1). Taxonomy (NCBI): domain Eukaryota; kingdom Metazoa; phylum Arthropoda; class Arachnida; order Araneae; family Theridiidae; genus Parasteatoda; species Parasteatoda tepidariorum. The sequence continues at coordinate 37,812,820 of NC_141757.1, read as the reverse complement.
TTATGATCCTCAGTTTCTTGGCAGCTTTTGTGCTAGGTCTATTCTTTGAATCGCCTTTAATGGCATTAGAGAAAGCATTCTCGGATGGAAAACTGAGAAAAGAAATCATGCCAGTCAATGCAGTAAATGGAATTGATATTAAGAAGAACACTGCATGAGTATTGAATTCTATGAATATGACAGATATAATTTTTAAAGAGGTCTTCATTTGACAAGTGCCTGTCAATTCTTCATTCGTGCTGCCTTAAAGGCAATAAATCCATCTTTGACTTTCAAGCTGTTTTAACATTTGATATTCTATCAATCATTAGCCATTAATTGAATGAAAAAAAAACTATAGCATAGTAAACTATAGTAATATATTGATTTCAATAAATTGTTTTGAAACATTGCAAATGTATAATTCATATTACACTTATACACAGTTTCAGGTGAAGGTAATTTAATTCCTTTTCATTGTTTAAGTGGAATTATCGACAGCTGAAAATATTTAGACAATTTCGAAAAAAAGAACTCTTAGTAAGTTGTAAGAATGCTTAGTTAAGTAGTAATTAATTTAGTATTAACCTAATTTATGTAAACAATAATCAGACTTTTTTGTAATGAACAGAAGCAACAAATCCTAAAATAAAGTATGCATCCTTTTAAATTTGTGAACAATTTCAAGTTATAATAAATATTTCTAAGATAGACAGTAGCTATTTTTAAATAATGACTTAATGCTATACAAACTGCATACCTGCTCATCGCATGGGATGGAGAAAAAAAAGGAATCGATAAGTCAGTACTGAACAAAAATACAAAATCATGCACATACAAAAATACAGACACAAATAATAAAGTTAAAATAACTCCTTTTTTATTTGTTGCCTTTCTCGGTGACTATTTTTAAAAAAATTTCAATTTGTTTTCCATCCTTTTAAAATAAAGATTAAGTGTATATTAATAAGATTAACTGTATTAATTTTTCACTAAATTGAGTTCTCGATTTACAACAGTATAATTTTCAAATACTATAAATCAGCATGTTTTTTTTCCCTACTTGCTTGAGTACTGGCTAATCTATATATTAATAGGCTAGCAATATTTTGTCTCGCTAAAAACTCCCAAACTACGCAACAGAATTAAACAAATAAGGTGTCGTTTTAAAGGTATTGTTATGTAGATGTGCAATAAGGTCTTAAATTATTAAAATTTCCTTTAATTAATTAATAAAGTTAATAATTTAGTTTCAACCAATGAGAATTCAGCAAATCATTTTTCGGGTGGTTCGCATAAGCATTGTTTCCGTAAGCATCGTTTGATTTAAAGCATTTCTGAATTAATAGATTGATAAACAAAAATAAGAGTGGATAAAAAAAACGGAACTGAATTTCTTAAAAAAAGAATTCAATATCTTTAGTTCCTTTGATAAATTTTTAGTTTCATGATAAATTTTTTGTTTCGTTACAATAGAATGGCAATGGCATCGTGCGAATATTCAAACCAAAACAAACGTGCGAATATTCAAACTAAAACAAACTTTCTACAAACAATTATTTTGATTTGAGATTTAAAACGATATCTTAGTTATTTAGTTCTATTTTTATTTATTTAGTGCCTGCTGCCTAAATAAAATGCCTGCTATCAGGCGTCGAAATATCTCTGGCAGACGTCAGAGAAATGAATGGCGGAATTCTAAACGGGAAAGCATTTCTTATTGAGATATATTCTCTGCTACAGCTCCAAATTTCTCAGCTACATGAAGAAAAGATAATCAAATTGTGAAGGGGGCAGAGAAGTGTATAAATTTCATTAAGTAATTGATTTCAATATCTGGCATTTTTATTTTAAAATTTAAATTTGTTAATATGTTTTTATAAGATTGCGAAGCAATATGCAATGGAACTGCGAAGCAGTTCTGGGGGTTGTCGAGCGTAGCGAGCAGGGGGCGGAACCCCCTAGTTTTACTTATTTTAGCAGGATTTATTTTGAACATTTGTTATTTAGAGTTACATTTTATATTTAGTGTTAATAAAAATTATGTTGTAAAGTTATGATGAAGATAGGACACCGTTGTGCCGCTTTTATGTATTTTTTGATGCTCTAATTGACAGCGAAAATGTGTTATGATATTTATTAATTATAAGAATCAGTCAAACAGTTACTAAATGTAAAATGTTTAGTCCATTGCTGTTTTAAAAACAGTGGTTCTACATTGTTAAAATTAAATGAATAATTTCTTAACACCATGTTAGGATCTACTTTTTTGAAATCCTTACGCTGATTACAGTGCAGATTAAAAACTTATGAAAAGAATAAAGGGGTTTCCGAAGATTAGATAAAAGAATAGATAGATTAATGAAGAAAATTACGAAAAAAATAATAAGTTTTATTCACTGCGCATAAGCTGCAAGTACATAAAACTCTTAAATTAAGTTAATACGAGAGTTGCTATTTATATTTCTGGCCTAATAATGAAAAAACAAACATGCAGGATCGAAATTGGTTTTATTGTTTTTCAAAATATTCTCCATGATGATCAATACACTTTTGCATGCGTTTGAACCAATTTTCAAAGCACTTTTTCCAGTCCGATTGAGGTAACTCCAAAACATGCGTTTTGAATGCATCAACCGCTTCTTCGGGGGTCGAAAATCGTTGTCCACGCAATTTAATTTTGATGTGTGGGAATAAGAAGAAGTCATTGGGTGCCAAATCAGGGCTGTACGGCGGATGACCCATCAGTTCGATCTTTCGCTCCGTCAGAAATGCCTTTGTTTGAGTCGATGTGTGAGAGCTCGCATTGTCATGATGAAGAATGAGTCGCCTGTTCTTCTGCTTTTTTCGAATTTCTCCGATGACTTCTGGCAAACAAATGGTCGTGTACCATTCAGAATTGACCGTCCTGCGTTGCTCTAACGTCACTGTTGCCACATGACCGTTAATGCCGAAGAAACAGGGAATCATTTGTTTCGATGTTCTTCTTCTTCGAACAACTTTTGTTGGTTTTGCCTCATCTTGGAAGACCCATACAGTTGATTGCTGTTTTGTTTCCGGCTCATATGCATAGATCCATGATTCGTCACCTGTGTCGATGTTATACACAGCCTTTGATGTACCTTGAACGTATTTTTCCAACATTTCCTTGCACCAATCGACACGAGCCTTTTTTTGAGCGTTTGTCAGATTATGCGGGATCCAACGTGAACAAATTTTTTTTACGCTTAAATGTTCGTGCAATATTTTATTGATGCTAGTCATACTAATGTCCAAAGACGCCTCTATCTCACGGTATGTCACATGACGATCTTGCTTTATCAGTTCACGCACAGCATCGATCTTTTCTGGCACAACAACGGATTTTGGACGACCTGCACGGGATTCGTCCTGGATCGAACATCGACCACGATTAAATTCGTTATACTAATTTTTTACAGTGCTGTAGGATGGCGCTTTATCGCTGAATAAAGAATTAAGTTCATCGAAGCACTCTTGTCTTGACAATCCCCGTCGAAAGTTATGAAAAATAATGGCACGAAAATGTTCACGATTCAATTCCAATTTTTGAAAGAGAAGAACTTTTCAATTTACTGTCAACAACACAAATGAAGCTATAATGGTAAATCGTCTGCTGAATTTATGTTTAAAAATATCAAACTTTCGATTAAAATCGTCTGCTGTCGCCTAGCAACACTTACTGTTGCCAAGGCCAGAAATATAAATAGCAACCCTCGTATAGAGGAAACATGGAAAAAAATAAAAAGAGTTTTTAGAAGAGAAGAAGAAAAATTTTTAAAAAATATTGTAAAATTTAAAAGCATTTTTAAAAAAATAAAAAGGCTGAAAAAATAAGGAAAAGTTATAATCTCGTCAATCGCTCAAACGATTATATCTGCAAAAGAGAATGATTTCTATCATTGTAATAATATAGCTAAAGCAAAATATATCAATTCAATAGTGTGAGGAATACCAAATAAATTGAAACTAAACAAATTAAGCAAACAATTCAAAATAAAGCATATCAAGCAAAAAATAGAAAATAAAAATTTAAGAAAATACAGAATAAAACACAAAATATAATAAAAAAGCAATAAGTGAATTCATATGTACTTACACTTACCGGCATCTTTCAAAAATGGTTTAAAATATTTTCGTAACAAGTTTGCCAGATTACAAAACATGAAAATAGAATCGTAAATAAGAGATGGTGGAATAATTTTATGGTGCGTTCTTACTGAAGTAAAGAAGCGTGTTTGATTCGTCAGTTATCTTGCATTGGCCCGAAACTGGATGTGTGCAAGGTAATAATATTATACTGGAAATGAATAAGGTTAAAATTCAACCTTATAATGAATAAGGTTGAATTTTAATTATAGTATTGATGATTTTAGAGAAATTATTAAAATTTAAGGAAAAAAAATATTTTACAAAGTTTTTTATTGAGTATTTGAAGATTTTAAGCCACGTATTTTCCCAAATTGAATTTGTACATGGTAAAAAATTTAAATTTTGCTAACAGAGTAATCTTTTGTAAATTTTTTATGAATTATAACATACAGTTAACACTGAATTATTTTATACAGAATTTAATTACATTAGTTAGATATTCCTTTTTTTTATTTTTTTTTTATCAAATTTTGGTAGAGTTCGTCTATTTGTTTATTCGATAAATAAATATTATTACAAATTCTTCTAATTCTATTCATTTAAATAAAAATAGTTTTTATATAAATGTTTCTGGAAACATTAGAATTCCATGAGATTAGTTTATTTATGTATTAGTTTCATAATTTTTTTCATGATAGTGTAAAAATAAGTTAGCTAAGAGAGATAAAAAACTAGATCCTTGTGATCCATATTTGTTCTCATCAATTTGAACAAAATATGTTTTCCATTGTGAAGATAATTATTAAAAAGATAAATATTAATCAGATTTTCCCAATAACCAAATTCGCAGTTAAGGATATTTTTGTAATAATAGTAATAACTCAAAAAAATACCTTTTACTTTAGAAAAGGGAATGCTATTAAAGAGATCTTGTAAATCAAAATTCGAAGTAGATTTTTTATTTTATTTCGTTTAATAAATTCTAAAATAGGTTGATTATTAGTGATAATCTAAGAAAAATGCTCTTTAATAATATTGTTCACAATTTTATTTAAGTAGTTAGCGAAAAAGTTGCCAGGTTTAGTTAGGTAAATATTAGACCCTCAAGTGATTGTTCTAAATTTACTAGGAATTTTATGAAATTTTGGACTGATAATTAAAAATGGAAATTGAATATTAATTGCTATTATTTTAACTCCTTATTTCAAAGTTCAAAATAGAATTTTTTTTACCAAATATTACATAATTATTGTTAGCTTTGCCTATGTGTGGTAATTAAATAAAAAATTTTTGTAGTTGCATAATTTATTGATCAATTTTAGAAATATTTGTTAAATTGTTACTGTTTTTTAAATTTTCCTTATTATTAAAAATAAAGATTTTAAAGTAATAAACAGCCCATTTCCATTCTGTTAACATACCCAAAGGTAAAGAGCATCTATTTGATATCTTAAAACAAAAATTATTGACATCATTAAAAAAATATTTAAGAATTTTATTAATTAATGCATGGTAAATTTATTTGATGAAAGATATGGAAATTGTATTACAAAAAAAGTTGCACGAAATAATGTATATTAAATTTAAAATACTTATGATCAATAACAGAAGTTTACTACTGTTAGTGCAGCTGATAGTAAACCTACTCACAGGTTGAGAAGGTTCTCCTAAACATTTTTAATTTAGACAAAGAAGCTATAGTGTAATGTTTTTGTATTACTTTTATTGCAGTAAAATTAACATGTTTTTGCAAAAGAGTATTAGAAAACTGAATTCTCATAAATATGTTCTTCTTTAGGATTCAATGATACTTTTAGTTTTATTTATTTGAAAAATAATTTAAAAAATGGGGCAACACAAAAAATAAATACTAATTTAATAAAAGGTTTTTCCCCAATATCTAAAGTTGATAAAATAATGTAGCAAAGCCTATTTCCAAATTCAGATGGTTTTCTTAAAAATATCATATTTGGCAATGCTGTCATCACATAATTTTTCTATAATTTTCAATTTTATTGCATTCAAGATAGCAAAGATTCCCAGATGGATTTAAACTTTAATGAAGTTACTCTTCGTTAACATAAACAGATTCAATTAGTTTTTTTTTCTTTGTAAAAGACTAAGCAATCGTTACATTCTTTCACCAATATTCTTCGACAAATAGCTAAAATTTACTTATTGGTAAAACAACTGACAGGAAAACCTACTCACAGGTACAGATTTTTCTCTTAAGAATATTATTTTTGACAAAATTACTATCTCTTAATGCTTTTGTATTATTTTTATATCACTCTTGATAACAGTTTCCAACTGAACTCTAACAAAGTTATTATTCTTCAAGATAAAAAGATTATTTTGATTTTTTTCAAGCTTTTCAAAATTGCGTTAGAGCAACACATTTATTTTCATAATTGTAGCTACCATGAAATAAAGAAAGCACGTTAAACAGAATCAAATGTGGAAAAAAAATCGAACAAAATAACAAACAATTAAAACCTAAAGTTAATTAATTAGGAAACAACTGCGTACGTAGCAACGGAACTTTAACTCTTACTTTAATTCAAGCTTGCATACCTCCTAACAACTTTTCTGTTAAGTAAATTCTTAAAGTTTTAAAAATTAATAATTAAGATGAGTGTTAGGAATTAAAATAAAAAAAATATTAAGTTTAAAATTGCCTAGAAAAATTAATGTTTAATCCTCAATAAAATGGTGAGGAAATAACTGAACGCACATTTGAGTATGTGGCAAGGTAAATCCACAAGAATGTATGAGGAATAAAAAACAAATTAACAATCGAATAGTGTAGAGAGAGGTTACATGTTAGTAGTAGGCACCGCGATATAAGCTACGGAAGTGACGTCATAGTCAATCGGTGCTTATTTCTGCCCCAACCGAAAGTTGCTTATTTCTGCCCATCTATAGCCGGAAGTTGCTTATTTCTGCCCGCCCATTAACCGGAAGGTGCTTATTTCTGCCCGTATACTTATTTCTGCCCGTCTGTAGTTTCGATTTTAGTTTCCGTTTCGGTATATTATTTAATTTATTAGTTTTTTGAGGGTGGCAACACTTATTATTTTTAATATTAGTTTTTAAGGATGGCAACATTTAGAAACTTTGTTATTTGGGGAGATATTGTATATTATGAAGTTATGACGTCATCTTTTATTACATAACACATATCATACACATGCTTTAACTCTAGTGGCGGCATCTATGTGGGAATGTTAGAAATAAAATAACTTTAAATCTATTTTAATATTTAATTCTGTTTTATTATTATTTATTAAATATAATTAAGGCTGAGGATCGAACTCACGCCAATCAAAAAGCCTTCGTGGGTCAGTAGTTGGATATCATAACCACTGACCCACGAATGCTTGGTTAGATATGTGTTAATAAGTTAAACTTTTGTATTCTGAACACGCGTATAAATGAAAAGGATTTGATATCGATATCATCCTGCAGTTTCATCGATGTATTTTTCACTCTACCTTTGACAGTTATTAAATAATTATTTCTGCCCCTCTTAATGTCATTATAACTTTCTCTGGGTGGCAACGGTACTGACCATATACGTGTTAATTATTACATAATAAATAAATGATATCATACTTTCACTCTAGTGGCACCATCTATGAGGGAATGTTAGAAATAAAATAACTTTAAATCTATTTTATTATTTAATTTAAATATAATTATTGCTGAGGATTGAACTCATTATGTGGTGATAAGAGATAACGATAAATAGAGGTGGCGAGAGTAAAGTTTTTCATTCATCATGGATCTTTTGAGGTTCAAACATCCCTTTACAGCTGTCCTCGCAGGTCCAACAGGTAGTGGTAAAAGTTATTTCATAAAAAAAGTGATTGAAAACCAAATGATACAGCCTTTCCCAAAACATGTGGTATGGTGTTAAGGCGTTTATCAAAAATTATATGATGAGATGCCTAATGTTGTTTTTCAAGAAGGACTTCCATCCGATTTGAATCAATATTCAGATGCATTAATTGTGATTGATGATCTCATGAGTGAGTTGGGAAATGATCCTTAATTGGCGAAATTATTTACAAAATCATTTTTATTACCTGCAGCTATTTCTGTCACTAGTTCTTTAATTCATGGAGTACAGTTAGAAATTTGTGTTGGTTCCGGAGGATAGAGTACAAGTAGCGGAACACTTATCACAATTGGATCAACAAATGAAGAATATTCTACAGAAAAAGGACGTTGCAGATGATAAGAAAGCAACTCTGCATTTACAAATATTGCAGAAGTATACGCACTTTTCAATTTCGAGACCGAAAAAACCAGAACCTCAAACCGATCATGAGGAAATTCCGAACATAGACGATCCTCTAGTAGAGTCTGCAGAAGAGATCTCATCAAATATCAAAAAAGAAACTGAAGACTTGGAGGGAAAAATTCTAACTGTTGTTCCAGTTCGATTTCAAGAAAAAGCTAAAGATATGTATAAATTCTTAAAAAATAATGAATCTCTCCTTTGGAACGCTAAAGGTGAAATTATTTATGAAGATAAAACTGTTCCTGGAAGTAATATAGTAAATCTTATCAATGACTTTTTGCGAAATAGAAAATCAGCTCCAGTGGGGAGAAATGTATTTTTAAAAACATTAAATGATATTCAATTACCATCACATTTAGATGTAAATAAAAAATTGTATAGTAAAAATAAAATTGTTAAGAAACCTATGATGTATGCCCGCAGAAGTGCTTGGGTGAAACTTTGAATAAAATTTTATTTATTTTATTAAAATGTATTTTGTCTTTATTGATCATTTTTCACAGGTGAAAAAGTTTATATTATCAAGAAAACTTTCACCCTTTATTAATTAATACAAAAAGTTTTAGAAAAATAGATAAAATTTTCTGTAAAACTGGAAATTTTTTTTGCAAAAAAAATCAATATTTTCTTAAAAGATAGAATTTTTTTTATAAAAATAAAAATATTTTCTGAAATATTAGAAAGTTTTGTTAAAAAGTTTGAACTATTTTTACGAAACTAGCAAATTTTTAACAAAAAGTAAAAATATTTTCTTAAAATAGAAAATTTTTGTGTAAAAACATAAATATTTTCTTAAAAGATAGAAAAATTTTGTTAAAACGTTTGAAATATTTTTACAAAAACAAAAAAAAATATTATCTTAAAAGAGAAAATTTTTTTGCAAAAAACATAAATATTTTCATAAAAGATAGAAATTTTTTATAAAAATAAAATTATTTTCTGAAATATTAGAAAGTTTCCATCAATAATAAAAATATTTTCTGAAAATTTTGTTAAAAAGATATAAAAATGTTACACTATTGCCTACATAACAATATTTAAATGTAAAATTTTATAATAATGACATGAGAGACACTAGATTTAGTTTCGTTCTTTTTTTATTTTCTAAACACAAATCTTACACCATATTTTTTCTTTACAAATTGATACATCTGAAAATCATTTACATATAATTGATTTGAAATATGATACATAGAATAGCCTTGACAGCGTTTGAGTAAAAAGTAAATACAATATTGTCCACATACATTGGATGTAGGTGATTGAAACACTTTGGAATTCCATAGTACGTTCGTGTAGGAAGCGGTTTTCACGTTGTAAAATCCGGGAGACTTCCCATATGAGTCATAAAACTCTAACTGTCTTTGATCATTCACAAATAACGCTATCCAGTGAGTCCCAGGTTGTGATGAGTCATCTGAATTCGTGATAGCACATGTGTTTTCTTGGAGATTCGGAAGCGTATCTCTCGAATATACGCCTTGAAAGTAAGGTGTTGTTATCTTATCTTGCGATAAAATGTAGAATAGTTGCAATCCATCCATTCTTCAATTTCCGAAGTCGAATAAAATATTTCTTGACTTGTTAATTTCAATCAAATTTTCAAATTCGGCAAAAACGATTACGCATACTGTTTTTTCCAGTGATTTGGCAAATTTCAGTTCTAATCTCAAATTGCTATGCTTAATCAGATTTAAATGTTCTCCTAAACATAGATCTGGGGAGAGATTAAATCCAAATAATGTATTTCCGTTCCTGTAGTCTTCTCTGGAAATAAATATTCCTCTATCTTGACCCATTCGTTCCGTTCCATCAAATAAAGTTTGATAGGCACGAATGCATTGATTTTGTGAAAAGTTGAGTTCCAATGGATTATGGGGGACAGGTTGTCCATCTACATACACTCCAATAAAATTTAAATCAAAATGTTTAAAATCAAAAGGAGATTTTGTCAATGTTCCATGAAAAGCTTCATTATCTACACAACCAATAATAACTTTTTTAGGCATTTGACCCGAAAATATATTATCTTGAATAAAAGACATGCTCCCTTTAGGAATCGAATACACTTTGCATAGGACTCGATTAATGGGGTATTTTGAGCTTGTTTTCTCGAGTGCTTTAGTATGACCAAGAAGCACTCCAGGGTTCACGCGAACTTTTCGAATAAATAAAGAGACATGATCCAATACTACTTTAAATCCTTCAGATCCTTGTAGACAAAATTCTGGCTTGCTTCTTATTAGTTTTATTTTCAAATCCACTAAATTGAGTAAAAGACGATCTTGATGAAATAAATCTGAATGAATGCAGCCAATCATATCCACTGTTGCGCTTTCTTTGAAAAAAGCAATTCTTTTGTTTAAACCATCCTCAGAATCTTTATAAAATAATTCAGCTGTTAATTGAGATGTTTTGCTATCATATCCATGGTTTAGGAGAGTTTCAATATAGGCCCTATAGGGATAGGTATTACTTGAATTGGAAACTGTACGATCGTTTAAAGATACATCTACTTGAGAAAATAAGGAGTGTAGAAATAAATTCACAGGTCCTATATCATCATCTTTAGTGATAGCTGTATTGTTCGTTTTTACTATTTTCGCTTTTACTATTTTCGTTTTTACTATTTTTTTCAAAAACGTTAGAAAGTGGATGAAATTGTATCCATTGACCATCTTGAATAACTGTTTGAGTTCCAGGTAAGGTAAAAAGTTCCAATTCCGATTTTACGCACTCAGGAGAATCTTTCAACAAAAATGCCATTTTATGGATCAAAAATATCACGTCCACTCACTTTGCGTGCTTTAGATGAAATGAATCGTTTTTGCTTCTTACGCTTCCTTTTATAGTTTCCTTTTCCGACCATAGACTGCATTTTATCAATAGCTTTTTGTGCTAGATGTTTTCCACTTTCTTTAGTTCTTGTTTTGACGGCTTCCTCAAAGTTTTCTCCAGATAATACATCAGATGCTACTCGAGTTCCTGTTTTTAAAACTTCCTTTCCAATAGTTTTACCACCTCTTACTAAAAAGGGTAGCGCTGCTCTAAATAATCGACGAAATATACCACCAAGTCCATAGCCCTTTTGGAAATTAATACCCTTATAATAGGGCAAACCCGAGCCAATTTGACTCGCATAATGATCTTCGAATTTTTCAGCACAACAAACGTACGGTACACTCATCTTGACTTCTTCTCTTCAAATGAATGATTCAAAAACGCATCGCACTATTTATAGTATTTGTCTCATGCGGAAATGTAAAACTATAATCACTTTACCACTTTCAAAAGGTACGAAATCACCTTAATTCAATTTGAGCTCAAAAGGTACGAAATCACCTTAATTCAATTTGAGCTCCACATGGATAGTTTGAAAGGAGTGTCTCGTTAAAGGTAAATATTGAGGTCTATCATAATACTGGCTGATTGTTTCACCATCATATCCTTTTATTCGAACGATCCGCAGTAAAGGAGCTTGCGTATCTCCGACAATTTGTGGTGAAATTGAAATTAAATCTGAGTAAACGTAAAAAACGGAAAAATTAGACCACGCGTCAACCACAAATTCGCTTCTCCGGTTACCCGTAATGACTGCATCAGGTTGGAATCCTAACAATTCACCTAACTTTTCTAAATGAAGGCTGCAACCTTGAACGGCGTTAATTTGAACTCGTTTCGTAGCTTTATTGTAATTTATTGTAAATCGACTAGGATTTTTAGGTAAAGCAAGTTGTATAGCTGATACAATATCGAACATTGATTCGTAACACCCCACATCAATTGTTTGCCTCGCAGTCGATATGATATTACCGTTACTTATCTTGTAATGAAAATTATTGTTACTTTCATTTACGTTCAACCAAGAATGCGGATAGATGATTTCAGATAGGCCTACTTCCCATTCCCCTTTTAGATCAACTGGTATCGGTAACTGCGTCTTAAAATGGGAAATTTTGTTGTTAGGAAAAAACTGCATGGAGCTATCAGAGGGTAACGTCACATAGAAAGACATTTTTGAGAATGAGTCTTCATAGGTTAAGTTTCACTATTTATACTTTCTGAATATCACTCACCCAGGCATTAAACTTTTCAGGATAACCTAGAAATTTAACAAAATATTCCGTGCTTCCTCCTTTCTTTCTTTTTTTGATAACTTTTTCTACGGGAAAATAGCCCGAGTTGACTACTTTTTGTAATTCTTCTGCATAAAAAGTACCTTCTATTGCTTCATTCTTTAAATCTTTTAATTTATACACTACAGGATTTCGATGAACTATTTTATCTATGACAAATAATTCTCGAGTCCAATTATTTTCATATCCTTTCTCAAATGAAAGTTTCGATTTACTAATGCGAACAGTGTCACCGACTTGAAAAACAGGGTTATCAATATTCACCTTGTCGCTATATAAATTATTCCAAACTTGTTTCCGATTATCGATATTCACTGAGGCTGGTTCCATTTTCATACTTCTATGCTTTGTATGATTATAACTATGGATTAATTTAGAAAGGACATAAATTTTTTTTTTCGTGTTGAATTCTGTAAAGTATTTCTACATCTTCGCTTTTAAAGTGCGATTAAATCTCTCAACAATACTTGCTTTAGTTTCATTATTCGTTGTAAAAAAATGAACTCCTAAATTTTTAAGATACTGCTGTATACGTTTATTAGTGAATTCTGTTCCTTTATCTGATTGCAGTTTCTCAGGTTTTCTTTCTCTAAAAATAGTTTTTAAAGCTGGCAATACAGTTTTGGCTGATTTGTCTTTAATAGGAATAGCCCAAGCATACTTTGAGAAACAATCTATACAAGTTAACAAATATTTATATCCATTATTAAATTTTGCTAAAGATTGCATGTCAACTAAATCAATTTGAAATTGTTCATCTATACCTCCAACAATCACTCTATTACATTTAAATTTATGCCTCACAGGTTTAAGTAAAGTATAAGAATCTTTAGTCTCCAACCATTTCTTAACGTCGCTTTTCTTCACCTTACCTTTCACAGAATTATAAATAGCATTTACACCTCTAAAACTTCCTGGATGTCTAGGTTTCGTATAAACAGATGAAAGTAAACGATTCATAATCTATTTCAATTTTTTTTTAGAAATTATCAGATTTTTTTTCTTTGATAACAATTTAATTCTAAGAGTTAAAATTAACACTCATAAACATTCTTAAAAAATAATGGTATACAATAATTTCTACAAAATTAAATAATAATACCTATTTAAGTATAAAATAGTTTTCCTTATTGTATTACAGCAATAATTTTTTCTTCTTCTATTTTAAGAACCTGAAAAAAGTATTATTCTGAAAAAGAAAATTCATGCCTGTTGAAAAAAAGAAATCTCGTTTCCTCTGAAAACAAAAGTTCACAGTAATTTTTACAAAATATAAAAATAACAACAAAATATTTTAAAACTTAAGTTATTTTATTTGCAAAAATCATTTTTAGCAGCAGTTAATAAAGTATCTAATTTAATTTCTCTTAAAAAAGCTTCACACAAAAAGTCTTTAAGGTATTGTCTAAACAGCCTTCGTTCACTTAGTTCATTATTAAAATCCAGAGCAATATTCTCCACATGTAAGTCTAAGCAAGATTCATTGAAATCGTGAACACTGCACACAACCTGGTCTAGAAAGTCAGCAGACCTGTCTACTGGCTTCAGACCTTTCTTCAGTCTAATATGTTTATACAGCACAATTTTCAGGCAATCTTTCATAACAGGACCCGCTTCGTTGATGTCTGAATTCTTTGGCACCACTGGACACTGTTGATGGGTGGATTCTTGAAAAATGTTCAAAAAGTCCACGGACCTGTATTTTAAATTAATATAGCCTAATGTCACACTATCTCGACACTTCTGTAGTTCTCTCCACTGTTTGAAACTGATTTCCGTCTCGTGCTTGTATACGCGATCACTTCTGCAGGTATATTCGTCCACTAGCAGATACTTTCCCTCGTCATTCATCAGTACATAAAATTTTTCACGGGGATTAGCTGGAGGGATCTCTTCCAAAGCCATGTTGATGTCTGCAATGCCGAAGATACATGTCGGTGGATCATGACAAAAGCAAGCATTATACTGTTCAGGCTGTAGAGTTATACCATATTCTGAAGGATAGTATGAGTCTCCATATCTGTTAAACCTTCGTATATGAATGGCTGATTTCTTGTTATACGTGCTGGCCAAAACGAATAAGTCCTCACCAATTGGATAGCAATACTCTGGAAAGTTTCCCTCCTGGAACAAACCTTTCCTCTTTGGTTCATCCTAATAAAATAAAAAGAAACATTTTTTGAGTCATCAAGAACAACAATAACGTTTAAAATAAGTAACAACTATTAACAGAATGTAATTATGTTTTAAATTTAACTTAATTATACCTTTCGATTCAAATAATATTAAATAATTTTTTAAAGTTAACTAAGTTTTGCCACATGCTCAGCTTAAAAAAGAATTAATGCTAGAAGTTACAATAAAACAATTCTATTAACAATAAATTTAAAAGCATAGTAAATTACGAAGAAATCAATAGTACTTACTTCAGTTTCAACATGTTTTCTCTTTAAATATCCGTCCATAACGACCCGGTGAATCAAACAGTTTAAAAACTTAATCGAGACACAACAGAAGAACAAGTGAAATACTAATATAAGAGGGGGGAATTAAGCAAAACTGGGTGCCTAGGCCGCGCAGCGGCCCCTGCCCCATTCATCATGAAAATTATATACAGTGAGTAAAACATTTTGAACTATGTAACAATGTGGTAACATTATAATAAAGTAACCATGATTAGAAGTATGTACAAACTTGATCAGAGATTTGCATTAATTGCCATTGAAAAATGAATACAGCCATGATTAGATGGATATACATTAAATACGAGCTTAATCTGTGATATTTACATTAATTGCTGTAGAAATTTGAAATTGAGCATTAAAGATTGATGATAGCATCTATACAGAAAATCGGGATTCAAAATCATGAAGATTCTACATAAATTTTGCTAAGCCTAAGTGGCGTCATCTAGTGTGATCAGCATTCAAAAATATTAATTTGTATAGTAATAGAGATACTAACTAAAGTTAAAAAAGAGTTCAGATTTAGTCCAAATGTGACATTATTCAGAAGTGGACTCACGCATGATTGTTTGCAGCAGTTGTAAAACTTCTCTGTTTTTTAAAAGTTTTTTTTAGTTCTTTGATGATTGAAATCAGTCTATGGACTTGACCTGTCGTTGTAGATGGAATTGTAGCTGGAGTTGCACGAGGGCCTCTCCTGGGGGACGGATGCTGCATCCCGTGTAGTTTGCAGTGTGTGCCTCCCCACAGTTGCAGCACTTGGGTGTTGTATTTATGTCTTTGTGGCACTCAAAAGAACGATGGTCTGCGGCACATTTAAGACATCTTGGTTGTGAGTTGCAAATTCGCTGCGTGTGACCGTAATTTTGGCAGTTGGATTGGGCTTCCCCCTCCGCGGAACCTTTCAATTTTCACCGGAAGGTCACAAATATTGGTAACTGAGAAGATTTGTTGATTTTGATCTGTTTCAATTAGTATTGTGAGAAAAAGTGGGAGGAGCCTAGAAACATAAGCATATCTGCCAACTCTTCGGGATTTTCCGGAAGATTTTATTTTTATATTTAGAGTGGTAGTAATTATATACTATTTTTTCTTTTATAATCTTAATTTTTAAATGATATTGATCACCACTATTCTTACAAAAATTAAGCACATATATTAATATGCGTTACTATCATGGTTGTCAACTTAAGTTTTCTCACATACAACGTATTTGTTTGCCTAAAATTGAAGTTTTAATTCCATTTTAATACCACTGGGAAAAATTATAATGGAAGGGATTAAAGGTTGGCAGGTATGCATAAGTACTAAAAAGTGGTGAACAATATAAGCCTACGAATTATCTAGAAATAGTGGTGGGTAAAAATGTACTAAATAGAACTTATTAAACGAAGAATCACAATTTATAAACTACCACTTTAAAATATATATTTGCTGTCCAGAGCAAGTTGGCATCTCTGCTGATCTGACTACCTTTAACCCTCCGCTTACGGCTCAGTTTTTATACTACGGGGCCATTTTTAAGTTACTTTTAGTTTAATATTTTTCATTTAAGTAATTTTTTCACCACTAAATATCAAAAATTATAACTATGATATGAAATGCAACGTTAAATTTACGGGAACCCCTCGTAGGCTCAGAATGAGCATAAGAAAAGATCTGAACATTGACTCATTTGAGGAACACACGGTTTAACTCTGCATCTCTTTCCTCAATGATGCGCGTAAATGCACTACGTGTAACTGCAACCAAATCTTTGACTTCGAGCTCACTAGGAAAAACAGCCTATACAACCCGGCAACTGTTTTTTATCTATCAGACGTAGTTTTATCTAAAAGGTTTAACTAGCAAATAATTTCAACTATCCCTTCTCCTCAAATCTAAGTCCCTGTCTGTGCACCCGTGAAGCCCGCAAGGTGGGAGGCGATGCAGGCAGGTGACCGAGATTATCTCTCTGTAAATACCTGTCTCATTCTATCCTTATTGTACTCATTATCATGTCTTATATTGTCTTTATCCATTTGCTTGCTTCTTAAATTTTGTACACCCCTCTGATTGGAGCCACGGCTATGTACCATATCTACCACTGAGATGAATGAGTTGGGGACCCTGACGGGGCCGAAACTTAGATAAATAAGTCACATAGGCATAGCATCAATCTACTGGTTACTATATTAAAACGTAGAGGTTACTATCTTTCTTCCTTGACACTCGGCAAATCCATATCTTTCATAAATGTTTATCGCGTACGGGGAAATGGCGGGATCCGTATTGAAATCAGGGAAAAAATTTCTTCGCCCTCGATTTTCACGTGACCCGTAGTGGGGGACGAAACAGATACCCCACTCAAATCGCGGGAGCCGTACGCGGAGATTTAATAAACCATGTAGAGGCTTTCAGTTATAGAAGGTGTTGCTTTAACCAACTTTTGGTGAACAATATTATAGTCCTATTAATGTGTTTTCCTGAGGTGAATCTGGAGTTGCTCCAGTTACCTCGTCTTTTCACTCCCAAACTGAATTCAATCAATTAAAACTTATTTCCTTCATATATGCACAGATTATACCACTGCAATTTATCGGTACGCGAGCAGCCGATCAAGTCGCTACTGAAGAATCAACTTTTAACTTTACAATGATGACCAACCTAGAAAAGAATACTGATCACCAGGACGTTTAGGCCTTCAGATCAACAAAGTTACAAACTTAATTGTAATTTTAATTCTAATTTATTAGTTGTTGTTGTTTCGTTTGTCAATTTCAGAAGGACTAAGTAACTTGATTTTCTTATAAATATTGCATAAAGTTCTGTAAACTTTTTTATTACCCATTTTAATGCTTTCTCTATTTGAATTTTGCATTCTGTCTTAACCTTACGTTCCACTCCTTTAAGACATACCGATTTTGATGCATGGTACCTCTCTTCCCCCCACTCCACAAATCTTTATGATATGACTAAATAAATTTGATGATTCAGTTGTCACAGCTTCGCGACAACGTACTGAGAGATATTCGTTATTTCCAATATTCTAGCATCACACATTAGATAATTTCCTATGGAATTTGCATTACTAAATTCCGTCAAATCGGCAAAAATAGATTTAGTTTTGCTAGCATTTATGAACATTAATACCTAAGTATCAGATTACTTAAATGTCATATTAATTTATATGTCCAGAAGGTTAAAAACTTTTCAAATCAAATTCATTAACAAACTGCTAGTAGGCCGATACGTAAGAAAAAAAGACCTCAGATCTTTGATACAGAGCTTTTTTCATTTTACTAGTGGGCTGCACCCTCTGCTCGCTAACGCTCACCAACCCCCGAAAATTACTATGCAATCTTATATGGTTTGCTTCACAAACCAATTTCGCTTCGCTCGCTACAAACTTAGGTACATTGCTAATGCACAAAATTCTAAGAATTCAAAACAATCATTCAAATCCATACAACAACTTAAAAAACAAACAAACATCTTTTTAATAAATACTAAGTCATTAAAACAAATTTGAATTCAAATAAATGACATGTAATTCGTTAAACCTATTTGAAATGTGCTATAGTATAATTTGTGATATAAATCAAAAATCGTCAAATAAATTCGTAATATATAAATTTGTGAAAAAATCGCTTTCGACAAAATACTAAAATAGAGATCTATCGACAAAGACTTCTCACTTCTGTCTAGCTTAATAGTATGAGATTGCCGCAGCTGATGCTCTCTGGTTATTTCAGTTTCCGTGTTTAAAAGAGCTATATGTTGAGCCACCTCAGCTAGATTTGGCATGTGACATTTTAGCGGCAATCATTGGTCGATTCGCCGTGTAAGAGAAATAGTAATGTAAACAAAACAAAGCAAACGTTGCCACCGGCGGAAAAGAAATACAGCCAAAATTAGGGAGCCACGTAAGAGAATTATATATATTAGATTAACATTTAATCTAAAACTTTTGAATAAAATGGCTAACTACGAATTTAACAAGAATGTTATAGTAAAAAGTGTAATTGCTCCACCTCTTAACAGTCTTACCTAATATAGGCTCTGAAAGCGCAATCTTCTAAAATGTAAAAGCAGTAGAAATATTCTGGAAAAAAATGTTTCAATCAATCTGTTACTAGATTACATTACTAATGAAAACGGTTGTAAGTAAATTCTGAAACACATAATTTAAAGAAAAGAGCAAATATCCAATTAAAAAATAAATAGGACCATCCATCAGTTTTCCATTTACAAAATTCTTAAAAATATGAGTCTTTCTTTTCTCAGGTATAAATGATAAAGAAGGAATTAACTCTTTCATTTATAAGTTCACTCCTGTGACATATAATATGAAATACCTACAATTTGGCGATTTAATCTCAAAATCTCTTTTCTGTACCATTTTATAATTAAATAAGTAATCCCTAGAAACTGAAGCAGTAAGATATTATGGTTGATTTCTAACTTAATTCAAACCGGGAGCCTCTTCAGGTTTAAAATAGTTAACTTTGGGCCCACGTGCATGGTGAATGCTATTTTACTTTATAACCAGCGTTGAATAGCCGACCCAATTTTAAGTTTACGACTCGATTGTTGAACTTCCTAGCCTTGTAATTTTGGACCCAATCCAGAAGACAAGAACACTCCTGGATCATGCATTGGGAGAAATTTGACTTCGAGGCGGACTTTTTTGATGGAACTAACCCGCATTTGCATTACCTGGAGAGGTGAATCATGAAATTCTCCCACGGTTAGCCTGATGGCAAGTGGTCTCCAACTCATGTTTTGTCTACCACTCAGGATATTTTACGTCAGCACTGTAGTCGATGTGAGTCGGGAGCAGAAGTTGAATCAAACAGTCAACGCTGGATGGAACCTGGGTAACGTCATTGGGAGGCAAACCATAACCTAACTCTTACCATAACCTAACTCTAACCATCTATGACAGAACCTAACTCTATGATCTGAGCCACCACACCTCTACATAGTGAAGAGAAATTTTGGAAAATCTGTTTCCATAGTGAATTCGTGCGTTAGTGTTCGGAATTACTACTCGCCATGCAAGGTTTAAATATAAGTATAAAATTCTGGAAATATTGAAATTCAGCAGTTATTTTTTTTGTATAAGCATAAAAAATTAAATCGTCTCCCATTTTCAAATAATGCATTCATTCTTCATAATATTAATAATGAAAACATAATTATAGACTTAATTAATGCTGTTATAGTTTTTATTTGACGACGTTCCTAAACTTTCCAAAACTCATTAAATCTGAAATTTCCCTGAAAATTTAACATTCTTTGAACAAAATATCGAACAGATATTTATTAAATCTGAAGAACTACAATAAATCAATTTAACGTTATTATAGATCGTTTTTAAATGCTAATAATTCAACAACGAA
Organism: Parasteatoda tepidariorum; assembly: GCF_982258835.1. Classification (NCBI taxonomy): domain Eukaryota; kingdom Metazoa; phylum Arthropoda; class Arachnida; order Araneae; family Theridiidae; genus Parasteatoda; species Parasteatoda tepidariorum. The sequence continues at coordinate 37,792,440 of NC_141757.1, read as the reverse complement.
AACTTAGAGATAAGATATATAATAACGTTGCATTGTAAAAGTTCCTGTAGCCTAAAAGATTCTGAGGCTTGATTTAATTTTATATCAGGGATAAAATCTTTTCTTCTGTTAATTTAATATATTCCAGTTAAATACGTTCAAACATTGGTTATTAAAGCATCAAAAATTACTTACAATCGCAATGAATACTATATGTAATGATCAACTACATTAAATAATTATGTTAATTAGTGACAATGAATAATTACATTAAAAATTTATAATACCGATCGATTTTATTAAAAAAAAACTTATTTTATAAAAATACTAATTAGATCGATTAATTTAAACAAAATAATTTAATCGAAAATATCCAACGATAGCTTGAATTACATCATTAAAATAGCGATTAAATTTATATCGATATAACCGATTTTCGTCAGTAGCTTTTATAGCGAAGCCGCAATCGAGATGACGGAATCAAGTCGCTGCCTGCTTAACTGTGACGCACTGTTTGATTCAGAGGTAAAAAAAAACTAATTCCGGTTCACCGTTGGATGTGACATCACAAGCGCCGCGTTCAATAATAAACTATCTGTAATTTCATCATTGCAAGCGTGAAGACGTTTTTAGTTATTTGTTTTCTTATTAAAGTTTCATTAGATAATGAAAAACTCTTTAGCAGCTAGTTCAACGATTTTATTTCAACTGACAAACATTTTCAAAAATTGAAGTTATTCAACTTATTATCCTGTTATAACTTTTAAAAACTAATATTAATTAAGAAAACTCCTCACTTCGGTAATGTTCAAATTTTGATGCTGAATTGGAAAACTTTCTTTTACTAAATTGATTTTAAGAAAAGAAATCAAATTTAATAAGAAAAAATAAATGCAGTAAATACAAGTGAAACTATAGATGTAAACAAACTTTAGATTGCCAGACGTTGAAAATTTAAAAGCAAATAAAAAAAAAATCATCTGTGCCCTGCTTGATATTTTTAACTCTTTGAACATCAAAATCCGTCAACTTCGGTGACGAACTCGTCATCGATGGTGACTCCTGATAGTCAACAAGCCAGTCAAGGTGACGCGAATCATCTCGATTGCAGCCTCCCTTAAAGGTTTGCTCAGCTCTAGCCACGATTACAGTTAACTGATATACACATTTTTAGAGTTTGCTTTAATATATTACCAAAGCATACTACAATCTACAACGATCAACCATTAAAAATCGTATACTTCTGTATAAAATCCGACGATATCCTAGTCATTATTCTTTAAATTTTTTTCTGTATTAAACGATTTTAATCAATTCCAGTACATACTGGATAGTAATTGAATTAAATCTGTCAATAAAACCTTAAGTAAACAGAGTTAAAACATTAATTTATTTTTACGCCATCATTCATTATTTATCTTATCAAGTTGTAAAATCAATAATGGAAGGATTAAAATTCTATTTCATTTCTGCCACGTATATAGCGACCTGTTTAAAACAGGTGTACAATCAATATCGATAAGAGTTACGAATCATCAAAACATAGTTTCACGAGTTCCGTTAATCCCTAAATCTTTTACAAAAAAAAAAAAAAAAAAAAAAAAGGTCAGCCTTCGTAAATTGCTTGTAAGCTTTGAAATTTCTTATTACCTTCATTCGCATGGTCGATTTTTTAGTAAATTGCATTTTTTTGAAATCGAAAACTATTTATATCCTTTATGAAGAAAAAAAATTAACAATTAATGTTTTTTTTATTTATCAGAAATCATTTACATCGTACCCACGAAAAATCTTTGAAAAATATAAAATTGAAAATAAATTTCACACCTGACAACTCTTCTGGATTTAGCAGAAAATCTTATTTTCAATTTTAATGGGGTAGCCAAATTTATATATCTACACTTTATTCTTGCTTGAATTAATATGATTTCAAATGATTTCGTCCTACCATAACCTTTTAATAATTAAAATGTTTAGATAATGAACCTGCTGGCTGTCTTGAAAGTGTGATGGAAAAGAACTAAAAGTAAAAGTATGTGATATTTTGGCAAATTTCTATTTCGTTTCAAATTTGTAATTCTTATATTAAAGCATTTAAGAAAAATAAAATAGAATACTTTAAGCACATGACTGACTGAAATACTATTAAATGGTATTTCAACCAGGTTGATCAATCCATTTACTTTTGACAACATCTATAAATATCCATAGAGGTAGCAGGTTCGATTCCCGGCGTCACCCTGGATATACCTTTATGATGTCCTTCATCTAGCTTATGATATCTGTACTTTAAATTGTCAAGGGCTTATAAGCCGTACTTTATAATGAGAATACAAGCTCGCATACGTATGTGTAATAATAAATAAAACGACAGCTATGAAATAATCTTAACTAAATTTTGCACTTTTTACCAATTTTTTTTTTAAACAGTAGTAATAGTTATGCTTTATTTTATTGGTTCTTTAAATCATTTTCACTGCTATTGCATATAAATAATTAAAGTCCCGCAGTGGACTGATCGTTAAGACACGGTTCCCAGCAGATCACCGAAGTCAAGCATCACTGGCTGCGGTCAGTGGGCGGATGGGTGACCACTTGGATCAGTCTGCGTAGGGACCGAGGGTGTGCGGTATTGGTCCCCGTTAAACTGTGCTACCGTAAAGTGCTCGACGTCACGTGCTGGTCGTTGGGCTACCGAAGCGGGGGTGCCATCTCCTCTGCAGAAGATCAAAATTGTGATGGCATGTCTTCGGATCATCTTCAGGGATGTTTCCCAGATCGTCGCCAATAGCCCATTGTGCAGCTTTAGTGCGACGTAAATGAACTACAACAACAATAATAAATAATTAAAACATTTGCGGTAACGTTTATTTGTGCTTGGGAAATATATAAAGCTCCTGTGCAGTTTTGAAATTTTTTTTATTCTTGTAATTTTTCGAAAATTTATCTGGGGCAAAAAGTGAGAAAGGTAGTAGAAATAAGTATAAAAACCGACATTCCAAGGACGTTATTTAATTACCTGCAGGCTGCCAACTACTATGCTTTTTGCAAAACATTTTATTGTGTGGTAGACATTACACAATTAAAACTTAAGGCTAACAGACTTTTTGGTTATTTTACTAACATTTTTATTGGGTATACTATAGCCTACGTCACAGATCGTGTTATTCATACTAAATTTAACTAGTAAACAGTATTTTCTGCGAACCTGATTTCTAGCAACAAGTAAAAGCATCAAACGAAGTGTCTTGTTATAAGTCGCTACTCGCCAGGTTATAATTGTATTAGTCTAGTTCCTTTGAAAATAGTTTATATTGTTGTTTTACCGAAGTTTATGAATTTAGTAAGCATATTTAAAACTCAGTTTATTAATTAAACTAAAAGGTAAATGTTATTCCTAGTAAGTGGAAGTAGTTGTGCATTTTTTATATTATATCCAATTCACTCACCCAGAGGCACAAAGTTTCCTTTTATATAAGCTTTCGAATCATTTACAAGTAGCGGTATGAAAATTGACTTTTAATCAAATTAACAAAACAAAGAATCAAACATTAAAACATGAACATGGCTACCACTAGAAGAAATTTTTTCCAAAAAGCGTGGAAAGTTCTGCTAACATGTTTGTAAAGACTGGTTTTAACTTTTTGACATACTAGAAGGCTAAGCCTCATATTCGATGCCGCTCTCCAGCCGCGATGGTTTCTTCGAATTTATTGTTTTTTTATTGAAATTATTCACCTAAAATATATAATTAAAAATTTGTAAATATTTGTATAACTTTGTAAGTATTCTTTGTTTATGTTTAAATATTTCAGAAGGACCCAAAATAATTAGTTGAATAAGAAAATTGGCGAGGAAGTTGTGTAACTTTAACTTAATTCAGAGAGTATTTCCCAATGGGATACTTGACTTGGCGACAATCTTGAAGATATAATGTCACTTAGCGACCATTTTGGCGACCAAATGATAGTTTCGGAATCTTCTAGTTTCAAAGCGATAGTACGACTAATACTTATGGACAATTACTAAGCTACCAATACTTATACTTATACATACTATGAGAGAATCATCTATAATCGTGTAGAAAGTTCCTAGATCTCATTCTTAAGCCTATATAAGCGACTACATTTCACGAGACTGCTAGTGACTACAGTAGTGCTCTGACCTGAATGCATGTAAACTCTCTTTACACACATAGTATCCCCAAGAGATTTTGAGAGCGGTGATTGGCTTTCTCGGCATTGCTTTCAGTTACGTCTTTTTGTAGCTCCTCCCCAATAACATTTCTCCGTAGTTTGTTCCCAAAATGTAAATCAATCATAAATCAGTTCCAGTATATTTCTCATACTAATTTTATGACAGATGTTAAAGTTTCGTTCAAAAAATTAAACAGCGTTATTAATTGTATTTATTAATAACACATTTATTTAAATCTAATTTGCTTTAAATTTTACGCTAATATTTCGTTATTAATTTTAGGTAAATGCAAGGTAAACAATCATGTTTTGGTAAAACATCAAATTAGCATAATAATAATTATTAAACATAAATTAAAGTTTTTAGCCAGCTTTTATGTAATATATATATAAGAATTGATTAATATTCAAATTGAATAGCATTGTGAATATCCTTATGCGCTTAGAAATTAAAATCTCTTACTTAAAATTATTAAGTATGATTGCAGAACCACTCAGTTAAATTTGAATTTATTATATGAGATTTTAAGATGTATATAAATAAATTTTTAAAATTATGGTAGATAATTTGAAAAGGATTTTATCGTATCTTAGAGGAAAATATTCTGAAATGTTATTAAATGTATCTAAAATGTTATTCTGAAATGTTATTATTCCAAAAATTAATTATAATTCAGCAAAAAAAATTGTAGAATTTTTCAAAAACTTCTTTTACATTTCTCCTGCGGCACTTTCATAAACGCACTGTGGTGACAAGCAAATAATTTCCTGCAATTAAATAATAAAAAAATAATTAAATCCAATAGAAATGTACTAGAATTAAAAGAGGGAATTTTTTGTAAATTTATTCTTTAATTACTCATGGTATTAATTTAATGGACAATTCATAATCATTAACTTTTATCTTGATGGGAATTATGCAATCCAAAATTAATAAAATAAGCATCTTAAAAGACAATTGCTTGATTTCTTAGATATCAATTAATAGTTTTTCGGTATTATAAAACATTTCAAAAAGAAAAACATTAAAAATAAGTTATAAATAGGTAGGCATAATGCAGATCTCTTAGTTTTAATTTATAATAATAGATGGCGCCACTAATAAATATTAAATTAAAAAATTTTATAATTTAATTTTAGTAATGCACAAGAAATAAATAAAATATTAATTTAATTCGATGAACATTAATTTAATTAAATAAATATCAAGTGAAAACTATTCAGTTTTCATTTCATAGTGAGAATAAGAATTAAGCAAGGTAATTAAATTCGATTTCAATGTTATTTAATAAATTAGAGGGATATTAGCTTCATAAGAATTCATGCATGTAATAATCATAAATTTAACGAAAAAAGCATTTCCCATAAAAATTAAATACAAAATTTTTCTAAAAATAACTAAACTAGTTATTTACCTACAAACAAATCTTTGCCCATGAGATTTGGAAGTTCTAGAATTCCATTTCGTATTGGTAAGTTCGTTGCAATCCCCACTTGTTGCAATCGTCTAAATTTAGAGCATTGCTTCTAAGGGTATTTGAGGAAATGTTTTGTACTTCATTTTTAAATGAAGAAGGCAGTTTCTCTGTTGAAAAAACCGACTTTTAAAGTTTGTACACAAAAGCTGGAGTATAAAAATCACTCTATGCTGAAAATAACAAGCATGGCAGAATGAAATAGCCATACGTCACAGATGGCGTTGCCAAGAAAGCCAATCAGCGCACTCAAAATCTCTTGGGGATACTATGTGTGTAAAGAGAGTTTACATGCGACCTGCATTGAAATTTCTATGTCTAATATACTAGTGAATGATGTTAAACTTTTGCAGTGGTAGTTACGCCACACTATTCATCACCACAAAATTACGACAATTAATTGATTTATTACATTGAATGATATAGTTCAGGGTAATACTTCACTATCGGGGTCCCCTTCAATTTTTGGTGATTTGCAACTAAACGAATATATAAGTAATTAATCAAGAGCCGAACACATTAAGGTAAACCAAAAGTTCCGTTAACCGAAGGTGACGTCATTAAAAGCAAAGTATATCACGGTAACCAGAAATGGGATTACAGCAAAACTGAACGAAAATTATCGTCAAATCAAGGAGCCCCCGATTCTACACTAGAGCGTAGTTCAGCTTCTGGTTTGGACACCTGTACTAGGTCATTGACCTGTCTAGGGTAAAGAAAATAAATATAACACTTGTACTGTTTGTTTATTTCTCTTACTTATTCTCTTGTATAATTGGTTTTATTTTTATGATTTTAAAATATTTCCGTAATGTTATAAATTTTTTACTTTTGGATAAAAGGAAATATTTAGATAAATGAGAGTTTTCGGCAAAATTCTTTTAAGTGCTCTTCGATACTATGTTGCAAGTTACGAAAAAATCGTTATCCCAGAGGAGAGAGCCTGTTTACATCTAACTGCACGACAAACGGAGGCCAAGCTACCAGCACGCACATATATCAATATCGCCAAGTCTGGAAACGACGTTGCACAGCCTCCTTTTTAGTTTGCTTTCTAATCTTTTCCTTCTTCCTTTCCTTTGCTTTCTAATCCTTTCTTTCCTTCTAAACAATAATCAATTAACGAGTAATAAGAATTAATAAAAATGATATCTAAAAATCGTTACAAACATACGTCTTTAAGTTAGTTAAGTAATACGCAGTTAAAAAAAAAACTGATGAAAGAATAATAAATATTTTTTCTTGCACAATATTTTCTTCGACAGCGAAACAAAAATTCTTCTTCGTGCATTTGATTTGTTATCAGCATAAGACTCGAAATCTTTAGTGGTCCAATCAAATTTAATGCTCTTGCAACGTTATATAGTTGCTTCGTTTTCACGAACGAACGAATCTTATTTATCGGAATAAGTCGCTCAGCCTAGGATTCCAATAAGACTACGCAACTACAACCTTTCTTTAATAATTTTATGGTATAGGGGAGAGTCGGGTAGCCCCGCTCACTTAAGAAGTATTGCTTATATTTCTGTATAATACTGAGTAATAATCAACATTTTTGTATGTTTCTATTGTTTTATCATCTAATTAAATAATGCAAAAAGAGTAAACCAAAAAAAGAATAGTTAAACTTAAAAAAATAGAAATTTAAAAAAACATATTTTTCAGCTCTTTTCAAAATGTGTCGGGTAGTCCCGCCCAGTTACAAAAATTGTGTTTTTTGACTATTTTTTCAGGTGTAAATGAGAATGACCAATTTATTGATTATAAACCTCATTTATCATTTTTATCACAAAATTATTTTATTTATTACATATTTATATATTTTTAGTGAATTCTATCATTAAATAACAACAAATGTCATACTTTTTATCATTATTAATGTATATTAATATATTATAATATTAATATATATTCATATTAAATATTTAACGAATATAATGTAATTTAAGTAACAATAATTAATAACAATAGTTGTTTTTCAATATAAACTTATTTGGTTGATCCCTTCTTATAAACTTAATATAAAATACTTCCTATACAATTACAAATTCACTTTGTATTTTGATTGCATTCAAATGCTTCTGTAGATTGATTCGTTCACAAATAAGTGAAAATAAATAAGTAAGCAAATAGCTTATCATAATATTTATGATTTCTTGATATTAAATTTAATTTGGATATATCAATTACATTTTAAAAATATTTAATTTTTCATTTTTAAATATATAAATTTATGTTTCATATAATATTAAAACATATATTTGTTGTTAAAAATGCATATAACATTCAAATTTGAAGCAATAAAATAATAATCTTTGCAACCGTACATTTATCGACGAAATAAAATTGAGCGGTGATACCCGACATTCATGTGAGCGGGGCTACCCGAAATCCAATTTTTTTGTAAATTTGTAATTACTCGAACAATTTTTTACATACAAACTTCTTTCTTTGTGCAAATTAAACTTAAGACTAAATACTTTAATGCTGTAGGTATGGAAAAAATTATTTTTTTAGTATTAAAATGAAGTTTAATCGAAACATTCAACCAATTTTTCTTAATTTCATGACTACTGTATTCAACATATTTTCAAAACTATTGTTTACCATGTTGCCAGCTGCATAAATACTTGAAACTTTGAAAACAATCTTTTTTTAATATAACAATTAATGTCTGATGACCCATTGACTTGAAAAAATAATCTATACATATGAAATTGACAGTGGGCGGGGGTACCCGCTGGGCGGGGCTACCCGACTCTCCCCTATATCTTAAAAGATAGCACGAGTTAAATTTCTGCCGACTTGCTTAACTTTTAAAAGCTTCTATATTCTTTTGAAAGCACATTTTTATAATTTGATAACGAAATAAAACGGAACTATATGTCGTCGCGGATGATTACTTAAATTCCATACCGCAATGGCGTTTTCTTAACTTGCAACGGAGAATAGTAGACTTCCTAATATTAAATATTATGTGATATTTGAAACGGAAAAAGAGTGACTTAGGATTTATCAAGTTAAGCTCTTATTAAATATTTTCAAGTATAGAAGTGAAAAAGCGTGACTTTGACTTTACTCTATTATATCACCTGTATTATTTTTGTAGAAAAAATATTTTCAAACTCTTCACAATCTTGGCAATGAAAATAATTAAATAATGCGTCTGAAGATAATTTTATAATTAATTTATCATAATATGGGTAATTCAGAGAAAATATCCCCTGCTTAATATGTGTCAGTTATAACCAGTGAATCCATTTTTAATACCATCATGATATTATTTGTAATTGAAATCATCAATATTTAAATTTAAAATTTGTTTCGAAATTAAAAATAAATATTAATGTAACATAAAAAGGCAAAGGTCAAAAACTGTTACTCATTGTCTTCGATGCTTTCTCATTGGACAGAAAAATCATCATGTTCCTTAATTATCAAAGAAGATTTGGAATTTTTTGACTCAACATAATAAAAATTGTAACGGTGTTTCCCCGGATATTATTTCATGTCACAAAAGATTTAAATAACGTCATGATTGTATATATTGTTCTGAGATGCAGGGGTAAAAACAACTCACCTAATCAATATTATTTAGGGATGTTTTTAAAAAGAAAAACAACTCAACAACTCTCGATGGGAGGAGTTTAAATTGTTGTAAAAAAATTCAGAGCTAGAAGCATGCGCAGAAAGCAAAGCTCGTCGCACTATTCTATAATCTAAGTAAAAAATATATATTAGATGGCCGGGATAGCCTGGTTCGCGAGCGTTGGACACATGTCCGAGAGGTCCTCAGTTCGAACTACGCTGGTCGGAAACTCCCATTGACGACTGGTGCACGTTAAATCTGTCAGGATCATAAAGTCCTCCAAGTTACTATAACAAACTAATACCTATGGGGGTACTTGATCGGCAATTGATTGTGCTATGATTCAGGTTACTATTGCAATCTGCTGATGAATAGAGTATATAAATGCGTCCTCCTTGTAAAACGGGATGTGACGTGTGTATTCTGTAAAATGTTCAATTTTTGGCCCTTGAGGACACCATTGAATAACCTCATTTTTAAAAACCCAGTTAATGGAAATACAGAGCTATAAGCATACGCGGAGAGCTCGTCGCACTATTCTTCAAGCAAACGAACAAAAAATTTATTTTGGAATATAATAAATGCAATATAATATGCAGTTCTGATCATTTTTTACCTTTAAAAGTCATCTTTTAAAGTTAAATATTTAACAATCATATTCAAAACTAAAGGCTTAAATCAAATAGTAGTTTTGTATTATTATATTAAAAACTTCCTCTATGATAGTTTGAAATAAATGCAGTTTTGAATTAGCAATAGATAATTATAAAAAGGTAGATTGTTTTTGAAGAGTTATCTGTTTATTTTCATGACATATTTCTTGTGAAACTGTTTACACTTGACACCAGTATTTAAATAATTATTAAAAAAATATTTAAAATGCTAATTAACTGAATTAATTAAATGAATTGATGATAGAATTTTCAAAGATTTTTTAAATTATCGCTAGATCTCTGATATCAAAAGTCTATTCTGATATCAAAAGTCTAATCTGATATCAAAAGCCTAAGACCCAAAAACCCCAAGAGTGCCTCTTAGGCACTACTGTCTGTGAATTAGCTAACAATCTAAATGTTTTGTTTTATTTTACAACTGGCGTTGAACAGTCAACCCAATTCCGAATAATACAAACAGCAAGTTTTGCCATGTATAGTGGTTGCATCAGTTTCCTACACTGATGAAAGAACATTCAGTACAAGGGATGAAGACTATACGTAGATAATTTACAATAAATGGTAATTTTTTTTAAAATTTGAGTCCAGTTTTTAAACTTTTTCTACATTAAACTTAATTTTTTTCCTCCCGTATAAAATGTATTTTCGAACGAAACGTGTTTGTGAAAATTTAAGAGTAGAAATATATCTTTAATTCTCTTTTTATATTCAATGTTCTTATCAGGATCGATAATCTATACCGGAAAAATTTAAATAATAACTTCTGCTAAGTCGAAAGCGATATGCAGGTGTATACTTAGAATGGACATGGTTTTTAAATTTTTGAAAGAATCGATTCACACTTGCCTTTTTAATTTTCCCACTTGTCAGAAAAGGGACAGCCTTCGTACTTAACAGGTAATCTTTAACTTTTTTTTTCTTCAACTTTCTGATATGGTTACTTATTTTTTGTTTGTCCACTGTAAAAGAATGCTATGTCGAATTTTTATAATTTAAGAACCATTTGCCCTCGGGTCATGAAATTTGAACTGTGACTTTAGCCTTCAATACGTCGTTGAAAAATTTCTATGGATTTGTCGGGAGAGATGTTGAAATATCAATTTTTCGCATTTGTTTGTAATGTTTAACGATGCTATAAATTAACTGAAGACGATTATGTCTGAAAACTGATTGCACGTTCTTTACAAGCTTTTTCCAATTTAGCAAACAATTTCTGTTTCTGCTAATTATTTATGAGGTAATTAATTTTTAAAATATTTTTCCAGCCTATCTGATATTGAGGAATAGGCTTAAGTTTTTAAATTAACAGATCCACCAAAAGAGATTCCTGTTTGAGGCTGTAGACATTAGAAATTAAAGAATTTCTACTTTAAGAAAAGTTGATATATATATATATATATATATATATATATATATATATATATATATATATATATATATATATATATATATATATATATATATATATATATATATATATATATATATATATATATATATATATATATATATATATATATATATATATATATATATATAAGTTCAAAATGAAGAATAAAACAAAGAAAAATTATAGACATATGAAGAAAAAGGGGTGGGAAATAATAAGTAAAAAAATAACAAACAACATATTATTTAAAAAAAAAAAATGAAATTTAAAAAACCGGAAAAAAAGCCGGAAAAAAAAGATATAATCTTTTCTTCAGCCCACACGATTATATCCGCAAAACAGAGTGCTTTCTGATATTGTATCAATAAAGCCAAAGCAAAATATATTAATACAATAGTGTGAGGAGCATTCAAAAATTTTTTTTTATAAAATAACTACATAAAAATAGATCATAAAAAGTAAAAATAACATGTAAAAACAGATAATAAAATAAAAAAAAAAAGAAAAAACATTAAAAAGGGGGGACTATAAAGCGAGTAGCAAAATCATAACAACTTACATGGACAGATATTTTTCAAGAATGATTTAAAAATGTTTTCGCAGAAAGATTGCCAGATTACAAAATATAAAAACAAAAGATGAAAGCAAAAGCGCAAATTGAGTGTAACAAGAGGGTTTTAAAGTGTCGTTCTTACTGCACTGCTGAAGTGATTTGTTATTCTGAGTTTTGATTTGTTAGTTACCAAGGATGGTCCCGAAATGGATGTGCGCAAGGTAATATTATACTGGATAATTTTAGAAATTGATCATAAATAGTTTTAGAAGATAGATGTTTATTTAAGAAAAATATAAAATAGAAAAGAGAAACATAAATTGCCTGCTTTGCGAATAATTTTAGCCGCGGATTTGTACGATATGGATTAGCACATAGAAAAATTATTTAAATTATCAAAGAAAGAATTTTAATAGATAATTTTAACACGGATTTGCCCGAAATGGATTTGCACATGGAAAAATTAACAAAGAAAAAAAAATTTTAGCAGATAATTTTAACCACGGATTTGCCCGAAATGGATTTGCACATGGAAAATTGTATAAATTAATAAAGAAATTTTTAGCAAACAATTTTATCCACGGATTTGCCCGAAATGGATTTGCACATGGAAAAACTGTATAGATTAACAAGGGAAATTATTTAGCAAAGGAATTTTTAGTAAATAATTCTAACCACGGATTTGCCCGAAATGGATTTGCACATGGAAAGATTAACAAAGAAAAAATTTTAGTACATAATTTTAGCCACAGATTTGCCCGAAATGGATTTGCACATGGAAAATTGTATAAATTAATAAAGAAATTTTTAGCAAACAATTTTATCCACGGATTTGCCCGAAATGGATTTGCACATGGAAAAACTGTATAGATTAACAAAGGAAATTATTTAGTAAAGGAATTTTTGGTAAATAATTCTAACCACGGATTTGCCCGGAATGGATTTGCACATGGAAAAATTAGATAAATTAACAAAGAAATTATGTAGCAAATAATTTTGACCACGGATTTACCCGAAATGGGTTTGCACATGGGAAAATTATATAAATTAGCAAAGAAACTTTTTAATAAATACGTCTACAAAAATATGCGATTAATTCAATGATTTCATATAGAATTTTATTACTTTAGTTGGGTATCTATTGTTATTTATCAAATTTTGAAAGAGTTTATTGATTTGTTTTCTGGATAAATGAATATTACTACATATTCTTTTAATTCTATTATTTCTTTTCTCTTTTCGATTTTATATTTTTTTCTTAAATAAATATTTATTTTCTAAAATTATTTACTGTCAACTTCTTTAAATTATCCAGTATAATATTACCTTGCACACATCCATTTTCGGACCCATCCTTGGTAAGTAACAAATAAAACGCACTTCAGCAATGCAGTAAGAACGGCACTTTAAAACAAAACTTCACTAGTTACGCTCAATTTGCGCTTTTGTTTTCTTATTTTGCAATCTGGCAATCTAGTTACGAAAATATTTTGAATCATTCTTAAAAAATTTCCCATTCATGTAAGTACATTTGAATTCGCTACTCGCTTTATAGATTATGTTTTACGTTTTATTCTCTTTTTTCTTTTTCTTTTATGTTATTTTCTGTTTTAACGGGTTATTTTTACTTATTGTGTACCATTTTATTTGTTGTAATTTTTGTAAAAAAACTTTTGAGTGCTCCTCACACTATTGTATTTTGCTTTGGCTATATTGATACAATATCAGAAGCACTCTTTTTTGCGGATATAATCGTGTGGGCTGATGAAAAGATTATATCTTTTATTTTCCGAATTTTTAAAAAAAATTTATCCTTTTTTCTTCCTCCAGTTGTTTTATATATATATATATATATATATATATATATATATATATATATATATATATATATATACAGTTAAACCTGCCAAGTCGACCACCTTTGTAAGTTGTACACCTGTAGAAGTTGACCTCAATTATCAAGAACGGAATTTTTCCTATATAATATAAAGAAGCAAAACCTTTGTAGCTTTACCACCTGTCTATGTTGTATGTTGACCACTGAAATAAGTCAATTTTGTCTAGGAGTATTATAAAACTCCATTCTAAAACCCCCTCATAAGTTGACCAGAAAAAAAAATTCAGAAAATTTTCTGTCATTTTGCAATGTATGTAAAAATTTCACTCGTTTGGTGAAATAGTGTAAAAAGCTAATCTAACCCCTTTTGTGAGTTGACTTTGCATAAAAATCTGGGGAAACTGTAGGGGGTCAGGTTTTGACCACTTCTTTCACTCAAAACATTGGGCTGATATAAAGTCTAAACATCAGCGCCAAATAACAATGAGGGAATATTTTTATAACAAGAAAGTTTTTTTTGAACTATGTTTATGAACGGAAATAATGTGTTAATTACGTAAAGTTTGAAGGCTAATAACCAGAAAAAGTCTAACTTATTTTTACAAAGAGAAAGATGCAAAGCTATCATATCTTTGGTTGCGATCTCCGAGATCTGTGGACACAGGACGTCATGAGGAGGGAAATCGTAGCTTCAGCTCTAAGAGCGGAGTGAACTAGCCCTTCTATTTTCTTTAGCCCTGAGTTGCGGTAGCGTTATTACGTAAGTACTGTATTTTTATTCCATACTTTTTTGAATCATATTACTTCAAGCTTTAGAATATGCAAGAAGTATACATTAACACATAATGTTATACCATTTAATTTTTCAAAACGATTATTTTAACAATTTTTATCAAAAAATTATAAACTAAGAAACGTAAAATAAAGAATTATTAGGATAAAAAAACGATTTTAAAAATTCCTCATATTGAAATAAAAAACTTCCATATTGTTTCTCTTTTTATTCTTATAGTTCTTAATCAGACGTAAAAAAGTATTCAGTTGAGAACTATCATCAAATGAAAAAAAAAATATTTACAAGCAAATTTTTTATTGTAAAAATCATTGCACTTACCCGATTTATAATTCCCGGAGAATTCCAAAATGATAGGTTCTTTGTTTGAAAACTTTATTCTCAAATAATAGATAGGGGAGAGTCGGGTAGCCCCGCTCACTTAAGGAGTATTACTTATATTTCTATATAATACTGAGTAATAATCAACATTTTTGTATGTTTCTATTGTTTTATCATCCATTTTAATAATGCAAAAAGAATAAACCAAAAAAGAATAGTTAAACTTAAAAAATTAGAAATTTAAAAAAACATGTTTTTCAGCTCTTTTCAAAATGTGTCGGGTAGCCCCGCCCAGTTACAAAAATTTTGTTTTTTGGCTATTTTTTCAGGTGTAAATGAGAATGACCAATTTATTGGCTATAAATAAACCTCATTTATCATTTTTATCGCAAATTTATTTTATTTATTACATATTTATATACTTTTAGTGAATTCTATCATTTAATAACAACAAATGTCATACTTTTTATTATTATTAATGTATATTAATATATTATAATATTAATGTATATTTATATTAAATATTTAACGAAAATAATTTAATTTAAGCAACAATAATTAATAACAATAGTTGTTTTTCAATATAAACTTATTTGGTAGATCTCTTCTTATAAACTTAATATAAAATACTTCTTATAAAATTACAAATTCACTTTGTACTTTGATTGCATTCAAATGCTTCTGTAGATTGATTCGTTCACAAATAAGTTCGTTCACAAATAGCTTATCATAACATTTATAATTTCTTAATATTAAATTTAATTTGGATTCATAATTACTCATGTTACAACAATTACATTTCAAAAATATTTAATTTTTCATTTTTAAATATATAAATTTATGTTTCATATAATATTAAAACATATATTTGTTGTTAAAAATGCATATAACATTCAAATTTGAAGCAATAAAATAATAATCTTTGCAACCGTACATTTATCGACGAAATAAAATTGGGCAGTGATACCCGACATTCATGTGAGCGGGGCTACCCGAAATCCAATTTTTTTGTAAATTTAAAATTACTCGAACAATTTTTTACATACAAACTTCTTTCTTTGTGCAAATTAAACTTAAGACTTCATACTTTAATGCTGTATGCATAGAAAAAATTATTTTTTTAGTATTAAAATGAAGTTTAATAGAAACATTCAACCAATTTTTCTTAATTTCATTGCAACTGTTTTCAATATATTTTCAAAACTATTGTTTACCATGTTAACAGCTGCATAAATACTTGAAACTTTGAAAATAATCTTTTTTTAATACAACAATTAATGTCCGATGGCCCATTGACTTGAAAAAATATTCTATACATATGAAATTGACTGTGGGCGGGGGTACTCACTGGGCGGGGCTACCCGACTCTCCCCTACATAGTTTATCCCTTCATTACTTTTAGATAACATACTACACAGCAAAATTTTATAATTGTAAGATCTTGATATGAATTTAAATATGTAGCTAAAAACAGAATAATTGAATTCTAGTTGAACTTATTCTTTTAAAACTAAAACATACTTACCTAGAAAACGATCAAAATTAATTAAGAATCAGCACAAATGGCACTATTTCAAGTAACTTGGATAATTTTTTATTGTTGTTTTCCGAATTATATGGATTCAGAAATATATACTATTCTATAACGAAGAAGAATATTCTACATCTATTACAATTCTGTATGTTCTGAATACATATTTATTCACTGGAATGACGAAAGCAATGTT
The DNA here is from genome assembly GCF_982258835.1 of Parasteatoda tepidariorum. Classification (NCBI taxonomy): domain Eukaryota; kingdom Metazoa; phylum Arthropoda; class Arachnida; order Araneae; family Theridiidae; genus Parasteatoda; species Parasteatoda tepidariorum. The sequence continues at coordinate 37,775,906 of NC_141757.1, read as the reverse complement.
GACTTCACTTTAATTCGTAATGAATTGAAGACATATGAAATGCATTTTACCTCAATACACACATCTGTAACAGTATGCGATAGCAAAATCGGAAGTTATGAGTTGCAAGTTTGTTGATAATATAAGTTAAAAATTATTGAGAAATTTTTCTTCAAATGTTCGGCGTGTTCTGGGTTTAAAAGATATCCCAATATTCTGGAGAGGTTTTCAAGTTCTTCGGCTTTTCCTTAGGGAAATTTTTATTTTTATTTGCTGCTAAGAAAATGGCGTCTGATTCTGCCAATGAATTTGATGGAACTAAATGAAAACGTGATAAATTAATGTCTGATATTTACAGGCTCCCGCTAGAGGGCGTACTCGAGCATTGCGATTGCGAATAGAAATTGCAACAAACTTTAGCTGGTAAGTTTAATTGTAACCATTCTGCTGGCAGCATTATTTAAAATTATTACCTTTTCACACACATGTGTTCTCAATTTTGATTGGCTGTTTTGTGAGGTACTAGCCAGAAGTCTTCTGTGATTGGCTATGTGTTATCATTCCACTCTCTTCTTATATCATATATCTATCTATCTATATATATATATTATTTCCAATTGCACATTAAAAGACAATTGAACATCAAAGAGATAACAATAAATCTATAAATAAGAGCGAAGAGCAGGGCACCTAGACACAGGTGAGACAAGTCCATTACCTCGTGGAGGTCACACAATGCACAAAAAGGATCATGAACCACGTTGATGAGACATAGATGTTTTTTTAGGCAATCGTGGCCAGTTATCAGACGAAACATGGCGACAGATTTCATCCTAGGCCACTGAGAGACTTTGAGAATCTGTTTAAGCCATGGTTTATTGGAATTATGATTTTCGAGTTCCTCGTGAAAAGAGGCCCTAAAGATGTTCTTTATGAGACTTTTGATATTATAGAAAGGGAGTCTGGAATTAGATCTCTGTAGGACAGGGGAACCCTTTTTTGCCAGGAGATCGGCCTCCTCGTTTCCCTGGATTCCAGAGTGGGCCGGAATCCACTGGAGAGGCACTATCTTGTTATTACTGGCAAACCATTTGAGGAGATTTGAGCAATTATCGATGGTTAAAGTTGGAGAGCGGCTTGGAGCAACAATTTGCTTGAAGTGCAGCCTTTGAGTCAGATAATATTACAACTTTTGAGAAAGAGTCTAAACGCTGTTGAAGTTATGAGAGGGCCTGGTAAATGGCCGCAATGGCCATCGAAAGCTGATCTATAAATGCCGATGGGAGTATACAGGCAGAAAAGTTCACAGTAAACACCGGCACCAGCGTTAACACAATCACTCATTTTAGAACCGTCAGTATATATTCTCAACCATTCTTCCTCGGGGTCGAAGAATTCGTCATTGTTTCGAAAGTGAGAGCTCTTAAAACTAGATCACTAGTCTCCGCCTTTGAGACATCCTTAATCAGATCAAGGCGGATAGAAAATCCCCTGTCAACGATGGGGTTGATGGGAGGTAAGAAATGTTCAATCTCAAAATTCAAATCTAACTTAGATATAATATTAGTAACTTCCTGCAGTTTCTCGCGGGCCATTGCCCGGAAGTTTCCTAGACTTGGCGATAATTCTGCCACAGATCACGATACTGAAATCTCCCTCAAATTCCACGTTTCCTGCAATAAAAGTTTGGGAGGTAAAGTTTCAGGACTTATTAGGCCAAAAGGATCAAAATTTTTCTGAACAGTTGCTAAGATATATCGTTTCGTATATGCTTTCTTATTTTCGGTATCCAAATTAATATTACATCATAGTGTATCTTTGTCCAGATCCCACAAAATACCTAAGACCTGTGCTAGCGCCTGTGCTTTTGGAAATCGATTCGTAATCAACAATACTCTCCCAATTCCTTAAATTGAAACATATTTTCGCAAAATTATTTTTAGCATCTTGTACAAAATTCTTCAATTCCTCTTCAGAATGAACACCAGCCACACAATTTTCAACGCAAAAAGACTGCCGTTATTTTTGGGCTAAGCACTCATATTCCGGTCCTACATTATCAAGAAGATAGGAAATCTTTTTTAAACTCTTCCAAGACCCTAGAATATTTTAAACTTTTTTTCTCATTCTGTATGGCCATAAATTACTAATTAAAGAGCCTTTCACGTGCAAAGAAATTCAATTCAAAACAGTATCATTTTCATTAATATTCGCTGACTTATATTGCCAGCTCACAAGATATCCAAAAGGCGTTTCAAATTAGTTTTCAATTCGACTGGTGTAGGAGTTAACAAGGCACCAACGATATTTGCTCCGAATAGCAAACCGATCTCCTTAACGCAAAATTTATTATCGGATAAAACTATTTCTCCATTTTTTAATTTCCCAATTAATGAGGTACCATTCATTTTAGGCAAACAAATCTTTTCTTCAGAAAACGCTTCTAATTGAAATTAGTACTTCTCTTCTAAATCACATATTCTCAAATCATGAACATGATGCGTTTCCGTTTTTCTCCCCCCAAATAACCCGTGACTCATTTTTATCTTTTGTTTCGCTTTTAAATCTAATTGTTTAGCAATGTTATCACTGACATTGAAATGCTGAAAAACTGAATCAATCAAAGATCGAGTTATTAATTCCTTAATTTTATCTTAACAATTACTGTCATCAAAAAAAAAATATTTACATTTTTACAATTGTTAGCTAATGTATAAGATTCAACAATTTCATTTTCTTTTTTATCACATTCATCAGAATTATTAGGACACATTAAAGTATGATGATTTTTGTTACATTTCATGCATGAATTTTTTACTTTACAAAATCTAGAAATGTGTCCCAAACGAAAACATGAGAAGCATGCCCCATTTCTAATTAAAATTTTTATTTTATTTTCTATACTCATATTTCTAGCACTAAAACATTCTCTAGAGGGGTGCTCCTTTTCACAAAAAATTCAATTTCGAAATTTCCTACCTTCTTTTTCCGGATAACTGCTACTTACTAAGCTGGAAGCAGTTGTATTATCCGAAACGTTTAACTTTTCACACGCGTAAGTTTTGTCCCGATGGTTATAATAAGAAGAAAACCCCAATTTTGCTAGGATTATCATCCCTTCACTAACAACATCTTGCTTCAGAAAATTCATTAAATGTTTCAAATTTCTTTCACCACCTTGAGGGTCTCTAATGTTCCAACTATGTTCGTAAGCAATAAGAAGATCTTCGGGTTAACAAGATTCGATAAGAGGGGTCAAAAAATCACCATATTTTTCCTGCATTCTACCTAAGCTTTCGAGGGCTCTCAGCTTTTCTTCGGTTTCATAGTAAAGGAAGTGGAGGTCTGTTTTAATCCTTCCAGCGGCGTCGATTTTCGTCACTAGTGACAGTAGGTCTCTCACATTAACCTGTACGAGTAATTCTTCTCTCCCAAATCTATTTTTCAACTGTTCAATTGCTTTCGGATAACTTGCAGCAGTTGCGGGACAAGATTCGATAACTTCAGCAGCTCTTGAATTGGGTATTACAGATTGTATTAGATAGTAAAATTTATCATCGTCGGATAACGTTTTATCTTCGTGAATTTTTGAAAATAGAGACCAAAATATCAATGAGTCTTTCGCTTTACCACTAAATTTCTTAAGTTCAATTACGGTCAATTTAAATGTTCTTTTTTGGGGTATATCCGTTGGCAGAGGAATCTTAATTAAGGTTTCTTCAGGTCGAGAGCATAGTTCTAAGAATCATCTCTATAGGCTTCTGCGGCGTTAAAATCTTCTTCGTACTCTTCTTCATTTGACTACAACAGGGCCTGGATAATGATAATTTGTCTTTCTTCCACACGAGAAAATTTGTCTTTCAGCTGCATTTCTAAAACTGAGATGGCTTTCATATCTTGTGTCTCCTTATTCAGTTCATCGTCCCATATTCAGTTCATTGTGTCTCCTTATTCAGTGTTTGCACAAATTGTGAAGGAAGTGCGCAAACTCTTTCGAAGAACTTTTTATTGAGGTAATTCCATGTTTGTTATCCTTATAAAAAAGTTCTATGTCGGGCCCCTCGTTGGGCGCCACTAAAACTGTGTTGCGTGCGACCAGTTCCAAATTTATCTTAATGGGTAAACATCCATCCGATGTTTTCACAGCAGGCCCAAAAAAAAAGGAAAACAATGTACCAAATTATCACAAACACATTTAATAAGGAAGACACAGATACAAAGATACATGGACAATCGAATTAACAGACAAAACTCTGAGAACTCTTCTCTCTCTAAAATCATAAAGCCATCTGCCCGCTCAAATCTAATGACTATACACATAACTCAGGGTGAAAAATAAATCCACTCCTTATCCCTCACTGTGAGTTATTCTGATTTTCATTGTTTTATCTAACTTTTAAACAGAACTTGTGTCGTTCAGTTTGATCATATCTTTTCTGTTAGCTAAAAGGAAGCGTGTTTTGATATCTTCGTAAAAAATGCAATATTGAAGAGCAGTTGGAATTATAAAAAAAATCTTAGAAATCTTGCAAATTAATGTTAGTTAATGAAACCGACTTGGAAATAAATTAAACAAGCTATATATTTAGAATTATGAAATGAGTTTGTTAAGAAAATAGGCATTGTTCAAAATGTGTGCTTAAGAATAGAGTACTTAAGAAAATGGTAACATACTAAATTCACTGCTATTCAGCGTCGTGAAAATTTATTTCTTTATTCCTTTTGATTTTGCGGATTGAAAAAAATTTTACCAGCTCAGAGACACGAATTTTATGAAAACTTCGTTCACTGTAAAAAAAAATTGAAAACAGGTTTTAAATGGATCTTACAAATTTTTTAAAAAAATAGTGAAGAAAATAAAACAGACGTTATTTTTTATGTATTTTTGACACCGTTACGCATTAATTTTTAAAGGAAATTTATAAGTATGAAAATACTTTCCTCTCAGACCTATAAACTTTAAAGTGGCATTTGAAAAAGAAATTTCTAAAAGTATTAATGCAAAATTACTGGAATGAAACAATAAATTTAATAAAGGTTTTAAGTATTTCAAATTTATTTGCAATGTTTAAATCCTTTATTAAATTTTTTTTATTATTATATATTTTATTTATTATGATATATTGCAAATATATAAATCAGTTAACTCTTCTGAAAAATGTAACAAAAAATACTCATAAGAATAATATGCAACAACTGACTAAAATGTTATCATCAATTTCTTAAGTTCGTATAAATTTGTATTTCGAGCTACTTTTCACTTATTGTCTTAAATATGCATTTTGAGCTATGTTCATCATCTTAAATGCGCCTTTTAAGAAAAATAATATACTTTTTTTAATACGCATTCTGAGCTACTCTCATGCCACCATTGTCCAAAAGTTTCTATTTCTCTAAAATGAAAAAAGGTTTTCCAAAAAATTGCAAATTTTAAAATAAAATATCTTCATTTATATTAAAGTGAAATACTATAAGGCATCGTCATTGAAAAAAGTTGATTTTCACAATTTTTCTCTCCAAGTTACAGTATACTAAGTTACAGTATAAATAACATTTTCAAACTTGTAAATTTAGCCAAAAAAAGTTATTTTTTAGAAAAAAAAACGTAGTTAAGTAGTAAATAATTTCGAATTTGAAATCTTGACACTCAAATTAGGCAAGATCTAGTTTTTGTATAAATACAACAAAACATTTGTTCCCCAGTATAATTTATTTCCTTCAGTATTGTAAAATGAACAGTATCACCTTTATTACTGGTTTTAAAATGACTAATTTGTATTTTAATCATTATGCAGGATATCAAAACACCCAAATGAAACAATGCCAGCAATATTCATCCCCATCAAGCTGATTCTTGTGGTTTTGCTCCTCCACCAGACAAATGGATTAAGAAACCTAGCTTTTAAACCTCTCACGATTCCACAGCATGCAAAGATGGTTTCCGGAATCACTCAAGACAACATCATATTGGCGTGGATGAATACGGAGGCTACATTAAAGAAAGCATACTTCAAACTGATTAAAAGTGTAATAACGAATTCATTCGACTGGTCTCTCACTTCTAATATATCTCATAATTGTACTAACAGTTTATTTGAATACTTAAATGGATTGAGGCACATGAAAACTTGGGCTTTCAAAAGTAAGATTTCTATTTTTGAATCATCTACTAAGCTACTCGATATTACTCTCTCACGATATATATATATATATATATATACCCTCCAACTGCTACGGAATTTCCGTAGTTTCAGAAATCTTCTTTTCAGACGGTAGCAAAATTAATGTCTTAATATTTAAAAAAAATTAATTTTAGCGTAACTTGTCCACTATTACTTATAAAAGTGCAGGCCATATGGCTAGATTCTTAAGTTCTGATAAAAGTTTTATGAGAGATCCATTTGCTTTAAAAATTTCTACTTTGGTTCGCTACCATTAGAAAGAATTATTTTCAAAATCCTCATAAGTTGGAGGGTATGTATATATATACACCGAAGAGCCATTACATTATGATCACCCTGCTAATAACATGTAGGACCACCTTTAACCCTCAAAACTGCTAGCACCCGCCGTGGCATTGATTCCACAAGGTGCTGATAGGTAGTCTGAGGTATCTGGTACCAAGCACTCACCAACTGGTCCTGCAAATCCCTCACATTGCGGGGGGGGGGGTAGCGTGGCTGCACAAATTTGGTTTTCCAAGTAGGATCACGAATGCTCTATTGGATTAAGGTCAGGTGAATTTGGGGGCCAAGACATGACTTGAAAGTCACTGGGATGTTCCTCGAACCAATCCATGACGATTCGACCCTTATGACATGATGCATTATCCTGTTGGTAAACACCATCCCCCGCAGGAAAAAATGTTGCCATGAATGGGTGAACCTGGTCTGCAACTATGTTCAAGTAGCTTACAGACGTCAGGGATTGTTCTATGAGGATTGTGGGTCCTAATGTGCCCCATGAAAACATTGTTCCTGGGCGATAAACTATGAAAACCTGGGCGAGCCCATTGCTATAGATGGAGGGTGGTCATAATGTAATTGCTCTTCTGTGTATATATATAGACAAGAAGATGTTTTTGAGGTTGATTTAACGTTGACAGGTGTTATATTTGAGGTAGAAAAAATGAGGTTATGTTTTGCACAAAAAATATTCTCAAAAAGTAGCTCTCAAGGCTTTTTGCTCTGAGGTAAATTCATGTCAACCTCAAAACAACTGTATACATTGTGATTATAAAGCTTGGGAGATTGATTGTTTAAGGTTGTTTTTGAAGTCGACTTCAAATAAACCTTATAAATGCAGGTAACCCCTAAGAATGACCTCTCTCCATTAACGAGCATTTTACTGTGAAACAGAGAGTGGTCGCTCTAGAGAGATTTTATTGTATATTACGGTCTGTGACTAAACACGTTAGGCATACAAACTATTCAAAAGCTTATACGAAACAACACTTTGTGGTTCTTATCTCGTGGGTCCCGCAGTGGACTGATCGTTAAGACACAGTTCCCACCAGATCACCGAAGTCAAGCATCACTGGCTGCGGTCAGTGTGTGGGTGGGTGACCAATTGGATCAGTCTGCGTAGGGACTGAGAGTGTGCGGTATTGGTCCTCGTTAAACTGTTCTACCGTAAAGTGCTCGACTGCGCGTGCAGGTCGCCGGGCTACCAAAGCAGGGGAGCCATCCCCTCTGCAGAGGATCAAAATTGTGATGGTATGTCTTCGGATCATCCTCAGGGATGTTTCCCAGACCGTCGCCAACAGCCCATTGTGCAGCTCTAGTGCGACGTAATTGAACTACAACAACAACAATCTTATCTCGCGGTGAGCCTTTTATAGTAAAAGCAAAATAGAGGAAATTGTTGTAAGTTTTAAATCCTTAATCGATACCACTTTTTAAGATCTTTTACTGGAAAAGCAGCATTTGGCATCCCTGGGTATGCTTCCCCACTTAAGCATAAGTTTGTTAATCTTCATGATTTGTTAGTACATGATTGTTAGCGTCTTGCTACTTAATAATAAATGGCGCTATTAAAATGCATATACATTTTTACTTCTCTTTTCTTAATAAATACAGTTCATGTCGTCGTAAAGTGTGGTGCTTTGTTGTTTGTGTCGAGCTTTTCTTGTGTATAAAACAATGATAAACAAGTAAAGATGAATCTGTTGGTGGCTCTTCATGCCAAATGCCGAGATCACACATATATCCAGCACCAGATATGCTTCACCAAGATAACACGAAATAATTATGCTACCAGTTTTTATTTTTGTAAATAAAAGATCTTATTCTTTTTCCGGCAATATTATTGTATTCCCATTGTCAACATTACAGGCGCCCACGGGCTCAAGTTCATATGAAAGAGTCAATTGTCCGCTTCGCGGACAGGCAGGCACTCTGTAAGAAACACCAGTTCAAGTTCAAATTATTCTTACCGTTGACGTTGTGACGTTTTTCAACTTTAAGCTTTAGAGACTGTTTTTAGACTTTCACATTACACAGATCAAGTGAGCTCTTCCCATTACATATTTAAATATTTTCATTACTTCATTGTACTACCTTAATGGTAAATTTTATGATGACAGGGGAAAGGCCGATTATGGCCTCAGGCTCCCAGGTAATAAATTTATGTTTATATTTATGTATTGGAAGCAACAGCGTTAAGTTTTATTTTTATCTTTAAAGGCATATTGCTAACAAGGTAAAAATCATAGGAAGCCTTTTTAATACTGTAATTAAGTTTATATGAAAAATTATTTTTTAGAATTATATGTTTTCTTAGAGCAAGACTGTCACATCTATTGGACCCATTGCGCCAGAAAAAAACGTTGGAAAATATATTCTCATGGCTGCCAACTTCCTCACATTTTAGGAAAATGTTTTCTAGTGGCAGTTCATTTTATGTTTTAATGTATTATTCTTTACTTTGTAAGTTTGATTTTAAGTTTTTTCCAACACCTCAACATTCAAATGATTCAAAAGTTTATATGAGATGCTGGCTACTTCCGGCTCTCGCACGGCTTAACAACCAGCAACTAAGGATTGTCTGTAGTATTAAGTAATAAATTTTTTTTCAATTCTTGTATTTATAAATTTAATTTAATGTGATTTTGATTGCCACTAAATGCAATTAAACCAATCACAGATATAAGAGTCAGTAATAAAAACGAAAATTAGTGTGAACCATAGAACTTGAGAAAAGTTAATTTTATCTACAAGTGCATTTCAAATAGTTTTTTACAACCACTTGGGAAATACTTCCTCCGAAAGAATGAAAGTTGGCAGGTCTCGCGCGTGGTGAGGCTTTTAAAATGTTGACAAAATTACGTAAAATTTTAAGCGCTTGTGTTTTTAATTGTCTACTATTTTATAAAATATTTTCCAAAAAGCTGTAGTTTTCAACCCTACATTCTTTTCTGCGTTTTTATTTGAAAAAAAATAACAACTTTGCATTACCACTGTTTACTTATTTTTGTTTTTAATTTTAGTGTTCGATTCATCTGGAAAAATAGCAAATGGGGTGTTTGGTGGAAATCCCACGGCGTTTGGTGATTTCGAGACTTGTCTTGAAATAGAATCTCCAAGTGGAAAATTTAAAGGACAGTATTGCGATATTGATTTCGTTCCAACATTGCCGGAGAGAAAGATGATGTCACCAGCAGAAAAGCCAATAGAAATTATTGATACACTGTTTGAGCCTGGCACAGTAAATAGCCTATCTTTAAACGAGTCTTTGTTTAACGTAACATATGATTGGTTAATCCCGATATCATTTCATACATACCTACTTTTACCATGGTTGCTACTGCAACCGAAAATTCAAAAAGTGGGGGCTAATAAACTTCAAAATTTTGGGGGAAAAAATTAAATTTAGAAAGCATATTTATTTCTGTTTACTAGGGAAAATAAAAGCAAATAATGTTATTGTTTTGAATATTAATAATTAAAAATGTACGTCGTAGTATTAGTTATGATTGAGTAATTAAAAAGATAACAAATGAATAAAAATTAATTGAGTTTCTACCACATTCTACATTTTTAGTCCCTGATTTATGCTTTTCGAAAATGTGTTTTCCTCGTGGTAGAGAATAATAAATTAAAATTAGATTCTACGTTAAAATTCAGCCAACTCTTAAAAGCAATTTATACAACATTTAATCAAATAATCTTAATATTTTTAATAAGAAAAATTTTGACTGTTGGCAGCTAAGTAGAGAAATTGATCTTACTTTTGTTAACATTTGAAATTCATATACAGCTTTTAAATATTTCATTAGCATTTATTTCTAAACACTAAATCCTCTGATTACGAATTTTCCAGAATTTAAATATATTTAAATGAATCTGTTAAGCTATAAGCAATGAAGATGGTTGAAAGAATATTTTAAAACTAAAACACATAATTTAAGGAAAAGGAAATGTCAATTGAATGAAGATAATTATGTACCAGTTATGTATGAAAATTCTTTAAAAATAAGGGCATATCTAAATTTTAGGAACCAATGCAGAGTTGCCAACTGTTCCGCTTTCCGCGTTCCTTTCCACCGTCACCTGTAAATTACCCACCACTCTAATTGTGAAAATTTTTTCATCTTAATGTTTAGTTACCACTTCATTCAGTGATCCTTGGATTTTACAAGGTAAGATTGCAAAAATTCTTTCAAAATATTAGTGGTTGCTTCCATTTTTTTAATAGTTGAAAGAACTTCGAGTGCAAAGGGTTAATTGGTAGCGAATTAAAAAATAAAAAGTGCAGAATAAGAATAATAACTCTCACTGTTTAAAAGTACCACTACGAGGTAACTGCAGAAGAGATGCCAGCATGCTCTGCTTTGTTAAAAAATATTTTCTAGTGTTAACGAAATGGAAGTTATTGTTAGCTTACTATTTTGCATATGAAGTAATTTTTTCACCATTACACATCAAAAATTCTAATTGTTATATCAAGTCTAATGGTTACTCTTACAAAAAGAAGAAGTAACTATCCTTGTTAACCCCTTGGGGACGGGTGATTCAGAAAAGCATTCGTACAAAATCAGAATCAGGATGTAATTAAATAAAAAACGGTAACTTAAATGTAGTCGTTTCTAATTTGACAGACTTACTTTGCTTTTATCTTAATTATTGTTAGTTTTATCATACATATAATCAATGTTAATTCAAAGTATAACTAAATAGTTTTATTTTAAACAAAGTAACGGTGAATAAAATAAATCAAACAATTATAACTCCGCCCACAAATAAACTGTGCTAAAGAATTACTTTGATTACCAGCTTTATCTTTTTACCCTGGTTGATACGGTTTCATGCTGTCACGTATTTGTGACAGTCGGCGCGAAAGGGTTAAACAAGTTTTACTATTTAATTCGCTACCTATTCAGTGAAATTTTTCAGAGAGCTGATCAGCTGCCAACTCTGCTTTATTCATACTCACATGTGGTGGTTATCTTAGCATCAGCCCCGCGAGGGGCTCTAACAAATTCATCTGAGTGGGAATGAATAATAAATCGCCGAAATGCAATTGAAGGGTGAAAGTTGGGCTTCAGTATCATTTACTGAGAGAAAATTAAAATAAAGTAGCGAGATTAAACAAACAAATTTAAGAGAGAGAAGATGGTTTTGTTGCAGACTGCCTCGCCTCCTCTGGAGGTAAAAATTGCATTCCATATGATACTTTGAGTTTTCTATATATAGTGGTGGAAAATTACTTAAAATTTCTCTTTTCTCTTTATTTAACTAAAACTGGGTGCCTGGGCCGCGCAGCGGCCCCTAACCCATTCATCATGAAGTATTTACAAGTTGAATTAAAAAACATTTTGAATTATGCAGCATTTAGGTAGCATTACAGAAGATCAAGTATATTTGCTTGATAAATTAAACATGATTTGATATTTAATATAAGTCATGATTTATGCAATAATCAGAAATTTTCGTGAATATAAAAAGCACAATTGATATTTAAGCATTAATTGGTATTAAATTCGATGCAATCATAGGTTGTGATTAAAATATGAATTAAATTAATATATAAACAATTACAATTGATATTTTAGCATTGAATGGAATTTAAATTTGATGCATTCATAAGTTGTGATAAATTATGAGTAAAATTAGAATATATGCAAATGCGATTGACAATTTAGCATTGAATAAAGTTAGAATTGTGTAATTTTAAGTTGTAAAACAAATATAACATGATATATGATAAATTTACAGAAGTTTTGTTTAATATTGGTGTCGTCATCTATCGGATACAGTTTGCAATTTAATTGAGCTGTTTTACTTTTTTCATTGAAGAAGAGTTTGATAATCTACATATTACTTTAATGCAAGAGTTCAGAATGAATAGTCCGGAATTGGGCATGACTATGACATTATGGAGCATTATCTCTAATGATTCTTTGCAGTAATTGGAGTACCTCTTCATTCTTTATGAGTTCTTGCAGTTCTTTTATTATTACGACAAGTCTGCGAGCCATACCGGCTGTTGTTGTGGAAATCGGACGAGAGCCCTTCCTAGTGGGACGGGCTATGCACCCAGTGTAGTTTGCGGTGTGGGATTCACTACAATTGCAACATTTTGGTGGAGTGTGTCTGTCCTTTCTGCATTCATGGGAGCGATGATTGCCAGCGCATTTCACACATCTTGAGGCAGCGTTGCATGATCTTTGAGTGTGGTGGAATGCTTGACAATTAAAACATTGAATTGGTCCACGACCCCCCCCTAAATCTCTCTATTCTGACTGGAATACTTTGAATAGTGGTGATGGAGTTAATTTGATGATTTTGCACTGTATTTTTAAGAATTATGAGAAAAAGTGGGAGGAGCCTATAGGCCTCGCCCACTTTTCTCTTAAACTGTATGACTTTATGAGTTGTAATGCCTGTTTTTGCCAGTTGATGGGAGATCTCATCTGTTTTGTATTCTGTTGATAGTCCACGGAGTAATACTTTAATATGTATGGTTGGATGTGCTTGTGCAGAGGTTATGGGTGTGTCTGTTTCTTCATTGGGAACTTCCATGGGTGGAGCTATGTCGGAGTTGACGATTGTTTCAGATAGTAGCAAGGAGGTGGCGGCATCTATTGGTGAAGAAGAGGTGCTTTCTGTAATCATGATTTGTGTATCCTCAATATTTTTGGCTTTGTTTTGCTTTTTCTTCTTCCTTTTTCGCTTTTTTGTAGGAGGCTCTGCATTATTTTTAGCTGTATTTTCTGTATCGGTTGTCATTTCGCTTTTCTGTTCTAAATTTTGGCCTGCATCTTGAGTTTCCATAAGTTGAGTTTTGAGTTGCGAGCAATCCTGGAGCTCTTTCGCTGTTGTTTCAATTTCTTCGTTGGTCATCCTTATCATTTCCATCCATTCTTCATATAACTTTCGTTCACCTGGACTCATGCTTTCCACATTTACCGTTGGTTCTCGTGAAGTCTTTTCGGTTTGGCATTTTCCGCCACGTGGATGATTTTGATATGTAGCCATATTGCGTGATTTGAATTCTGTGGATTCCTCATCCGTCGTAGAGTCACTGAGGTTTTGACGCCCGGTAGGCGTGCTTGTCTTTCCACCACGTCCGCAACGTCGAAGACTCATTTTGCAGTACTTTAAAAATTGAATTGAATAAACTTAATTTTTGTACTTTACTTTAAACTACGAGCTTCGAACTTTGCCACGTCCAGACATAATTTCGAGAGAATTATTAAGAACTACTCACCAAAAGGATTAAACATCAATAACTCAATACATCAAAATTTTTTCCTCGTCAGGAACATCAAATGGGCTGACCGGAATCGTCAAGGATCTGAATCAACTCTCAAAACCTTTTATCACCCGAATATCAAGTTTTGGTCCAACTCCTCTAATTTTCATCTAATTCTAAAATTTTGCATATGTAAAGTTTATAAACCTAACAAGCCTGCCGACTAAAAAACTTTTTACAAAATATTTTATAGAGTGGTAGACATTTAGAAACGAAAGCTTTCACCACTTTAAAAACCCACCAATAAAAAGCTAGTAAAGTGACTTTGCATACGAACTTTTTAATCATTTGGATGAAGTGGCGCGGAAAATAAGTTTACATAAATAAAAAATAATGCATTGAAACATAGGCGGCTACAACTAGAAATTTTTTTTTAAAAAAATGAAAAAGTCTGCCTAACAATTCAAAAATGTTTTTCTATAATTAACAAATTAATTAATAAAGTTTATTATCTCCAAATGCCTCACCAGATTACATTTTTGTCTTTGGGCCTAGAGTTTATAAATTTTAGCATCAGAAATATTATAATTTACCAAATCAATTTAAAGCTATGAGGAAAAATTTGACAAATTAGTATAATATTAGTGTAATAATATTAATCCAAATTTGAGCGATTTATAGTGGTTAAACTGTTAATACCAACTTTTTAAAACTTTCTCAAATCCTCTTATTTTGAGGGTGATAAATCCTAATTTGATTGAGAAAAAGTCATGTTACTTCAGAAAAATGCGTATTTCTGTCAAAATTAACGCATTCCGTCAAGATTACAGTCAACTGCTATACATAATTTAGGAGATTTTTTTAAAGATATCGCAGTAACATTTTACAGAATAAAAATTCAACCATCCGTTCAAAAGTTATAAGAGTAATTAAATTTTTCTTTCTTTCTTTATTATTTACTGACTAAAAAGAGTGCAAGATCTTTTTACTAGTGTTATATATATATATATATATATATATATATATATATATATATATATATATATATATATATATATATATATATATATATATATTTCTAAAATGCTTGAGCATTCTATATGCAGCCATATGCAGAGATGCCAACTTGCTCCGGACAGCAAATAAATATTTTCGAGTGGTAGTTTATTAATGCGTGATCTTGGTTTAATAAATTCAATTAATAAGGTTTTTATCCACCATTATTTCTAAATTATTCGAAGGCTTATACAATTTGTCAATTTGTTACAGTTAAGTCAACCACCACCGATTCGAGCATTAGATATCACTGAGTAATAAGGCAGTGTTGTGACCGATTCGGCTGCGGTGGAAGGTTTTCCGATCAGTTCGCGAAACAACAAAGAGCATCGATCATGCTGCACCAAGGAAGGAGATGAGGACTATCGCCTTGAGGTTTCAGAACAATCCAGTCAATTCCGATTTCACTCTCAAGTTAGAAAGACATATCAGATGAATATAATAAGATGAATATAATAAGATGTAGGAACAAGAATGTAAAGATAAATGCCTCACCAAGGAAACACATGCAGAGTTCAAAGCCACTTACACCATAGAAGAATTAAATGCTTTGAAAAATGCAATAACACCAGTTGAAACTTCTAAAAACTTCGAGGAGCCAATTCCAGAGGATAATCCTGAGATTATGGAGACTACTCCTGATATAGCGATTGATCCTGTCAACATAGAGACAAATCACGAGCCAGATCCAGATACCAAACAACAGAAGGAGTCAGAATCCGAGTTAAAAGAGTCTCCGACCAAGAACCGCAAAAAGAAAAAGATTCCCACTATCGAACCAGAAAAGGATAACGGCTCCACCACAACAACTATACAGCGAGAAACTCCAACTCCAGCCCCGGCTACAGATGAGACTTCCCCCCAAATGAGACTTTCACGTACTCATGTACAAAACCGATATGCGAGCCGGCAAAATGCATCAACTGCTCTTGTGAGCACCCGGCCTGTTTTTCAGGCTGCGTTGCAAGACTGAAAAGAAAGCCAAGAGGAAATCAAGCCGAGCCAGAAAAAACCACCAACTCAGCCACCAGATTCTTGCTGATCTTGAAGGAATTATGGCAGTTATTTCTAGATCCGGATCTAGTATCACTCCTCAGATCTCTACTACCTGACGAGAAATAGACACAGAGATCTCCCACCAAGCCCTACTTACCCATGACGTCCGCTGCCTTTCTGTGGAAATCTTCTACAAACTTTTAAAAGTCAAAAATCACCGTTGCCTTAAGGGAAGCGTAACAGATGAAGAAGTGAGATGCTTGCTTCGCGAGCAGGTACTTTGTTCCACCTTATGTCAAGTTAAGAACAGTTAAGTCTTGCTACACTGTTCAAAAAGTAAGCCAAATTAGTCACAATATTAGAATATTTGCACAATTTAATTTGTAGTTGTTTACTGTTTAATAAATAATTATGGCGCGTCCGGAGCAGATGGCACCTCTGCACACGTTATAAACAGTTTTTCCTCCTAGTCTATTTATAATATTTTTTTAAAAGATTTAGAGAAAAGATCTTAAAAAATTCCATGTTTATTTTTTTTAACTATTCTAGTTGACTGATACCTTCGCAAAAATGGCTAATTATCTCTATGCTGCTCAAGTACGCTTAAATGCCTGTCTCCCTTCAACTTGTTCAAAAGAAGACGTAAGAGGCTTGATTTCTAGCGGTTTGTAAAATAAGTTATTTCTGTATGCTTTTTTTATTTAATTATTTAATAACGAAATAGGGCATACCGTAATTTACCAAAAAAGAAATTCCTTTTAAAAGAAAAAAAAGAAACAGTAACTTTAAAAATAAAATATCGGCGTTTTTAACTTGCATTGATTCAACATTGTTTAGTCTAACTTGTAGAAAAAGTTTGCATACCTGCAACGTAACTTTACTACTAAATTAATTTTCACATGTAGTCAAAAAGGTGTCAACATGATAATAAGAAACAGCAATCGTCTTAATCCAAAGACACCCAAAATATTAATTGTCAATAACGTAAAAAAGTGATGTTATAAACAGTGTAATAGTATATTATTTAAATCAGTTATGTATTTTCGTACATTACTCTTATCATTTTTGAAAAATTATAATTAATGATTCATCAATTACTCATATTTATATGTGGTAGAAATCTTAGCGTCATCCCCGCGGGGAACTCTAACTAATTCGTCTGAGTGGGAAAAGCTGGGGTTCAGTAACATTTACTGAGATAATTCATCAACTTTCTTTCTTTCTTCCATTATTTACAAAAACTTGGGCGCCAGGGCCGCGCAGAAGCCTCGTATCCCATACATCATGAAATAAGATAAAAAGGTAAAATAAATTCATCACCATCATCATCATCATCGAAATGTAACTGGGCGCCTGGGGCCGTTAGCGGCCTTTTTCCCATTCATCTTGTATTTAATCTTTAAGGTGGTTCTTTCTGGTAATTGGAAT
This sequence comes from Parasteatoda tepidariorum, assembly GCF_982258835.1. Classification (NCBI taxonomy): domain Eukaryota; kingdom Metazoa; phylum Arthropoda; class Arachnida; order Araneae; family Theridiidae; genus Parasteatoda; species Parasteatoda tepidariorum. The sequence continues at coordinate 37,758,752 of NC_141757.1, read as the reverse complement.
AAAAGGAAATCAAATATTTTGTATTTTAGTTAAAATTATGTCACTACAAAAATGAGCTGCAATCGGCCTGAGGTTTATGTCTTCTCTTAAGTTTTCGAACGTAAAAATTTCGTTGAATCCTGCGGTGTCACAATATATGGTCTTTTCAAAAAATCTGAAGTTTTGCTTTGCAATGTGATGATCTAAAAAATCTATGTTGAGGTCGCTATGTATGTTTTTATTGCGGATAAACCATCTTGCTTTTGTTATTTTCCTGAGGATTTTGTTCTGGCATATTTTGAGTTTTTTAAGGAGTGATGTAGAAATGTTGCACCAAGCTGGAGATGCATAAGTCAGGATGGGACGGATCATCGAGATGTAAAGTAAACGTTTAAGTCTGAGTTCCATTTTAGGGTTCTGAAGAAGGATTTGTAATCTGTGGCAGGCTGTTTGTGCTTTGTTGATGACTGTTTTGACGTGATCTTTCCAATTAAATATGCTGTTTATGACCAGACCAAGATATTTTGCTGTTTTGACTATGGGTATCGTTTCGTTAACTTGATTTTTGGGGAGGATCGTTTTTCTTTTATGTTGAATGATTAGTAGTTTCGATTTTTGGCCGTTTACTTTAAACTTCCAGTCTTGGCACCAGGTTTCTATTTCAGTGATCTTTTCTTGGAGTTTTTGTAAGGCAATGTTGGGATTTTTGGACTTCACGACAATTCCTGTATCATCTGCGAAAAGTGCTGTGATGCTGTTAAAGTCTTGTCTGTCGATGGGAAAGTCGTAGGTAAATAATATGAATAGTATGGGCCCAAGGATGCTTCCTTGAGGTACTCCTGCTGTTATTTTTCTGTTTGTTGATTTCATATTTTTAAAATTAACTTGAAAGGTTCTATTATGTAAGTAAGCCTGTATTATTTTAATGATACCAGTTGGGAATTTCAGTTGAATAAGCTTGAAGATGAGACCCTGATGCCAAACTCGGTCGAAAAAATTCATCACCTAGCTTACTTTCCAACTTTAAATGCTTTTCAAAATAATGTTTCCTAGTGGTAGAGTAAAACCAATGAGGTTGAGATTTTATGTAGGATGCCGGATATTAGGGTTATCTCGGCTTTTAGCGTGAAGCACCACTATACGATATGTCGATTCTGGATAGTCTGATGCTATAAGTCATGTGTGCCTATAGTGGAATAAAATGAAAAGATAAGTAATACACAGTGTGAAACTGTGGAAGTCAGGAAAGATGAGATCTTGGATGTAGTGGAAAGCCACGTGTAGTTCTGGGTCTCTGGGAGAAGAGAACGAAGCAGTTTAACAAGCTCTTCATCGTCTAGCAGTTCCTTCATCTCCTTGAATAGCCGTAAAAATGACTGGCAGTATCTGTGGTTTTCTTGGGATGGGTCTTTCTATCTTTCAGCAGTTTCCTGGGTCTTGCACCACAGCCAGTAAAACAGGCTGACTGCTCACCGTTACAGTTGACGCAGGTCGCCAGGATTGTTCTTGGTTTCGTACAAAGGAACTAGAGACATGTGCGCCGGCGCATGTCATGCTGGCAGGATCGGATGTGGGGCAGCTTCGTTGAGTATGTCCGAATTGTTGGCACAGGTAGCACTGAATCTGATAGCGTCCCCCTCGGAAACGCTCGATCTTAACTGGCTTCTCTAGCATTGAGTTGATGTTAAAAATGTTTCTGCTCGTGCTGGAATCTGATTGGATGATCAGAAACAGTGGGAGAGGCATAAACTCCTGCCCACTCCTTCTCTTGAGTTGAACTATTTTTTCAGGGAAAAAAACCAAAGTTTTGAGAATATTTTTCCAATTCTTGAGAATCGGTGTCGATATTCAGTCCTCTAATTAGGGTCTTAAGCTTTTTACTCGGTGAGGAGTCTGTAGATGTGGTTGGAACGGGAGGGTCAGCCTTCACCGAAGCTTCGGTTTTCTCCTCTCTCTCTGCCGGTGCCGCTGGAGTTGCGAGAGCTAATCCTGGGTCTGGGTGGTTTCCTTTTCCGTCTCAGTCGACATGCATCACCGTGTTGACGCATATTTTGAGCTCCTTTTTCCTTAGCTTTTTCTTCTTTTCGGGACAGCCCAGAGTTTCAATTATATCCATATCTGTAGGAGTCTGTTGTCTCTATGCTGGGTGTTGTATCAGTAATTTCAGCTTTTGGGATATCCATCTTTTCTACCGGCGTCGAAGAAGGTTCAGGTTTCTGGGGAGTTTCAGTCTCAATGATAGTAGTTTCTTTCTTTTCAGCTTTCTCAGGCATAGTTGATTCCTTCTCGTTCCATTGCTCTTTAATCATCTGGTAGCGTTCGAGTAAATATTCCATTTCGAATTTGTTTTCGTAGAGAATCTCGAAGTTTTCGCCAAATCTTTTGCAGTATCCTTCGTACTCTTCTTTGGCATTTCTGCAGAAGTTGATCATCTTATCTATGTTGTCATGAGTTGCTTTTTTTATCAGCAGCTGCTTAGCAATCCTTTCTCTCATCATGATCTGAGATGGGAAGCGGCTTTTGCTTAAACATTCGTTTGCTGCCGCTGCCGAATCTGTGGTATGAAGACATAGTAACACGGGAGCTTGGTCACAACACAACCTTACTCCTCAACGTCCCAAGGGATAATCAGATTTTATGTATGTGTTTGTAAAAATTTAGCAAGCAATTATTACTTTTAAATGTAATGGTAGTTAAAATAATTTTAAAGTGTATTTATTTAATGACTAATAAAATATGATCCTTAAATTTGTGCACCACATTAAATCTTGCTATATATAAAAATCTAATGATGGTCTCAAGGTTTTCCATCGTTGTCCGTGCATTTTTATTGACCGGAAAATCACGTGGTAGGATCCAGTTTTTCCTCATTCATTTCCATATTATTTTGGTAGTCATCAGCATAAAAGTCATAAAGGTATTGTTTCTCTATATATATTTTTGTATCCCTAATTTCAAGGTATTTTCCTGTACTGGTATTATTACGCTTTTAATTCAAGAGTTTAAAACAAAGAGAATTGTAGTTTTATTATAATTATAATGTAATTCCGTGCTACATTTTAAGATGAAGTTACTCAGAAAGATGGTTTAATCTTATTAACCGTTTTGCAATTATTATTTTAGTGCGAATGACATTAATTGAAGGGTAAGGGAAAATTAACTTACCCTCTCTTGTATTTACGTGTAAATGGATAAAAATTGACGTACTAGAAAACACCAGGAAAAAGAACTATATATTTATTTCACATCAGAGAAGAAAAACTAAAAACTATAGAAGTTGCCATTAAGTGGTACAATAATAAAATAATAAAAAATAAAATAAGATAAAAAACAAATTATAGGTAGCGTTGTATTTTGGCACATGTTGGCCTCCGCTATATTAATATACTGTTATTAATTACAGTTAAAGAGATATGTTAAATGATTTAGTACTTAACGCTCAGCTTCATGCACAAGGAGATACAAGCAAAAATAGTACTTAATATATCCGCCCGTTTGGTAAGCGAAAGTATTACGGGATTAAATTACGGGAGTGAACTCATCAAATTTGTTAGTGTTATAATATAAATGTTATTTAAAAAAAATATTACTTAGAAAAGTTACTTATGTTCACTGATAGATCTAAATATTTGTAATACTAATAGATAGTAATGTTTGGATGTGGGGAGTGGGGGCACAAGCGTTAGCAAACATAATTTCTTTTAGTACTATATGTTAAGTGAATAATTTTAACTTTAGTAGAAAAACTGTTTTCTGCCAAGAAGCAATCATCGGCGTTGGTGAGCGGCAGCGAACAAGAGGATTAGCGCCCTAGTATGAAAATAAAATCTTGAGGGAAAACTGGAAGAATTGGCAAGTATGAACCAGGCATCTGCAACAGCTTATTACAGCTATTAGTCCATTCATCAACGTTGAAGGGATAGACATTAACCCCTTGGGGACGGGTGATTCAGAAAAGCATTCGTACAAAATCAGAATCAAGTTGTAATTAAATAAAAAACGGTAACTTAAATATAGTCTTTGCTAATTTGACAGACTTACTTTGCTTTTACTTTAATTATTGTTAGTTTAATCATATATATAATCAATGTTAATTCAAAGTATAACTAAATAGTTTTATTTTGAACAAAGTAATGGTGAATTAAATAAATAAAACAATTATAACTCCGCCCACAAATAAACTGCTAAAGAATTTCTTTGATTACCAGTTTTATCTTTTTACCCTGGTTGATACGGTTTTATGCTGGCACGTATTTGTGACAGTCGGCGCGAACAGGGGTGAAAGCGAGACGGAAAAGAGGAAAGGCTGGTAGTAAAACCATTTCAGTTATAGCTAGTTTTGGGGAGGAGTTTACTTATTCTTCTTTTAAATTTTTCAGCAATATCTACTTTATCTTGGAAAAGAAGCAGTTTTATATATATGCCAGAATTATAAAAGAAATCTTAATAGTTACAGATATTTCATTTTTTTCGAAAAAATTGCTGGAATGAAATGTTTTACGTACCAGGTTTTTCTCTTTTCCGTCTTGCTATATAAGGGCTTTCACCCATGGGCGCGAAAGGGCTGAGTGATTCGCCCAAAAAAAAAACCGCGAAAAAGAATACAGTGGAGCTGATAGAAAGCTAGTGCAGTACGATTAATTGGGAGTTTTGATGCCACTACAAGATTAAAAGTTTTTGTGGTGATAGTTATAAGAATGTGTGTAGTCTAACGCTAGTAGAAAAGATGGTTTAAGCAGTGAGAAAATTGCAGTCAATTGCAAGCTTACTACTTGTGGTAAATATTCAAGTGAATATTTATTTATTTTTTTATATTATTATTACTATTTTGCACTGAAAGTATACAGTGAATTAAGCCATGGAGGTCCAAGATCCAAATAGCAATGAATATCCTATTACAACAACTACTCCTCAGCCAGGAGATATGGCGCAACAACTCTCTATCATGAATTTTCGGTTATGTGCTCTAGTTGAGCAAGTCGCAAAATTAAACGAACAAATAGAGGATCTTCGCACCAAGAACTCTCAATTGGAAGCTGAGAAAAGACATCTGGAAAAAGCTCTTGATAAAGCACAAGAACCAGTGATTTCCCCAACCCTTCCGATTACACATAAAAAACGCAAGATATCAACTAAAAAGAAAACGAAAAACAAGCAAAATACAACTGCGGCAACTAAAAATGACGCCACCAGCAACAATGAAGACAAACAAATATTAAACGATAATAAACTAAGCGATTCATTGGAAACCGATGAAGAAAACGCTATGGAACTTGAAAAAGTTATTGATACGCTTCCATCAGCAGAAAGCGGCGAAGAAGAATTCAACAAAAACAAGAAACCTCGATTTGAAACTGATGACAAAAAACAACGAGAAGATGAAAGTGACTTCTTTCAAACTCCCAAGTTTAAAAAGCAACGCATTCCACCAATCCTCATCAAAGATCCTAATTTCAACTGGAAAAAAATCAAAGAACTGCTTCAAAATAACAACTGTTCAGACTTTACGGGCAAAGTGTTTGGTGATCAAATCAACTTAAAAGTAGCAGATGACGATGCTCATAGAAAAATCACAAAAATCCTAGATGACAACAAAGTCGAATATCATACATTTCTTCTTCAACAGGACAAACCACTCAAAGTCGTGCTCAAAAGCATACCTGCCGAATACGATGCAAATGAAATTGAAAACGAACTCATCAAAGTGGGATTTGTCCCAACTAAAGTTACCCAAATGACAAAATTCACTGAAAAAGGCAGAATTAACTTGCCCTTATTTATAGTGACATTACCAAAGAATAATCACAACAAGGAGATTTACGACCTCACGAGACTTATGAATTTAATAATCACAGTAGACAACTTCAAAGGGCGCGGTGGTGTGACACAGTGCCATAGATGTCAGAATTTTAACCACGTTCAACACTTATGCCGACATGCTCCTAAGTGCTTAAAGTGCGGTGAAGGGCACTTAACATATACCTGCCAAAAATCCAAAGATACTCCGGCCAAGTGTGCCAATTGTGGTGGTCCCCACCCTTCAAATTATAAACAATGCTCTAAATATCCTCAAGTTGAATCCAGACACAGTTACAGCTCCAATAACCAAAATAATGAAGTCTACCGAAATAGAACTTCTCCAACTGCAACATATGCCTCAACCCTTAAAGAAGCTAAGCTTCGGGATCTTCAAAATGCCCAGCAAGAAGACAGAAGTCTGGTTCAAGAAGCACACACAATCCTGAACGAACTTAAAAACTTTGTGGAAATTTTAAAAAACAATGAAGGATTCAACCTAATTCGCCAACTAAAAGCAACAGCGGAAGCCGTAAAATCAACCAACTCCTCAACAACTAATGAATAAAGCCACTTCTCGTAAAGCACCACTTCACATTATAAACTGGAATGCAAACGGAATTTTTAACAAAATACACGAACTTAAAGACTTTATTTCTGAGTATGACCCAGATATTATGATTATCACAGAGACTCATCTTAACAAACAGCATCACATAAAAGTTGCCAACTATACGACCTACAGGTGTGACAGGAATTTCAGAGGCGGGGGAGTTGCCCTCCTGGCGAAGAATAGCCTAATGACAACCGAATTTAACAAATCAAACCAAGCTGGATATGAACAAATCTCAATTTTTCTTAACTACGATAACAAAAACATCAAGATCACTGGAATTTACAATGCTCCAGGTAATGCTCTCTCAGACGATGACATCAGACAACTTTTCCCAACAAACATAGAGACAATTGTAGCTGGAGATTTTAACTCGAAACACACAACATGGGGATGCAACAGAACCAACCGCAACGGACTACAGCTCAAGAATCTCGTGAATAAGCACGCACTCACTGTTATCGCGCCATTATGTCCCACATATCTACCAAACATGAGAAATCAAAGACCGGACATTCTTGATTTCGCTATTTCCAACTTGAATACACCCATAGCAGCTGACGTTATAAATGCATTATCTTCTGATCACCTTCCAGTCTACATCTCGATTGGGATATCCTTAACACAGGCGAGTAAGCAGATCACTAGAACCGACTGGAATCTTTTTCAAAATATTCTCACATTAAATAAACCAAACCTTGCAGCTCTAAAGAGTACCGAAGAAATTGATACACAAATTACAATTCTTCAGAATGATATAATAACGGCCTATAATAAATCAACTGTATCAAAAAAACTCGCTTCAAATTACCTTAACTTCCATCCGAAATCAAGTTTTTAATCAAACAAAGAAACTGGTGCCGAAAGAAATACCAAAAAACTTCTGATCCAGACTACAGAGAAGAGATGATTAATCTTAACAAGCAAATAGACAAGAAATGCCGTTATTACAGAAGAAGACAATGGGGAGACAAAATTGAATCGCTCAGTACGGAGGATAATTCTGTCTGGAGAATGATAAAATCACTTCAAGCCACACCTCAAGTGGATAAACCCTTACATAAAGATACCGGGTATGTCTTCACAGCTCAAGATAAAGCTGAAACTTTTGCTGACTCTCTTGAAAAACAATTTTCTCCAAACCCGGATTTCAATCTGAACAATCACAACATGGTTATCGAAGATGTTAAGCAATTCAACGTAATGCATTCATCACCAGAGATAATTGAACCGACCAACACGGAAGAAGTTATAAACCACATCAAAAAACTAAAAATGAAAACAGCTCCTGGTTGTGATAATATCAAAAACAAGATGATCAAGCTACTACCAAAACAGTACATAAAACTAATAGTTCATATCTACAATGCCTGCTTTACATTAAACTACTTCCCTGATGCCTGGAAGAACGCAAACGTCATACTTTTCCTTAAACCCAGCAAAGATCCTACTTTACCTGAAAGTTACAGACCCATCAGTCTTTTGTGCAACTTAGGAAAGCTCATGGAAAAAATAATCTACACAAGGATCAAGCCTCACCTTTCTTCACTACCAGACGAGCAGTATGGCTTTCGGAAGCATCTTGACACAACCAAACAGCTCCTCAGAATTATCGACTATATTGGACGTGGACTACATAACAAACAGAGTTCAGCACTACTGATGCTAGATATTGCAAAGGCTTTCGACCAAGTTTGGCATCAGGGTCTCATCTTCAAGCTTATACAACTGAAATTCCCAACTGGTATCATTAAAATAATACAGGCCTACTTACATAATAGAACCTTTCAAGTTAACTTTAAAAATATGAAATCAACAAACAGGAAAATAACAGCAGGAGTACCTCAAGGAAGCATACTTGGGCCCATACTATTCATATTATTTACCTACGACTTTCCCATCGACCGACAAGACTTTAACAGCATCACAGCACTTTTTGCAGATGATACAGGAATTGTCGTGAAGTCCAAAAATCCCAACATTGCCTTACAAAAACTCCAAGAAAAGATCACAGAAATAGAAACCTGGTGCCTAAACTGGAAGTTTAAAGTAAACGGCCAAAAATCGAAACTACTAATCATTCAACATAAAAGAAAAACGATCCTCCCTAAAAATCAAGTTGTACTCTTTAACGAAACGATACCCATAGTCAAAACAGCAAAATATCTTGGTCTGGTCATAAACAGCAAATTTAATTGGAAAGATCACGTCAAAACAGTCATCAACAAAGCACAAACAGCCTACCACAGATTACAAATCCTTCTTCAGAACCCTAAAATGGAGCTCAGACTTAAACGTTTACTTTACATCTCGATGATCCGTCCCATCCTGACTTATGCATCTCCAGCTTGGTGCAACATCTCTACATCACTCCTTAAAAAACTCAAAATATGCCAGAACAAAATCCTCAGGAAAATAACAAAAGCAAGATGGTTTATCCGCAATAAAAACATACATAGCGACCTCAACATAGATTTCTTAGATCATCACATTGCAAAGCAAAACTTCAGATTTTTTGAAAAAACCAAATATTGTGACACCGCAGGATTCAACGAAATTTTTACGTTCGAAAACTTAAGAGAAGACATAAACCTCAGGCCGATTGCAGCTCATTTTTGTAGTGACATAATTTTAACTAAAATACAAAATATTTGATTTCCTCTTATTCCAGTTACCAGAAAGAACCACCTTAACCCTTTCGCGCCGAATGTCACAAATATGTGACAGCGTAAAACCGTATCAATCAGGGTAAAAATATAAAACTGGTAATCAAAGTATTTCTTTAGCAGTTTATTTGTGGGCGGAGTTATAATTGTTTGATTTATTTAATTCACCATTACTTTGTTCAAAATAAAACTACTTAGTTATACTTTGAATAAACATTGATTTTATATATGATTAAACTAACAATAATTAAAGTAAAAGCAAAGTAAGTCTGTCAAATCAGCAACGACTACATTTAAGTTACCGTTTTTTATTTAATTACAACTTGATTCTGATTTTGTACGAATGCATTTCTGAATCACCCGTCCCCAAGGGGTTAAAGATTAAATACAAGATGAATGGGAAAAAGGCCGCTAACGGCCCCAGGCGCCCAGTTATATTTCGATGATGATGATGATGCGCGAAAGGGCTAAAGTATGATCCTTTGTGTAATAAATTTGATTTAAAGTTAATTTCTACACCACTACAAGTGAATGATTCAAAAATTCATATTGAAAACTTCTTCGTTTCTGTTCTTCATGCTTGCCCAGCCCTCACTACTATAAGCAACAACCTAAAAAAGAAGCAATCTACAACTGAAGGTAAAATTTTACGCACAATGACTGGCGCCCCAATGGCGATTAGCAATAGATTACTCAGAAAAGACTTAAACATTGATGATATCAATTGCTTTATAGCTAAATTGACCACAAAATTTTATAGCGCCGCAAAAACATGCACCGCATCAGATTTCAATAAGTTGTTCGATATTGATATAATCCGTGATAATTCGAATTTCAGCCCAATTACCGCCTTTTTATGCTCAGACTGCATACTATCAAAATACTATTAACTTTATCATACAACTCTACTCTAGGGGATCTCCCCATTCCAAAGATGATTTTCACTTAAAAACTAAAGATTTACTTCTTTAAGGACTTGATTTGTCGTTACAACATACTACAACTTCAAAGATATTTAGAACCTCCTAGAATACGACAAAACAGAATCGATGAATCGGTTAGTGGCGCTTCGCGCCAAACGCCGAAATAACCCCAATATCCAGCATCCAGCTTCATGTTCTTCAGAACAGATGGCTGTTTATTTTTGCAGCGATGCATCTTAATCTGGAATGCAAAATATATAATTTTCCTTTCACTCCGATTTGCATTCCAGATGCTAGAAAATAGCACCTTAAAGTTAAAACATTAAGATGGATGCGAAAATGGCTGTAAACGGCTTAATGAGATACATTTTGGATAATTAAAAATAATAAATAGATAAATTTTGATGATCATGTTTTTCAGAGATGCCAACTTGCTGCGTTTCTAAAAAAAAAAATGCTATATAGTATACACTCTCTAGTATATAAAAATTACTCTCTAGTGGTAACGACATTTAAGGTATTCTTAGTTCAGTATTTTTCAATTTAAGTAATTTTTCCAACACCACAAATCAAAAAAGTATGATATAAAATGCAACTTCATTGCCTTTATCTCGTGTTAAAATTTTTAAAGAGTAGGCCTAATGATCCTTATTCTACAAGTTTTACTATTTAACCCCTTGGGGACGGGTGATTAAGAAAAGCATTCGTACAAAATCAGAATGAAGTTGTAATTAAATAAAAAAACGGCGACTTAAATGTAGTCGTTGCTAATTTGGCAGATTTACTTTGCTTTTACTTTAATTAGTGTTAGTTTAATCATATATAAAATCAGTGTTACTTCAAAGTATAACTAAATAGTTTTATTTTGAACAAAGTAATGGTGAAATAAATAAATCAAACAATTATGACACCACACACAAATAAACTGCTAAAGGAATACTTTGATTACCAGTTTTATCTTTTTACCCTGATTGATACGGTATTATGCTGGCACGTATTTGTGACATTCGGCGCGAAAGGGTTAATCCGATACCAATATTTTAAAACTTATGCAGAAAGCACAGTAATTGTTGTGCTTTCCTCATTCTTTTTTGTTGAGGGTTTGATAATTTTAGCGAAATTAACTGTAATTCTGAATGCTTTAATTTTTAATTGTTTACCATTCTATGAGATATTTAGCAAAATGCGCCACTGAAGGCAGCCCTGTGTTATGTTTCCTCAATATTAAAACTAATGATAAAATAATTGAGTGACCAGATTTTAACATTTGGGGGAAAAAGATCTCTTCTGAAATGAAGGAGGTTAAAATAGGGGTAAGAAGGTTAAAGTGTAACTAGCTCTTACGCTGTATGTAATTTAACCGACACATAACTGCATTGTCGATTAGATAGCAAAGAAGGGGGGGGGGGCACTTAGTAATCACTTGCTTAAATTTTAAGGAAAACTTATTCTGAAATATATTATCGAATAGAGAAACTAGACTGAATGGGGAAACTAGACTTGTAGAGAGAAAGCGATTGCAGTTTTGACATCAACAGTGCGAAAGAAAAAGAAAGCAAAATTTTTCTATTCTAAGAAGAAAGAACCTCTCCCCTCTATTCTTTCACGCGGTGACGAAGTCAAGAATCACGCCGGCTAATGGAAAAAAAATTCGCCTAACAGGAGACATGGCTGAAAGCCCTTATAAAGCGAGACGGAAAAGTTCAAAAACTGGTACGAAAGACATTTTATTTTAGCATTTTTTTGTTGAGAAAAATAAAATTTCTGTAACTATCAAGATTTCTTTTATAATTTTAGTCTATATATAAAACTGCTTATTTTCCTGGGATAAAGTAGATATTGTTGAATAGTTTTAAAAAGATTAAGTTAGCTCCTCCCGAAAACTAGTTATTACTGAAAAGGTTTTACTACCAGCCTTTCCTCTTTTCCGTCTCGCTTTCACCCCTGACAGGAGAGCGGGTCTTAAAAGCTTTGGATAGTCGCGAACCGGAAACGAGTCACGTGATGAGATTGCTGCTTTCTGAATGTAATGTATCGTGAGTAGTCTATCTATATTATAAGTCTATGTGTTGATCCTTTGAAAAATTTGTCAGAATTTACCGAAAATCTGCAACATTTAGTTTGTTGTTCTCTACTGTTTTCTAATATATTTGTTAAATCTGGAGCAGTTAGCATTTCTGAGTATGCCTCATTATTGGTGACTGGGAGGTACCTATCGAATGCAAAAAGTTAATACATCGTTCGCACATCTGCACAAGTTAATAGCTTACTTGAGTTCAGCTACAAAGCGTTAAGGTTTGAGCAATATATGGCCAACCAAACTTTTTCCAAAGTTGACATTTTTGCATCAAATGTATCATTGTTGAAATTTTTTCCTCCAAAAATACTCAGCCGAAAACTTTTTAAAAGTGGATTGTTATACTGTCCGGGTCCTTTTATATTATAGATTTATGGAGAAATAAAATATAATTTTTCCCTTTTATCTATATAATCGTTTATAATTTAAAATTTTAAATTATTTCATTTAAGTTTCGGCGTATATGAAGAGTGAAAATCAACTAATTGTACGACATTGTCACATTAAAGAAGAACTGGAACTTACAGCCATGGAGATTTTTATTTAGTAAGTATAACTTTTCTTTTTATTGTTTTCATGCTTACTTTCTGCTGAAAAAGATATACAAGGGGACTCCAAAAACTAAACTTCCCTACATTTTTGAAACACAAAAAATTATTTGATTTATTTATTACAAATTAAATTACACCAGTCTAGACTTTAGAGGATTAAACTTTTTTCCGACATAATAACCACTTTGGTCGATACCTTCATGTAGATGCTGTATTAGTTTTTGCATACTCATGTCATACCAGCTCTTTGCTATGTTTACGAGATTACACTAAACCTAATTTTCACTTTGTAGTCAGTCAGAGCACAACTGTTGCTTTTTTGCATTGGTTGCAATAGGTGACTATCACATTCCACTCTGTTGTGCGAATTTGGCAGCCAGCGACAACTAAATGTTTCTCAAGTTGGAGGAATATTAGGCCGGGAAAGATAATTGAGAAAAGAAAATGAGGAAAAAGATTTGGTTCAAAACAGAGACATATCTCTGAAAAGTGGTATAACATGGGTCATACGAAGTCACAGCGTATATAAAAACAAACAATACATACTTGATAATATAAAATGGTAAAATACATTGTAATTACAAACGTACAATTGATTTTTGAATGACTTAAATGTCAACTGACTAATTTAGTAGGAAAGCAGATATATAGTTAAAAACAATAAAGAGGAACGCTTTTTAAAAAATTAAAATAGAACAAAATAAGTACTGCCTTTGCACAAATAAGTTATCAGACTATCTTCGAAGACTACTTTGCCACGCCAATGATGTAGTAGCGTAGTGGCACTGTGATCGCATTAGTGTAGAGGTACTTAATTTGCTCTCTGGAGCTTGTAAAGAACGTTTTGACGTATCGTAGCTTAGCCCAATTTTTGTTTTTTGAGTTTTTTTGTTTACCCATCGTAAGTATGGCCAGTCATAGTCTAGACGATGCTACGAATTGGAGGATAGTTGGATAACTGGAGGCTGGACCATCACAAACTACCTGTAGTAGGGGCCCTCAGGATTTAAAAAAATATGTTGTCCTCTGTGAAAACAGTTCTCAGAGGTAGGAACAGGGGTTTGCAGACCTGGTCAAGGCCACAAAAGTTCAACAATGCCTGCTCAAGACCGTCATTTGAGACCACTAGCCAAAAGTAATTGGTTCGCGACAGTGGCGTAACTGATCTGTAAATTGCATCCATTTCACAGCCTGTATGACAGGTAACCTTTAGTATGTATCCCTTTGACTGTGAACCAGAAAAAAGAATCGTGTAGAGGATGCAGAGATGATAGATGTCGGATTCTCTTCAGCGATGTGTAGCGATTTCGTATCTTTTTCTACTTTCACTGTTTCGTATTGTTCCTATCGATCCTCCATGAAAACATTCCTTACACTTTCTTACGTAAAAAACAAAACAAAAAAACGGCTGGAGTTGACGTCAGCTGGAGTTGACGTCATAGGTCACATATGTGGGTATCCGTAATCTTCTTCTTCTTGAAGTGCAAGAACCAAATTGTCTGCTTCTTTTATATGATTGTTATTCTCGTTGTACTGCTTTTCTATGTATGCTTGTGTTAGCTGAATACTTTTAGGAACTTACAGGGAAGATGAAATGAATAATATAAAATTATTTGCTTCTGTTCGCTAACTTTTAGAGCACTTTTATTTACCTGTCATAGTTTCTTAAGTCCTTTTTTATACGTCATTAATTTAAAACAATTTCTCAGAATTATTTTATGCGCAGTAATTCAGATTTTACTTGTTATGTCGTCATGACCTCATTTCTTTTTTTGAAACAGTAATTTTACTCCACCTAGAAAAATCCATACTGATTTAAATGATACTATACAAAAAAAGTAAAATATTAAAAAAAAAGAATTTTTCAATACATATTCGCCTCTAATCAGCAATCTTCACGTTTGACACTTACACATGAGGTATGAATGCATCTTTATTTAATCTGATCCGTTGTACGCAATACCTTGAAATGCGCATTGAAAATATTGTGGAAATCAGCCTAAAACTGCAAAAATTTTATTAAAGTCATGTAAACAAAAAATAACTGATTAAACTTTCAATTTTATCTATTTCAGCGCATTATTCATCGTTTTAATCTGCTTGCTGGTACTGGGAACCTTATTGGATATTATTTTCAGAAATAAACCAAAGCATGATTTTCAAACAAAGAACAAGAGTAAGTTTTTTTAAAAATATATTACTCATATATCATCAGCACATTAAGTAACACGTTAATATTATTTTTAATTCCAGGCGCAGCAATAAAGGCATTATTATGCTTTTCTGCATACACAAACACCATTAGACTTTTAAAGGTCGACAAGAATCCAGATACTCTACACATATTCCATGGTCTTCGAGTTTTATCAATTACTTGGATAATATGGAGTCATTCATATCTTGTTGTTAGTTACCGAGCATTTGGTAAAAATTTCAATCTCATTCATCCTTTTCAATGCTTATCATTTAATTGATAGAAATCCTAAATACATTTCAAAAAAAAATAAATAAATAAAGTAAAGGAACATAATAGGAGTGGGGAAAGGTAAAGCGAAAAAAATAAGATAACGTGACACAAAAATCTGCATAGGGTAAACCAACCAGTGAAGGAACATTTCATACATATTGATTAAAAATACGAATTTTAAAGTTTTTCTTTAGATTGATTGGTAACAATAGCTTACTGCCAAACAATAGGAAGTCATCTAGCAATGTTTTGGATTACCTGGTCAAATAGACTTCTCTGGAAAAATTTTTGAATTTGTAATTATATCTGCAACACCTTGTTTCTTTGAAAAATTATAAGATGAGTGTTTGTATTTATATGTTTGAAGTGGAATTAATTGCATGTAGTAGTTTTATTTTTCTCACTGTGAAAAAGAGAATTAAAAATATAGTTATTGAAGTTACGTTTATTTTTTTTTAGGCATCATAGCATAATAAAGTACCGAGATAAGGGGGTGTTTATTCACTGGATCACCAAACGATGAAAAACCAGTGAAGGAACAAGTGTTCCTTTACAGGTTTTTTTTTTAAGTTAATGAAAATAAAAGATAAACTTTAATTTTCCTGTACCTTAAATGATGTTCCGCATCAAAAACATGTTTAAAATACGAAAAACAACTTCTAACCAGTGAGGGAACAGGCATATTCCTTTACTGGGCATAGATTTCCCTGTGAATGAACAGTATGTGTTAATATGTTGACACTTTAATTTTCAATTCATGAATACAAAAAAAAGTTAACATTTTACAAATATTTATATGTTGTAATTTCAAGAATAGGCTTGTTTTTAAATATTTGTATGGCTTATAAATTCATAAAGAGCATTAAAAAACAACCAAAATTAAGTGTTCCTTTACTGGGTGTTCATTCACTGGTAAGAGCTGTTCCTTCACTTGGTCTTCTTACTACTTGCTATTTGAACCTCCAAAACTTTGAAACAATATTATGTAAGTTCTCAACAATTTTTTACATAATTTGTAATTAGTAACAAATATGTTGACACTGTCATTTAACTAAAATTACGAATTTTGAAATTAATATGATTTTTTAAAAGACAAGAGAAGCTTAAGTGTTCCTTCACTGGTTAGTTTACCCTATATTTCAAAAATAATGTGAATAAGACTATATCAAGGTTTCCTCGGGCGATTACAGTCAGTGCGGGTGGGTGACCCACTTGGATCAGTCTGCGTAGGGACCGAGGGTGTGCGGTATTGGTCCTCGTTAAACTTTGCTACCGTAAAGTGCTCGACTTCGCGTGCAGGTCGTTGAGCTACCGAAGCGGGGGTGCCATCCCCTCTGCAGAGGATCAAAATTGTGATGGCATGTCCTCGGATCATCCTCAGGGATGTTTCCCAGACCGTCGCCAATTGCCCATTGTGCAGCTTTAGTGCTACGTAAATAAAGTACCTACCTACCTTAAATGTAATTTATAAGATTTCGAAAGTGTTTTTCTCTCGATGAATTTTAAGGATTTTTCCAGTTTTTGAAAAAAATATACACATAATCAGTCTTTTAAATGTTGGTAAAATTTACCTAAATTCTCTGGCGTCTAAGCTTTAGTTTCTGATTGTCTATCTTTGTATTAAACAAGGTTTCTAAGCTTGTTGTAAAAATTTATTCCAGTGGTAGCTATGTTTTTGTTTTACTGTATTATTTTTTATTCATTTGAACTTATTTTCCACACCAATACATATAAATATTTTAAAAGCTCATACGCAACGCCATGTTGTCTCTTTCGAGTTTATTAAACTAAGAATCACAATTAATAAAAATATGAATATATTTATTCGCTGTTCGGAACAAGTTGGCATCTCTGTGCATATAAATAAAACTATTTTTGTGTGTTCTATAATGCATTAATTTCTTCAAACCATTTTAATAACGATAATGAAATAAAAATGTACTCGAATTATGTGTTTCTAATAATCTTGGCTTCGTCGGACACCGGTGACCCCCGTGGAGCTACGAACAAACTAAGTGCCTGTCACCGGCGACCCCCGCGGCATTCAGCGTGTTAAATGTCTAACACTCTATAAAATATTTTGCAAAAAGCGCAGTAGTTGGCAGTCCTGTATTAAATATTTAGCAAAATGCGTAGTTGTTACTAGCCCTGTATATGAAAAAATCAAAGTTTTAGTGTAATGTTGACAAGTCCAATAAGATTTCTTTTTCACGTCAAAGAAATGAGCGCTGAATTATCAAACGAGTGAACAAAATGTTAAACATAAACAATTAAACCTCATACATACGTTTTGTAATCGAGGATCGATTATCTATTATTTTTTTTCTAAGCTTATTATTTTATTTTTATGCCTTTATTTTACGAGTTAACATTAATATGAGCAAATTCATAGTCATGTAAACTCATTATTAAAATACAGAGAGGCCAACCACTCCGGGTTCGACAAAATATTTTATAACATGGCAGATTTTTGGTTAATTTTGCCAACTGCTTACAGGGTTCAGCGCAGCTTAGCTGTGACACAGTAGCGTTTTAGATAAGCTTTTGAATTAAATAATTAATGGTGAGTTAAGAATCCTATAAATCGAATTCACTATACCAAGAATCATACATTGAAAGACTACCACTCGAAAATATTTAAACGCTGTCTGGAGCAATTTGGCATCTCTGATAATAGAGATGGCAGAGCTGACTTCACTTACCTCTCAACTCGCTATTTGTCAGTGCTTAAATCAGTTTAGAAAACAATAGAATAGGAATACAAATCTACAATAAGAATAACTTACTACAGTTGATTAACTTATTTATTTCAATTAATATAATTCAGCCTCAGGCTTGGACATCTCTTTTGCCGACTAACATTAAAAAAAATAATTAAAAGAAACTTAGAACTTCAACCGCTAAATTTGATACGAACAAAATTTGCATTTTTTTTAGTCGTATGCCTGTTTAGGCAGTGAAGGTGCGATTGTTCCTGTTTTTCAGTGGCGTCAACTCAACACCTCCTAGAAAAGAGTAGGCCTCTGCACGGGCTACCATAAATATCCTTTAGTAGTCCAAACGTAATGACATATTTCGTATTTTCAACCACTGCGCAGCTTAGTACCCCGAACGTAATGACATCTTTCTTATTTTTCATCAACTGCGCAGTTAACTTCGTCACATCGGACTACTAAATTGATCCGTGCTGAGGCCTTCAGACTTCTAGGAGGTGTTGGTCAACTACGACCAGGAATTCGACTTCTGCCAAGCCATTCACACAACCACAACCCGTTTATAGAGCGGGTCACATTCACACACAAAGGAGAAAGGACATAGATCACACAGAGAGAGAAAGAAACATCCATGCCTTGCCCGGGATTCGAACCCAGGACCTTTTTGATGCAAGGACAGTTCCCTGCCCCCTACACAAGTTGGGCAGCAAAATTTGCAATGCTGCAACAATTACAAATTTTCTAAATTAAAAATGATTATAAAGTTCTTAAATGATTCTTAATTAAAAAATAAAAAATCACTTGTTTTTTTCGTTTTCAAAGTTATTTTAGCTAAAATATACGTATAATATTTATTCAATTAAAGTAAGTTTTAATGTTTGATATCGTGATTTCACAACTTAATTAATAGTTAGCTACATAATTAGCATATTTGAGGTCAAACACTTGTGACATTTAGTACTTGAAATTCTACGTATTAGGCGAAAAGCTGTTGAGGCGATATATTTCTTTTATTTAATTTGACTTCATCTGATGCTTTATATTTTGTTTTGTACTACTTTAGATGGAGCCTTTCGCAGCAGGAGCTTAGGAAAAGAATTTATCTTCCAGTTAGCACCATGTGGATTTTTAGCGGTTGAAAACTTTTTCTTTATGAGGTAAACTTCTTTTATCTTCATCCTTAACTTCATCATCATTATCTTCATCCAGTACCCCCGGAGGTATTGATTTGTTATGGGAACTTGAAGAACTTTGCGAGCACGACAGATTTATCGTGCTCCAGTCACAATTTTGTACACGATGAGTCTTCGGCCGGCTGGGATCGAACTCACGGTCTCTTAGGCATGGGCCCAACGATCTACCAACCAGGCTATCCCGTCTCATTAAACACTAGTAAAATATACAATAGGTCCACCTCTAAGCAGTTTTTCTGATCTAGGCTCGGAAAACGGAATTCTGCATAATTTATAAACAGTAGCACTATTTTGAGAAGAAAATTGTTTTAATTGTTTTATTACATTAGGAATAAGGACGACTGGAAAAATATTTTAAAACTTAAAAAAAAATGAAATATTAAATATATATATCGATCCACAAGGTTTAATTTAAAAAATTTCGCAAAAAAACGTGGCGCCGTTTCTTAATTAGACAAGTTCGCAGCAACCTCACTGCTTGCTGATAGTAAAGACACAACACAAACTGAACTCGAATTCACGATGAATGGGATAGGGGCTCTTCGCTGGCCAGGTGACCAGATAAATTGCACTATTAGGACAAGGACTTATTATAAAGATTTTGTAGTACTGCGCTTTGGCGTTATTGTTGAACAGAAAATAATCATTTGGCTATTAATTTTTAATAACTTTTTTTTAATTAAATGACACATAAAATTAGATATGAAAAAAGCTGAATATTTAGAATATATTAGGTTTACCGGAAAATTCAGTCTGAAAAAGTATACGACGCCATATTATGCAATGATGTAAAAGGTATCTTAAAAAGAGAAAAAAGTGGTAGGGGCTTTATGAAATTTGGTAGGTAGGAGTTTAAATCAAATGCATCGATTACGTGTGTCCCTTACTTTTGTTGCATGCATGCACATGCTTTTTTGCGCTATATGTGTTGTAAATCTTTAATTTAGAACATTACCATTGGAAAAAATATCTAACCACTTTCTATTATAAAAGAATTTTTTGCATTGCTGTAAAATGATGAAAATGTCATTCAGATTTTCTAGAAGCTTTTGCATAGGACAATTTTGAAAGTTTTGGATTTCATGACGATTCCATTATCACCCACATAAAAGTCAGTGATACTGTTAAAATCTTTTCTGTCCACAGGAAGGTCATAGGTTATAAAATAGATACTTGTTGTTGTTGTTGTTCATTTACGTCGCACTAGAGCTACACAATGGGCTATTGGCGACGGTCTGGGAAACATCCCTGAGGATGATCCGAAGACATGCCATCACAATTTTGATCCTCTGCAGAGGGGATGGCACCCCCGCTTCGGTAGCCCAACGACCTGCACGCGAAGTCGAGCACTTTACGGTAGCACAGTTTAACGAGGACCAATACCGCACACCCTCGGTCCCTACGCAGACTGATCCAAGTGGGTCACCCACTCGCACACTGACCGCAGCCAGTGATGCTTGACTTCGGTGATCTGATGGGAACCGTGTCTTAACGATCAGTCCACTGCGGGACTAAAATAGATACTATCGGCATAAGGATGCTTCTTTGGGCCAAACCTGTGGTTATTTTTCTAACTGTTAAATTTATACTTTTAAAATTAACTTGAAAGGTTCTATTAAATAAGTAGGCCTATATGGAGACCTAATATTAAATAATTATGAATTAACTACCACTTTAAAAAACAGACCTGCCATCTACTAAACTTGTTGTAACATATCGTATAGCAAACCAGCCCAGTGTTGCCAGAACTTAAGATTAAAAAGTAGCGAATGTCAACTTCAAAAGTAGCGGATTCGAAAATTTTGTAGCCCAAGAAAACTACGTTATATATATATATATATATATATATATATATATATATATATATATATATATATATATATATATATATATATATATATATATATATATATATATATATATATATATATATATACATACATACATACATACATACATACATACATACATATATATATATATATATATATATATATATATATATATATATATATATATATATATATATATATATATATACATACATACATACATACATACATACATACATACATACATATATATATATATATATATATATATATATATATATATATATATATATATATATATATATATATATATTGGCTAGGAAACATCCGATGATCCAAAGACATGCCATCACAATTTTGATCCCCTGCACAGGTCATGGCACCCACCGCTTCAGTTGCCCGACGACCTGCACGCGAAGTCGAGCACTTTACGGTAGAACAGTTTAACGAGGACCCATACCGCACGACCTCGTTCTCTACACAGACTGATCCACGTGGCCACCCACCCGCACACTGACCGCAGCCAGTGATGTTTTATTTATTTTTTTATAACCGTCGTTGAACAACAGACCCAATTTTTTTGGGTTTACGGCTACCAATGTTCAACTCCGTAGCCTTGTATTTTTGAATCCAATACAGAAGACAAGGGAACTCCTGTATCAAGTATTGGGAGGAATTTCGCCATCTTGGGGGACTTTTTGATGAAACTATCCGGCATTTGCGTTACATGGAGAGGAAGACCACGAGAACTCTCACGGCAAGGGGACAGTAGCACATGATCCGTCTACCACTGAGGATATTTCACGTGAGCTCTGTGGTCGGTGCAAGCAGGATGCGGAATTCGTATCGACCAGCCATCGCCGGTATCGAACCCCGGTTCACCTCATTGGAAGGCGAACACTCTCACCCCTGAGCCATCGCGGCTCAGCCAGTGACATTTGACTACAATGATCTGCTGGGAACCGTGTCTTAAGGATCAGTCCACTGAGGGACTTAAATTTCGATGAGCTGCGTTCATAATTTCGCCAACTTCAATATTTCGTTTTAGCTCAGATTAGAGGTCCCGCGATTTTTCCGGATGATAAGCGATTAATAATGGTTGGAGTTAAAGATTTTCCCCCCATCATACTAGCCGTGCGTTTTTCCATATATATCTTTGCGTTTTCGCGAGTCTATGATTTGAAGCATAGATATGGAGAGATTCTGGACTCTTCGCGGCAAAACAAAACAAGAATCCAAAACTAAAGCTGATGCGTTTTCAGAAATAAAAGAAAATATTTTTTTAAAAAGATAAAGAAACTGCAGACTTTACAGAATCTCTCATTTTAGAACAGGAAAGGAAAATTTTTTTTATAAAAGTATTTCTGTGAGATAAGTAGCATGAAATTCTCTAAGTAGCGAATTTTTAAGATTTGTAGCTTTCAAAAATAATGAGTAGCCCAAAAAGTAGCGGGTAGCCCAAATTCGATTTTGTGTAGCGGCGAGTTTTAAAAGTAGCCCAATCCGCTACTTATAGCCCAATCTGGCAACACTGAACCAGCCAACTTTTACGCATTTGGCGTAAAATTTTATTTCTATATTTAAAGTGGTTTATTTCTATATTTAAATGCATGCTTTCTATATATTCCTTCCATTTATAAACTTAATTTAAAATCTTTTTGACCACCACTATTTTTAAAAAACTTAAACATAAATGTAAAATACTGTCATGTTTGTCCACACAACCGTTATCCAAAAACAGCTTCTGCTTCTGCTTAAAATTGCAATTTAATTTCGAATTTACTACCACTGGGGATAATCATCATCGAAAAGATTAAAAGTTAGCTGGTATGTTATAGAGTCCGAAGGCAAAATTCTTGATGACTCCATCAAAATATTTTGATGGTTTATGTTGGTTTCGGTGCAATTCATGATGGTCGAACATCATTTGATGTTCACCATTATCCAACATTTTCAGTTATGCGTTCATGGTTTTTGTTATGCCAAAAAACTTCCATCATTCCATGATGGAAAATGCTATTTTAATACTATGATGATTAACCATCAAGAGAAGTTTGATTCTCTTGGACAAACAATTCAGGATGATCCGTGATGGATTAATGGGTTCAAAGTATGCATTTCCGTGTGATGGATTAATGGAAATTGTAGTCTCTCAGGAATATACCATCAAAAGAATTTTTTTTAATGTTGGACCATCATAAATCAGTCCGAATTCCTACATTGGGATGATGGTTGTTCATGATTGTTCCAACATTTGATTTCTAAGATACTATGATGGAAATTCATGATTTTCCGTAATGGTACAACAATGCATTTCTATGATGGTGGAATAATAATTGTTGGTTAAGCAGGAATATTGCATCAAAAGAATTTTTTTTTATGCTGGACCATCATAAATCAATCCGGATTACTACATTGGGATGATGGTTGTTCATGATTGTTCCAACATTTGATTTCTAAGATACTATGATGGAAATTCGTGATTTTCCGTAATGGTACAACAATGTATTTCTATGATGGTGGAATAATAATTGTTGGTTAAGCAGGAATATTGCATCAAAAGAATTTTTTTTTTATGTTGGACCATCATAAATCAGTCCGAATTCCTACATTGGGATGATGGTTGTTCATGATTGTTCCAACATTTGATTTCTATGATACTATGATGGAAATTCGAGATTTTCCGTAATGGTACAACAATGCATTTCTATGATGGTGGAATAATAATTGTTGGTTAAGCAGGAATATTGCACCAAAAGAATTTTTTTTTATGCTGGATAATCATAAATCAATCCGGATTACTACATTGGGATGATGGTTGTTCATGATTGTTCCAACATTTGATTTCTAAGATACTATGATGGAAATTCGTGATTTTCCGTAATGGTACAACAATGTATTTCTATGATGGTGGAATAATAATTGTTGGTTAAGCAGGAATATTGCAACAAAAGAATTTTTTTTAATGCTGGACCATCATAAATCAATCCGGATTACTACATTGGGATGATGGTTGTTCATGATTGTTCCAACATTTGATTTCTAAGATACTATGATGGAAATTCGTGATTTTCCGTAATGGTGCAACAATGTATTTCTATGATGGTGGAATAATAATTGTTGGTTAAGCAGGAATATTGCACCAAAAGAATTTTTTTTTTATGCTGGACCATCATAAATCAATCCGGATTACTACATTGGGATGATGGTTGTTCATGATTGTTCCAACATTTGATTTCTAAGATACTATGATGGAAATTCGTGATTTTCCGTAATGGTACAACAATGTATTTCTATGATGGTGGAATAATAATTGTTGGTTAAGCAGGAATATTGCACCAAAAGAATTTTTTTTTATGCTGGACCATCATAAATCAATCCGGATTACTACATTGGGATGATGGTTGTTCATGATTGTTCCAACATTTGATTTCTAAGATACTATGATGGAAATTCGTGATTTTCCGTAATGGTTCAACAATGTATTTCTATGATGGTGGAATAATAATTGTTGGTTAAGCAGGAATATTGCACCAAAAGAATTTTTTTTTATGTTGGACCATCATAAATCAATCCGGATTACTACATTGGGATGATGGTTGTTCATGATTGTTCCAACATTTGATTTCTAAGATACTATGATGGAAATTCGTGATTTTCCGTAATGGTGCAACAATGTATTTCTATGATGGTGGAATAATAATTGTTGGTTAAGCAGGAATATTGCACCAAAAGAATTTTTTTTTTATGC
This sequence comes from Parasteatoda tepidariorum, assembly GCF_982258835.1. NCBI lineage: Eukaryota > Metazoa > Arthropoda > Arachnida > Araneae > Theridiidae > Parasteatoda > Parasteatoda tepidariorum. The sequence goes on along the minus strand of NC_141757.1, from coordinate 37,734,190 downwards.
TGTACCATCATAAATCAATCCGGATTACTACATTGGGATGATGGTTGTTCATGATTGTTCCAACATTTGATTTCTAAGATACTATGATGGAAATTCGTGATTTTCCGTAATGGTACAACAATGTATTTCTATGATGGTGGAATAATAATTGTTGGTTAAGCAGGAATATTGCACCAAAAGAATTTTTTTTTATGCTGGACCATCATAAATCAATCCGGATTACTACATTGGGATGATGGTTGTTCACGATTGTTCCAACATTTGATTTCTAAGATACTATGATGGAAATTCGTGATTTTCCGTAATGGTACAACAATGTATTTCTATGATGGTAAAATAATAATTGTTGGTTAAGCAGGAATATTGCACCAAAAGAATTTTTTTTTTATGCTGGACCATCATAAATCAATCCGGATTACTACATTGGGATGATGGTTGTTCATGATTGTTCCAACATTTGATTTCTAAGATACTATGATGGAAATTCGTGATTTTCCGTAATGGTACAACGATGTATTTCTATGATGGTGGAATAATAATTGTTGGTTAAGCAGGAATATTGCACCAAAAGAATTTTTTTTTTATGTTGGACCATCATAAATCAATCCGGATTACTACATTGGGATAATGGTTGTTCATGATTGTTCCAACATTTGATTTCTAAGATACTATGATGGAAATTCGTGATTTTCCGTAATGGTGCAACAATGTATTTCTATGATGGTGGAATAATAATTGTTGGTTAAGCAGGAATATTGCACCAAAAGAATTTTTTTTTTATGCTGGACCATCATAAATCAATCCGGATTACTACATTGGGATGATGGTTGTTCATGATTGTTCCAACATTTGATTTCTAAGATACTATGATGGAAATTCGTGATTTTCCGTAATGGTACAACAATGTATTTCTATGATGGTGGAATAATAATTGTTGGTTAAGCAGGAATATTGCACCAAAAGAATTTTTTTTTTTATGCTGGACCATCATAAATCAATCCGGATTACTACATTGGGATGATGGTTGTTCATGATTGTTCCAACATTTGATTTCTAAGATACTATGATGGAAATTCGTGATTTTCCGTAATGGTACAACAATGTATTTCTATGATGGTGGAATAATAATTGTTGGTTAAGCAGGAATATTGCACCAAAAGAATTTTTTTTTATGCTGGACCATCATAAATCAATCCGGATTACTACATTGGGATGATGGTTGTTCATGATTGTTCCAACATTTGATTTCTAAGATACTATGATGGAAATTCGTGATTTTCCGTAATGGTGCAACAATGTATTTCTATGATGGTGGAATAATAATTGTTGGTTAAGCAGGAATATTGCACCAAAAGAATTTTTTTTTATGCTGGACCATCATAAATCAATCCGGATTACTACATTGGGATGATGGTTGTTCATGATTGTTCCAACATTTGATTTCTAAGATACTGTGATGGAAATTCGTGATTTTCCGTAATGGTACAACAATGTATTTCTATGATGGTGGAATAATAATTGTTGGTTAAGCAGGAATATTGCATCAAAAGAATTTTTTTTTTATGTTGGACCATCATAAATCAGTCCGAATTCCTACATTGGGATGATGGTTGTTCATGATTGTTCCAACATTTGATTTCTAAGATACTATGATGGAAATTCGTGATTTTCCGTAATGGTACAACAATGCATTTCTATGATGGTGTAATAATAATTGTTGGTTAAGCAGGAATATTGCATCAAAACAATTTGGTTGCTTTTTATGTTGGCCTATCATAAATCAATCCGGATTACTACATTGGGATGATAGTTGTTCATGATTGTTCCAACATTTGATTTCTAAGATACTATGATGGTAATTCGTGATTTTCCGTAATGGTGCAACAATGCATTTCTATGATGGTGGAATAATAATTGTTGGTTAAGCAGGAATATTGCACCAAAAGAATTTTTTTTTTATGCTGGACCATCATAAATCAATCCGGATTTCTACATTGGGATGATGGCTGTTCATGATTGTTCCAACATTTGATTTCTAAGATACTATGATGGAAATTCGTGATTTTCCGTAATGGTACAACAATGTATTTCTATGATGGTGGAATAATAATTGTTGGTTAAGCAGGAATATTGCACCAAAAGAATTTTTTTTTATGCTGGACCATCATAAATCAATCCGGATTACTACATTGGGATGATGGTTGTTCATGATTGTTCCAACATTTGATTTCTAAGATACTATGATGGAAATTCGTGATTTTCCGTAATGGTTCAACAATGTATTTCTATGATGGTGGAATAATAATTGTTGGTTAAGCAGGAATATTGCACCAAAAGAATTTTTTTTTTTATGTTGGACCATCATAAATCAATCCGGATTACTACATTGGGATGATGGTTGTTCATGATTGTTCCAACATTTGATTTCTAAGATACTATGATGGAAATTCGTGATTTTCCGTAATGGTGCAACAATGTATTTCTATGATGGTGGAATAATAATTGTTGGTTAAGCAGGAATATTGCACCAAAAGAATTTTTTTTTTATGCTGTACCATCATAAATCAATCCGGATTACTACATTGGGATGATGGTTGTTCATGATTGTTCCAACATTTGATTTCTAAGATACTATGATGGAAATTCGTGATTTTCCGTAATGGTACAACAATGTATTTCTATGATGGTGGAATAATAATTGTTGGTTAAGCAGGAATATTGCACCAAAAGAATTTTTTTTTATGCTGGACCATCATAAATCAATCCGGATTACTACATTGGGATGATGGCTGTTCATGATTGTTCCAACATTTGATTTCTAAGATACTATGATGGAAATTCGTGATTTTCCGTAATGGTACAACAATGTATTTCTATGATGGTAAAATAATAATTGTTGGTTAAGCAGGAATATTGCACCAAAAGAATTTTTTTTTTATGCTGGACCATCATAAATCAATCCGGATTACTACATTGGGATGATGGTTGTTCATGATTGTTCCAACATTTGATTTCTAAGATACTATGATGGAAATTCGTGATTTTCCGTAATGGTACAACAATGTATTTCTATGATGGTGGAATAATAATTGTTGGTTAAGCAGGAATATTGCACCAAAAGAATTTTTTTTTTTATGTTGGACCATCATAAATCAATCCGGATTACTACATTGGGATGATGGTTGTTCATGATTGTTCCAACATTTGATTTCTAAGATACTATGATGGAAATTCGTGATTTTCCGTAATGGTGCAACAATGTATTTCTATGATGGTGGAATAATAATTGTTGGTTAAGCAGGAATATTGCACCAAAAGAATTTTTTTTTATGCTTGACCATCATAAATCAATCCGGATTACTACATTGGGATGATGGTTGTTCATGATTGTTCCAACATTTGATTTCTAAGATACTGTGATGGAAATTCGTGATTTTCCGTAATGGTACAACAATGTATTTCTATGATGGTGGAATAATAATTGTTGGTTAAGCAGGAATATTGCATCAAAAGAATTTTTTTTTATGTTGGACCATCACAAATCAGTCCGAATTCCTACATTGGGATGATGGTTGTTCATGATTGTTCCAACATTTGATTTCTAAGATACTATGATGGAAATTCGTGATTTTCCGTAATGGTACAACAATGCATTTCTATGATGGTGTAATAATAATTGTTGGTTAAGCAGGAATATTGCATCAAAACAATTTGGTTGCTTTTTATGTTGGCCTATCATAAATCAATCCGGATTACTACATTGGGATGATAGTTGTTCATGATTGTTCCAACATTTGATTTCTAAGATACTATGATGGTAATTCGTGATTTTCCGTAATGGTGCAACAATGCATTTCTATGATGGTGAAATAATAACTGTTGGTTAAGCAGCAATATAGCATCAAAACAATTTGGTTGCTTTTTATGTTGACCTGTCATAAATCAATCCGGATTACAACATTGGTGTGATGGTGGTTCATTATCGTTCCAACATCTGATTTCTAAGAAACTATGATAGAAATTTGTGATAATTCAAATTATCAAAACAAGTTGCTATTCTGATGTTCGACCATCATAAATCAGACCGAATTCCAACACTCGGGTGATTGTTACTTATGTTGGTTACCATCAAAAATATAATGGTTCATGATGGAATTATTGATGGTAAATTTTGACTTGAGGTGGTAGACATTTAAAAACCAAAGCTTTCCAAATTTTAGGTAATTCTGACAACATTTTAAAAGCCTGACGACAAAAAAACTGGAACAAAGTGGCGTAGCATATGAACTTTTAAAACATTTGCATGTAATGTTGTTGAAAATAGGCTTAAATGAATAAAAAATTATATATTATGACATTAACTTAGCTACCACTAGAATAACTTTATACAAAGAGCGTAGAAAGTTGGCTACCTTGAAAAAAGGGAGCATGCTCCTCTAACATTGCTTTAACTTCTTTTTTTTTCCTTGGAAAACATTTCTAGTGACTCTCAACACTCTATGGACTTTTCATTCCATAATTGAAATTTGTTTTTAACCAAATTTTCAATATTTAATGAAAATAATAAATGTACTATATAGTACCTTTGAAATATTGTACTTTCTTTTTTTTCTCATCAAGCTCAGTTCTTCTCTCGTACATTTGCGTCCGAATAAAAGGAAGGATCAGTATGCCATCACTATTCCTGAAGAGGTATCTCAGGTAATTTACTTCAGTTTCTTTTAATTTTTAGTTTTTCTCTCTCAATGGTACATTCTTTAAAATGTTTAAACTGGTTTAAGAAATGTTATTCGATACAAGTCAAAATGATTATATTAACTTATGGCCACTAGAAAAAGTTTGGAAAGTGAGAAAAAACTGGAAGTAAAACTATTGCATTTCCAGCATATTTTCGAGAGGGGTAAAATGCCCGTGATTACTATGATTTATTTAAGTTATAACATATGTGGATTAAAATGTTATGCAGAGTGTCTGCCGTTTTAAACAAAAATCTGCTTTTGTCGATCTGCTTACTGGTAAGTCTGGCATACTGGTACAATATTCAAATTATAGCAACTTAACTTTCCACCCGGTCTCATCAAATAACTTTCCTGTTATCTTTCAAATAGAACCTTTCAAGTGTCAATTCAAAACTGCAAATCATCAAAAAGAAATATCACAGCTAGAGAACCTCAGGGCAGCATTCTTGGACCGATTCTATATATTTTATGCATTTATGATTTTCCAATTAATAGAACAGATTACAATAGTGTTACAGCTTTTTATGCAGACAACACAGGAATCATCATCAAATCAAGAAATCCAAATACAGCATTAATAAAATTACAGGAACAAATACACGAAATGGAAGACTGGTGTGTTAAATGGAAAATATGAGATAAATCTCAAATCTTAATTATACAAAAAAAGAATAATAAAAATATTACCATAATGTAAACCAAAAATTTTCAATATCCAAATACCCTTTGTCAAAAAAGCAAACTACCTCGGCCTCTTAATAAATAGCAAACTCACCTGGAACGACCATATCAAAAATACAATAGATAAAGCAAATGCAGCAACAATAGTTATACAACCACTCATCTACAACCAGAATACGTCATTAAAACTAAGAAAACTGCTCTATACATCGATGATCAGACCAATTCTTACGTATGCCCAGTGTTGCCAGGTGCTGATAACCGTTCACCCCCAGATAGCGTTCTAAAATCCCCTAAAAATTTTTAAAACCCCCCAAAATTTTTAACTTATTGTATAAGTATTAAAAAATAGTACAAAAGTTAAATAATGTTTAGAACAATTTTTTTAATATTTTTTATCAACAAATTAATCTTTTTTACATTTCAATCGTTACATTATCTTTAATTTCTACTAAAATATTTAAGATATTTCTTTTCAATACTTTTTGATTTGCACATTTTTTCATAAATATTTTATTATCAACGATATAGTCTTTTTTAATATTTTAATTCTAACATTATGCTTAAACTTTTGATAAAATATCCAACATATTTTCGTCAATGTTTTCTGATTTGTATATGTTTCCGCTGTTAAACGTTTTTAACATAGAAGAAGTAGATACAAAATCCTTTACCCTTAAACTGCTTTTCGTGTTCCCAATCTTTCTTGTACTTTCGTAAGTATTTCTTTTTTTCTTTATCCTTTGGCATCATTTTTAAACTATGCACATTAAAAATTTTAAATAATTTGAATTCAAATTCTCCAAACGTACTGGTTGATCGAGCTAAGTAATAACCTACATTCAACAAAGGGGTAAAGTCTAAAATTATATCTTAATCTTTTTGTTTTGGTTTAACATATTGATTTTCGTATTACCATCTCACACATTCAGTTATAGAATTTGATGTTAGAAGGTAACCAAAATGAAACTAGTAAAATTCACAAATAACCCTAAAACAAACCCCTAAAAACCAATTCCCCTAAAATGCCCACTGAAGATAAGAAATCCCGCTAAATTTAGGGGGAAAACCCCAAATCTGGCAACACTGCGTATGCCTCACCTGCCCGGACAACCATACCGGAATACCTCATGCAAAAGCTTAACCAATGCGAAAACAAAATACTAAGAAAAGTCACCTGTGCCAGCCAGATGGTTCATCAGAAATGCAAATGTTCACGAAGACCTCAAAATCCCGATCCTGACCCACAATATATTCGCAAATTAAATGCAGATTTCTTCGACAAAGCCAAAAAATGTAATGCAGCTAACTTTAACCAGATGTTTAACTCACTCACTTTACATCCGACGCCTCATATCACCATCATCAAAATGAATAAAAGCTTTAAAATTTTTTTATCACAGATCAACCTATAACATCAGCTTCTACAACTACAATATTGAAAGTTCTTCTAAGCGTTACCGCTAGTTGACCATCAACAAGCATTCAAAACTCAAGGCACACATAGTTTAGAGCAAGCTGTTGCGTTTCATTTTCATTTTTATCATTTTTTCAAGCAAAGTGCTTGAATCCACCTGACAGCAACCACATTGCCTCCTATCCTCAACGAAACCAAACAAAATGACAAATACTACGCGAAAAATGGGATAGGGGCCGTTTCGCAGCCCAGGCTTCCAGATCCAAAAGCAAGACAATTCTTTTATATTTCAGAAAATTATGTTGGAAATAACGAGTGTACTATTTTACAATAAATGACTGACAATTCACAAAGCGTTAATCATCTTTTGTTGAAGTATTAGGTTGTCAAAAGCGATGTCAAAAGCAAAGAAGCTCAAATTCCTACGATATTTTAAAAGCCAAACGTAAAAAGAACGCAATATCATAAATACAATTTTCAATGTTTGAGGATTTTTAAAAAAAATCTGATAATTTTGTGTAAAATAAATTTTTTGTTCCATATTCCACATTTTAGGCTGACTCCAACAATGATGTTAGTTGTAGCTTTCTTTGCGATTATTGGACGTTTTGGATCTGGACCTCTGTGGAAAGAAATTGTTGCTGATTCATTGAGCAAGAACTGCTTAGAAAGAGGATGGATGAATATGTTTTACCTTAACAACATTTTTTATTCGCCAAAAACAGTAAGTTTTAAAGATTCTAGGTATACTTTCAGGTCAAATTGTACAGCATTATACCTCTAAATTCGTGTCCCTACTAAATACGCGCCTGTATGAAAACCGATTTCAGAAATGCTTTGTCTGCCAGAAACAGTGGTCGGTAAAACTGCATTATTTTTGCAGTTAAGTATAACTGCAACAACTTTATTACAAATTTAGTTAACCACAGCTACAACTACTTTTTATTAAATGTAGGGACTTAAAAACTACTTTTGAAATATATTTATTAATTCACTACTTTTAGAAGACGAACTTTATTTACACCAATGTTTGAAACAATTTTGAATAAACACTTATCTAATTTAAACATGAGAAATTATTATGAAATAGTCATTCAGGTTTACAGGAGCCAGTTTGTTATTTTAGACTATTTTTTTACGAATTTGTTCTTTTAACCTTTATTTTTTACTTGCGTTTTTTGCTATTTACTTGCTATTTTGTAAGTGCCTAATGCTCGTTTTACCGAAAGAAATAAAGTACACCAAAAATAAGAAAGAAAATATGTTCCCTTCCTTTGAACAAGAGTATACATGCTTATTTGAAGGGGTGACCAAAGTGCTAAATTAGCTAATATTGGTAATTAAGTGTTAATATTAGTAATACATAATTCTTCTTAACGCTCGGCCACAGGGGTATTCTGATTACGGTCATTGACGAGCATGCAAAGATTTGTACCAATGCGATTCGAAAAATTAGTTGTGATTAAACCTTGTTTCTTAACTAACGAAAAAACTACGAAAAAAGTAGCAACTACAGTAGTTTTGCTACTTGTAGCGTGCTATTTTTGACCACTGGACATGGTAAATAACTTTGTGGATAAAATCAGATCAATCCACAAATGGAAAGAAGAGAGAAACTAAATATATTGCGAACAGAGTTGAAAAAAATTGCCTAGAATTGTTGCTTGAGTTCGCGTTTAAATGCTAGAGTGGGTTATGAAAATTTGATGAGTAGACTCGTATTATATGAGCAGACTCAATAGGTAAAATTTCCGAATATGCAGTATCCGCAAAAATTGTGCTTGTTTTCCTTATGTAGTATTATAGTCTTTAAAATATCCTTTGAAATGCAAAATTAAATTCTTCGCAGACCGGGCGCGCTCCAGCTGAAATCTGTACCTTATCTCTTGGGGATGAGACCTATTAAAACCTCTAGGAGTTCCTCTAGTTTACTATTGTGAAAAATGTTTGATGCTTATGCAAGAATTAGTTGGACTGATCGTTAAGACACGATTTCCAGCAGATCACCGAAGTCAAGCATCACTGGCTGGCTACGGTCAGTGTGCGGGTGGGTGATCCACTTGGATCTGTCTGCGTAGGTGGGCGGTATTGGTCCTCGTTAAACTGTGCTACCGTAAAGTGCTCGACTTCGCGCGCAGGTCGTCGGGCTACCGAAGCGAGGGTGCCTCCGTAGAGGATCAAAATTGTGATGTCTTCGGATCATCCTCCGGGATGTTTCCCAGACCGTCGCCAATAGCCCGTTGTGCAGCTCTAGTGCGACGTAAATTAACAACAATAACAGCAAGTATTAGTTTAAGTAATTACATGAATTGTACCATGCAAGTTAATAAGCTATCCAGTGAACGCGTAATAAGATATCTCGATGATGTTACTTGTGCTTGAGTAAGTGCATATTACGAGGTATGTGTTCGTCATTTGTGCTTTCTTTTATCTTTGTATTCGTTCAAATCATCTTTGTCCTTGATCCTTAAACCATCTTTGTATTCGTTCATTAAAAGAACCAATCATTAAAATAGAATATAACACTATTAAACCTCTAATGTAGATATTTTAAATTAATGTTGTAACAAACCAATTCCCTGTGGTGCCACCTATGTCCCCACCACCGAGACTCAGTTCAAGTTCGGATATGAAACCCTAAACATGACTTTTCCCCTTTCCCCGAGTTTTCTTAAATTCTAATTCTTTTTACTTTTGTTCAAATGTAATTTATGTTTGTATCTGTGGTTATTAATTAAAATTCTTTATTAAGTGTACTTTTAGTCACTTTTGTTCTAATTTACAATTAATTTGAGCTAGCCGATATTCCTTCACACTACAATGTCATTTAATTATTTCTTTTAGTGCTTAGGATGGACTTGGTACTTATCTACTGACACCCAAGTATTTTTACTGAGTTTATATGTCTGTGCCATTATGAGAAGGTAGGTTGTAATGCTTAGTAAAATTTAAAAAAAAAAATTCAGTTATATTATTATTTTACTCTTTTACTTAACTTTAGAGAAATAGTCTATCTACTATTGTCACTAATTCTTGACAGTTAAGATGCATATTTACCAGATAGAAATTTCTCTCCTAAATTTAATGGTTGCATTTTTTAAAAAAAGGTAGTTTAAGATGGTTACTTTCCCCTCCCCCCCCCATAAAAATGATAGTAAAATATTATTACCACCAGTTTAATATCCTTACCAGACATGCAGAATTATCAAAAGGTAGTTTGAATACTGTTTCCTCCAATTGCCATGGAAGAATTATTCCCCTGGGAAATGGAAGAAAAAATTATGCATTTTTATTATATTCTTCGTTTAAAGAAATTCATGAAAAAGAAGCTTGATCATAACAATTGAAACTTAGTTTTGAAACTTCATGGCTATATGTTCTTGTCCTTGTTATATTTTTAAATAGTTGTATTTGCTTTAACTCCTTTCCTCTCGCTTTCGTCAAAATCAAGGGGTGGGCTTTTGTCTCCCATATCTCGTGCCCGTGATATTTCCGGCCTGAATCGTTCAAAAGTATTGAATCAAAAACGTTTAAAAATATCTCCATCTCTTGTGCCCGGAATTTTTTTATTTCTTATTTGAATATTCCATATTATAAATGGAGTTTTCCATTTAACATATGGAAAACATCAAAAAACAAAAATAAATGCATATATTAAACATGTACCTTTTTTTGATATATTTTCTTAATAAAAATAAATATGCCTCCTTATGACCGTTTTCTTAAAAACAGTAAAATTGTTCAGGGGTTAATAATATTTGATATAATCGACTACCACTGGAAAATACCTATAGTGCGAATTCTGAAAGCTGTCTGTAAATGTATAGCAGGACTGAAAGCCTATATATACCAAGACAAAAAAGAGCAAAAACTGGTACGAAAGACATTCACCCATGATATAGAGTGCGAGAAAAAGTGACCACCATGAATAAACTTTCGATTTAACGATCAGATTTTCACGTACTAGGATACATAGCTTTAAATATGTAAATTAATTAGAGTTGGTCGATGTTAACTATCGAAATCAGACACAGAACTGTACTGACACAGAACATAACTTTTTTCAGAAAGAGTTGGATTTTTGACTCTCATCACATGGAAAATAGGCTGGAAAATAGGGTCGCAATAGTTTAGACAGGAAAGTAGTTGATCTCTTAATGTTAATCTAATTCTGTACTTTTTTCACAAACGTTTTAAACGAACCGAAAAAAACATTGCGCACATTATAAAATTTGATTACCTAATGGTATTTTTAAAAAAAAAATAATTATTATTTTTTATTTTAATAATAGTCAAAAAAATTTTGAATTTGAAAGTATAGAAATTTTATATGATATTAGCGTATGTGATTTTAATATATTTTGAGCGAAATCGGCTAAAAAGTTTCTAAGTCATTAAATTTTTAAAAAAACTCAAAATTTAATTTCTCAAAAACTATCCGACCGATTCCGTTCACATTTTTTCACTTTAAATTATGTACCTAAATGGTAAGTAACATAAGTATAGTTCGTTCACCAGGAGTTGGCTCTTGGCTCCGCCTTCATCACGTGGCATCCGAACTATTCCACTATTTTTGGGAGAAGGATGTGAACAATCCCGAACAAGGTTGCCATTTGGCGATCGTATGACAAAAATATTTATTTCGCGTTCTTTATGTGCATTTCTTTAGCATTAAATATTTCATAAGTTTGATGATATTTCACTCTTTTGAGTGAATAGTTTGCCCTTTTTGAGACATTTTGCTGCAATATATTTAATTATCTAGAGTAATTAAGGGTATAATAGAAGATGATAAAAAGCGAAGTAAGTGACTGAAAAAGAATTTACTGTTTGCGTTTGGCGCGCATAAAGGGTTGTCTCAATTTCAAACGTGGAAACGTTTCTCCTCTCACTCCCGCCCTGAAATGAACTCTTCGACCGTGGAGGTACAGCCGCCAAGTGCCAACTCCTGGTGAACGGCCTATAGTAATTGAAGTAATACTGCATTTTCTTACTTTACTTACTTAATTTAAAAACAACTGGGCACCTGGGCCACACAGCAGCCCCTATCCCATTCATCATGAAATTACAACAATGAGTTAAAAACATTTTGAATATAAGCAGTCGTTGTGGTAGCTTTACAATAATATTACCATGATTAGAGAAAATACAAACTTGAACAGAGATATTTACAGTAATTGCCATACTGCATTTTCTTAGTTTAAGTGCTCATGCCTTAACAGTTCACAAATCACGGTATGAGCATATTAAAATCTCACCAGAGGACTGGCAAATTATTTTCTTTTTACCATTTTCACTTTAACTGGCTGTCATAGAGTCTAGAGCCCCTGAATTAGACAGGCCGACTTATCATTTATTGTTGGAGCAAAGAGCTAACATAGGCACAGCGAATAAATATTTTCAAGTGGTAGTTAATTAATTGTAATTCTTGGTTTAATAAGTTCGATTTAGTAGATTTTAATCCACCACTATTTCTAAACAATGCGTAGGCTTATTTAATTCACCACTTTATAGTTCTTATTACATGCTTTACATTTTAAAAAGCAAGCAAATATTGTCAACTATTTTCAAAATTTACTTTGTAGTTATTTACCGTTTTTTAAATTATTTTGGCGTGTCCGGCGCAGTTGGCACCTCCGTAATAACATAACGTTAACTTGCGAACTGGTTTGCTCCAATATTGCTTGATAGGTCAGCTCTGATAGTATAGGAGCCTTAATAGAGTCAAATGCATACCTGACAACTTCTATGATCGTTGAAAAAGATTTTACAAGGTGGTAGAAAAACGACAAATAAGTGTGGAAGAATTATCTAAAGAAACTATTAAGACATGTATAAGCGTAAGTAGCCAACAAATGGATCTTATCTACATAAACTAAACTAAACTCAGTGGCGCGACAGCCCATAGAGGGCCAAGGCCTACTGTGCTCATCTCAGTTTTCTTGACCTTGGGCTCTGGGGTGCAGGAGCAGATATTCCGGTTAGGTGGTCAGCCAAACGCAGAAACCCAGTGTTTAGTTCCCAAGCAGGCTTGGTACTCATTTATCGACCCAACCATTTATAACCTTACCCGGCCCGAGGATCGAACCTAGGACCTGTGACACGGGAGCGCATATCTACATAATTTTCTCAAATTATTGATTCGTCGAGGTAGTTAATTTTTTTTTTTCAACTTCAAGATTTAATTCACCAAAACACTAATTTTGCTACCAATAAGAAAATTATTTCTCAACGGACGTCCAAGTTGGCAGCTTTGCAAATGCATGCCTGCCAACTTCTACTCTTTCCTAGAACGGATTTTCCTAAGTGGTAGTAAAACAATTACCAAAAAATAATCTTTCTCAACAATATATTTATATTTTTACCAGGTTGAAATTTCTTTCGTATTGGATGCTGGATATTGGGGTTATCTCGGCGTTTGGCGCGAAGCGCCACTAACCGATTCATCGATTCTGTTTTGTTGTATTCTGGGAGGTCCTATATATCTTTGAAGTTGTAGTATTTCTTTCGTATTGACTATTATGCTTTTATATATTCGTTGTAATTATTTATATGTAGTGGTGGTCAAAATCATTTCCAATTATAATTCAACAAGTTTACGGGATTAAAATTTAACAATAAAAATAGCAGCTTCGCCACCACTTTAAATATGAAAATAAAATCTCCCGCAACAGCGGACGAGTTGGCAGCAATGCCAATGATACAGAGTCAAATAAAATAATTTTTATTTAAAAAAAGAAAAATCTTCTAGAAAAAATATTCCATTTGTATCTTTACTGCGGTGAACGTAAACTTTCTGTGCCTGCTTTTTTGTAATTTTCCGCTATGAAAAGTAGAATTGTTTGTGAAATTTCAGAGCAAATAAATATGTTACAAGAGTGCCACGGGTGACTAAAAACATAAAAAGTGGTAGAAACACAAATAATTTTTTTTATTATCTCTTTAATTTTTCGATCGAAACTATTACTATAACTTATATTTCAAATTATTCATATTTAAACCAACAGCATTCACTTTCATGTAAGTTGAACAAAATTCGCTAGAAAATGTTGTTAATTTTAATATCTTTTAATAAAAGTTAGAAATTTATTACTCACCACTTTTTGCATTCTTAGTCACTCGTGGTATCATAATAAGACAGAGATGCCAACTTGCTCCGGACAGCAAATAAATATTTTCGAGTGGTAGTTTATTAATGTGTGATCCTTGGTCAATAAATTCAATTTATTAGGTTTTTATCTACCACTATTTTTAAATAATTCGAAGGCTTATATAATTCGACACTTTGTTACAGTTAAGTCATGTCACACCGTATAAAAAGTAAGCAAAATTCGTAAATTATTTTTAAATTTTAAGTTGCGGTTGCATACCGTTTTTTAAATTATTATGGCGCGTCCGGAGCAGTTGGCATCTCTGATAAGAATCAATATTGATGTAAACGAAAATTTATTTCTCTGACACAAAAAAAGTGTCGGAGAAATGTTTTATTACCAGTTTTTTATCTTTATAAATTACATGATAATCATTTCATTAAACTCCAGGAGCAATCATGATTTGAACTGCATATGCAGGTATCTCGAGCCGTTACTGCCTCGTACTCCTCCAAATTTCCTCTCCTCATTACTTCCAATGTCATTAGTCCCAGTCGCCCTAGGGCATATCACAGATAAGAGGTCTAGTGCCCGCTTGCGCGGGCAGGTACCTTGCCAAATTACATGATCTAGCTAGTAACCAGGAGCATATTTTAACTTAATGTTAACGCAGCACCTCCCTTCCCATCCACCACATATTATCCAATTTAGATCCATACATGGATAGGTACTCTGAAAAAAATTTATTAGTTAGTTAGTTAGTTAGTAGGAGCAGATCTAGACATAGAAGAAATTAACTGCTTCATTGCCAAACGCAACAGCAAATTCTATAGTGACGCTTGAAACTGTACGGCCTCGAATTTCAATCATTTGCTAGACATCAGCTTAATAGACGACAACATTAAATATAGCCCAGTAACTGCATTCCTCATGTCTGATTGTATCATATCAAAATATTACAAATGATAGTACCGCTGTTTTTAAACTCTTATATACTATTGACCCTGGGGATCTCCCCCGTTAATTTTGTACCAGTATAAGCTTATTCCTTCATGACTTTTGAGCATAGAACAAACCAGTATAAAATGAATCGGTTGGTGGAGCTACCCTACATATCCAGCATGCAGGAGCAGAGAGGGCCGGAAGGCCTCAGACACCCAGTTCCACTACAACGATCGAACCAGGAGCAGGGATGCCAACTGTTCCACTTCAAAAATTTTTATTAATTGGTAGCATGTTAGTTTAGTAGTAAATCTTGTAAAGGTTACGCATATTCTTTAACAGGGTCAACACGAGATCATTTTCATAAAAGTTGCATTTTATATGATAGTACTCTGAATTTTCGATATGTAGTGGCGGAAAGAAAACTAAATATAACTTAAATTTCGTTACCACTAGATAATATTTTTTTGCAAAACAGAGCAAGTTGGCATCTCTGTAGAGGTATAAGGGTAAGAAACCATACACTCGCGGTTAGTTTTAGAAATCATACATCAATAAACGCTATTGGTTCATATTTTTATTTATGGATATCTCAAACTCATTTAGTAAATAGACTAAAAATGATACACAGCTCTTTATTCAAGGTAATGAAGTACAGGGGTTGGACAAAATTATAAAAACACTTCTGTACAATCTTCCCTAGGCACGAAATGTTTACGCAGATCTTGTCTGGAAACTTTATCAGAGTTCCTAGCCCGTTGGGCTATCTACTCTTTCATCGAAAAAGGATTTAACATTAGGGAAGTGAGGGGGTAAGATAAATACGCAAGCGAAGGATAAATGCGAAGGAAGATAAATACACAAGCGTACATATGATGAATAATAAATTGTCTAAGTCAATGGATATAATACAAGAGAAAAGGCGTAAAAATAAACGCAATCTGGGTTAAATACGAAAAATACACGATAAAAAAAAACATTGAAGATAATAGAAACACGTTGAGAATAATAAAATGTTTTCAATTAAAGAAGTTATGTACATCGAATATGTGCTGATGCTCGAAAACGAAGGGATGCTGAAGAACAAGGGTTTACTCTTGAATCTTTGAATCACTCCCTCGCCTCCCCCTCCCCGAAGGTGCAGAGTGATGCAGTTCTTGAGTAATTAAGTGTGGTTAACTTTAGTTAAAATATTTAAATAATACTACGTCACTAATAAAAAATACGGTGGCGGGGCTAAATTTCGCGTTATCATTTATAAGTTGGAAGTCGAAAATATTGTTAAAGTTGCACGTAGTACATTTTGTAGCATATTTAATAAAGGATGCGTTTAGTCGTTGAAGACAATTTTCTAATTGATCAATTTTTAAGTCTTGGTGAATAGTTTTGTCGCTAGCGTGCCAAGGCGCACCTGTTATATATCTAAGGATTTTATTCTGGAAGGTGTTGAGTTTTTCAGTCTGAGTTTTTGTAAGAGTCCCCCATACTGGGGAGGCTTACGTTAATATGGGTCTGATGCTGTCTGATCTGATGCCGAAATCTGTATTGCTCATTGGGCAAGAAGCATAAAAAGGGGAGGATCCTATTGAGTAGGATTTCCCCCCAATATTTTTGAAAGTGTATTGAGTAAACTTATAGGTCTATAATTTTCAGGTTGTGAATGATTTTTCCCTGGTTTGGGAAATAAGATAACTGCAGCATTTTCCCAGGAGTTAGGAAAATAATTATTAACAATGCATGCATTGAGAATATTAGTAACTTGTTTAATTTGTTTCGTGGGAGATTTTTAAACATGGTATTTGTGATACAGTCTTGCCCTGAGGCTTTCTTGTTTTTCAGATTTTTAATAATTTTCTTGATTTCATCTTCGTCAGTTATGTTTGTAATATTGAGAAAGTTATTATTTTTTTATGCAATTTTGATAATTATTATTAATTTCTTTTTCTGATGTAATATCTCTTGGTTGGGCATTGGGTGTGAATTGTTCTTCTATAACGTTTGCAAAAATTTGTGCTTTATCTCTGTCTGAGTACGGTTTTCCATTATTTGAATTAAGAGGCATTATTTGTTGTTGTTGTTGACTTATTCCTCTTGGTCAGCCGCAGGCTAGACCAAGTCAATGAGCTCGAAAGTCTTCAGGAAATCAAATACAAGTAAGGGACCAGAGTAGAGGTCTTTGTGGTTTTTTGTGGTTTGTGGTTTTTTGGGATTTCAGTGATTTTACCATCTTCCATGCAGAATTATCGTGGATTTCTAGGCTTCTTACTTTATCTTCCCAGATGTCTTGCCTGTATTCTAAAAATTGTTTTTGGATAATTTTTTGTCTTCTGTTAATTTCCGTTTTTATTAGAGGATCTGGATTTTTTTGGTAATTTTTTCTCATTTTATTTTTAATTCTGATATTTTCTTTTACTTATTGACTTTTATTTTTCGTTATTTATAAAATAATTTTTGTAAATGCTACAAACTTATATTATACGTTTTATTAAACCACCAAATTTATTCAAACGCACTTCAAGAAAGCTGAAGTTATTAACGAATGGAAACCTAAATTAAAAGTGGTTAAAAAGTTCACCATGGGCTTTAAAAATTGGTGGAAAGTATACTTACCACGGCATTCGAAAGGGTTAAGCTAAGTAATCCAGTTATTTAGTGATTACATAGAGATTGTCTACATAGAGTCAGTATAGAAGTGTTTCCATACTTTTGTCCAACCCCTGAAGTTTTTACTCCTATGTTATGTTAAAGTTAAAAAAAAAAGAATATGATTATTTTTTTTTATCAATTATTGTAGAAGGCTGGAAAGAGGATTCTTATTAGCTGGATTGGTAGTAGTTATGGGTGTTTTGCTATCAGCATGTTCTCATCTGTATTACAAGCTTCCTCCTACTTACCTACTTTCGTATTTGCATTTCGAGTAAGTCATTTAGTGTTAAATTTCTGAAAGATTTAACTTTATAGGTTTCTCATCTATATTACAAACTTCCTCCAACTTACCTTCTTTCCTATTTGCATTTCGAGTCAGTCTAGTTAGTGTTAAATTTCAGAAATATTTAGTTTTTTTTATAACAGACCTTGTCACAAAAATTATTAAATTTTATTACTATATGATAAAATTAAAGGAAATTAATATTTTTTGCAACGCTTAGATAGCTTATCTGCAAGATTCTGAGTGTGTTTACATAGGAAAACAAGAAAATTGCTTAAAAATATCCGTTTTATGCGATAAAAATAATAATTTAATGTATTACTATTCCAGAAAAAAACAAAATGGTCACAAATTAACCATTTCATAGAGCTGTCCAGTTTAATATGTTATTGACTTAAACGTGCCCACTTTTTGATCAAGTCCAAGGCAAAGAACCAATCAAATGTGTATTTAAATTCAATACGAAGTATTTAAATTCAATTTGTAATTAAATTCAATACGAATTTGTATTTAAATTCGATACGTTCTTCCTGCAGTTATCTATCACGCTTGAATTTCATATTACAGAGTTTGGTAACAGAGTTAAGGGTATAAATTTTTAAATCATCGTAAGTAATATTTTATATAATTTTGTCTTCAATATTCCTGTCATTTCTTTTATTATTTTTGTGCATTTTGTTTCAAACTTTTCGTGTTGTTTTTACTTGGTAAAATTATGTTAGCTGAAAAAGTTGGTGTTTTGGTGCTCTTTACAGTTGCGTATTTTGGTTTGGAAAATATCGATACAACATTAGAATCGATAAAATATCGATACAACCTTTTTGCTGATAAAACTGAATGCGAGTAGAGAAAAAGATTGCTCGTTTTTGTAGTTAATTTACCTTAGTTTCAAGTAATTAATTTATAATTGTTTGATCATTTATTTTTTTTCCAATAAATTTTACTTATTAATTTATAATTTATTGTTTTTTCTTTTAAACTATCTTTCATTATTTCATATTTATATACAGAGATGTCAACTGCTCCGGATTCTGCAAAATATTTTAAAAAGAACTGTTAACTAAATTAAAAGAACCGTTAACCCCTTGGGGACGGTTGATTCAGAAAAGCATTCGTACAAAATCAGAATCAAGTTGTAATTAAATAAAAAACGGTAACTTAAAAGTAGTCGTTGCTAATTTGACAGACTTACTTTGCTTTTACTTTAATTATTGTTAGTTTAATCATATATATAAACAATGTTAATTCAAAGTATAACTAAATAGTTTTATTTTGAACAAAGTAATGGTGAATTAAATAAATCAAACAATTATAACTCCGCCCACAAATAAACTGCTAAAGAATTACTTTGATTACCAGTTTTATCTTTTTACCCTGATTGATACAGTTTTATGGTGGCACATATTTGTGACAGTCGGCCCGAAAGGGTTAACTAAAAAATGCCGAGTTCAGGTAAATGTTGAAAACTTTTACTCGAATCAACACGAAATTACTGTAACAAAACAACCTTTGAATTACCTGAAGTGGTGGTGTGTAAACTCTTCAAAAATGAAATTTACAACTCACTAAACCAATAATCTTATATTTAAGCATAAACCTTCATACCACTAAAAACTATTGATCCAGAATCGGAAGAAAGTTGGCATCTCACTCCCTGTGTATATAGATACAGTCAATTCGCTATAACTCGAAGAACGATAACTCGAATATTACTATAACTCGATTTTTTTATGAGGTCCCGACCCGTTTATCTTCAATTTCATGTTAATTATTCTCGATTACTCGAATTTTACTCCCTTTAACTCGATTTTTTTTTGGATCTTTTAAAGCAAGAAAAAAAAACTTACGAGCTGATATCTTGCCCCTTCTTTTGCAACACACACACACAATGTCATTCGCACTCTTCATGGAGAAGCTAAAGCTGTCCCTCTTGAAGTTTGTGAACAGTGGTTAAATTAAACGTTACCAAATTTACTTCAAGGATACAGTTAGAATGATGTTTTCAATATTGATGAAATCAGTTTATTTTTTAAATGTCTTCCAAATAAGACTATGATGTTTAAGGATGAAAACTGCTCAGGGGGTAAAATGAGCAAGGAACGTTTGACTGTCCTAGTTGGAGGAAATGCGTCTGGGACAGAAAAATTGCCCTTACTTGTTATCGGAAAATACCGAAATCACCGATGTTTCAAGAATGTTAAAACGTATCCCTTGGATTACAAGTCTAACAAAAAGTTTTGGATGACATCAGTTTTATTTGAAGACTATGTAAGAAAATTGGATCGGAAATTCTTTGCTAAAAAAAGAAAAGTGATACTCTTTATGGATAAATGCACAGCGCATAGTGATCCACCTAATTTGAAAGCAGTAACTTTGCAGTTTCTCCCGTCAAACACAACAGCAAAGTTGCAGCCGATGGACCACGGTATCAAAAAGTGCTTCAAACAGTCTTATCGTAAATGACTTGTCAGAAAAATGATCGTAAATATTGTAAGCATTTAGAAAGTTTGTAATTAATAAGCATTAATTAAATAATCCGACAATATTTTGAAAGTCCAAAACCGAAACTAACGGTAAATCGGACTTCCGATATGTCGAAGTTTTTCCTCAGTACTATCAGATTCGAGTTATCGCGAATTCACTGTATATACAGGGACAGCCGGAAAAGCAAAATAAGGAAAAGATATATAATCTCGCCGTCAGCTCACATGATTATATTCGTAAAAAAGTGATTTCTATTATTGTATTAATATAGCTAAACCCAAATATATCAGTACAACAATGTGAGGTTATTTATTCTTAAATTTTAGAATATTTTTTAAAAATATTTCATTTATTAAGATTTTTCTCTTTAAAAGTATTCGTATTTTTTTCCTTGTCTTTCTGTATTTTAAAATTAGTCACTTTCTCTAGCTAAATTTTTTCAGTTTACTATCGGAAATGAATGAAAGAATCTTTTTTCATATAACTATGACTATTTTGCAATCTAAATCGATATGGTAATTACTACTGAATAATTAAAGAGACTATAAATAAATAAAAATGAATTTAGTTTCTACAACTTCTTGCATTTTTAGTTTCCAGTCACAACCCTGTACATATGATCGGTTCAGTGCTATACATGACGGAACTTTCGGCAATGACAGAAAAAAAGGAATGTAAGAAATGTAAGTTTAATTTTAAGCAAACTACGTAGAATGAAAGAGATGTAGGAGAAAATATATGCAATCTACAAAGAATGAAAGAGATTTAGCAGAAATTATAAGTAAACTACAAAGAATGAAAGAAATGTAGCAGAAATTGTAAACAAACTACAAAGAATGAGAAAGATGTAGGTGAAGATATAACCAAACAACAGGGAATGAAAGAAATGTTGGAGAAATTATAAGCAAACTACAAAAGAATGAAAGAGACGCAGATGAAATTATAAGCAAACTACAAAGAATGTAAGAGATGTAGGAGAAATTTTTTAAGCAATCTACAAAAAGAAAAAAAGGCGAGGTTTAAACATAAACAAGTGGAAGAACAAGATCAAATGATATAACCGATTGCAGCAGGGAGATAAGAATTAAATGTGGTATAGGATGAGATGGAGAATAGCGTGTGTTGAGTGTGTATAAAGCACAACAACGTGAATCGAGCACAAATATGTTCAGAAACGGGCATAGTTTTGGTTTTATAAACAAGAACTTTCTTCAGTGTCTAAACACAAAATGCGTTATTGTTAAAATACTTACACTTACATTGTACACTTAGGATGGTTTATGTTCATAGAACCAAAACTATGGTATGTTCATTTCGGTAACCTTATTTGTGCTTTATTCACGTCGTTTCGCTTTAACTAAACACAGCACAAAATATACCTTACTTCGATTTGGATATAGTGTGAGATCAAAATGTTACAAGAGTCCATAATTTAGAGTTCAATCCTAATCACACTTTTTCTCTTTACCTTCCAATTTTTTTTATTATCTTCTTTATCTGTCAATGCTCTTATTTTTCTCCTTGCTGTAACTTAATTGTAATTATTCCTGTGTTTCTATATTACAACACTGAAGAATGAAAATACTGGTACGTTGCATTGGATTAACGTTGCAAGCCGACCGGACTGTGTAGGGGGCAGGGAACTGTCCTTGCATCAGAAAGGTTCTGGGTTCGATTCCCGGGCAAGGCATGGATGTTCTTTCCTTCTCTGTACTATCTGTGCTCACTGTGGGAGCGATGTTGGCTAACCTAATATGGCGCCCCTGAAAGAGAGGTCAACAAAATCGCCCTGTAAATGCCAGAATTGACGGATGTTAACACAGGTGGGCATTGGAGAAAAAAAAATTACGTTGCACTAGAACTACACAGTGGGCTGTTGGCAACGGTCTGGGAAACATCCCTGAGGATGATTTAGAGACATATACATACTTCACCACCCTGTTTTACAGGGAGGAAGCATTCTCGCACCATCCATCCGCAGATTGCAATTTTGACCTGTACTAGAGCACGATCAATCTCCGATCTAGTACGTTCAGAGGTTCTGATTTGTTAGGGGAACGTGGTAAACTTTGTGACCCCGACAGATTTAGAGTGCTCCTATCACCATTTGTCTTCATCAACCGGATCTCTGAATATGTAACATGTTTTACGGTCGAAGCATTTTTTTCCAATTTTTAAATACAGTTTTTTTTACAGTGATTGGTTTTTTTATGCTGTCAATGGATACACACAAGCTCATTTTCACATTCCTGTTAGTGCTGTTGGATTAATTGTTGGTTACATCTTGGCGACAAAAAGAGGCCATATACCAAAAGTATTTTCTTGTTTATTTTACAATTTTTTTCAATGAATCAAAAACATTTTGCTTTCATTCTCGACTGTTTTCTCGTTTTAGTAGAGAAAATTTGTAAATGAATATAAGAGAAAAAAAATCATATCAACAATTTTTAGACCAATCTCTTAAGTTCTCTTGAATCACTATTTAAACTTTAAAGAACACTAAGTATGAAATTTTTCAAGGTATTTTTTCTTTTTAAATAAATTATAATTTAATTCTCGCTAAGTATATTAGTTATCGCAAAATGTAAAGTATTTCGCCTCTATAGCTATTGCAAAATTAACCCTTTTTAACGCCGTGGTAAGTATACTTACCACCATGTTTTACCACTTTTAATTTAGGTTTCCATTTTTCAATAACTTCAACTTTTTTGAAGTGAGTTTGAATAAAATTGGTAACCATTTGTCACTTTCAAAAAACGTCTTAAAGTTATAAAATACATAATTGATTTTGAAGTTTGTAGCATTTAAGGAATTTATTTTATAAATAAAGAAAAATAAAAGTCAGTAAGTTCCTAATAAGTCATGCTAAATATATTTACCACCAAAAAAATGGCATTTTTATAAACTAAATTATTTTTTTTTTATATATCAGTTACTGTTCTTACAACAATTTCAATTCCAAAAATACTGTAATTTACCTTTACTAGAAATAAAGGGCCCATTAAAGGGTTAAAATATACTCAATACATTCAATAATACTTATTTCACTTCTTAGTTAAAGGTAAGGGTAAAATTACTTTACCTGTATTTTTTTTATGACGCTTCTTCAGGTTTCTATTTCTCGAGGAGAAGACGGACCGCTTTTCTTTCGCTTCAAAAGATCGCTACTCTTGAAAAAAAGATATCATTATTAAAAATAAACAAGGTCTACCATTGAAGAAATTAACTCCAGTCCATTTTTTTAAAAACATTTAATATTTAAACAAAAATGTAACAGACAAGATTAAACGAAACATTAATATTTTGAAAATGAACAGAACATTTCAACCTCTTCACTCGGAGAAGATCATTCAACTTCTGCCTTTTTACGAAGCTGCGGTTACGTCACAGTTAGGGTTAAATTTTAAAGTTAGATAGTTCCTCGGAGTTTCACGACAGCTATGCTTAAATTTGTTTCACAGTTCTTCAAACTTTCATGCATGTAGAGTATAATGGAACAAAACTAATAAACAGAGACGTATGATTGCAGTGCGTTAACATTTAATGTTTAAAAAACCACGAATTGAATTTATTGGTGTTTCTTCCTTTAAATACTCGTTTGAACAGTACAACCTTTTACTTACTTTATTTAAAAACAACTGGGCACCTGGGCCACACAGCAGCCCCTATCCCATTCATCATGAAATTACAACAATGAGTTAAAAACATTTTGAATATAAGCAGTCATTGTGGTAGCTCTACAATAATATTACCATGATTAGAGAAAATACAAACTTAAACAGAGATATTTACAGTAATTGCCATGAAAATATGTACAGAAAATATAACCTTGATTAGAAAAAATTACAACTTGAACAGAGATATTTACATTAATTACCATAAATATGTACAGAAAATTGAATATGAGCATTAATAAATGAAGATAATATATATACAAAAGTCGTGATTCAAGGACGTGAAGAATTTACATAAATTTTGACAAGCCTTAGTGGCGCCATCTAGTATGATCAACTTTAATTTGAAAGGGCAGTATGCAGTATTTATTTTAATAATCTGTATGGAAAATTAGAGTTCTGAATAATAATAAGAGTTCAAATAAAAGTTCAAATCAAGTAAAATAAAGATGTTACTGTGCAAGAGTGGCTTCCCCCATAATCCTCTGAAGCAGTT
Source organism: Parasteatoda tepidariorum (assembly GCF_982258835.1). NCBI lineage: Eukaryota > Metazoa > Arthropoda > Arachnida > Araneae > Theridiidae > Parasteatoda > Parasteatoda tepidariorum. The sequence goes on along the minus strand of NC_141757.1, from coordinate 37,709,737 downwards.
GAAGCACTTCTTGATTTTTTAAAAGTTCTTGCAATTCTTTAATTATTGTAACCAGCCTTTGAGCAAGTCCTATTGTTGTTGGTGGTATGGCATGTGTTCCCCTCCTGCGGGGACGGGCTCTGCACCCCGTGTAGTTGGCTGCATGAGAGTCTCCGCAGTTGCTGCACTTAGGTGGTGTATTTTTATCTTTTTGGCACTCGTATGATCGGTGTTTGGCGGCGCACTTAACGCATCTTGATGGTGAATTACATTATCTTTGACTGTGGCCAAATTCTTGGCAGTTGTAACACTGGATTGAATTTTGCCCGCCTCGGAACCTTTCAATACTGACCGGGATACTTAGTATATTGGTGAGAGAGAAAAGTTGTCGATTAACATCTGTTTCTGTGAGAATTGTGAGAAAAAGTCGGAGGAGCCTGTAGGTCCCGGCCACTTTTCTCTTAAACTGAATTATCTTTTGCGTTATGATGTCTGACTTCGCCTGTTCCTGGGAGATATTATCAGTATAGAATCCAACTGGAAGACCACGAATAAGAACTTTTATATGCTTAATTGGTTGAACTTTTGCTGGAGTTGTGGGTGGATCTACAGTTGAACTGGAATCCTCCTTGGGTGGAGCTAAGTCAGTATCAGATATAGATTCAGATGGTTGTAAGGAGGTGGCGGTATCTAGCGGTGAAAAATGTTTACTATTTGTGGTCATGATTAGATTTGCTTCAGCTTTTTTGGCATTATTTTTCTTTTTTTTCTTCTTTTTCATCTTTTTCAAAGGGGGTTCTGCAATATTTTTGGTTGAGCTTTCTGAATCTATGGTTCCAAAAGTTGGCCGCCTTCATAAGTTTCCATATCAAGGACATCAATTGGTGTTGTCGGTATTTCAGGCTTACTTGGCTCAGACATGGGAGGAATTATTTTGCCTGCTGCCTCAATCATTTCATTCGCTATTCTTTCGTCTTCTTTCATTTTCGTTTGACCTTCTTTCACTTTCCGTTTAATTTCTTCCATTTTCCTATTCAAGTCTGGAAACTTTGCCCAGATTGTCTGTTTGGCTTCGGCATCGTTGGTGGCAGTATCGGTGCATTCCTCATATTTCTTTGAATCACGTCCTGATCTTTCAGTGAGCAGCTTTCCGCCACGTCCGTGATGGTGATAGGTAGCTATATTGCGTGATTTGATTTATTAACTTGACAGTGATGAAACATAAATTGATGACTACTAGTGGCAGAATACTTTAAAACTTAACTTGCTACACACACAAACTCTTAAAACATATCAACTTTAGAAGAAACTAACATAATTGCAAGAGTATGAAATACGTACGACTCACTCGAAAGACACGAGTAAAAATCCCAGTCAGTCAAAATGGTCATGACCGAACAGTACAATCAATTTTTATGATTGTATTATGATGAAAAGTCAACGTATTTTAAAGTTGTATGAAAGAAACAGTTAAATTTACCTTTTTTCAGAATTTATAAGTCGATATACAAAGGAAAAAGTTTTGATTTAAACTAATAAATAAACAATTTTTCCTTTTAACACTTTTATTGCATTACAGAAAAGAGGGGTAAAATTTAAGATTATTAGAGAGGGCTATGATTTCCCCTAACTTTAATGTTAACACTAGTTGAGCTTCACTGAGCATGTGCAAAAATTTCTTTTCGAATCATCTTGTCTTCTAATGCGCAAAAAAGTTACTGTGTAAAGTAACCAACGGCAAATGCTATGCAAAAGCTCTCTATTTTCATCTCACTTAACACGTTCAAGCCGGGTCGACCCACCGGTGGGACACGCTAGATTGTCTCATCTTGGCAGCACACCGGAGTAAAAACTGGTAACAAAAAATTTCATTTTTTAGTTTTTTTCCAGGAATAATAAAAATCCATGCTACCAATTGTTTTTAACGGATGCAATTTTTATATTGAATTGCTTCTTCACTGTGATAAATTTTCAGCTACAGAGGACGCCGAGACTACACCCAGTCCCACAGGTGCCAGCAATTCAATCATGTGCAGGCATCCTGTCGGCACACACCAAAATGCCTTAAATGTGAACAGGAACGTCTAACTTATCTATGCACGAAAACACGAGAAACAGCAGCGTCCTGCGCCAACTGCGGCGGACCACATCCAGCCAACTAGAAACAGTGTTCCAAACATCCGATCAACCAAACATCCCGACGTAAGAATAATCCACCTATATTTTCTCCAAGCAACAACCAGTTTACCACATATGCAGACAAGCTAAAAACAAGCAATTAAACAGTCAACACAGACGTAATCAGAGAAGCAAGATCAATATTAGCAGAACTAAAGTCCTTTGTAGACCTTGTGCAGAACGACGGGGGAATGAAACTATTCAAGGCATTTCTAACACATTCATCAAAAATCATCGACAGACATCAAGAAGAAGAAGAAGACATAGAACAAGATGAGTATTAAAACAACAACCAAACCATCCCTCAACCTCATAATATGGAATGCCAACGGAATCATTAATAAACAGCACGAATTCAAAAACTTCATCATCGACTTCAACCCAGACATCATTATAATAACTGAAACACACCTAATGCCAACATTCAACCTTACAATAGCTAACTACAGAGTGCATAGATGCGACAGAAACTATAGAGGAGGAGGAGTAGCGTTACTAGCAAAAAATAGTCTAATAACCACCACCTTTAACCAAACCTCAGATAGAGGATATGAGCAAATATCTATACTATTGTGTTGTTATAGTATTAGTTATCTAGCCATTTTAGAAATTGTCATTACTTGAAATTTGTACTAGGGTGATCGCATATATATTTTAAATAAAGAAGGAAAGAGTTCAAAGGTTACCTGACCCTTCGTACAAGAAGGATCTCCAGGTTCTTCTGGTCATCGGAGCTGAAATTCAAGATGATATGAAATAGGAAACTGACGCAGCTTTTTGAAACAAATTAAACTTCTTTATTTCTTCGATTTCATGGTTCCATGAATATTGTTGACTCCACTGAAACTTCTTTCATCAATCCGAGAAAACTCGTCAAACCTTGGCGATCGCTACCACGTGTCTAATCTGGTAATGCAGTCGTCATTTGGGTTAAATCACATTCCCAAAATAAACATTTGATGGACTTCTAAACCAAGTCTACATTAATCTCTTTCTCTTATTCTGAATCACTCATTTTCTTTCCGTCTAAAGGTAAGCTCATAAGAGCTAAAAAAGGTTTTTAAGAGATCTCGTTCACATACAATCTCATCATTATTCTCCCAACTGACGCCAAGGAGGGACGCTGGCCAGAGCAAAGCACAACTCGGTTAAAGTTAGATGGGAAAACATCGATATAAAAAATCAATACTAAATTCGATGGGCTATCGCAGCTAAGCGCAATTAAAAGGTAGAATCATACTGCAGATGTGATGTAGCAACATCACACTATCCCCCTTAGGAAGAGAAAAAAAACATACCTGACTGATTAAAATTTAAAATGAGCGACAAAAACTCTTAAACCAATGCAAAGAAGGACAGCCGGAGGAGTCAGCAACATCCCTTGAACCTGCCAAAACAAAAATACAAAAGACAGTATTGTTGACAAAACAGAACATAGTAACAAAATATCAAACACAAATGAATGTGTAGTTCTTGGATATACACACAAACCCGATTATCATATCACATGCAAATTATCACATTAAAAGATAAAATCACAAAAATTAATTTTCAAAAATTAATTGTCAAATCCATATTTACGAATATCTGTTACTCAACCTACCTAAAATAAGCATGTACATCTCAGCTTTTGTGTGTGTGTGTGGTGTTACATAAAACTGTAGAAAGCTGCATAAAACTACTTGTTCATTTCATTCATTCAACCAAAAGCAAAACACTATCCTAATATGCTTATTCTACTTTTTATTTTAAGTTTAAGTAACAGAATGCTGTACATCAAATAACATATTTACATATATACAAAAGGAAAAAGAAAATGTGCATGCATATCAACACATCATGCTTATCACATTTTGTAACATATATCATGTTAGAAAAAATTTAGTTGTAATAGTAACATATTGTACACTTGAAATTTTGGGTGGTGGACTGTTTACCTACTCGAACCAAACATTTATATATTAAATTTTTAAACAGTTTGTAAGTATACATAAATACAACTTAAAAGATATTATCACAAGTTCAACATACCAAACTGAATTGAGGTGAAAAAAAAACTCAAAAATATGATACTATACATTTAGAAAAAGGTATAAATATTTAAAACTTAAATTGAACAATAATTTAAAGGAAAGTACAATTACTTAAAATTTACATTACATAATAATTTAAAGATTAGGTCTAGTGAACATTAACTTAACCATAAAATAAACACTACAAAAGCTTTTCAACTGGAGAAACCGATCGTATTTTCTCCAACAAAAAACTACTCAATCAGAAGAAAGTATGCCAGCATATTTTCCCTAGAATGAGGCAGTAAAAATTTGGCAGGTAAAGCTGAGTCAAGAGAACCAATTACTTTTGTCTAGATCTTAAAGAGTAATGATAAGGAGCAGTGCTTATAGCAGGTTTTTGATCTGATACAACTAAATGAGGAAGTCTTGGTAAACAAGTCCTCAAACGGCTAATATTAACTTTAAAAGTATCTTGCAATGGGGAATCAAATCTTTTAATTGAGACATTGATGTCATTATGAATTTCAGTTATAATAAATGGGCCTAAAAATTTTGACTTATAAGTACTTCCAGAATGTAAGTACACAATATCTTTAACATTAAATATCCTATGCTTTGCTTTCTTAAGTTGAATCTCATTTTGCTTTTGTTGTTGTTTTTCTAAATTATCATAAGTTTCTTTATATACAATATTCAAATCATCTAAAAGATTTTTGACATATTGGGTCTTATCTAATTGCTGTGGTTGAATTTTAGGGTCAAAGGTATCAAAAATTAAGCTTAATTCTCGTCCAAAATGCAAAAGATTAGGAGTAAAATTGCTGGATGGATGCACAATACCATTATACAAATTTTGATGAATTAATATCGAATTTTTAAATGATACACCTGCTTCGTTTAAGGTAATTAAAGATGTTTTAATAGACTGATTAATTCTTTCAGTCGCCCCATTACATTTTGGATTTTTGGGAGTAGTATGGGCTAAATGAATACCAAGTGCTTTATTTACACAATGTAAAACTTCACAGTTGAACTGTGCTCCTAAATCTGATAACACCATAGCAGGTCTACCATTGTTGGCAATATAATCAATTAAATGTTGAGAGACACTCTCAGCTGTTAAACTGTTCAATGGGTATAATTTTACAAATTTAGAGAAGTGGTCCAAAATAGTGAATACATATCCACAGTTTTTAATGGGGCCAACTATATCAATTGATATGAATTCATTGGGTACCCTAGGAATAGGTAAAGATTTAAAAGGCGGTTGGGGTATACTATAATTTTTGGTACGTAAACATACATCACATGAAAGAACAAAATTTTTAGTGTCTCTATAGATATTTTTCCAGAAATATTTATTAGTTATAAGTTCATATGTCTTTTTCAGACCAAGATGAGTAATGTGAGAAATTTTTAGTACCTTGGCTTGTAAACATTGAGGCACTACTATACATTGAGATAAATTTTTATCATTACGAACATGCATCAATAACTTAGTTTCTGAATCAATAATAAAATCTTTAGTTTTTTTAGCATTAGTTAATGAAGGTGAGTTAATCATATCAACAATTTCTAAAATATTTGGATCCTTTTGTTGTTCACTATAAAAGGTGGTTAAAGAAATTTCATTATCAGGGTCAGAATTTTGAATAGAATTTACAATTTGATCATCAACATTAGTATCAACAAAAGGTAAAATTAACTCATTTTCTGAGAGTGGATCAAGAGCAGGGGTGTAATGGTCAGGGTCTTGACTTCTACTAAAGTAATCGGCTAATTGATTCTTTGGACCGGCTATATATTTTACTTCATATGTGAATTCTGACAGCTGTAGAAGCCAAAGAGTTATAATGTCAGCAGGGGATGTTACCTTTTTATAGTGAATCAATGGTTTGGAATCAGTGAGGATAGTAAACTTTTTATATGCCAAATAGTGTTTAAATGCCATTACAGATCTATAAATAGCATATAGCTCAAGTTTTATGGGGGGATAATTACGTTCTGATTGGGATAAACCTTTACTAAAGTAAGATATGGGTTTAAGTTGACCATCAAATTCTTGCATTAAAACACCTGAAATAGCAGTACCACTGGCATCAGTATTAAGGATGAACTGCTTATCCCATTGAGGAAGATGTACAAATGGTTAAGAGAAAAATATATTTTGCAATTGATTAAATGCATCTTGATGCTCATCTCTCCACTGAAATTTTGCGTTTTTAAGGGTTAATTGAATTAGCCCACTAGTGAGTTGAGCATAATTGGGAATCAGGTGGCGGTAAAAACCACAAACTCCAAGAAACTTTTTGACATGTTGAGAAGTTTTACGGGGCTTAAATTGAGTTATTTTTGCTATATTAGTATTGATAGGTTTTATGACATTTTGACTTAAATTAAAACCCAAATAATTGACCTCTGTTTTGACAAAGTTACATTTTTGAGGAGAAAAGGTCATATTATACTTAATAAAAATTTTTAAAACAGCAGTAATTTTATCTAACATCTCATCAAATGAGTTAGCACCTATTATTACATCATCCTGATAAGAATATATTCCCTCAATACCTATGTTTTTCAATTCATCTATAATTAAGTCCATTAAAGCTTGAAAAATACTAGCCGCTGTTTTCAGACCAAACACCAGGCGTTTGTAGGCAAACGTACCAAATGGTGTTGTGAATGTTAATATGTCTTGTAGGTTTTCAGGTAGTGAAATTTGATGATAGGCTAGAGGCATGTCAAGAACACTATACATCTGATATTGGGAAATGTCATTAATTAAAATAGGTATTCGAGGTAAAGGATAAGTTGATGCCTCAACGATTGAATTAAGTAAGCGAAGGTCCATGGCAAGTCTAAATTTTATTGGGGCATCTGGATTTTTAGGGTCTGGGCGTTTCTTCACTAAAATTAGAGGGCAACTCCAATCACTTATATTTCTCTTAATTATACCAGCTTCTTGTAATTCTAACAATTCCTGTTTAACTTGGCCCTGTATGGCATAAGGAATTTGAAACGGCTGAGTTTTTATTGGATTATTAGATCTGAAAGAAATTTTAGGGATGACATGGTCAGTATGACCCAATGTTTTAACCGATTTAGAAAAAGCAGTAGAGTGGGAGATTAAAACAGTAAGTAATTTTTGTTTGTTATTAGGATTCAAATGAGAGAGATCAAAATCATTTTCAATAAGTTGTTCTTTTCTTAATGTTAAAATATCAGATGGAGCAGTAATTAAATTTACATAATCAGTTAAAATTTCCTTAGTAAGCTCTTGAACATTTTGCTCAGAATGTTCCTCTAATTCAGGGTTAAACTGAATTTTTCCTATACAAGTATTTTTGTTTATATGCAAAGTTACATCAGAATTATTTTTAATTACTGCGGTAAAATTAGCACTATCAAAAGTGTGCAATGAAGCAAAAATTTCAATTTCAGGTTTCTTAATTAGGGGTTCAAACAGAAACATATCACCTTGTTTACAATTATCATTCTTAATAATAAGATTAATTTGAGTAGACTCATTGGGTTCCAATATTACTTTCTGTCTAAGAAAACAATTACTTTCAAAATGCATAATATTATTACAATTAACAACATCTTTAGAAATTAAAGGTACATTAAAATTTTGAAATTCAGCAACATTATCTGACGGACAAATTTTTACATTATTTTTACTCAAAAAATCATAACCAATTATTGCTTGAAAAGCATCGTGTTGAAAGTGTGATATATAAAATGGAGATTTGAAATTATTTTTCTCAACTTTAAATGAGATTTCTGAACAAAATAAAAAATTTAAATTGGAATTAATAGTCTTAATCTGCACATTAGAAGACAGAAGTCTTGTTTTAGTGTTACTCTTTATGATATCATAAGTTGTTTTTGACATTAAGCAAATACTGGAACCACTATCGAGCAAGCATTTTACAACATTGTTACCAAATTTAACATGAATCAATGGAATATTATTATTATTAAAGGCATTATTTGAGTAAGCAATATTTAAATTATGTTCATCATAAGACATATTTGAAGAAAGTTCATTATTGTGTATAACAGAATCATGCTGCACATTATCTTTGTTTACATATGATGACACATTTTGAACATCAAAATTGTTTAACACACTACCACATAAATTATTATCATAATTTCACTTATTTTTGTGCAGAGAAATATACTGCTGAGAGGAAACATGTCCACCACCACATTCTCTCACAATTAGTTTAAAGATTTAGGCATTGTATCACCATTATTTACATCAGAAGCATGTTGATTAAAGTGTGAAGGTACAAAAGGGTTAACATTAGGTTGTTGAAAATTACCAACATTTTGAGACCTAAAATTTTTATCAGGATTAAATTGATTAGCATAAGGATTAAAATTATTATGACTGGTTGGTTGATTAAAACTTTGGCTCGGCATAAAATTTCTATCCCTAAAATTATTATGAGAGTAAGAAAGTTGTGGCATTGACTGCATTTGATCGTTAAGAAATTTTCGACAAACATTTTGTTTATGACCTGGCTTTTTACAATAGAAACAAATTATTCTCTTATTCTTGAATGCATTATTACTTGTTCTAGGAAAATTATTTGAAATACTATTTACTGTTTCATTGTTAGTTTGTTTAATTAAATTACGAAATTGAGTACACTCGGCTAGTGAGTGAGCTTCATTACAGTATGAACAATTTTGTAGCAAATTTATTTTATTGCTTAAGGCGTCTATCTGATTTTGGATACTAAGGATATCTCTATTAGCAGGGGCGGCTGAACTTAATATGTTATGGGCTTCGGCTTGTAAAATAGTTTGCTGGGCAGTTGATATACTACGGGCTTTATCAATTAAATCTTTAAAGTTATCTGTCTTTTCAAGCATTAGCTTTTCTTTCAAATTTAGAGGCAAAGCATTTATGAGTTGGAGGGATTTAATTTGGTTTAGTGCTATTGGATCCGTAACAGAATTATAAGTTTTAGCTACTAGGGTGTTTATTCTATGACCAAAAGTTTTGATACTCTCGCCTGGCAATAACTGAATATTATTCAGAGTTAATAAATTAGTAGAGGGGCTATCATCATTTGAAAAAAAAGACTTAATTAGGATAACTGCTTCATCAAATTTAACATTTCTGAATTCTGGTGATGTTTGGAAGTAGTTTCTAGCATTTCCTGTTAATTTCGATTTCAAAAACAGAAGAGCAATCTCATCTGACCAGCCATTAAGTTTTTTTAGATCACAGAGCTGTTCCAAGAACCACTCTGGAGACTCGTCTCCATTGTAATTTTGGATCCAAATAGTGATCTTTTCAGCCATTTCGTAATTTTTGTCTCGTGTAATAATATTTGCAATTTCAATCATAAAACATTATAACATGATCATCAATTAAATAAAATATATACAATGCATTTCCAGTTCATAAACAAAAAAAAATCAGCACCATACGGCACCATTAATATATTGTGTTGTTATAGTATTAGTAATCTAGCCATTTTAGAAATTGTCATTACTTGAAATTTGTACTAGGGTGATCGCATATATATTTTAAATAAAGGAGGAAAGAGTTCAAAGGTTACCTGACCCTTCGTACAAGAAGGATCTCCAGGTTCTTCTGGTCATCGGAGCTGAAATTCAAGATGATATGAAATAGGAAACTGACGCAGCTTTTTGAAACAAATTAAACTTCTTTATTTCTTCGATTTCATGGTTCCATGAATATTGTTGACTCCACTGAAACTTCTTTCATCAATCCGAGAAGACTCGCCAAACCTTGGCGATCGCTACCACGTGTCTAATCTGGTAATGCAGTCGTCATTTGGGTTAAATCACATTCCCAAAATAAACATTTGATGGACTTCTGAACCAAGTCTACATTAATCTCTTTCTCTTATTCTGAATCACTCATTTTCTTTTCGTCTAAAGGTAAGCTCATAAGAGCTAAAAAAGGTTTTTAAGAGATCTCGTTCACATACAATCTCATCATTATTCTCCCAACTGACGCCAAGGAGGGACGCTGGCCAGAGCAAAGCACAACTCGGTTAAAGTTAGATGGGAAAACATCGATATAAAAAATCAATACTAAATTCGATGGGCTATCGCGGCTAAGCGCAATTAAAAGGTAGAATCTTACTGCTGATGTGATGTAGCAACATCACATATACTATTAAATCACCAAAATCAAAATATTAAAATTACAGGAATCTACAACTCGCCACAAAATCAACTCACAGATCAAGATATTCAACTTCTCTTTCCACCAAATATACCAACAATAGTCGCAGGAGATCTTAATAGTAAACATACAATATGGGGCTGCAACACCACCAACAACAATGGATATCACCTAAGAAAACTAGTTCTGGATAATAACTTGACTGTCATAGCACCAACCAGCCCAACACATATTTCAACCAACAGCTCCAACATTCCGGACTTTGCCATCACCAACCTCCAAATTCCCATACTAGCCTACACACTCGACCAGCTCTCCTCCGATCATCTACCAGTACAATTCTCAATAGGACTATCCACGCAGCATCATGAAAAACCAAAACTCAAAACAGACTGGAATCTCTACCAAAGAATACTAGCAGCAAACAATAGCAACCCACCCAACCTGGAAGACGAGCCCACCATCGTAAACCATATCCATCAACTACAGCAAGAAATAACTAAAGCATACGAAGCAGCAACCACCGAAATAAGTAAAATAGCACATCATTACAAACTACCAATACAAATCAAGAATGTCATCAGACTAAGAAATTACTATAGAAAAACATTCCAAAGAACTGCAGACCCCATATATCTGAATGAAATGAAGCAACTTAACAAGCAAGTCAAAAAGCAAAGTAAAGAATTCAAAAATAAACTCTGGAGAAATAAGCTCGCCTCTCTATGCACTTCTGATCAATCAATATGGAAAATAGCCAAAACTTTCAGGATCGAACCACAAATAAACAGACCCATCAAAGGACCGACCACACTCATCTATGACACTAAAAAAAAAAGCCGAAATATTTGCCGATTCATTACAAACCCAGTTCTCACCTATTACAAAAGCAGATATGAACCACCATAATACAATAGTTGATGCAGTAAACAAATTTCACGAAGAACATCCTATCAACGAATCTATTGAACCAACGGACAATAACGAAATCCTAAATATTATTCGCAGACTAAAAAACAGAAAAGCCCCAGGAGAGGAAGGAATAACAAATCTGATGATAAAACTATTACCACATAACTATATTAGCAGAATTACAAATATCATAAACAGCTGTCTCACACTCAACTATATCCTACAATATGGAAAAATGCAATAGTCATCCTATTTCTCAAGAAAAACAAAAACCCAAGCTGCCCTGAAAGCTACTGTCCGATAAGCCTTTTAAGCATAATAGGAGAAATCTTCGAAAAAATAATCTACAATAGAATTAAACCTCACTTAAATATACTACCAGACGAACAATATGGATTCAGAGAAAAATTAGACACAACCAAACAGCTACTTAGAATAATTGATTATACAGGCAGAGCACTAATAAATAAAGAAGCCATAATATTCCTAATGATAGACATCTCCAAAGCCTTTGACAAGGTCTGGCATACTGGCATAACATATAAACTAATGCAGCTCAACTTCCCCCCAGGCATTATAAAACTACTCTCCTGCTACCTGAACAATAGAACCTTCCAAGTCAGCCTTCAAAACCTGAAATACTAAAAAATAAACATCTCAGCGGGTGTCCCTCAGGGCAGCATACTGGGTCCGATCCTCTACATCCTTTATACCTACGACTTCCCAATAAACAAAGACGACTACAATAGCATCACAGCATACTACGCAGACGACACAGGAATAATTATCAAATCACGAAGCCCAAATCTAGCACTCATCAAACTACAGGATCAACTAATCGAAATAGAAAACTGGTGCCTAAAATGGAAAACAGCTGTAAATGCAGATAAATCACAAATCCTAATAATACAGAAAAGAAGAAAAAGAATCCAGCAAAACTGCCAACCGAAATTATTTAACACCCCAATACCAATAGTTAAAAAAGCGACATATCTCGGACTAATAATAAACTCTCCTGGGCAGACCACGTCAAACACATCACACAGAAAGCAATAGCAGCAACAAATATCATCCAACCACTGATCTATAATCCAAATGTTTCCTTACTAAACCGAAAACTACTATATACCAGCATGATAAGACGAATATTAACATACGCATCTCCTGCCTTGGCTACAATACCAGACCACCTCATGAAAAAACTCAATCAGTGCCAAAATAAAATCCTAAGAAAAATCACCCGCGCCCATTGGTTCATTAGAAACAAAAATATCCACAAAGATCTCAAAATTCCTCTCCTCTCAGAATTCATCCATAAATTAAATGACGATTTCTACCTCAAAGCAGAAAAATGTCAAGCAGCAAATTTCAACCAGATCCTCTCATTTGAAAACTACAAAAAAGACAGCCATCTCCGACCAATAGCAGCAATCTACACATCTGACGCCTCATATCATCACTATCAACGTAAATAAAAGCCAACAGCCATAGCCTCATGAATAGCACACCCGACTACAACCACCAAGGTCCTTGGATCGACCCCAACTGACATCACTTTTATAAAATATCTTCCGAAACAGCCATAATGCATTAACCCCTTGGGGACGGGTGATTCAGAAAAGCATTCGTACAAAATCAGAATCAAGTTGCAATTAAATAAAAAACGGTAACTTAAATGTAGTCGTTACTAATTTGACAGACTTACTTTGCTTTTATTTTAATTATTGTTAGTTTAATCATATATATAATCAATGTTAATTCAAAGTATAACTAAATAGTTTTATTTTGAACAAAGTAATGGTGAATTAAATAAATCAAAAAATTATAACTCCGCCCACAAATAAACTGCTAAAGAAATACTTTGATTACCAGTTTTATCTTCTTACCCTGATTGATACGGTTTTTTGCTGTCACGTATTTGTGACAGTCGGCGCGAAAGGGTTAAATCATCAAATATCAAGAAAATCAACTACCCCTCACTGCATCCTGACTTCCTACATCCTGCCGGTCATCATCCAGTGCCTCCTGAAAATACAGTATCAAGAACTTTGACTTTCAATAGAACTTTAAAAACCAATAAATACTTCAAATACTACAAAATAAAAATGTAATAACCAATATAAATAATTTCAAAAATAATATTCAACTATGTAAAAACAAAAACAATGCCTGTAATTTCTCTTTTTATATATTTTTTAATTTTTTATTTATTTATTTATTTTTTTTCTTCTCTTCATGCCACCATATTGTAGCATAACTCAAAATGATTTAACTCATTGTAAATATTTCATGATGTGTGGGTTAGGGGCCGCTGCGCGGCCCCAGGCATCCAGTTTTAGTTAAATAAAGTAAAGTAAGTGTGATAAATTTTCTTGCAGTGAATTGTTGAGAATAGATTAACTCCTCCCGAATATTATTTAATATTGAAATAGTTCTTCTACCAGTATTTTCTCTTTTCCCGTACCATATGATTATAATACATTAATAAAACTAATTACTATGTCTAAATTTTCCGTGTTTTTGATGAAGAAATGCTAGGTCACTTAGGCGATCTGTCAAAATTAATTTTAATTTGCTGAATGAACGTTTGCAGCTAGCAATTGGTACTGAGATAGTCAGGAGTATTTGAAATGCCGCTCTCAGATTTGGAAAAACATCTTCTCCATTCGAGATTGATTATAACAGTAAGAAATTCTAATGGAATTTTAGGTTTAATTTCTTTTCTACTGCGGAGTAACATTTTGCTGTCATATATTTTGATAAAAAGTTCTATTACATTGAAATCTGTATTATAAAATTCACCCGGATTTTTACAATTTTTTTTCAATGTCGTTATCAACATTATCCTTGTTTAATAAATTTTCAACGTCTTGTAGAAATCCAAATTTGAAATTAAAGTCACTTAATCGTTTACACATTTCTTGTTGGAGACGATCAAAAGTGCTTTCCTTCCATAACGCGGGGAAATTTCACTTTCTGCTGAATGACCACCATAGCCAATTCTCCAGGCACGTATTGTTGTATCCATATCCCATTTTTCGCAAAGAGACTGCTTTTTCTATTGCCTCCTTACAGAGCTCGTCTCAAATTTCGGCTAGTTCAGTCGCTAATGATTCAAGATCATGGAACACTTCTCTAAAATTCATTCTAGGATCTTGTAATCTGAGCTGCACACGATCAATCCTTCTTAAGATTTCGTACCAGAAATGAACTAAAGTTACAAAACTAAAGGTTAGTATATTTTACAACAGAATTGTAGCTTTACTTCTGTTGTCACTTGTAGTGGTAGTGTGCTCTGCTAATTTTTCTATTAGTTCTTTTATATTCTATAGCCCATAGATGATAACGATATCCGCTCCGGTGGCGCTCCATCGCGTTTCAGATGTGTGACCTGCCATCACGGCAGCATTATCGCAACATTGTGATCTGCAGTTTGTTAATGAAATTTCATCGTAATTTAATTTCTCGAAAATTGTATTTTCGATCGAGGCTGCATCTTTAGCATGTATTTCAATAAAACTCAAAAAAGATTCTTTGATGGAAACTTTTTTATTGATAAAATCAGCATCTACATACCTAGCGACTTGGGACATTTGTTCTCGATGAGAGATATCAGGAGTTGAATCAAACAAAAGTCCATAATATTTATTTCGTTTGAAATCGTTTATTACTTGATTTCGAACTGTAGATGCCAGAAGATGATGTTGTTGTTCATTTACGTCGCACTAGAGCTGCACAATGGGCTATTGGCGACGGTCTGGGAAACATCCCTGAGGATGATCCGAAGACATGCCATCACAATTTTGATCCTCTGCGGAGGGGATGGCACCCCCGCTTCGGTAGCCCAACGACCTGCACGCGAAGTCGAGCACTTTACGGTAGCACTTTTAACGAGGACCAATACCGCACACCCTCGGTCCCTGCGCAGACTGACCCAAGTGGATCACCCACCCGCACACTGACCGCAGCCAGTGATGCTTGACTTCGGTGATTTGCAGGGGAACCGTGTCTTAACGATCAGTCCTCTGCGGGACGCCAGAAGATGAATGAATTCATTTGTGGTGACAAATATGAGAACAACAAATTTTCCTGTTAACAAATTTTTTCATACTCTATTCACTTAATAATGGAATCGTCGAATAGATGTAGTAAGTAATCTCATTTGATTTATTCCTTACCAAGAATGCTTTAAACTTGAAAGGTAATAACATAGTGAAATAAACAATATAATTTATGCTGACATTAAACTTATATACAACATTTAATAACATTTCATTTTTATTCTAAGCAGAGCGCGATGACAAGGACGTGAATTAAATATTGAAATATATTTAATATGAATTTAATATAATATGAATTAAATATTATGAATAATATTTATGAATTAACATTTATTATATTACACTGGCACTAATTTAAAATATATTTTCCAGAAATAAATTATAATAAAAAAAAATTATCCAGCAATTTTTGTTTTGCGGACCATTTGGCGCCCCTTTGTGAGTAGCGCCCGGGGCATGATGCCCCCCCTTGCCCACCCCTCGCTACGCCACTGAAAAAAATATCTCAATTTTCTCACTCTCAATTTTCAACGACCTACAGTTTTAAAAATCTAATTTGACCAAATAATTTCATAGCCAAAAAGTTTAAGTTTAGTTTCAGAAAAGATTGTTTAACCCTTTCGTGCCGACTGTCACAAATACGTGACAGCATAAAGCCGTATCAATCAGGGTAAAAATATAAAACTGGTAATCAAAGTATTTCCTTAGCAGTTTATTTGTGGGAGGAGTTATAATTGTTTGATTTATTTAATTCACCATTACTTTGTTCAAAATAAAACTATTTAGTTGTACTTTGAATTAACATTGATTATATATATGATTAAACTAACAATAATTAAAGTAAAAGCAAAGTAAGGGTGTCAAATTAGCAACGACTACATTTAAGTTACCGTTTTTTATTTAATTACAACTTGATTCTGATTTTGCACGAATGCTTTCCTGAAACACCCGTCCCCAAGGGGTTAACATGTTAATTGCCGTAATATGATTAAATTCGCAAGTTGTATATTCTAAATTTGCATTAATATAGTAGAACCAGTGATAGCTAGATTACATTAAATTATATTATATCACATTCTAACTGGTCTCGTTAAATCAAATAATATTAAATTCAAACTGGTCTTGCTTGTTTTTCTTCAGGATACACAAATTGATAACAAAATAAATTTAAAAAAAATTAAAATCACTTCAAATTTAACACTTTAAAAAACGCATTAGTTTCAGTATACAGTATTCATGCATATAGTTTCATACAATAATATTTCAGGAAATTTTGACTCATAATAAAACTGTTCATTATAACTGCAGACTAAGTTAAACTCTTTTTAATCAGCACATCAATGCCATAGGCTGGCTTTTGTCATTTATGACATTCTTTACTATGATGACTTTGACTTACAAGTGGAACCAAGGAATGCACGCTAACCCAGGCGTCTTTGTTTCAACTTTATATGGCTGCACTCACAGACTGGCCTGGACTCTGTGTCTAGCGTTTATAACATTATCCTGCACTTGGGGGCAAGGCGGTAAGTTCATTTTTTGCAGTTTAAGCGAGAAAAAAAAGATTCATGATGTTTTGGATGTGTTTTGAAAAAATCTTCCATCAATTGTAAAAACGATTTATATCTGAGACATTGAAATAATTTTATAAATCACTTTTTTCGCATAACTTTTACAATATTTTTTATAAGGAGCTATAACATAGAGTCCTGTGACCTGACGGTGTTTCTATACTTTTATTTTAGCAACGATCTATGTGTAGCATACATTTAAGAATGATTTTAAAAAAAATATAAAAAAATTAATTTTAAATATTTACACAAATATCTATAATTCATCAATTTTCTTGAACTCCGTTGTCATTTCTATAAGTAGACAACAAAAGAGTCACCACCAACAATCTAAAAATTTAAATTTTCTCATCCTCATAATTAGTAACCACATTATTTTATAAAGTTTAAAAGTATATTAAAATATTGTTTATAGTGTGGTGTGATCATGGGATCACCACAATGTTTATCTTTCTAAGTACCTACTGGGCTGTCTCCAACAGGAACGCCCTCTTCGTTCCCTTTGAGAGATCTCTAGGGCTCGACTCCTAGCTTGTCTTTAGAGATTCTCGCAACCGCCAAGAAGAGGACGCTATCTTTTGGAGATAGACCAGTATTCCCCGTAGATCTCGAGAGTACAGCTTCTTCCTTTTTTGAGCTGCGTGTTTGATTTTTTCCCCCTGTGTGCTCCAAGTTTGTAATAATTCATCATAGTTTTATTTTTTCACCTTCATAAATTCAACAAATCGCAAATTATCTATTTCGTAAATTTAATTGCAACAGTCTCAAATATGCTAATTACATAAATTAATATTTTTATACTCCCTGGAGCACACAGGGAGGACATAGTCCACGTGTTGAACTTGATAATTTTTTTTTCTACAATTCATGAACAGTAGATGTACTCTATTAATAAATATGACAGTTAAATAAAAGAATTTGTGATGTATTTGGAGTCCAGAGAAATCTTTTAGCTATGGCAACTTAGAAATATCTCCCATAAGAAATAACTTCGATGTTCCTGTTCTGAGAATTAAAACAGCGTAACCTTTAGCTCATCGTCGTTAAGGTACGTCTGAAGTAAGTTTGATATCTGTCCATGATCGATGCCAGAAGACGAGATACCACCAGCTCTGGCGAGCAACATCTTCTCTCCACTAAGCGGTTCCACACGGTATATAATGATTTAGCGTTTACATTAGTTCAAACAGCATATTAAAGTACAGGGTCTCGAATGAAATAATGATGCGTAAAATGATCTTAAAAATCGATGTAATAGTTCAGATTTACTTACATTTAATTAATATTAATTCTACGGAAAATTCTATCAGTGAAAAAACTCGTCCCATGATACAAGGATGCAAAAGATGTCTTTGTAAAATAAAAAGGTAGGGCGTTTAACTCTTAAATGTATATGCTACTGTGAGTGACTGAAATCAAGAAAATGTCGACTTTCACCGGTGAATGTCAACAATCACTTAGTTTATTTGGTGAATGTCAGAAATATTTGTTTCATCCGAATTGATAGTAATTTACTCGTAGATATTATTATATTTATTCGATATTTTAATATCTGCCGAGGATAAATTAGGAGAAACATCAGCGTTTGGAATAACGGTTAAATGCATACTGGGCAGTGGCATTTGACTTTAAAAAACATTGATGTAGGGCAAATGTATTCCTGGCAGTGGCACTTAATTAGACCTAGAATATATTTCGGACATTTACCAAAGCTGCAATGTGATTGTTTACATTCACCGGTGGGTGTCAACAACCACAAATTTTGGTCATTCATAGTAACGTTTACATTAAGTGTACCGCTTAGTTTTGTGGGATAATTTCGTTACAAGTTTATATGAGCATGCACCATGCTCTTTTGCGCCGTATATGCTGTTTTTTTTTTAAAAATTGAATATTAGCATTGAGTTTCAAAGGTTAAATACCCTACCACTATCTGTTGTAAAAGAACCTATAACAGGAAGCACACTTCCGGGCTCAAAACTTTCAGGAAGAAGTAACATCTTTTCGACCACCTTAGCTTTGAAAATACACAGTGGTGGGTTAACTTTAGTTATTATGTTAGATGAACTGTCTGATTTATGCAAAATAAACTCTGATTATGAATATTTCGTGATAGCCCATTTAACTTCTTTTCGAAAAATAGAACATTCTTTTTAAAAGAAAGCTTGGTCAAAATGGAGCAATAATAGCTTTTATTTTATTTTTCAGGAATCATCAATAGTATTCTGAGTTGGGAAGGCTTTGTACCATTCGCCAGATTGACTTACCTGGTGTACCTCGTTCATTATGGTCTAATGTATATTTATACTGGGTCCATAAGGCAGTCAATGCTGTTAGGACATCGGACTATGGTAAGATCTTGTACGAAAAAGACTATTAAATAAACAAAATCTTTTACCACCTCCTTCTCGTTCCCGTGAAAATGACGGGGTGAGGTTTCACCCTCTATTTCTCGCTCCCGTGATATCGATGGGCTGGAGTGTTCAGTAGTAACGAGCCAATAGGAATGAAACTAATTCTTTTCTTTTGACCGGATATTTTTTAAATTTTCCTTTCCTGCTGGAAAACCAACATTAAGTCGCAGTAACCCTAAATGTTGGCTTTTCCTAAAAACTTAACTTTTTTTTTTAAATTTCAAGATAAAAACAAACCAAATATTAAAAATGAATATATATATATATTGTTCATACACATATTTTTATATAATTTTCAGGGATAAAAAAATAGGCACTTTTATGACCGTTTTCTTGAAAATTCACCGATTGTTAAGGGGTTAAAAAAAATACGTCAAATAAAGTACCTTAGTAGCAAAAACTTATGAAACACATAGAATTTTTTTTATAACATTTCATCAAAACGTAAAAACATAACTAAGTTCTTGTTTATTTTAAGTTGATTAATGAAGTACTTGTCAACTTACTCCACTTTATTGCCAGTATGTGTCTAGAATCGAGGCAGTAAATCAGGTCTATCGGAAAATGTTTGCGAAAGAACGAGCCACATTATACAAGGATGCAAAATATACATTTATACAAAAAATAAATAATAGGTAATAGTAGTAATTTTATAGATGAGAGGTTAATTGAGAACAGACAAGACGGCATCTAAATCCGTATTAATATCACGTATTTAACTATATTTTTTTGAAGGCATTTTTAAGTATAAATAAATCAAAATTAATAAATCAAATCAGAACCATTTAAAGTTTAAACAACTAACTTCTGCCCCTCCCCTCAGTGGGCAGTGGTAAAAATTATCAAACGTTGACAGGTCAGCGGCAACAAAAAGGTTGGGGAGCAATTGCTCTTTAGGATTGCAAATTCCATATTAGAATGCTTTTTTAAATTATAGCAGTATTGAAAAAGAAAAGCTTTAAACTTCTTACGCTCATTTTGGACGATGTAAATTTTGTATGAATAGAAAGGACTCCACTTCTAAATGCTTCTAGCATGATCTTTCAAACTGTGCCAACAGTTTTGCCTCGTAAAATCTTTCAAAATATTTGGCAAATTGAAAAAATGATTGTTTACTTAGATTTAGCATAGAATTATTTCTATAATTTTTCCCTAACTTTTTATATCATATTTACTAATTCTTATCTTTCTGCTTTCCAGATCTTCATATTTTTCAACAATATGATCCTCAGTTTCTTGACAGCTTTTGTGCTAGGTTTATTCTTTGAATCGCCTTTAATGGCATTAGAGAAAGCATTCTCGGATGGAAAACTGAGAAAAGAAATTATGCCAGTCAATGCAGTAAATGAAATTGTTATTAGGAAGAATGAATTGCTACATGAATATTGAATTGCTTGAATATGACAGATATAATTTTTCAAGACGTCTTCTTTTGAGAAGTGCATGTCCATTCTTCATTCGTGCTGCCTTTAAAGGCATCGTTGACTTTCAAGCTGTTTCAGCCTTTGATAGTCTATCAATCATTAGTCATTTATTGAATTAAAAAAAACTAACATAATAAACTATAGTAATATATTGATTTCAATAAATTGTTTTGAAACATTGCAAACATAGAATTCATATGACACTTATACACAGTTTCAGGTAAGGGTAATTTAATTCCTTTTCTTTCTTTGTTCCTTCTTAACACTAGTTGAGCTTCACTGAGCATGTGCAAAAATTTTTTTTGCGAATCATCTTGTCTTCTAATGCGTAAAAAAGTTACTGTTAACCAACGGCAAATGCCATGCAAAAGCTCTCTATTTTCATCTCACTTAACACGTTCAAGCCGGGGTGACCCACTGGTGGGACACGCTAGATTGTCTCATCTTGGCAGCACACCGGAGTAAAAACTGGTAACAAATAAATTTCATTTTTTAGTTTTTTTCCGGGAATAATAAAAATCCATAACTACCAATTGTTTTTAACGGATGCAATTTTTATATTGAATTGCTTCTTCGCTGTGATAAATTTCCTTACAGTGAATTGTTATTGTTGAGAATAGATTAACTCCTCCCGAATATTATCTAATATTGAAATAGTTCTTCTACCAGTATTTTCTCCTTTCTGTCCTGCTTTCAGGCGCAACACCCGGCGTGAACGCGTTAAATGGATTTATTGACAGGTAAAAATATGTAGCTAATTTTTAAAAAAAGAATGCTTAGTAAGTATTAATTAATATAGTATTAAACTAATTTACGTAAACACTAACCAGATTTTTGTGTAATGAACAGAAGCAGCAAATCCTAAAATAAAGTATGCATTCTTTTAAATTTATGAGCGATTTAAAGTTATAATAAATCTTTCTAATAGGGAGCAGCTATATTTTCAAATAATGACTTAATATTATACTAACTGCATACTCGTTCATCGCACGGGATGAAAAAAAAAAGGAATCACTAAGTCAGTGCTGGACAAAAATACAAAATCATGCACTATGAAAACACCGACACAAATTATAAAGTTAAAATTACTCCACTTTTTATTTATTATTATTTGTTGCTTTTCTCGGTGACCATTAGATTGAAAAAAAATTCAATTTGTTTCCCATCCCATTAAAATAAAGATTAACTTTATAGTAATAAGATTAATTTTATAAATTTTTCACTATATTTAATTCTCAATTTACAACCGTATAATTTTCAAGTATTTTAAAAGAGCATGTTTTGTTTTCTTACTTGCTTGCATACAGGCTCATTTAATTTATTTTAGTGGGATTTTTCTTGAACATTTATTATTTAAAGCTATATTTAATATTTAGTGTTAATAAAAATTATGTTGTAACATTATGACGAAGTTAGGACACCGTTGTCGCTTTTATGTATTTTTTGATACTCTAATTGCCAGCGAAAATGTGTTATGATATTTATTAATTATAAGAATGAGTCAAACAGTTACTAAATGTAAAATGTTTAGTCCATTGTAAAGTGATGTTTTAAAAACAGTGGTTCTACATTGTTAAAATTAAATGATTAATTTCTTAACACCATGTCAGGATCTTCTTTTTTGAAATCCTTACGCTGATTACAGTGCAGATTCTAAACCAATGAAAGGAATAAAGCGGTTTGCAAAGATTAGACAAAAGAATAGATAGATTAATGAAGAAAATTACGAATAAAAATAATAAGTTTTATTTACAGCTCATAAGCTGCAAGTACATAACTGCCAACTTTTAATCCCTTCCATTCTGATATTTTCCAGTGGTATTAAAATGGAATTAAAATTTAATTTTTAAGCCAGAAAATACGTTGCATTTGAAAAAGCTTAATCTGACAACCATGATAGCAACACACATCTATATATATGCTTAATTTTTTTAAGTGTAGTGGTGATCAAAATCATTTAAAAATTAAGTTTATAAAAGAAGAAAAAGTATATATTTACTACCACTTTAAATATAAAAATAAAATTTTACGCCAAATGCGTAAAAGTTGGCAGGTATGCAAGTACATAAAACTCATAAATTAAGTTAATATAGAGGAAAAATGGAAAAAATATAAAGAGTTCTTAGAAGAGGAGAAGAAAAAAATTTAAATAAAATATTTTTAAGAAAAATTTAAAAGTATTTTTTATAAAATAAAAAGCCCGAAAAAATAAGGAAAAGATACAAATCTCGTCATGCGCTCACACGATTATATCTGTGAATCTAGTATAAGAGTGATTTCTAATATTGTAAAAATATGCAAAATATATCAATTCAATAGTGTGAGGAGTACCAAATAAATTGAAAATAAACAAATTAAGCTGACAATTCACAATGAAGCATATCAAGCGAAAAAATAAAAACTGAAAATTTAAGAAAATACAGAATAAAACGCAAAATATACACTGGTGTGCAAAACTTAAGCAACAAGTGGTTTTTCGGCCACAGCTCCCCAACAAAGTATAAGACAGCCATGAAATTGCAGTATAATATGCACGTAATTCAGTAAAAAGATTATTTGTATGCAAATTTTAGAAATAAAACGTCGTAGGTGATGTAAGTGTACGTAAACCTTGTGGGTCGGCGCGTGCAGGTCAAAACTGTGATAAAAGGATGAAGAGCACCGTAGTTAAAGACATTCGCTGCAAGTGCAAGTGATTTTTTTTGTGAAACATGTCTTCAAGAAATCATATAGACGACTTTACTCGAGGAAGAATGATTGGGACGCTTGAGGAGGGGCGTAGTGTGACCAGTGTCGCCGAAGAGTTCGGGATCAACAAAAGTGTTGTTTCGCGTGCTTGGAATGCCTTTAAAACTACTGGTACAGCTGTTCGGAAGGTTCGTGGTGGCCGTCCAAGGAAAACAACACCAAGAGATGACCGTTACATTGTCCTCCAGGCGAAAAGAAACCGTTTTCAGTCAGCGAGCGCCATATCTCAGCAACTGTGCGCAGCCACAGGACGACAAGTATCAGGATTTACAGTCATCAGACGCCTCCACAAAGGTGGCTTATTTGCTAGACGTCCTGAACGCTGCATACCTTTAAAAGTTAGCCATCGGCGGCACCGTTTAGAGTGGTGCAGAGAACACGAAACCTGGACATCTCATCAATGGAGTCGCGTCCTCTTCACAGATGAGAGTCGTTTTAGTGCTACAAGCGATTCTCAAAGTCAGTTGATCTGGAGAGAGGTTGGAACTCGATTTCATCCCAATAACATCGCGGAAAGAGATCGTTACGGTGGTCCTGGAGTTGTCGTCTGGGGTGGCATTATGTTGAACGGGCAGACTGAGCTTCAGATCTTCGACCGAGGTTCTGTAACTGGAGACCGCTGCTGCAATGAGGTAATCCTACCCCATGTGCGTCTGTTCCGAGGGGCCATTGGACCAGACTTCATTTTTATGGATGACAATGCCCGGCCACACCGTACTGTTAATGTTCAAGAGCTACTGGAAAGTGAAGATATTACACGAATGGATTGGCCAGCTTACTCTCCAGTTCTAAATCCCATAGAGCATGTTGGGGATGCATTAGGGAGACGTCTTGCGACACGACAGTATCCCCCTGGTAGCACCCATCAGCTGAAAGATGCGTTAAAGGAGGAATGGAGACGTTTACCCCAAGAACTCCTGGATAATCTGGTGCTTAGCATGGAGAGACGATGCCAAGCAACAATTACAATAAGGGGAGGGCATATCCCATACTAGGGAACATCTGCCAGTTGTACTTACGCTTCTTCAGGCAATCATGTGTAACGCCACTATATGTCAAATAAAGCCTTTTTTTGTTCCATACCCTACTTTAAGCTTTATATTCATTTCTGCACCATTATTCTTTTACCATCGTTTAAGTACAAAAAAATTTACATCATATTCAAATTTCATGTCAATCGGATGATTTCTTGTAGAGTTATGACAAAAAACGCACTTGTTGCTTAAGTTTTGCACTCCAGTGTAACATATAAAGCAATAAGTGAATTCATATGTACTTCCACTTACCGGCATCTTTCAAAAATGATTTAAAATATTTTCGCAACAAGTTTGCCAGATTACAAAGCATGAAAATAGAATCATAAATAAAAAATGGTTGAATAATTTTATGGTGCGTTCTCACTGAAGTAAAAAAGCATGTTTGATTTGTTAGGTATCTTGCATTGGCCCGAAACAGGATGTGTGCGAGGTAATAATATTTTACTGGAAAATTCAAAGTTTATAATAAATAAGGTTGAATTTTAATTATAGTATTGGTGATGAATGAGTGTAGAGAAATTATTAAAATTTAAGGAAAAAAATATTTTACAAAGTTCTTTATTGAATATTTGAAGATTTTAAACCACGTATTTTCCTAAATTGTATTTGTACACGGTAAAGATTTAAATTTTATTAACAAAGAAATTTCTAATAATTTTTTTATTAATTATAACATACAATTAACTGAATGATTTTATAAGGAATTTAATTACATTAGTTAGATATTCATTGTTTTTTTAATAAAATTTTTGTAGAGTTCGTCTATTTGTTTTTTCGATAAATAAACATTACTACGAATTCTTTTAATTCTATTCATTTAAATAAAAATAGTATTTATATAAATGTTTTTAGAAACATTAGAATTCCATGTGATTAGTTTATTTATGTACTAGTTTTATATTTTTTTTCATAATAGTGTAAAAATAAGTTAGCTAAGAGTGATGAAAAATTAGATCCTTGTGGTATCTCATCAATTTGAACAAAATATGTTTTCCATTGTGAAGATAATTATTAAAAAGATAAATATTAATCAGAATTTTCCAATAACCAAATTCGCAGTTAAGGATATTTTTGTAATCATAGTAATAACTCAAAAAAATATCTTTTACTTTAGAAAAGGGACTGCTATTAAAGAGATCTTGTAAATCAAAAGTTGAAGTAGATTTTTTATTTTATTTTGTTTAATAAATTCTGAAATAGGTTGATTATTAGTGATAATCTAAGAAAAATGCTCTTTAATAATATTGTTCACAATTTTATTTAAGTAGTTAGCGAAAAAGTTGCCAGGTTTAGTTAGGTAAATATTAGACCCTCAAGTGATTGTTCTAAATTTACTAGGAATTTTATGAAATTTTGGACTGACAATTAAAAATGGAAATTGAATATTATTTATTGCTATTATTTTAACTCCTTATTTCAAAGTTCAAAATAGAATTTTTTTTACCAAATATTGCATCATTATTGTTAGCTTTGTCTATGTGTGGTAATTAAATACAATTTTTTTTGTAGTTGCATAATTTATTGATCAATTTTAGAAATATTTGTTAAATTGTTACTGTTTTTTAAATTTTCCTTATTATTAAAAATAAAGATTTTAAAGTAATAATAAACAGCCCATTTCCATTCTGTTAACATATCCAAAGGTAAAGAGCATCTATTTGATATCTTTAAACAAAAATTATTGACATCATTAAAAAAATATTTTAGAATTTATTAATTAATACATGGTAAATTTATTTGATGAAAGATAAGGAAATTGCATTACAAAAAAAGTTGCACGAAATAATATATATTAAATTTAAAATACTTATGATCAGAAACAGAAGTTTACTACTGTTAGTGCAGCTGATAGTAAACCTACTCACAGGTTGAGAAGGTTCTCTTAAACATTTTTAATTTAGACAAAAAAATTATAGTGTAATGTTTTTGTATTACTTTTATTGCAGTTAAATTGACATGTTTTTGCAAAAGGGTATTAGAAAACTGAATTCTCATAAATATGTTCTTCTTTAGGATTAAATGATACTTTTAGTTTCATTTATTTGAAAAATAATTCAAAAAAATGGGGCAACACAAAAAATAGACACTTATTTAATAAAAGGTTTTTCCCCAATATCTAAAGTTGATAAAATAATGTAGCAAAGCCTATTTCCAGATTAAGAAGGTTTTCTTAAAAATATCATTTTTGGCAATGCTGTCATCACATAATTTTTCTATAATTTTCAATTTTATAGCATTCAAGATAGCAAAGATTCCCAGATGGATTTAAATTTTAATGAAGTTACTCTTCGTTAACATAAACAGATTCAATTAGTTTTTTTTTCTTTGTAAAAGAATGTAAGCAATCGTTACATTCTTTTACCAATATTCTTCGACAAATAGCTAAAATTTACTTATTGGTAAAACAATTGACAAGAAAACCTACTCACAGGTACAGATTTTTCTCTTAAGAATATTATTTTTGACAAAATTACTATCGCTTAATGCTTTTGTATTATTTTTATATCACTCTAGATAACAGTTTCCAACTGAATTCTAACAAAGTTATTATTCTTTAAGATAAAAAAGATTATTTTGATTTTATTCAAGCTTTTCAAAATTGCGTTAGAGCAACACATTTATTTTCATAATTGTAGCTACCTTGAAATAAAGAAAGCACGTTAAACAGAATCAAATGTGGAAAAAAAATCGAACAAAATAACAAACAATTAAAACCTAAAGTTAATTAATTAGGAAAATCAAACAACAACAGCTTACGTAGCAACGGAACTTTAACTCTTACTTTAATTCAAGCTTGCATACCTCCTAACAACTTTTCTGTTAAGTAAATTCTTAAAGTTTTAAAAATTAATAATTAAGATGAGTGTTAGGAATTAAAAAAAAAAAATATTAAGTTTAAAATTGCCTAGAAAAATTAATGTTTAATCCTCAATAAAATGGTGAGGAAATAACTCACGCATTTTAGGAAACTAACTTTAGGAAATAACTGAACGCACATTTGAGTATGTGGCAAGGTAAATCCACAAGAATGTATGAGGAATAAAAAAACAAATTAACAATCGAACAGTGTAGAGAGAGGTTACATATTATTTCTTAAATTGCATTTAAATTGACCGAATAGTGATGATAACAGCATTGTTAAACAAAAAGAAAGTGAGACAAAAAAATGAGAAGTAAATTATAAGAAATTAAGGTGAAGGCATTCATGTGAGTCTATTGTTATCAGTGCTAACTATTAATTAAACATATGGCTACTCACCCAAAATGACGATGACAATCCGATTGCTGGATTGGAGGAAAAAAACAAGAGTTCATGAAGAAACACATTTATTTTTTATACTTATTGATGTAATATAATGGTACAAATCCACACCAACAGCAACTCTCACGCATACCAACTCTGTTGATCATTTCATTAAGCACAAATCAAATTAAATTTTTTTGAAACTAACGGCAGCAAAAATATTTTGAATCCTTTACATATTTATATCACCAAAAGAACATCTTGTAATTCAGAAAAAAATATTAGTGTGTCATCCTCCCCTAGCCGTGCATCGCCTTAAAAAAACTTGGGGTCATTCGTAAATAACCAATGAAGAAAAAAAAACGGAAAGACACATTACCAGAAAGGTCAATGAAAAAGGAGGTGGGCAGATCACACCGAACCCCTTAAGAAATTATTGGCCGACAGAAGAAATTAGCAAGATATAGTAAACATAACACTTGACCACGACTCTCACGCGAGAAAGGGGAACAAGGTCAAAAAAGCTAAAACGTTAAAAAAATAACGATTTCCGTCCAAATGGCTTTTTGAAGTTCACATGCTGTGTGAAAAAAAAGAAAAATGTCACAAGGTTAAGGGGACTAAGATATAAAATTTATATATTTAAGTGAAGAGCACAGGGATGCAGCTGCAGAGGGGGCTGGAACAGAGGGGAGACAATACATAAAACCCTATCTCCCAGACAACTCGCAACTGACCATTGGATGCACATGTGTCAGTTGCAGAAGGAAATTAAGAGAAGAGGGGTCTCAGAAATGGTTTTAGTTCACAGAAATGGTAAAAAAAAAGATTGGGGGAAGATATCAATAAACTTTCTTCCCTCCCCCTCGTCGTGACCGGATGGATGTATTATGATCTAATGAAATTAAATCACATCATCTAAATTATAGCACAGAGCTTCGGCTGCTTGATTTTTTTTTATTGAGCTTAAAGCAGCACATCACACTTCTAAATTAAACATATATAAGAAATATGTATCCAAAACATATCAGCGGAGACAAAAATAGTCTTGCTCCAGGGCTGATTGTGCTCCGGAAAAAATCCGGATTTCCGGAATTTTCGTTAACAGTTATCCGGAAGTTTCCGGAGATCGAAGGTCCAGACGTTTCAAAAAATCATTGATCACAGAAGTTTCCGGAAATCAAATTTTCTAAGGTGGAACTTAAAAACACAGTTTCTTTTATTTGTTTGTAAGGGAGAGCCAGAGAGATACTCTATAAGCTTATATTCATGATTAATATTCATTTTTTATCAGTAAATAGTTGTTGTAATCATAAACTCAAGAAAGAAAGACATATTTGTAAATTTTAATTACTTCTCCAGGTCGTCATAGGTATGTGTAAAATTTTTAATATATTTTAAGTAAACTAAGAAATATTGAGAAAAAGGAAAAAAAACCTTGTTTAAATTTTTTTCTGATTTTTCAATTTAAACTTTTTTTTTTTTTAAACTCAAGAAATTTTCCGGAATTTTGACTTGGGCTCACAATCACCCCTGCTGCCCGGAAGAGCGTCCAACTTCTACTATTGTCTCTAGCTTCGGCTTCCTCTCCCTTTCTCTTCTCAGTTACTTTCGTTTTCAATCTTCACAATATCAAAGGCAGTGCATGACTAAAAAGGATGGGCAACATGAAATACTGTCACAAACAATTAAATATAAATTCATATATTGCATAATTAAAATATACATTATCAAGCTTGTAATTAAAACATAATAATGATCTGTAAATGTTAATAATTAATAATAAAATATGCTGTAGTTAAGCATATACATCGTAAATTACACAAATTAATAACAGATTTAAGTATTATAAATTGAATGTTGATGAAGTTAAGGGCAGGAATACGTAAACAAGAAATTAAGTTTTAAGAGGCCAAAAGTAAAGCAAATTAAAAAAATAAAAATAATTAAGGAGAGTATGAACTTCTGATAATTAACATTATCACATAAATCAACTAGCATTTTTGTTTTTATGACCCTGTTCCTCTCAGTGATTGAATGAACAACTTTATTATAAAAGCATTCGAAGCTTTTTGTATAAAAAGTTTCAAAGATAGATTGAATAAGATGTAAGAGTTTAACGATACGATTCAATTCAAAACTAAGTATGCATTTTGATTTCTAATTCAGACAGAAAGAGAGTGAGAGAGAAAAAAAAACATCGCTCTATTTTAACAAAACTTCTATTAAATTTATGGGGTTTTAATGTTCAGTCTAATTTAAAAATATCCATATATGCTCCAGATCATTCTAGTTGAATACCTCATAGACTTCAACGTTTACAGATGATTCAACTAGGAATTCTTCTATTCACGAGGCTTAGGCAAGATCAATTACTTTGGTTTGGAAATTAAATCGTGTATCTGTGTTGCATTGAATAGTTAGCATTTTAATTTAAAGAATTACGACTGATATATCTGAAACTTATTACAATCAGCACATACTTTTGGCTAATTAGGAAATGTGCGAAAAATTTACTCATTATTGCTCTTTGGTTCATTACAATTACCCTTTAAAAAGGTTATTTACAATAAACTTTCACGATTATTTTATGTGCTTGTATGATTATCATGCATAATATGTATATTTCAAATAGCATGGAAAAAAAATCAGACTAATTGAGTAAAGACTGGTACATTTAATAACCGCATTAGGTCTCATTACATTGAGTCTAAAAAGTATACGACTGATTTTTATTTTATTATGTAACGGGTGCTAAAAAGGCGGCTTAATTCTGAATTTTTTGACTTTCATTAATCAACTCCATAGACTTATAGTTTTGAACCCAATCCAGAAGGCAAGAGAACTCCTGGATCAAGCATTCGGTGAAACTAGCCTTCAAGAAAAACTTTTTGATAGATCTAGCCCGCTTTTGCGTTACATAAGAGGAAAAACACGAAAACCGTCTACAGATACCCCGACGGCAATGGGATTCTAACCCATGATCCGTCTACATCTGCACTGTGGTCGATGCGAATCGGGAAAATAATTCATATCAACCAGACAACGCTTATATTCGAACCAGGTCACCTCATTTGGAGAAGAACATTCCATTCCCTGAACCACCGCGTCTCTTAATCAGGCTGATTAGAAGCGTACTTAAGACATTTTCCCAATCAACTTTGTGCATTGTAAAACGGAGGCAGTTATTTGAAAAAATTCTGATTATTCAATTGGCCAGTGGGAGCATATTATATAATTTTTTAGTAACATTTTTAGATAAAGTGAATTAATTTGTAAAAGTCGTGAAAAAGTCTGTTTATATTACGACCTTTTGTTTACTTTCTTAGTTTTTAAAATGGATTTGAAAAACTAAATATAAGTTCAGAAAATTATGCGCTTTTTTTTTATAAACTTAAAAATGTATTTTTTTATACTTTGTCATTGTACAAAAGAACAGAAGTAAATAAAAACATACAATAAATACGATTGCATTTTTTGAAGTAAAGTTCCCCTGAAAGTAGGCAAGCTAGTAGAGAACGGGTGTTCTGTGAAATAAAACGTTGCAAATGATTACTTTTCGAAAACTTTTGGAGACAATGTTTCTTGTCGTTTTTCAATGTGGAGAAGGCTGAAATCGGATAAAAGTAAAAATACGTTCCCTGTAAAGGGGATGCAGATTGTGTTTTGATTGGAGGCTCTGCTCTTAGGACGTCTCGTCAATGCTTTGCATTCATGATCTTTCTCGTTGTAAATTGGAAATTTCACTGAAAAAGTTTTTCGATTTTATATATTTTCTTTATTTAATTGTTACTTCAACGTTATAACGTAGGCTCTTTTCTTCTGATTTTTTTTAATTAATTCTTTTTAAATTAATTCCTTAATATTTTATTCGAATTTAACTTAGAAAATAGCTATTGAAACAAATTCATCTTCCAGGAGAATATTTCGAAGGAAAGTAACAATAATCTCCTAATTAATTCTGAAGAGAGGGATATCACGAAGACTTATCAAGTTTGTCCAGCCACTGCGTGGATCTGATCTGGTTTGATGATAAAATTATTGGATATTTTTTTATCTGCATTATTGTCCGCGGAGAAAAAAACTCCTACTTTGATACATTCTTTTTCTTTACTACCTACAAACGTCGCTAAGCAATCTCCACCTCTGATTTGCAATTATTTCTACTTCTCTTTGGTAATTCTATGAAAATAAATCTACGACATTCAAATTTCAAGTACGATATTTTTCTTTTGTAAATTCTTAATACTTCTTATATATTTCCGTAATTATGAATCAAACTCAGAATATAAATATTAAGAAGCGACAAGCTGTGTGAAATGAATTAACAATCCACGAATAAAAAGTAAAAAAAAAAAAATTAAACTTTTCCAACGGCAATTGGATATCTATTTTCAATTCAAATTTCCCCGATTACAGTTTTTGCTAGTAATGTTATGTTTTGCACTGCAGACTAATGCGGTTTGTATATATATATATATATATATATATATATATATATATATATATATATATATATATATATATATATATATATATATATATATATATATATATATATATATATATATATATATATATATATATATATATATACAAACCGCATTAGTCTGCAGTGCAAAACATAACATTACTAGCAAAAACTGTAATCGGTGAAATTTGAATTGAAAATAGATATCCAATTGCCGTTGGAAAAGTTTAATTATTTTTTTTTTTTTTTAGAGGTGGAGAACATTTGAATAGATATAAGTTGAAAAATGACAATTATTCTAAGCGTTGACGAAATTAGGGCTAGCATTTTCCCCATTTTCATTTTCAATTATCCCGAAAAGATGTAGTGCAAAAAATAAAATTATCGAGAGAAAAAAACATTTCTACTTGTCTAGAAACAAACAACTATATATGGCTGAAGTTAGAAAAATTAGCGAAAATATGGCTTTAACTTTCGAATCAATAACAATACAATATAGAAAAAAATCTCAATGTCTAATACACTAGATGTGCACACACATGTGGCCCTTTCTGCACACTCAATTTCAACTCTGTAGCTGCATTTCTGCGTTCTGCAGAGTAGATAAGATAGAATTGTTTTAACTGTAAGTTAAACAATTCCCAAATGAATTATGGAATGTTAAAATTTTGCGTGAAACAATTGCGACATGTTATTTTTTTAACACTAGGTTCACGGGACGCATCATTTTGACGCATTTCGAATTTTGTAAGGAAAATTACAAAATCCGTTTACATTTTTATTTTATCTCTTGTAATGACTTTTATCCATTGATCGAGGTTAATATATTTTGAAGTCTATTTTCTTCAAAAGCGTTGAAATATTGAAATTCTCTTTGTGGTATACCTATCTCTACGGATATGCGTAAATTTGATGCAATCGTAATTTAGACAAAATTTTGAGTAAACATGCAAACATCACATCAATAATAAATAGGAATGTACCGACAATACTTCGATCCGGTTCGAAGCGATAAACAATTGTTGCCGATAAGCAATGATAGAAAGAACAAACGCAGAATGTCAGATTTTGAAGATTTCAGTTGCTTAGTTCCAGTATTGAAAAGTTAAATACTAGAATATTTCATAAATATCTCTCTCATATTTTCATTTTTTTTCTTACAGTATATAATTACATTGCTTTCTAAGTGCAGAGATGCCAACTGCTCCGGACACACCAAAATAATTAAAAAACGCTAAATAACTACTATGTAAATTTTGCAAATCTAGTCTAGTCCTGTCGTTTGGTCGGGGTGCCTGAGTTTCTTGTTATCTGAATATTGAAAGCAAAGAATTAGTAATGAGCATATTGCTCGAGTAAAATCATTTGAAATGACACATGTTGTATTAAATTTTGCAATTATCTTTTCTTTTTTCCATTTATTTCGCAAAAACTGGGCACTTGGATCGCGCAGCGGCCCCTATCCCATACATCATGAAATAATATTATATACATTGATTTAAAGACATTTTGATTTTAGCAACAGTATGGTAGCTATTTCTAAAAGTCAAGCGCTTTGCTTGATAAATTAAAACATTTTGTACTACAATCAATTTAAAGATGGTTATTATATACAGGCATGATTTCAAAATATACATAGGTACTTATTTACAGACATAATTGAAGATAGATACATTAATCATTATTTGCAACCTTGATGAATGAAAAAGAAACATTGTATTCAAACATAATTAGTGAAATGTGCAATAGCTTGATTTGAAAATGCAGTGTAACTCTTTTATGGTAGCTTTTTAAAAAAGTCGAGCTCTTTGCTTGATAAATTAAAAACATTTTGTATTACAAGAAATATGATAATTATATACAGGCATGATTTGAAAAATATACATTGATATTTATTTACAGACATTATTGGAGATAGATACGTTAATCATTATTTGGAAAAAGAAATATGAATTCAACCAAATTTGAGAAATGTGTAATAGTAATTAAATGCAGCTTGATATGAATATTAGGCATAGAAATATGAAAGGTGAAATGGAAATTAAGCAATTGAAAATTATTGAACGAGTTGATACATAGATAAAAACATAAGTCGAGCTGTATAAATCTTTGGTTTTGCCAAACTTTAGTGGCGCCATCTGATGTATACAACTCGAAATTGAATAAACTGAAAACATTCTATATTTGCTAAATAAGCAGTGTGGAAATACGAAATTAGAGTTCTGTGATTAAAATAAGGGTTCAAACTAAGGCAAAAGATATCACTATCCAGGAGTGGTCTCCCTCATGATCGATTATAATAGCTGGAACACTTCTTTGTTTTTTAAAAGTTCCTGAATTTCTTTGATGATCATTAGCAATCTGTGAGCTTGTCCTGTAGTTGTGAATGGAATGGCACGAGGGCCCCTCCTGGGGGGACTGGCTTTACACCCCGTGTAGTTGGCAGTGTGGGTTTCGCCGCAATTGCAGCACATAGGTGGTGTGTCGATGTCCTTGTGGCACTCGTAAGATCGATGTTCTACGGCACATTTAACACATCTTGGAGGTGAATTGCATATTTTTTGATTGTGGCCAAAATTTTGGCAGTTAGAGCACTGAATCGGACCTCTTCCTCCGCGGAACCTTTCAATTTTGACCGGGACATCACATATGCTGGTGACGGATTTGTCGGTTATTTTCTGTTTCTATGAGAATTGTGAGAAAAAGTTGAAGGAGCCGATAGGCCTCGCCCACTTTTCTCTTAAACTGTATTACTTTTTCGATTGAGATGCCTGCTTTCTCCAATTCATGAGAGATATCTTCAGCTGGGAGTCCACGAATTAAGACTTTAGTATGCTTGGTTGTTAGCACTTTTACTGGAGTTGCGGGTGGAGCTGCAGCTTCATTTGAATCCTCCATGGGTGGAGCTAAGCAGGAATCTGGTAGTGGTAAGGAAGTGACGGTATCTGTCGGTGAAGAATGGCAGCTTGTTGTAGTCATGATTAGATTATCTTCAGTTTTTTTGACGTTGGTTTGCGTTTTCTTCTTCTTTTTTCGTTTTTTTTGAAGGGGGTTCTGTGTTATTTTTGGTTGAGCTTTCTGAATCAATGGTCGATGCTTTCCAAGTCTGTTCCAAAAGTTGGCCGCCTTCATAAATTTTCATGTCAGTGGCATCAACTGTTGCAGTCGGCATTTCAGGCCTATTTGGCACAGGCATGAGAGACTGCTCCAACTTATTTAACTTCTCAAGTAGTTCTTTATTTTTCATTTCATCTTCTTTAATTCTCCTTTCCATGTCTGCAAATTCTTTAGCCATTTTGGTTTCAAAATCCGTACATTCCTCATCCGTCGTTGAGTCACGTGCATGTCTTTCAGTCAGCCACTTACCGCCACGTCCGTGATGATGATAAGTAGCCATTGTAGCGTAGTTGAATTATCAGCTTAATCGGTATGGTTGCGTAAATTGATGACTACAATTTGCAGGCAGAAACCTTTACATAACTTGCAACTACTCAAACTCTCAAATCAATTCAGCATTAGTAAAATCAGACATAATTGCAAGAGAATGAAATAGGTACGACTCACTCGAAAGTAAAATGGTCAAATGCAGTCAGCAAAATCAAGACGTCGGTTGGTTCTCAAATCCCATTTCGTCAGTCAGCATGACGTCGCATGATATCGGATTCAGCAGCCACCGCAGGATCAGTATCTAAATACCGATATCAATTTTGCAATTATTCTTTTCTTTCTTTATTTAAACAAAACTGGGTGCCTAGGCCGCGCAGCGGCCCCTACCCCATTCATCATGAAAATTATATACAGTGAATAAAACATTTTGAATTATGTAACAATGTGGTAACATTATAATAAAGTAACCATGATTAGAAGTATGTACAAACTTGATAGGAGATTTACATTAATTGCCATTGAAAAATGAATACAGCCATGATTAGATGGATATACATGAAATACGAGCTTAATCTGTGATATTTACATTAATTGAAGTAGAAATTTGGAATTGAGCATTAAGAATTGATGATAGCGTATATACAGAAAATCGGGATTCAAAATCATGAAGATTCTACATAAATTTTGCAAAGCCTTAGTGGCGCCATCTAGCATATTTTAATCTAGCAAAAAATCAAGCCGTTTACTTGTGAAATAATAAAACAATGAAAAAATTCAATATGACAAATTGGCATTTTTACATAACACTAGAAATATTGATGGTAGACTTAAATTAAAAAAAAAGATAAAATATGATTTGATATGTACAATAATTGATTTTTGAAAAATGAATATAGATAAATCATACCTTGATATATGATAAAATAACATATTTGTAGAAAATGCAGCAAATATATTTTATCAGAGAAATATTGCTCTTTAAATACAATAGAATTTGCAAAAGAATTTAACGTGCATAAGTTAATAAATATGTATGCATAAATTGGTTATATTATCAGAAAATAATGTAATTTAATTTAACGTAAGTAAAAGTCCGCAGTGAAAAGTTCAGTGAATTTAATTTTAGAGTCTTGAAAATAAAAATGGAGCTCACTGCGATTGAGATGTTTCTCCGATGATCCCCCGCAGACGGCGGAGCACTTCTTCATTTTTGAGCAATTCCTGTAATTCTTTGATTAATGACACTAATCGGTGAGCAAGTTTAGGCGTCAAATTTGATGTTGGCCGAGGGCTCCTTCTGCTGGGGTGGGTCTCGCACCCAGTATAGTTGGCCGTGTGGCTTTTGTAACAATTACAGCATTTTGGAGGTGTTGTTTTGTCTTTGTTGCATTCATGTGACCTGTGGTTTCCAGCACATTTTACACACCTTGCAGGTGCATTGCAGTGGCTTTGCGTATGTCCATAATTTTGGCAGTTGTAACATTGTATAGATCCTAGACCTCCTCGAAATCGTTCGATTTTGATCGGGATCTGCTGTATGTTGTTGACTTCGAATACTCTATGGTGATTCGCCGTTGATGTTAGGATTATGAGAAAAAGTGGAAGGAGCCGATAGGCCTCTCCCATTCTCTTCTTAAACTGCACTATTTTAAAGGTTTCAATATTGTTTTTCTGTATTGATGGCATCTGTATCAAAGTCCACAGGCAGGCCCCGGACCAAAACCTTAATAAATCTGGCTTGCAGTGTTATTTCAGGTTTGCTGGGCGGATCCCGTACTTTGTCGGTATCATCCTTGGGTTTTGTTGTCGGAAAGATAGTGACGTCATCGGTTGAGTTATGGTGGCTAGAAGAAAGACAGCTGTTTGTAGACATGAGTGCAGAATTATCGTTTATTGTTTTGACTGCATTTTGCTTCTTCTTCTTTTTTCTTTTCTTTGCTGGTGGTTCTGTATTATTGTTAATATTGATGTCCGTGTCAGTTTCTGTATTTGGTGTTGTATTCAGGTTTTCATCTTTATTTTTCATGGTTATGTCGCCAGTGGTTAGATTAGTTTCAGTCATTATTGATTCGACTTGAATGGATTTTTTATTCATCTCCTTGTTTTCTTCTGCTTGAATTTTCCTCTTCCATCTGACGTGATAAGCTGCATTTGTCAGTTTTAGGAAGTAATTGTATTCGTAGTCTCCAAGGTAACTTGATCTTATTTGAATTAGCAGTTTGCTAAGTAATTTATCTAAACGAATCAGCTCCTCTGTATCAAACTGAGTGTAAAACTCTACGAGATCGTCAATATGTTCGTGTTCAAGTGGTGGAAAGTATTTTTTTGATATCCCACAGATAGCAATGATTTCTTCTAATGACGTGGACTCTTTGCAATGCGACGGTGAATTACGACCAGAGAGTGAGACCTTTCCACCACGAGCTGTTTTATGATACGGCATGACTTGAAAAAACAAAATGGCGGCTCAAAATCCAGACATCAAAAATGGCTAGTTGACAGTATTATCTCTCCCGACTCCAGAATCTGACCAGATCAAAATAAGTATCACTCACCTCGTAAAGTTCAGCATAATCAGCATCAATTCGACATAACCGGCATCACAAGGGAGAAGAGGACATCAGTAGAGCATCCGCATCTTAAAATTCAATTTTGCAATTATAAAGTGGTGAATTATATAATATATATACGAATTATTTAGAAATAGTGGTGAGTAGTATACACCGTTGTATAAGCGGCGGAAGTGACGTCATCATAGAAAGTCAACCGGAGCTTATTTCTGCCCCAACCGGAAGTTGTTTATTTCTGCCCACCTACAAACCGGAAGTTGCTTATTTCTGCCCACCTACAAACCGGAAGTTGTCTATTTCTGCCCGTTTGCCTATTTCTGCCCACCTGAAAATCGAAACTTCGTCTGCAGCGTCATGGGGAGCTTATTTCTTTTTTTCTTAAGCCTAATATATTTTTAGTTTCGGTTTCTGTTTTTAATTTAGTTTCGTTTTTTTAAATATTATTTAATTTATTAGTTTATTGAGGGTGGCAACACTTATTATTTTAATATTAGTTTTTAAGGATGGCAACACTTAGAAACTTTGTTATTTGGGGAGATATTGTATATTATGAAGTAATGATGTCATCTTTTATTACATAACACATAAATGATATCATGCTTTTGATCTAGTGGCGCCATCTATGTGGGAATAAAATGACTTTAAATCTATTTTAATATTTAAATCTGTTTTAATATTATTTATTAAATATAATTAAGACTGAGGATCGAACTTGCGCCATTAAAAAGCATTCGTGGGTCAGTAGTTGGATATCATAACCACTGACCCACGAATGCTTGGTTAGATATGTGTTAATAAGTTTAACTTTTGTATTCTGAACACGTGTATAAATAAAAACTGTTTGATATCGATATCTTAATACAGTTTCATCGATATTCACTTAACCTTTGATAGTTATTAAATAATTATTTCTGCCCCCTCTTAATGTTATTATAGCTTTCTCTGGATGGCCACGGTACTGACCATACACATGTTAAGATTTGACGTGTTTTTGTGTGATAACACAACTACTGGTTACAGAGCGAGTCATTCTGATAACATATAACAAGCTAGATCTTGGGCTATGACGCATGTGTTGAATTCAGTTCCTTTCACTTGCGCTGGTAAATAGTTAAGCATGTGACAGTTTAACATTTTTCTA
Organism: Parasteatoda tepidariorum; assembly: GCF_982258835.1. Classification (NCBI taxonomy): domain Eukaryota; kingdom Metazoa; phylum Arthropoda; class Arachnida; order Araneae; family Theridiidae; genus Parasteatoda; species Parasteatoda tepidariorum. The sequence continues at coordinate 37,670,407 of NC_141757.1, read as the reverse complement.
ATTGGTTGTTAGAGTTATACTTTCATGATTTGGCAACTAGAAGGATAGAGTGACTTAATTTCCCCTACCACCCTCTTATATTAGTATTTCACTTGTTCTTCTGTTGTGTCTCGATTAAGTTTTTGAAAAGTTTTTCAATTAACCATTTCGTTATGGACGGTTATTTAAAGAGAAAACATGCTGAAACTGAAGTAAGTACTATTGATTTCTTAGTAATTTACTATGCTTTTAAATTTATTGTTAATAGAATTGTTTTATTTTAACTTCTAGCACTAATTCGTTTTTAGGCAGAGCATGTGACAAAACTTAGTTAACTTTAAAAATTTTATAACTACGTTATTTTTATTATATTGATGATAAATAGTATATTGATAATGTTAAATAGTATTATTTCTAAAACTACTGAGATGCGTTAATCTGTATCTTTAATTAACCAAGATAAAGTAAATTGTTTTGTACATTTTAATTAATTATTTTTATTTTGTTAATAATAAAAATTACTTATCTTCTTAGTTACAAATTAGGAATAGTTATTATTTTTTTTCATTGCGTAATCTAAATGAAGTTAATATTTCTTAAATTAACTTTCTATTTGTTAAAATTTATTAAGTATGTCTACTGTGAATATTAAAAGTATTAGAATTAAAGGTATATTAATTTTAAATTAATAAATATTAGTTTATACGATTAGGTATTTTTATCCCTATCGTTTGGATTTTCGGCTATCAATGTTGTCATTTTTGAACCCAGAAGACAATGGAACTCCTAGATCTTGAGACAATACATGTGTTCGAAGTGGACTTTGTGAGTACCCATGTTATATGAGGAGGAAGACTACGAAAACCTCTTACCCTTTTCTGAAATATTAGAAAATCTCCCTCAGTTATAAAAATATTTTCTAAAAACTAGAGCATTTTGTTAAAAAGAATAAATAACGACATATTTATATTATCAATTATATATTAAATTTCCTTAAAAATTTCAAATGAATTATTTTAAATCTAAGAAACATGTAATGGGAATTTTTGCCGCTTTAAATTCAATTATATTAAAAACATGTAATGGGAATTTATCGTTTTATTACGTCGTTTTATTCAGTTATTACAATATACGATTCATTTATTACAATATTATTACAATTACGTCGTTTTATTCATTTATTTCATCGTTTTATTCGTTTTATTACAATTTAATATTATAATAATGCAAATAACTTACTTTATATTCAAATTAGGAGGTAATGTTAAACTAACTATAGCCTTTCTATTTGAAAGTATATATTTAAATGATACTGATTACAGAACTTGAACATGTTATCTATTTCTCACAAAATTTTACAAAGATAATGTCTGTCCGGGACGTTTGGGGCTTATCCACGTTTTATCAATTAGTCATAATAACATAGTGCTTCATACTTGTTATAGAACGTGGGAATAAAATTATTTCTTAGAAAATTGTTAAGAAACATATGATGTATGCTCGCAGAAGTGATTGGGTGAAACTTTGAATATAATGTTATTTATTTTATTAAAATATATTTTGTCTGTATTGATCATTTACACATGTGAAAAAGTTTATATTATCAAGAAAAAATTACACTCTTTAATAATTAATAGAAAAAGTTTCAGAAAAATATATAGAATTTTCTGAAAAACTAGGAGATTTTAGCAAAAACTTAAATATTTTTATAAAACTAACAAATTTTTAACAAAAAAAAGTAAAAATATTTTCTTGAAAGAGAATTTTTTTTTTGTAAAAGCATAAATATTTTCTTAAAAGATCGAAAATTTTTAACAAAAAGTTAAAATTTTTAACAAAAAGTTACAATTTTTTCTTAAAAGATCGAAAATTTTTCCAAGAACATAAATATTTTCCTAAAAGATAGGAAAATTTTTAACAAAAAGTTAAAATATTTTATTAAAAGACAAAATTTTTTTGCAAAAACGTAAATATTTTCTAAAAAGATAGAAAATTTTGTGAAAATGTTTGAAGTATTTTTATAAAATTAGCAAATTTTTAACAAAATGTTTAAAAGATAGAAGATTTTTTGTAAAAACATAAATATTTTCTCAAAAGATAGAAAATTCTGTTAAAAAGTTTGAAATATTTTTATAAAACAAGTAAATTTTTTTTGCAAAAAGTTAAAATATTTTCTTAAAAGTGAACGTTTCATATTTGTTTTTGTAAAAAGATTTATTTTAGACAGAACTCAGGAGGTAATGACTTTTACTTTGCAAATAAATTCTTAATCGTAGTAATCGAAAGGAGTTATGAACATTATCATAAACATTTTAACTGTGTGTTGTTAATTATTTTTCTTGGTGTCTCAAAATTTTCTTTTTTTTTTTATTGTAGGAAGGAAACAGAAAAGGATTCTCAGCTTTAGTCATTGATTTTGAAGGTTTTCAACTTTCATCAGGGGCATACATTGTCAAAGAACTTGCTTTTCATGCTGTAAAAGGTAATTCCATTACCGGAGTGTGTACATTCCAACCACCGTTTCCGTTTGAAGAACTTCCAACACAACAGAAAATGCAATATTCTTGGACAGTCCGAAATATTCATCAAATAGATTGGAACCAAGGAGAATTACCCTACGTTAAATTTCATACTATGTTGACTTTTTTGTGTGATATGTATTCACATATCTATGTGAAAGGACTCGGAAAACGGAAATTTTTAGAAATTCTAACCGGCAGAGTGTTTTACAGTTTGGAAGATTTTGGCTGTCCTAAAGTAGATGAACTGATACCAACTTTTTCATCGTGCACTATACATTCACTAGATTTTAAGCATTGTGCTCTCGTTAAAGCGAAAGCATTTGGACGATTTCTACAAGACCTATAAATAGGACAAGCACTCGGAATTCAGCATAAAGTTGTTCCTGGAAGTAATCTGTATCTTATAAAATTTATAGTAAATCTTATAAATGACTTTTTTGCGAAATAGAAAATCAGCTCCAGTGGGGGGAAATGTATTTTTAAAAACATTAAACGATGCTCAATTACCAGCAAATTTATATGTAAATAGAAAAATTTTATAGTAAAAATAAAATTTTTAAGAAAGCTGTGATGTATGCTCGCAGAAGTGGCGAGGTGAAACTTTGAATAAAAATGTTATTTATTTTATTGAAATATATTTTGTCTTTATTGAGCATTTTCACAGGTGAAAAAGTTTATATTATCAAGAAAAATGTCACCCATTAATAAATAATACAAAAAGTTTCAGAAAAATATCTAGAACTTTTTGAAAAATTAGGAAATTTTTACAAAAACATAAATATTTTCTTAAAAGATAGAAAAATTTTGTTAAAAAGTTTGAAATATTTTTATAAAACTAGCAAATTTTTAACAAAAAGTAAAAATATTTTCTTGAAAGAGAAATTGTTTTTATAAAAACATAATTACTTTCTTAAAAGATAGAAAATTTTTAACAGAAAGTTAAAATATTTTATTAAAAGAGAAAATTTTTAGTAAAAACATAAATATTTTTCTTAAGAGATAAAAAATTTTGTTAAAAAGTTTGAAATATTTTTATAAAACTAGCAAATTTTTAACAAAAAGTTAAAATATTTTCTTAAGAGAGAAAATTTTTTGTAAAAACATAAATATTTTCTGAAAAACTAGAAAATTTTGTTAAAAAGAAATAAAAATGTTACATTATTTCCTAATTCGTTAAGATTTTAAGATGATTACTTTAAGTTAGATCAATAAATATTTTCTATAAAATCATTTTAACATTAATTTTGAATCATGAAGGCAGGAGAATCCGTTGGTTCTATGAAGCATTCAGAGTGTGGGACAAGGACCCATATTTAAATACTACTTCTACAAAGTTCATCCTCCATCCAGACTCCCATATCTATGAATTCGTCGAAAAAACTTTCCAAAAAGCGTGAGATATATGGGACTCGATCACAACTTTCTTAAACACTTCCAATGCATTTTCACAACTCTTTTTCATCTTTTTATTGTTATTTGTGGAATGATCTATCTTCCTTTTTTTCAGTTGTGAAAATGCATTGGAAGTGTTTAAGAAAGTTGTGATCGAGTCCCATATATCTCACGCTTTTTGGAAAGTTTTTTCGACGAATTCATAGATATGGGAGTCTGGATGGAGGATGAACTTTGTAGAAGTAGTATTTAAATATGGGTCCTTGTCCCACACTCTGAATGCTTCATAGAACCAACGGATTCTCCTGCCTTCATGATTCAAAATTAATGTTAAAATGATTTTATAGAAAATATTTATTGATCTAACTTAAAGTAATCATCTTAAAATCTTAACGAATTAGGAAATAATGTAACATTTTTATTTCTTTTTAACAAAATTTTCTAGTTTTTCAGAAAATATTTATGTTTTTACAAAAAATTTTCTCTCTTAAGAAAATATTTTAACTTTTTGTTAAAAATTTGCTAGTTTTATAAAAATATTTCAAACTTTTTAACAAAATTTTTTATCTCTTAAGAAAAATATTTATGTTTTTACTAAAAATTTTCTCTTTTAATAAAATATTTTAACTTTCTGTTAAAAATTTTCTATCTTTTAAGAAAGTAATTATGTTTTTATAAAAACAATTTCTCTTTCAAGAAAATATTTTTACTTTTTGTTAAAAATTTGCTAGTTTTATAAAAATATTTCAAACTTTTTAACAAAATTTTTCTATCTTTTAAGAAAATATTTATGTTTTTGTAAAAATTTCCTAATTTTTCAAAAAGTTCTAGATATTTTTCTGAAACTTTTTGTATTATTTATTAATGGGTGACATTTTTCTTGATAATATAAACTTTTTCACCTGTGAAAATGCTCAATAAAGACAAAATATATTTCAATAAAATAAATAACATTTTTATTCAAAGTTTCACCTCGCCACTTCTGCGAGCATACATCACAGCTTTCTTAAAAATTTTATTTTTACTATAAAATTTTTCTATTTACATATAAATTTGCTGGTAATTGAGCATCGTTTAATGTTTTTAAAAATACATTTCCCCCCACTGGAGCTGATTTTCTATTTCGCAAAAAAGTCATTTATAAGATTTACTATAAATTTTATAAGATACAGATTACTTCCAGGAACAACTTTATGCTGAATTCCGAGTGCTTGTCCTATTTATAGGTCTTGTAGAAATCGTCCAAATGCTTTCGCTTTAACGAGAGCACAATGCTTAAAATCTAGTGAATGTATAGTGCACGATGAAAAAGTTGGTATCAGTTCATCTACTTTAGGACAGCCAAAATCTTCCAAACTGTAAAACACTCTGCCGGTTAGAATTTCTAAAAATTTCCGTTTTCCGAGTCCTTTCACATAGATATGTGAATACATATCACACAAAAAAGTCAACATAGTATGAAATTTAACGTAGGGTAATTCTCCTTGGTTCCAATCTATTTGATGAATATTTCGGACTGTCCAAGAATATTGCATTTTCTGTTGTGTTGGAAGTTCTTCAAACGGAAACGGTGGTTGGAATGTACACACTCCGGTAATGGAATTACCTTTTACAGCATGAAAAGCAAGTTCTTTGACAATGTATGCCCCTGATGAAAGTTGAAAACCTTCAAAATCAATGACTAAAGCTGAGAATCCTTTTCTGTTTCCTTCCTACAATAAAAAAAAAAAGAAAATTTTGAGACACCAAGAAAAATAATTAACAACACACAGTTAAAATGTTTATGATAATGTTCATAACTCCTTTCGATTACTACGATTAAGAATTTATTTGCAAAGTAAAAGTCATTACCTCCTGAGTTCTGTCTAAAATAAATCTTTTTACAAAAACAAATATGAAACGTTCACTTTTAAGAAAATATTTTAACTTTTTGCAAAAAAAATTTACTTGTTTTATAAAAATATTTCAAACTTTTTAACAGAATTTTCTATCTTTTGAGAAAATATTTATGTTTTTACAAAAAATCTTCTATCTTTTAAACATTTTGTTAAAAATTTGCTAATTTTATAAAAATACTTCAAACATTTTCACAAAATTTTCTATCTTTTTAGAAAATATTTACGTTTTTGCAAAAAAATTTTGTCTTTTAATAAAATATTTTAACTTTTTGTTAAAAATTTTCCTATCTTTTAGGAAAATATTTATGTTCTTGGAAAAATTTTCGATCTTTTAAGAAAAAATTGTAACTTTTTGTTAAAAATTTTAACTTTTTGTTAAAAATTTTCGATCTTTTAAGAAAATATTTATGCTTTTACAAAAAAAAAATTCTCTTTCAAGAAAATATTTTTACTTTTTTTTGTTAAAAATTTGTTAGTTTTATAAAAATATTTAAGTTTTTGCTAAAATCTCCTAGTTTTTCAGAAAATTCTATATATTTTTCTGAAACTTTTTCTATTAATTATTAAAGAGTGTAATTTTTTCTTGATAATATAAACTTTTTCACATGTGTAAATGATCAATACAGACAAAATATATTTTAATAAAATAAATAACATTATATTCAAAGTTTCACCCAATCACTTCTGCGAGCATACATCATATGTTTCTTAACAATTTTCTAAGAAATAATTTTATTCCCACGTTCTATAACAAGTATGAAGCACTATGTTATTATGACTAATTGATAAAACGTGGATAAGCCCCAAACGTCCCGGACAGACATTATCTTTGTAAAATTTTGTGAGAAATAGATAACATGTTCAAGTTCTGTAATCAGTATCATTTAAATATATACTTTCAAATAGAAAGGCTATAGTTAGTTTAACATTACCTCCTAATTTGAATATAAAGTAAGTTATTTGCATTATTATAATATTAAATTGTAATAAAACGAATAAAACGATGAAATAAATGAATAAAACGACGTAATTGTAATAATATTGTAATAAATGAATCGTATATTGTAATAACTGAATAAAACGACGTAATAAAACGATAAATTCCCATTACATGTTTTTAATATAATTGAATTTAAAGCGGCAAAAATTCCCATTACATGTTTCTTAGATTTAAAATAATTCATTTGAAATTTTTAAGGAAATTTAATATATAATTGATAATATAAATATGTCGTTATTTATTCTTTTTAACAAAATGCTCTAGTTTTTAGAAAATATTTTTATAACTGAGGGAGATTTTCTAATATTTCAGAAAAGGGTAAGAGGTTTTCGTAGTCTTCCTCCTCATATAACATGGGTACTCACAAAGTCCACTTCGAACACATGTATTGTCTCAAGATCTAGGAGTTCCATTGTCTTCTGGGTTCAAAAATGACAACATTGATAGCCGAAAATCCAAACGATAGGGATAAAAATACCTAATCGTATAAACTAATATTTATTAATTTAAAATTAATATACCTTTAATTCTAATACTTTTAATATTCACAGTAGACATACTTAATAAATTTTAACAAATAGAAAGTTAATTTAAGAAATATTAACTTCATTTAGATTACGCAATGAAAAAAAATAATAACTATTCCTAATTTGTAACTAAGAAGATAAGTAATTTTTATTATTAACAAAATAAAAATAATTAATTAAAATGTACAAAACAATTTACTTTATCTTGGTTAATTAAAGATACAGATTAACGCATCTCAGTAGTTTTAGAAATAATACTATTTAACATTATCAATATACTATTTATCATCAATATAATAAAAATAACGTAGTTATAAAATTTTTAAAGTTAACTAAGTTTTGTCACATGCTCTGCCTAAAAACGAATTAGTGCTAGAAGTTAAAATAAAACAATTCTATTAACAATAAATTTAAAAGCATAGTAAATTACTAAGAAATCAATAGTACTTACTTCAGTTTCAGCATGTTTTCTCTTTAAATAACCGTCCATAACGAAATGGTTAATTGAAAAACTTTTCAAAAACTTAATCGAGACACAACAGAAGAACAAGTGAAATACTAATATAAGAGGGTGGTAGGGGAAATTAAGTCACTCTATCCTTCTAGTTGCCAAATCATGAAAGTATAACTCTAACAACCAATTAGAAAAATGTTAAACTGTCACATGCTTAACTATTTACCAGCGCAAGTGAAAGGAACTGAATTCAACACATGCGTCATAGCCCAAGATCTAGCTTGTTATATGTTATCAGAATGACTCGCTCTGTAACCAGTAGTTGTGTTATCACACAAAAACACGTCAAATCTTAACATGTGTATGGTCAGTACCGTGGCCATCCAGAGAAAGCTATAATAACATTAAGAGGGGGCAGAAATAATTATTTAATAACTATCAAAGGTTAAGTGAATATCGATGAAACTGTATTAAGATATCGATATCAAACAGTTTTTATTTATACACGTGTTCAGAATACAAAAGTTAAACTTATTAACACATATCTAACCAAGCATTCGTGGGTCAGTGGTTATGATATCCAACTACTGACCCACGAATGCTTTTTAATGGCGCAAGTTCGATCCTCAGTCTTAATTATATTTAATAAATAATATTAAAACAGATTTAAATATTAAAATAGATTTAAAGTCATTTTATTCCCACATAGATGGCGCCACTAGATCAAAAGCATGATATCATTTATGTGTTATGTAATAAAAGATGACATCATTACTTCATAATATACAATATCTCCCCAAATAACAAAGTTTCTAAGTGTTGCCATCCTTAAAAACTAATATTAAAATAATAAGTGTTGCCACCCTCAATAAACTAATAAATTAAATAATATTTAAAAAAACGAAACTAAATTAAAAACAGAAACCGAAACTAAAAATATATTAGGCTTAAGAAAAAAAGAAATAAGCTCCCCATGACGCTGCAGACGAAGTTTCGATTTTCAGGTGGGCAGAAATAGGCAAACGGGCAGAAATAGACAACTTCCGGTTTGTAGGTGGGCAGAAATAAGCAACTTCCGGTTTGTAGGTGGGCAGAAATAAACAACTTCCGGTTGGGGCAGAAATAAGCTCCGGTTGACTTTCTATGATGACGTCACTTCCGCCGCTTATACAACGGTGTATACTACTGTGGTGGATAAAAATCTACTAAATTGAATTTATTAAATAAAGAATCACAGTTGATAAACTACCACTTTAAAATATATATTTGCTGTCAGGAGCACGTTGGCATACCTGTAAGTGCTGTTGCATGTATTCGTTTATGCGTCAAATTGGCGCGTGTTCGTAGAGATTTGTATATAAAAAACGCCCATAAACCTCCGCAAAATCACTCAAACTTCCAGTACGTTTCTCTATACACCTTTATAATTCCTCGTCTCATAGTTTGTGAGTAGTAGAACAAAATGTTATGCTATGTTGAATACCTGAAGCAGCGGTAGCGACTATAGTGATTCGTAAAACCTTTGCAATAATTTTCAGCTACCAACTCCACATTTCTTCTTTGTTTTCTGTTGCATAAGATTTTTGAACGGATCTTTGATATTTTTGAGACACTGATTCTAAATTTAATTCAAGTTGCAGATTACAGTTTTAATTCATTTTAATGATACATTAAAAACTAGGATATTTTAAAAATTATTACAATGAAAATTAAAGTCCCCCTCCCTCCCCGCCGACTCTGCTTTGTAGGCAGTGGTAAGTAGAAAGCGAAGATAAAATTTCAGTTTATGATGCGATACGTTAAAGTCATATGTTTCTTTTGTCAAAGAAGCAGAAAAATATGCTTACATATGTATATAAAGACGAAAAATAAACGAAACTGAATTCAGACAAAAAATAAACTAAACTGAAAATATAATTTTGGAAATTTTTTTTTTTTAGCTTTTCGAATAAAATTAATTCTAATTCCCCACACCCGAATCAGATTAGATGAAGTACTTGAATCAATGCAACAAAACAGACGGATATCAATAAAATACGAATATGTCATATCAATAAAATGAATTCTTAATTCTTTTTTTCATACAATGATTAACGAATTGTTAAAGATTATAAGTTATCGCTAGATCTATGATAATTAAAATATATTAACCCCAAGAGTGCCTTTCATGCATCACCAGAGATGCCAACTTGCTCCGCTTTGTAAAATAGTATTTTCTAATGGTAGTGAAATTTAAGTTACTTTTAGTTCAGTATTTTTCAATTTAAGTAATTTTTTCACCATTAAATATCAAAAATTATAAGTACCATATAAAATGCAACGTTAAAACATCTATCTGCTTGTTACTGTATTAAAAAGAAGGCGTAACTATCTTTAATTAGCGAATTTTACTATATAACTAATTTGCTACCGCTTTACTTTATTAAAACTATTCCACAAAGCGGAGCAGTTGGCATCACTGTCACATACCTGCCAACTATTAACAGGGTTCCCACGGTCCTTGAGAATTTTAAAAAGTGGTAATAAAAATAAAATAAATTTTGACATTTTTATTTCTGAATAGCCACCACTAAAAGATGTTTTCTAAAAAATATATATATTCACGAAAATTTCAGCACTTTACGATGAAAAAGCATATTAAAACAAAAAAAATATATTGTAGCTCCACCCTTAATTTACTACCACTGTTTAAATTTTTCAAGGACCGCGGGAACCCTGTTTAATTCCTTCCATTATCATTTTTTCCCAGTGGTATTAAAATGGAATTAAAACTTCAATTTTATGCAAACAAATACGTTGTATTTGAGAAAACTTAAATTAACAACCATGATAGTAACGCATATTAATATATGTGCTTAATTTTTGTAAGAATAGTGGTGATCAAAATAATCTAAAAATTAAGTTTATAAAAGAAAAAATAACATATATTTACTACCACTTTAAATATGAAAATAAAATCTTCCGGAAAATCCGGAAGAGTTGGCTGGTATGCTGTCACTTTTAAGTTACCTACCACTCTAAATGTTTCATTTTATTTTTCTACCGTAATTGAACAGCCAATCGAATTCCGAGATCATGACTATCAACGTTCAACTTCGCATTATTGTAATTTTTAACCCAACCTAGAAGACAAGTAAACTCTCGGTTCAAGCATTAAGAAAAATTAGTTTTCGTGAAGGACTTTTTTGATGGAATGAACCCACATTTGCGTTGCTTGAAGAGGAATATCATTCGTCGTTAGCTCGACGGTAAGGGGATTCGAATCTTTTATTAATATTATATTAAATAAAGAAACTTACTCCTCTTAAATTTAAACAAATAAAATTTTATTTATAATTTAACTATTTTAGTATTAGCATTTACAAATCCATTTTAGCATTACAACATTAATGTAAACATTAATTTAGAATAGATGGAGAGAGAGACTTACCATCATATATGGCAGTACTTTTACTTTCGTTACTTGTACCGCCGGTACAAGTAAAAAGTACGTACTTTTACTTGTACTTCGTTACTTTTTAAATTCAGTACTTTTACTTGTACTTTCGTTACTTTCTTAGGGAAAAAGTACAAGTATTTGTAACGGAAATGTCGAATGAATTCGTTACTTTTTTCTAAAACTCGGTAAGCTTTCTAAAAAAAATATATATATTAATTAAAAAAAAATGTTTATGTTTTTTTAATTGCATCATGTACCTTGCATTAAATTTTATTGGTTGGAAGAAAAAGCTATGAATGAGGCTACAAAAAAATTGGAAAGAATTGTCCAAGTTGAACAGCCGGCTATAAATAATAACGTAACTGAAAAAAACCCAGGGATTTTAAATTTTCTAAAGCTGAAAAAATCATGCCAATCACCAGCGACAGAAGAATTTATGGCATACATGAGCTTAAATGTCGAAAAGGAAAGCATATCAATTTTGAATCGATATCCAATCGTAAAAAAATTATATGTGAAATATAATACTGCCGTACCTTCTAGTGCTCCCGTGGAGCGCTTATTCAGCGTGGCTAATCACGTTCTGAAAAATTCTCGTAGCAGACTCAGTGACACCACTTTCGAAATGCAATTATTTCGCAAAATGAATAAAAATATTAATTAGCAAGTTATTTTCATTCATTTTCGATTTTTATGCATTTATTTAATACATTTTAAATCAAAAATGTTGGATTTTGTTATTACGTTTTTCAATTTTCTTTTTGAACTCACTAATGATACATTTTTGTCTTAATACATTTTTAGCTAAATACATTTTTACCTAGTACATTTTTTAATAAAATTATGTTTATGCCAGACCTTGTCAAACAACGTCCAGTCAAATCTCTAAGAACTTCAGAACTATTTGTGCTATTGAAAACTATTATAATTACTATTTTAGCTCTCGAAAACTCGAAGGTCTTAATTTAGCCGCTGATACTAAAATTCGTTTACGAATTTTAATTATTCCTTCGGCAGAAATGTTCGGAAAATGACGTTCTCGCATGACTTCAGCATTAGCCATTGTTACAAATAAAACTGTAGACTGTTCTGTTTCAACTTATACTGCACATTCAATTATTTTTTACTAGCTCAAAGACCACAAAGCTATCTGAAACCCATTGGTTGCTTCGTTTATGTTTGTGCTTTTAAAATGCGTTTCTATAGAGTAAAACAATTTTAAATCAATGGTAATTTTAATAAATAAAAATAATAAACTACAAATTAAAATCAGTAGATAAAATTTCTTCTTCGTGCAAATCCATAAAAAGTTTGATATTAAAATTATATTTGATTTTAAAATTATATTATACGATTATATTATAAAATCATTTTATAATATTCTTCCGAATTTAAAAATAAATTAATGTCCATTACTTTCAAAATTAAAAATAATTAAATAAATAACAATTTTGCAAAAACATTAAGGAACATAAGAATATTATTCAATAAAATTTTAGGTTACTTTGAATTTTCTATTTCCTAGAAATGTACTTTTAAATCGTTACTTTTTTTGTTTAGTACTTGTACTTTTACTTGTACTTTTTACTCGTTACTTTTTGAAATACGAACTTTTTACTTTTTACTCGTTACTTTTTTTAAAAATACTTGTACTTTTACTCGTTACTTTTTAAAAGTAACGTTGCCATATATGCTTACCATGTATACTCATAGTGACTTGCGGTATCTAGAGACCCAACCCTTTCATTCGGCTGCCTTTATATCGTATTTTTTTGAGTGATAAAAGTTACTAATTTGAGGAAAGGTCAAGTCCAAAAGTTACTGTTGTTTTCGAGTTAGTCCCATGATGGGGTGACATTGTAAGATTTTAACCTAATTGTTTATTTGAATTACTTTATCCGTATTTAATTTAACTATTTGCCGATGGAGATTTCCCACAGTAGTTTTATTTAATCGAAGACTTTGAAATGTTCCAGAAATCAAATTTCTCTTGATTTTAATTTTGAGTGATGATAAGCGTCGTACTAAGAATTTGCGTATCCACTGTGGCAAGTGCGAGCCAAAAACAGATTTCGTATCGACCAGCCACCGATGGGATTTGAATTCTCTATCCCTTGAGCTACTACGACTCAAACACTCTATATATTTTGTATTATATCCGTCGTTCAACAGCCCAACCAATTTTTTGGGTTTGAGACTACTAATGTTCAACACCGTAGCCTTGTAATGTTGAACCCAATTCAGAAGGCAAGGGAACTCCTGGATCAAGTATTGGTAGAAATATGTTTTCGTGGAGGACTTTTAGAGGGAACTAACCCGCATTTGCGTTTCATGGAAAGGAAAAAAAAACAAGAAAAAAAAACAAACTCCCATGGTTTGCCTAATGGCAAGGGGACTCTAATCCATGATTTGTTTACCACTGAGGATATTTTACGTCAGCACTGTGGTAGGTGCAAGCCGGATACGGCATTCGTATCGAACAGTTATCGCTTTGATTCGAACCCGGTTCATCTCATTGGAAGGCGAAAGCTCTATATCACTACTCACTCTACGTATTAAATATTTTTGCCTAGGGACCAATGATGTCTAGTGACCATTTTATTTAGCGGTATTATATGGTATGAGGGCAAGCAGTTTTGCCGTATAAACTTATAATAGGTGCAACCGTTTCTTACACCGTTGAACGGAGAGTAAAGGTATTAATTTGTAGAGTAAAGGTAAATATTTGTATTAAATTTATAATATGATTTAAAAAATGGTAGGTTTTCTAAAATTTGTTTTTAAATTTGAGTCTTTTGTTTTTTAATGCTTTTTTGCATTAAATTTAAGTTGTGAAATATCAGTAGAGGAACGAAAGGAAAAGAAACGTGTTGATGAAAACTTAAGAGAAACAATGAATCTTTTATTCTCTTTTTTATAAAAAGTATTCTTATCAGGACTGATAATCAGTGCCTGTCGGATTAAAAATAAAACTTCTGACCGACCAAAAAACACATGCAAGCAACAGGTGTACAATTAGAATGAACATGATTGTAAGCTTTCCTAATAATCGTATGTATAATCGCACTATTAATCTTCCCACTTAACATTAAAAGGGGCAGCCTTCGTATATTGCTGGTAAGCTGTAACTCTTTCTTTTTCTGAAATTTTCTTACATGGTAACTCGGTATACATTTAATTTGTTCGTTGTAACGGAATGCTAGACCGAATCGTTGCGTAAAATCCAGAATCATTTATGCCCATGTCGAAACCAGATTTCTTACTTTATTTACCAAAACTGCGCAGCGGCCCCTATCCCATACATCATGAAATAACTATATACATTGATTTAAAAACATTTTGATGTAAGCAACATTATGGTAGCTTTTAAATGTCGAAACCAGAGCAGTTGGCATCTCTGTTTTACAGAAAAAGGGATGCTACGGGTGATTAAATATGCAAGAAGTGGTAAAAAAATTATTTATTTTTATTTATTTAATCTTTTAATTATCCGATTGTAATTACCATCATGACGCACATTGCAAATTATTCATGTTTAGACAAAAAAAAAATTTGCATTCATTCTCAATAGTAAACTGAAAAAAGTGCTAATTTTAATCTCTTTTAATATATTTTTGCTTTTTATGAGTCACCACTTTTTAAAGTTTCAGTCGTCTGTGGCATCTATGTAGGAACAAAAATGAGTGTAAACCATAGCAATAGTAAAAAAGTAATTTTTATCTCTAATTGTGTTTGAATTAGTCTTTCACTACCACTAGGGAAAAATTTCTCGGAAAGAGTAAAAGTTGGCATGTCTGTTAGTATGTTAAGACTATTTCATCGAACTAGTATTCCTAAAATAATCTGAAATCATGTTTTCTTCTCGTTTATAGTTAAAACGTGGTTCAGTAAAGCTAAATAATTTAAAATCAAAGGTATTTGAAATAAAGAAAAAAAAAGTTTTCTACAAAAAATAATGTTACTGGAGTAATTTCATTACTAGTAAAACCATATAAACAAATCGTCATTCTATTATAGACACCAATGATGCTTAATTAATTACGGTAATTAGTACTAATAATGTTATCATTGTAATTGGTGCTAATTTTAATGCGTACTAAATATACTAATATTGGTAATACTGTAGGTACTGTGATAATCCATTTTTACGGTCTAATTGTGATTATTAATAGATTTTATAGTGTCTTAAATTAGATTATTTTTGACTATTATTAGCTTTGAGTAAAAATTTATTACAGTTAATCATTATTTTAATCGGTCTGCAGTTAAAACGTTTGAGTTTTCTGACTCCGGACTTCCTTGAGAGATCTACTCTGTCCAAACTACCACCATAATCCTGGAAAATATTAATTGTTAAGATATTATTTTTTTAATATCTATTTTAAAAAGCGACTTGATTAATATTTTAATTTAGCTGATCAGGTAATTAACAAATATCTCTACATTTTGCTCGATGTATCTCGTTTTTTCGCTCATTAAATTTGACGAACTCGTTTTCTTTTCTTATTATTTATAACTGTAATATGAATTTGAGCGTCAGTCGTATGCTTGGAATTGAAAATTGTCAAAGTTTTTCCATGAAAACGGCTCTAACCGTCATTTGCTCATCACGCCATTTTTTTCAACAACTAATATGTTATCTTTAATGTCACATATTTTTTTTTCAATGTGTGACTGAATATTCAGTAAACAAATTCATTCCTACATTTCGTACTCATTATTTTCCTTTTATATTAATTAAAACGTGCAGGACCAGGGTATCTATTTGTCACGAAACTGTTCGTGACTTTGTTTTAAAATTTGATGGTCTTCAAGGTTTTTAGTATTAATTAATTTTTAAGACACATTGAAGAATAGGAATTAGTCTCTAAAAATTGGTAATTAACAGTATATATATATATATATATATATATATATATATATATATATATATATATATTTCAGTATATATATATATTTCTCTCTTCTCTTTTTTATTTAATTTTTTCTTAAATAAAAGTTAATTTTCAGAAATTATTAATTGCCAACTTCTTTAAATTATTCAGTATAATATTACCTTACTTACATCCATTTTCGGGCTCATCCCAGGTACAACTTTTAGATCTTCTTCAAGTTCTCCCTAAGTCTACTTAGATATTTTTTCATCACTTCATGTAAAAATTTTTCCACCTGAAGAAATCTTAGCTCATCAGGCACAACAACTTTTCTACTGGGGATAAACACAATTGTGTAGGTGCCCCAAAAAATTAATGTAGTTCCAGTTCCAGTTCCATCCCAGGTAACTAACAAATCAAACGCACCTCAAAACAAAACCCCTCTATTTATGCTTTCACCTCAATTTGCTCTTCCGTTTTCATATTTTGTAATCTGGCAATCTAGTTAAGAAAATATTTTAAATCATTCTGAAAAAATTCCACGTTCATGTAAGTTCATTTGAATTCGCTACTCGCATTATAAATTTCGTTTTATGTTCTGTTCTGTTTTTTCGTTACATTTTATTTTCCGTTTTTACGTGATATTTTTACTTAATATTCTATTCTATTTGTTTCGAAAAATTTTTTTCGAGTGCTCCTCATACTATTGTATTTATATATTTTGCTTGGGCTATATTGATACATTATTAGAAGCACTCCTTTTTGGGGATGTAATCGTGTGAGCTGATAAAAAGTTATATCTTTTATTTTCCGGTTTTTTATAATTTTTTTTTTCATTTCGGAATTTTTCATTATTTATTTATTTATTTTTTCCGGATTTTTTCTATTATTCTATTATTTCTATTATTATTTCTTTCCCTTTTTTCTCTGAATAACAGAGCACATAATCAGATTTTCAACTCTTTTTCTCTCTATTTATAGGCAACATATATAAACCTGATCTACTTTTACTGTTACATAACTTACGACATTAAAATTCTCGCAAAATAATTAAAGTTGTAGAAGGAAGTCTAAGAAAAAAAATAATGTTTTGAAAAATTTTATCACAATTTGGGAACATGATAATTTGTTGATATGTCCTTGGGTATAAATTATTTAAGCTCATAGGTAAACAAAATTCTTAATTAAATAAATACAAATTTATTACAAATTTTAATTTATATAGATATCAATACATTACCTTTGTTACCATTATACAATTTTTTTTGGAACTACGGAAATTCTGCAATTGTTGGAGGATATGATATACTGAATTCTCCTGCTTTACTAGAAAAATTTAAATATTGGGTGTAATTTATATGAATCGAATTGATATGGTCTCAGTTAACTCCCGAGACGTGTTTATTTTAAACGGAGTTGAACTTTACATGTGTTGTAAGAACTTATAGTAAAATTTTTAAAGAAAGCAGGTGGAAAGTCAGTGATTTGTTTGATTTTATTACTGATTACATATTAATAACATGAGTAAACCTCCGACTTTCATTTAACTTCATTTTATACATTTAAGAAATATTTGTATCAATCTATTAATTATTTTCTGATGAAATATAGCTTCTAAACATTTATGGATATGAGGTCCATTTTTTAAAAATTATATTGTTTATGTATTGAAACCCTTACAGACTCTTTCGAATGTTGGTTTAAAAAAGCTTAAGGACAAGCTGAACAGTAACCTCAAGTAAAGTAGAACCTCGTAACTCGATTTTAACTAATCCAAATATGCCGGATAACCGACGTTCATTCAAAATATTTCTTTTAATAACCACTTTTTTCCCTTTTTACCTTTTTTTTCTTTTGATACCAATAATATGCTCTCACAGTCATTAAAAATAACACTTTTAGAAAAAAAAACTCTTTCGTAGAGTAGGATTTCATAGAATTGGTCATAAGAGGTTAATTACGAATAAATGTTTCATTAGTTGCTGAAATAAATTCCAATGATAATTTTTATGAAACTGATTTCGAAACAAAGGAAATTAGCGGGAAAAAGATAATAATTAGGTCGGCAAGTTTTTTATTTTGGAAATAACTCAAAATGTGCAATATGAATGTGCAAATGTGAAATATGCTTTTAAGAAAATAGACATTGATCAAAATATGAGCTTAAGAATATTGACATAGTTAAGAAATAGTGCTTAAGAAAATTAGAACAAAAAAATAGAGCGGCGTCTTTGAAAGTCTTAATTTTCCACCAAACTTTTTTTTTGAAGCTCAAAAAACAAGAGCAAAAAATTAAAAATTCCTTAGCATCAGGAAAAAATCTTACCTCCGGCAGTGACACAATTTTTATGAAAACTTTGCTCGCTGAAAAAAATTTTAAAACACACGTTTCAAAGAAATCTTACAAATTAAAAATAATAGTAAGGAAAATGAAAGAGATTTTATTTTTGTATATTTTCGACATCACTGCATATTTTTTATTTTATTTTCGAAATTTGTATACATGAAAATACTTTTTTTTCTGATCTATAATCTTAATGGTATTTGAAACCGAAATTCTTAAACTCACTAACGTAAATTTACTAGAATTGTATAAAAATATTGTTAGAAATTCAGGCATAGTTCTTTAGTTTATTTTTTTGAAAAAGGTTCCTTAGTTTTTTCTTTTAAAAAAATACAAGAAACAATATTCATGTATGGATAATATGCCAAAGTGGAATCAAATGCTATCCCTATTTTCTAAAATATGTATTTCGAGCTATGTAAATTTTCCTCAACATGCAATTTAAGCTATGTTATTTATCTTAAATTCAATTTTATTGAATACGTTTTGAGTGACGCTCATGTAGCTTTTGTCCAAAAGTTTCCTTTCTCTAAAATAAAAATGTTTGTTAAAAATATTAGAATATATAGAAAGATAATTATTGTTTCTATATATTAAACAATTATATATGTTACGGCCAAAGTCCGAAATTTTCTTGATTTTAGAAATTAGCCGGTCAGATCGCGAAGTGGCAACGATGTTCCGGCCAAACTGCGAAATAATTAAAGCGATCAGTGAATATTTTACTTTGGCCGCCTTCTATAATTATATAAATAATTCTTATAAATCTTCTAATTTAAAAATATGAAAAATAGAAGTTTTTAAATTGTCTATTCAATAATGATTAATTTAATAATCATTATTAAATTGTCTATTTAATTGTTTTATTAAAAAGTTTATTTGCTAATATTGCTCCTTTTGTTTTCTTTTTTAATTTAAAAATATAAATCTTCTAATTCGAAAATATAAAAAATAGACAAGTTTTTAAATTAAAATTTAAAAAATTTAATTTTTTCCTTTGTCTCAAATGAATACAAGAAAGTATCGGACATTGGCCAGAACATCGTGAACACTTCGCGATCTGGCCGGCCAATTCCCGAAATCAAGAAAATTTCGGACTTTGGCCAGCCAATTTACAGCGTTCTTGGCCAATTCGCGAATTGGCTAATTTCGGGCTTTAGCCGTAACATATATCTGCAAACAATTATATTTCTTCTTGAGAAGAAATATAATTGTTTGTAGATATAGTAAAAGTGAGTTTTAAAACATATTGTCTTCATCTATTTTAAAGTGAAATACTTGAAAGCATCATTAAAAATAACTTGGCTTTCAAAGTTTATTGATGAAAATTGTTCAAAGAACAACGTTACTTCTTTAACCTACTACTGTCACTAATGAAATCTATACCAATGACAAGAAATTGCACAAACGTTGCGACAAGCTTTCAGAGGAGTTAAGTACATCCTTAAGATTAAAAATGCGTGGAATCGTGACCTTCGAGAATGATGGAACTCAGACCTGGTAATGTCGTTATACAAAGCAAAGGAGAGCATTCCTTATCATTAACAGTTTTTTCGTGTGCGTCTGAACAGTACATTATATGGAAGCGTCTTTTATGTACTGTTCTTGGTGATGTACTCTGACTCTCCTAGTAGTTTGTCACAATATTTGCGCAACTCCTGTTATTTATAACGTTTTTAAACTTGTACATTTCAGCAAAAAAAACAGACTCAAAATGTCATTTAAAAATTTGTATCTTTAGTTGCAAATTTAATTCAGATTTGAAATATTCAGACCTGAATTAGGCAAAATTCAGTATTTGCATAAATGCAATAAAAGTTTTCTTTCCCCAGTGTATTTGATTTCCTACAGTAACGTAAAATTAACAGTATCAGTGTTTTTAAAACTCCACACGTTTATTACCAGACTTACGATGATTAATTTGTATTTTAATCATTATACAGGTTATCGAAGCACCCAAATGGCACCAGCACCAAATTATCGAATTATCGAAGCACCAAAAATGAAGGCGATAATCATCCCTATCAAGCTGATTCTTGTAGTTTTGCTCCTCCACCAGGCAAATGGATTAAGAAAAAAAACTTTAAAGCATGTCACAATTTCACAACATGCAAAGATGGTTCCCGGAATCCCTCAAGACAACATCATCTTGGCATGGATGAATACGGAGGCTGCATTAAAGAAAGCATACTTCAACCTGCTTAAAAGCTCATTAACGAACGCATTCGGCTTATACACTAATTCGTCTACTAATATATCTCAAAATTGTACTTACAGTTTATTTGAATACTTAAATGGATTGAGGAATATGAAAACCTGGGCCTTCCAAAGTAAGATTTTTTAGGATTCTATTTTTGAATCATCTACTAAGCTATTCGATTTCTCCCTCTCACCATCTCTCTCTCTCTCTCTCTATATATATATATATATATATATATATATATATATATATATATATATATATATGTACAGTGGTGGCCAAAAGTGTGGACACTTTTTGAAAATTTCACGTTTTTCAACTTTGTGTGCTTGTAGAATATATTAATTTTCATTTTAAATATATACGTTTAGATATCAAATTGAAGGAAATTTAATGTAGAATTTAATAATAAATACAGTATTACAATATCTGTAGTACAAAAAAAGTTACGCAATTAATAGTAAGATCTATCTTGGATTTGTATTTTTTTAAAGTGATACTTACACAATCAATACTTAGTAGGATAATCCTTATTTTTTAAGACAGCTTCACAGCGTCTTTTCATCGAGTAAACGAGTGTTTGTAGTTCATCTTTCGTAATCACATGGTGCAAAGAATCAATTATAGCTTCACTTAGTTGTCTTTTATTGGATGGACGTTTCTTTCGTACAAGAATTTTCAAACGTCGCCACAAATTTTCAATTGGATTGAGATCAGGGCTGTTTCCTGGCCATGGTAATATATCTATGCCTTTATTTTGAAAGCATGCTTTGAATACTTTTGCTGTGTGGCATGGAGCTGAATCCTGCTGAAAAATAAATGTTGCGTTGTTGGGGAAGAGATCCCTGATGGAAGGTATCAATTTTGGTTTCAGGACAGTTTCGATGTATTTTTTGGCATTCAGGATGCCAAATCAGGCCGAAAAAAATGCACAAGTGCTACTACCGATAGAAAAAATTAAATGGCTATGCCTTCAAGATAGAAAAATGTCATCAGATGCCATTAGATGTGAAATGAATACAGCTGGTATTGCAGTAAGTTCAAAAACAATAAGAAGAAGGTTATCAGGATTTGGACTGCAAGCTAGATTTCCAAGGAAAAAACCATATTTAAATCAAAAGCAACGTGAAAAACGAGTTAAGTCGGCAAAAGAACACATTAAATGGTCAGAAAATCAATGGAAGCAAGTAATCTGGAGTGATGAGAGTAAAATATCGCTCTTTGGAAGTGATGGTAGAAAATACGTGAGACGTAGAGTAGGCGAAGCGCTTCATCCTGATTGCATTGAAGCAACTACAAAAAGTCCAACAAATGTCATGATTTTGGCATGTATGTCTGCAGATGGTGTGGGCCGAATTAAAGTGATTGATGGCATCCTGAATGCCAAAAAATACATCGAAACTGCCCTGAAACCAAAATTGATACCTTCAATCAGGGATCTCTTCTCCACCATTTATTTTTCAGCAGCATTCAGCTCCATGCCACACAGCAAAAGTATGCAAAGCATGCTTGCAAAATAAAGGCATACATATATAACCATGGCCAGGAAACAGCCCTGATCTCAATCCAATTGAAAATTTGTGGCGATGTTTGAAAATTCTTGTACGAAAGAAACGTCCATCCAATAAAAGACAACTTATTGAAGCTATAATTGATTCTTGGCACTATGTGATTACGAAAGATGAACTCCAAACACTCGTTCACTCGATGAAAAGACGCTATGAAGCTGTCTTAAAAAATAAGGGTTATCTTACTAAGTATTTATTGTGTAAGTATCACTTTAAAAAAAAATGCAAATCTAAGATAGATCTGACTATTTGTTGCATAACCTTTTTTGTAATGCAGATATTTTAATACTGTATTTATTATTAAATTCTACATTAAATTACCTTCAATTTGATATATAAACGTTTGCATTTAACTGAAAATTAATATATTCTACAAGCACACAAAGTTGAAAAACATGAAACTTTCAAAAAGTGTCCACACTTTTGGCCACCAATGTATATATATATATATATATATATATATATATATATATATATATATATATATATATATATATATATATATATATATATATATATATACATATATATATATATATATATATATATATATCGGGAATTAATAATATAATTCTGCTTGAAAATTTTAGAAATATTCCACTACAAAACAATAAAGTGTTTTTGAGGTTAATTTGAGGTTGAAAGGTGTTACAAATATATACTTGAGGTAGAAAATGAGGTTGAGCTTTTTCACCAAAAATTACCTCCTCAATAAACCTCAATTACAACCTTTTTTACACCTCATAAAATTAACCTCATATATAGCTTAGCAATACTTTAAATTGAAATTCGGTGAAATTATTCACACCTCAAATATACTTATTTGCTTAAAGTGTAGAAAATAACCTGTTAACTTCAAAAAGTACCTATCTAAGTTTTTTGCTCTAGGGTAAATTCATATCAACCTCAAAACAACCTCAAGTGGGATTAAAACAACTGCATGCATCTTGATTATAAACCTTGGGAAACTGATTTTTTAAGAATGGCTTTGAAGTCAACTTCAAATAAACCTTAAATCTATCTTATTCATTTCAAAACAATATAAAGTCTAAAAATATTTAAAAAATAACGGGCTAGGAGAAGCATAAATAAAATAAACTAAATACATAAAGATATAAACAATAAAATAAAAGCAGACGATAAAATTAGAACAACAGAGAGTTGTTGATTTTTTGGAGATTAGTTTTTGAATTTGTTTATACTATAACCCGTTACGGATCTTTCCATGTTTTTTTGCAAGTTTATTCTAACCGGTTACGGGATTTTCTATATTTTATTGAAAGATTTTTAATAACCCGTTACGGGTAATTTAATGTCGTTACTGTATTTGTCGTTGTGGAATAAATGTTTTTCTAATAAAACAAAAAAACTGTTTCTTTATATAGCTTGATACGTTACAGCTATATTTAAGTGATGGCAGCGTCGGAATCCGTTCCAGAAATGTTTTGCTAAGTTTTAAGACAAGAAATGGTGAAAAATATTATTGTTATTATAGATTTCCTACTTAAGAAAAAATTAGAGAATGAGATGTTTAAAATTGATGCCAAGAAGTGTAAAATTCGACGGTACTTCGAACTCTTTGAACAGAAAGCGAAGAGATTTAGGGTGAATTTTGATCTTTGGTTTTCGTATGCTTTACAGCTTATTCCTGCTGAAAGGCCAGAAAGCTATGATGATTATTATTATTTCGTTAAAGAAAATCTCATTGCCAAATTTCAGTATGATCCACAAGATATTATGTGTGATAACAATCGCAAGAAAGAACATTTTAATGAGAAATGGAATTCGCCAAGTATTGTGAAGAAATTTAAATCTGAACGTAGATGTTTCCATTGTGGGGAATTAGGATACTTTAAGAAAAACTGTAGACATCGAGATTCGGAAGAAAATTGCGATAGAAGTTGGAAATATAGTAACCAACAATCCGACTATAAAAATATATCGCCAAATGTTTCCCGAAAAGTACCAAATTTCTATATTGAAACAACAGTTAATTCGAAGTACAGAGTCAAATTTTGCTTAATATTTGCAAATTAAGTGGCACTAAGTCTGGAAATGTTGCCAAGAGTAATTCTGAAAGAAGCCAATCGACTTCCAAAAGAACAATAGTCTCGCCAACAGTTGTACCAGAAGAAGTGTATAAGTAAATAAGAATGTGATTATTAGAGTGGGAAGAAAATATTTTTAAAAAAGTGTCTAATTAGAGTTCCCCAAGTTTTGAAGAGAATAAAAGAAAAAGAAATAAAGCTTATTTTCGTAAGGAATTCGAAAAATTTGATGAAAACATTATAGAAAGTGTTAGAAATATTTTTATGGAGGATCGGAAGGAACAGAACCAAATAGTAGGAGCAGAAATAGATATGATATTGGAAGTTAGTCCATGTGTACTAAACACAAAAATAAAAAGTGCAGTACCAAAAGACGAATTGTCGACGGAGTTTCTAGAGAGATAGTATAGGTGGTAGAAGAAAAGGAATAAAGTCATCCAAGAAAAAGTTGAGATGAAAAATGAAGGAAAAGATGATTGCCAAGTCAATCTAGTATGTCAATCTAGTGGTAAAAATTGTAAAAGAAGAAATAGCGCACCTAAAGTGCGAGAAAGAAGCATCATATGCAGATATTGTTTCGTCGGAAAATTGTGAAATAATTTTGGTTGAAAATAAAAAAGTTTGCCAGAAAGAAGAAAGAAATGTAAGAATTTCGGAAGCAAAATCTACTAAAAATCATGTTAGTACTGAAACATCAATTATGGAAGAAAAGGTGAAGATTGATTCCAATAAAGGTGGCAAAAATTGTAGAAGAAGAAATAGCGCACCTAAAGTGCGAGAAAGAAGCATCATATGCAGATATTTTTTCGTCGGAAAATTGTGAAATAGTTTTGGTTGAAAATAAAAAAGTTTGCCGGAAAGAAGAAAGAAATGTAAGGATTTCGGAAGCAAAATCTACTAAAAATCATGTTAGTACTGAAACATCAGTTATGGAAGAAAAGGTGAAGATTGATTCCAATAAAGGTGGCAAAAATTTGCCAGAGATAGTCGATGACAAAATGGGGACTAAGGCATTAGTTACAGAGAAACATAAAATATTTTCGACTGAAATAGTATCGAATAATGCTAAAGAAATAATTGAAACCAAAGTGGTTAATTTGCCGTGTAGGCATGAACAATTTTGTTCAAGATAGAAAACTTCAGCAAATGCTAAACAAGTAAAAATATTTCATAACAGCTTTGTTAAGAATGGAAGTGACCAGAAAATGAGCCAATGGCGAAAAAGCAATGCCAAAAGGAAAAGAAAAAAGAACTTTGATAGAATTAGCGTCACGCAAAGAGTTAAACTAAAATGGTCGCCAAATAATTCTGATGACAAATTTATCGATACATGATTGAAGCAAAAAAATAATCGGTTTCGAGGAAACTTAAATTTTGAGAGCCAAAAGTAATTTTGATCATGGAACCAAAGCGAACAAGTATAAGTGCAAAAGATATGTGCCAAATTGGAAAAATTACAGTGTTAATAAAGTAGGATTGAAAGAAAAGTTCAGTCATTGGTGCAAGAAACAGAAATCTAGTGTGCTTGGAAGAGTTATTAAAATTTGCCAAACAAATTAATCAGTGGAACCGGAAGTTTAGGAAAAGAATTGTGGTGATACAAAAAAAAGTTCGTAAAAGAATATTAACATCTACCGAACTACAGAAGTCATGGCACTACGAAATTCGTCAGTTACCCCGAATTTAGCTAACGTTTTAAGAGTGAAAGTAAAAATAATAATGAAAATATAATCTTTAATCGCCAAACGATAGCAGTAAAGTAAAACGATATTTAAAACATAGGTTTTTTGTTATTAAACTATAAAACTAAAACAGTTTAAATATTATTCAAGATAGGTTTTGTAAACTGTTTCACTTCAAGTGATTTTTATTTAAATAATAAGATTTTTTTTGCTATTTCTTTAGTTCTTTTGCTTTGTTTTAAATATAGTTTATATAATTTTAAATATTATGTTGTGATGTTATGTTCAGATAAGTCTTATTTCCTTATTCATAAGTACAATTTAATTTTTTTAAGAATTAACTCGTAAAGAAATTAGTTGCTATTAAAGTTTGAATTAAAGCTTTAATTAAGCTGGAAACATAAGATAAAATTGTATTGAAGTTTTTGAAATTGAACCAGTTAAGTTTAATATTAAAAGGTGTTTAAAATGATTATACTTGAAAATGAAACATAAGTGTTAAGCGAATTTGTTTGTAGAGAAAAGTGCTAGTGTTCTTAAATATGTTATTTGTTTTAGTTATGCACATAAATATTAATAAGATTGAGTTGGAATCTAATTATATGAAGTTTAAGAAAGATAAGTATATTGTTTGGATTTAAAACTATACCAAGATAAAAATAAGCACTTAGAAAAAAAAATCTGGTTAGCTTCAGTCTTTAGATATTGTTGTATACATGTAAATAGTTATATTTCTTTGTATTTATTCGGCGTTTATTTCGACGTTTTTTGTAAAATTTTATTCTAGTGGTACTTAAGTTTATATTTTATAATATATTTTTTCTATTCATTTTCCCACCATTACATATAAAGGATTTAAAAGTATATATTTAACGCCACTTGACACCAAAACTTTCAAAGATAAGGACCGCTTCGCGGCCCAGATCCACAGGACAAGACAAGCAGCAGATCTTTCGATGGTAATTATTTTGAAGCTTTGAGTTTTAAATGTTAGCCCCTCTATTAAATATTTGATTATGTAGTAGTTGGCAGTCCTGAATCTATTATTGCATTTCAATAAGTTTTTTTTAACACCATTTGAGAAATATTTCACCAGAAAGAGTAAAAGTTAGCGGGTCTGTCACGTGGTGAGACTATTAAAATGTTTGCAAAATTACCTAAAATTCTGAAAGCTTTAGTTTCTTGTTCTCTACTACTGTATTAAATATCCTTCAAAAAGCGTAGCAGCTTAGAGACCTGCATTTTTTTTCCAGTTTTAATGTGAAAAAAAATCGAACTACCACAGTTTACTTATTTTTGTTTTTCCTTTTAGTGTTGGATTCATCTGGGAAAATACCAAATGGTGTGATGGGCGGAAATCCTACCGCGTTTGGCGACTTTGATACATGTCTTCAAATAGAATCTCCAAGTCGAAGTTTTCATGGACAGTATTGCCGTATAGATTTAGATTTACAATTGCCGGAGAGACCATCGATGTCACCAATAGAAATGCCAATAGAAGCCATTCATAATCTGTTTGAGCCTAACACAGTAAATAGCTTTAAATGAGTCTTTATGTAACATCATTGATTTAACCCGACATCATTTCATACATCTGCCATGTCACTTATTTACCTAACATTAAATACTTAATATTTTTTTTATCCTGCAACATAATTGTTTTAACAACGACTTTAATTTCTAAATTTATTTCTGATTAAATTCATCTCTGTCATTTTCCTTCGGATTCTAACTAATTAAATACTGGCGTATAACTTATCTAGATCTGAATGATATAAAGAGTATTTCATATTACCTGAGTATGTCATTCCCCTCCTCTTGAAGTTTAACTTTTAAGAGCGTTATTTTGATCTTCAGGCAATGTGTGATAGTTGTATTTTTTGATGAGCTTGATTTTATTTTATACTGATGTAAGTTATAAAAAATGTGTATTGCGTCAGTTTGAGCTCTTAAAAATAACTTCATCCCTGTAGAAAATTTCGAAGTTCAAGGTCATCTTTAAAAGTGTAAGCCGGTTTCAGTAATATTTCAAAGTTTTGTTTTGCTTTATTATTAGTACACCGATGCCTAGTTATAACCTCTTTTCCATGGGGCATTATTCCTTTTTAGAGTTATGCTGAGTCAAAGTTATTGAAAAATTCGGTCTGAAAATTGAATTACATCACCCCAATTACATCCTACTGAATCTTAAATCTTAATTAAGTAATTTGTAATTTAATCAAGTAAATTTCCAAGCTTGTATCTCTGATATTTACTTGAAAGATATTTATATCCTATCACTCTGTTTATCATTTCAGAAACGATTATATAACGTTTTTAAATCTTCATGGTAATATGTGATAATTTTTTCATAAGCCTTGACTATCCAATTAATAACATACGCTATCTAAGGGAAATGATTGACAACAAAAACAGTGACTTGGAGGTTAAATGTATCAGCAACGAACGCCTCCTTTCACAATTATATCTTTAATTACATACAGAGTTCTTATAAAATCTCTATTTTAGCTTATTTTGAAGGAAAGAATCCATTGTCACTGTCCCGTGAATGCAACTTTTTTCTTAAAAATAAGGCAAAGTCTACTTGTTTTTTCTATTCCGCGTGTTAGTAATTATTACATTTACAAAATGTATTAGTTAGTTTTTTTGAGCTGCAATGCTTTGTTGAGAAAAGTTTAATGAAAAAAATGCAGGATTTCTGAAAGTTTGAATGGTTATATCAGCTAAAATTATCGATAACTCAGGAAAGTTCTAGGTCACAGAGCTAGTCCTATTAGTGAACTTTAATATTTAGTAAATAAATTATTGGAATTCTGTTGTTTAATTTGTTGTTGATTTTCAGGGTCAAAACTAAATTTTTCACTGCCATAGAGAATAACTCTGAAAAGCAAGAATCCTTTATGAAAACGAGTGCATGTCCGTAACTAGGCAGCAATATACTAATAATATAGAAAAACAAAACTTTGGGGTTATTGTTGCTTCAAATGAAATTTCAATGTAATAATGTAGACTTTGAAATTTTCTGAGGGAGAGAAAAGTTTTTTAGGAGCTCTAACTTGCACAATATTCATTTTTCATAACTTACTTCAATATAAGAAAAATCAATCTAATCTAATTATAAACTATCAAAATGTTAAATTTTAGTCTGATTTTCTAAAAAAAAATGGCTTTAAATACCTTTAAAATAATATTTATTTTATTTTTAGGTAATTAAATGCTGGAATATGAATTGCAAGGGACCAAGTAATAAAAAAAATAGTTTATATTTCATGAGGATTACATTAATATAAGCCACCCGCCCTAAAAAAGAAAGTTTTAGGTACTCCCCAAAAACTTTTAAGCTTATTTTTTGTTTGTAATTTTTAATGTTCCAAAAGTTAGAATTCAATGTATATTGATCTTAGCTATAAAATTAGTTTAATTTTCTGAGGATGACAATTCCTTTCCCCCCTAAAACGATAAATTCTATATTTTTTCCAAATAAAACTTTTTTACAGAATTTGTTTTAAATTTTAAGCAATTAAAAGTTAAGACATTTGTATTTATTCGAATAATAAAAAAAATTCTTATTCCCAGCGGATGATATTCCCCCTCCTCTCTAAATCTTTAAATTTTAAGTACAAAAAAATAAACAAAATATTTGCTTACATTGTTTTTTATAATTTAGAAGATACTCAGTATAGTACTTTCATAAAATTCTACGCTGTTCTTCAACATTGCGAAATTATTTATGTTGGTTGCTACTGAAAAAAAAGTTCCCAAAAATATTGAGGTTGAATAACCCTTACACTATAACACTATGTCAGGAAATTTTTTGTTTTAGCCATTTTGCACTTTCTCTTTTTTTAAATTTCGATGTTAGAATACATCTTCAAGGCTGCCAACTTTCTACGCTTTTTGTAAAATTTACTCTAGTGGTAGCTAAGTTTATGTTTTATTTTTTATGAATTTAAATTTATTTTCCACACCGCTACATATAAATGATTTAAAAGTTCATATGCACCGCTACTTTGTTCAAGCTCTATCGCACAGTGGGCCAGCATCCAAGATTTCGTGGCCAAAATTAGTATTTCGATAAAATTTGTTTCAGAATTTGGGGGTTTTTATGTGCAGGTAAATTGAATTCATAGTTGAAATTTTGAAATACACTAAAAATACCAAAAACAAAACAATATGGCGGCTGAAATATGGTGAGCAAAAATAAAATACAAATATAATATTCAAATAATTAAATATAGCAATGAAAATATAATAATTTTCGTAATTTTATATTAAAAATGAAAAACAAATTACATTTCCGAAGTAATATTAAAAAGTAACGCGAAAACGTGAAGAAAAAAAACATAATTTTTGTTTTTCGGTATATTTAGTTCACCTTTGCAATATGAGCAAAATGGGGCAGGTTTTTTCGAAACAAGAAACATCAAGGAAGACAAAAAACTTTTTGGAGATAAGTTTCGAAAGTGATTCAAACATTTTAAAATGTCAAATGATGAGATATAAACTATAAGTTTGTCAAGAGTATTAACTAATCCAACAAATTGAAAAATTGTACTATAATTTCAGGCTAATTACTCTGATAAAAATGTAACAGTAAGGTGAAATTCCTATATATATATATATATTTCCTATATATATTTTTTTCTGCATAATTCATAATTGTATTGAATGCTCCAAACAACTTTTTCCTTTAACCGATCTGAAGATGGCTCTGAGTATTTTTCTTTCAAACATAAGTAGTTTATTTTTCTTAGTTACATACAGTCATTTTGGTATTAGAAATACAATCATGATAACAACAATAACAGGCAAAGCAGTTATTGTTGAACAAGATGTTGATCTCCTCATATTTCTTAGAGCTCTTGTTATTTCTTAGAGAAAATTAAATAGTGCTTTCAAATAATTGTATTAAAAAAAAAATATTAAATTTTGTCTTCGAACCTAATGAAGGGAAATGTGACAAATTAGTATGACATTAGAGTAACAAAAATTCCTGCAGTTTTAGCGTTTAAACGATAAAAACCAGTTTTTTAAAACATCGTCACCCTCGTATTTTGAGGGTAATAAATCCAAATTTGATTTAAAAAAACGGCGTTTTTAAATCAAAGAAAAATATATTCCCCCTCAGTTACAAGATATAGCCCCTAAGATATAGCTTTTTGCTATGACATTATACAGAATGAAAATTCAACAAATGTTATAAGGGTGATGTGTTTTTTTTCCGCTGACAAAGAAGAATATAAAGATACACATGATTCGGATCGTTTGACTTTATATTATATTCACAGAATGTGAATATCTTAACTATTGATTGATTAATGGAATATTCTGTTTGTAATAATTTTAAGCACTCGTCCCACAACCTTGTATTAATAAAAAAGTTTTTCCTTTTAATCTGAATATAAAGTTTTTTTTTAATGTTTAGAGAAAAGATATTGAAAACTTCTTATTTATTTATTCCTCTATTCTAGTTGATGAATGACTTAGTAAAATATGCTCAATATTTTTATATTGCTCAACCAAGTTTGAATGCCTGCCTTCCATCATCTTGTTCAAAAGAAGACGTAGCAGCTTTGTTTTCTAACAGTATGTAAAATAATTTATTTTTTGTATGCTTTTTTATTTATTTATTTACTTTTATAAATAATAAAAAGTGGGGCACATCTAAATTTACCAAGAAGAGATTTTTCTTAAAAAAAGAAGAAAAAAAACAGTAACAGAAGTATAAAATATGCATGTTTTTAATTTGCATTGATTCAAAATTATTTTGACCAAGATCCAGGACAAGTTCCTATTGCTGCTAAGTGATCATACTTTCGGGACAGTTTTCAAATGTATTCAAAAAGATATCAACACGATAATAAAAAACAGCAAGTGTCTTAACCCTTAGACGCGAATTTTTATTTAAAATATTTGTCATACTTTTTCTTTATTTTGTATTTATTTAGATTAAAGTAAGTGAAAAATAATATATGTAGCATTTTAATAACTTATCATTATAAAATACAGCATGAATCTCAGGTGCCCTTTTCTACGTTAAAGCTAAAATCTTCTAAACACTGCTTACTTCCAAACAAAACAATTTTTCGTCGAAATTGCAATTATAGTTATTTAGGCGAGAAACAGTTATTTATCATTCGTCATCAATATCATTTATCATATAATTTTAAAATCAATTATTGTTAATTTTTTGAATATGAATGAAAAAAAAAAATTTTTTTTTTTGGATTTTATGTTTTAGTACAAATATAATTCCGATTAGGGATTTTTTTAGTAACTATTAAACTGTTTTTAATAATTTAAAATACTGAAATATATTTTTGCTTTTAATTAGATCGTCAGAAAAAAATATAGATGTCCAATCTTCGTCAAAGGGTCAATCCAATAACACCCAAAATTTTAAATAACAATAATGTAAAAATAGATATAAAAAAGAGTAGTAGCATTAAATGAATTGTGTAGTTTTTTTACATTAGCTCAGCGATTCTCAACCTGTGGGGTGCACCCCACTTGGTGGGCGCGAGCACACTAGGTGGGTGGCGCGAGAATACGTGTGCACAGGCGAGAATACACGCGGAAAGCGCACATACACGTAGAAAACAAAATACATTTCGACTTATTTAATAACTTATAAAACAACTTATTAAATGATAACTTAAGGTGGGGAGCCAAAGGTTGCTTTGTTTAGAGGATTTTTTCTAATTTTCTGGTTAAGTCTGTGTGGCTGAAATTTTTTTTTGTAACATCTTACACTTATCTCTAATACATATCATGTATACTTTTAAGTGTTAAATAAAATTTCATTTATTTCATAGTACAGTTTCCAATTTGTAGCAAGTTACGAGAAATTACTTTAAAATGCAAATGAAACAAAAATCTTAAAACAAAATATCGCAAACTCCGCTAAAGTTCAAAGATGGTCAAAATATTATAAAAATTTAAAAAATACCAAAGTTCCACATTTGATTAAAATGAAATAAATCAATTGGTATTCCATTAAATCATTAATTTTTGAGAAATAATATACATACTGATTTATAATGAACTCTTTTATAGATTTCACGTTTGTTTCTGAAGGTGGTCCATGTGTCCCTAATTTGGCACCGGTGTCGCCCTTGGGAACATGCATATGGTCACCATTTGCACGACTTAAAACTATTAGTCTGATAGATTAATTCGAGTTAAAGTAATGTGGTTAAAGAAAAAAAAATATTCAGAAAACATATAATAACTCAAAGTTCAAAAGAATTTAAACACATATAAATTACAATATCTTCCTATACCCGGAAATTAGAACGACAACTGCAAAAAATTAAATCACTTCATACAATGGAGGCCATTTAAGGAAATCTCTGCCAATTCAGCCACGTGCACCTTAGATACAAGATTTACAATGCAGCATGGTCATCTTGTCATTCAAAATAAAATTATTTCTACTTTTGAGGGTAGGCTACGTTAGGAGTACTGGCCCACCTTTGGCTCACCCACCTTACTTAATCAAAACATACTAAATTAAAAACAAATTTAATAATTATTAGTGACTTCTTTGGGCCTGTTTTGCAGAGCAAAGTTTTTCGAGGTAAGGATTAATATTAGAAATAGCTACTCTCAGTTCAGTTTCTATATTGTGTCTTAAAAGAAGCCCAGCAGAAAATCCAGTTTCAGAATTTCCAGGTTATTGAAAATGGTAATAGAATGCGAAATAACCTTGTTTTTAGTGCAGAAAAACCATCCTCTACATCTGCTCAAAATTCAAATGGTGATTTATTACTAAATTGTCTTTTGGTTTCGAAACTTGTTGTGAAGTATATGAATTTCTCTTCTTCATCAATTGAGAGTCCTTCGGGAGTCTTATGAAATGGATCCCTAACCCCCTCAAAACTTGCTATCAGTTTGCCGTCAGCAAGAAAATACTTTTTTAAAATCTTTGCCAGCATGGCTTAATGATTTTCAATGGTTTCAAAAACAACTTTTACACGTTCTTCTTCAGCCTGATAAGTTTTAGTACAATCATCCACATTAGCAAACATTGTAAGGTTTTTTTGCTTTAAATTCCTGCCCCACAATTCCTATTTTTTACAAAAAGCATTAACTTTATCACTCATATCCAACATATGTGTATTTACTCCTTGGAGTTGAAGATTTAAGTTATTTAATTTCTCGAATACGACGACCAAGTAGCTCAATTTCATCACAAATCAACAACCACGAAAATTCTCGGCTTCCGGTCTGTTATCTTCTTTTATGAAAAAAGGGATTTCTCTTAATTCATAAACACGTTGCAAAAATTTCTCACGTGATAAACATCTTGCCTCGCAATTAAATAGCAATGCTGAATGTATTGAACGTGAGTCTTTACAAAGTGCGGAAAAAATTCTCGATCTCAGGGATCTCATTTTTAGATGATTTACTACGGTTTCAACCGTAGTTAACACAATATTCAAACTAGGACTAATTTCTTTCGAAGCCAAAGCTTCTCTGTGGATCATGAAATGTGTGAGGCGATTTTATTTTTACAAGCGCTTGTATACTTTGGAATCTTTGGGACATTGAACGAGCACCTTCGGTGCATATTCCGACGAAATTTTTGCATTCTATGTTTGCCTCATTCATAAAATCATTTAAAACAGCAAATAATACGAGCTCTGTTCTTTTGCGTTCTATTGATTAATCCTAAAAGTAATTCTACTGCTGACGTATTATCACAAAATCGAACTAGGCAATTAAATGAGCATCTTTATTACTATTTGTTGCTTCATCAAGCTGTATTGAAAACAATTTGACACGCAACTTCAAAAAAAGCTGACACTATACATCTTCAGCTATATCACAAATTCGACGAGCAACAGTATCATTTGAAAGAGGTATGGACTGCAATTGTTTTGAAAAATTATCTCCAAACATAGTTCATACAATCTCATGCTGCTGGCCTTTACTTTACTTTTGTTTCGGCAGTTAGTTAAAAGTAATTTAAAGACATAATCCAAAATACTCAATGTACATTATTGTTGTATACATTTTACAGTAAGAGGGGGGCGCGATGAAAATGATGATTGAAAACTGGACCGCGAAAACTTAAAGGTTGAGAAACGCTGCATTAGCTCCACCATAATTTTAGAAAAAAGTACAATTCCTGCAATTTGGCACCAGATTGAAAGATCAGAATGCAATCAAAATTTAATTGAACCAACACGACACGACAACATGACCAAGATTTGCTTACAGGTGTTGGAGTTAATTATAAATGGAATTGGTCTTATTCCTCTAAAATAAACTACGAAATGAATATTTAAGAACAAATTTTTGATCACCGAAAATCTGACCAAAGAATTAGAATCAGTAAGTGAACATATTGCGAAGCGGAGTCTACTTTTGGCGGATTAGGATAGGAATTAAACACTTTATTTACATACTTAACTTTAAATTCCATGATGATCGGATAAAAAGAGTAATATATTTGTTTTTGAACTAAAGCAAATGTTCATGAGGCAATAATTTTTACTACCACCTTTATTTCCTTGAAAACATAAAAATGTCACTCCGAAGTATCGTCGTCAAATAAGAGGTTAATGGCATTGATCAACTTGTACGGTCGCTGAAAAAGATTTTACTGAGTGGTAGTGCAACAACAATTAAAGCTGGAAATACATTCTAAAGAAAATTGAACTACTTAAACATACTTGAACTCGGACTGATGCAGTATTCTCCTTCAAATGATGTAATGTCTTGGGCGACCGGAATTTGACAGAATGACACAGGTGGTAGCAGTCATAGGTTTATACATTATGGCTGGGGAGCTAATGAACTGGATGCTGGATATGTAGGGTACCTCGGTATTTGGTGCGTAGCGCCACCAACCGATTCATCTTATACTGGTTTGTTCTATGCTCAAAAGTCATGAAGGAATAAGCTTATACTGGTACAAAATTAACGGGGGAAATCCCCAGGGTCAATAGTATATAAGAGTCAAAAAACAGTGGTACTATCATTTGTAATATTTTGATATGATACAATCTGACATGAAGAATGTGGTTACTGGGCTATATTTAATGCTGTCGTCTATTAAAAGCTAACGATCTAAACTAATAGATCACTAAATATTTACTTTTTAGAAATTTTAAATAGGATTTAATATGTCAAAACACTATTATATTGCTACACCACTAAGAAAATTTTATCTCAATATTCGTATAGTTTGGCTGGTATGCAGATATTTATTTAACCTGTTAGTGCCCAGCCTCATATTTATATGACAGTTTTCTTTTTCAAAAACATATATTCTGGTAGGAGAATTGCTTCAATTTTGTCTTTTATATAGGAGAATTAAAAGTTTCCATTCCACCATAATTTATTAGTGATTTAAGTTTCTATCACTAGATGTATATTTATAAGCTGCAGGGACATTTTGAACTGAAATGGTAACAAATAGTTGATATTTGCCATTTAGTTGAATAACATATTATACCACTTTTTTCATAAAACCACTTTTTGCACCACTTCTATGTAAAAAGTCGGGATAAAAACGGGTTAGCACGTTGTTTGCCTTGGGGGTCACCAGTAACCGGCACTGAGGTTGCTCGTAGCGCCACGGGGGTCACCGGTGTTTGAGCCAAGATTATTAGAAACACATAATTCGAGTAAATGTTTAATTTTTTTAATATTATTATCTTTACTAAAATAGATTGAAGAAATTAATGCAATATATAGAACACAAAAAAATAGTTTTATTTATATACATACAGATGCCAACTTGCTCCGGACAGCGAATAAAAATTTTCAAGTGGAAGTTTATTAATTGTGATTCTTGGTTTAATAAATTCAATTTAGTAGATTTTATCCACCACTATTTGTAAACAATTCATAGGCTTATATAATTCACCACTTTCCTGAGATAAGTCATGTATCTGTTTCGCTAAAGTCCGTACATTTATAATACAATCTACTACATATAGTAACACAGTCAGAACCTCAATGATCCACTTGAATACTCCTTTACTTCACTTGCATTCCACAACCTCATCAAAGCACCACACAGATCAAGCTCAAGATGAATGGTAAAAGGGCCTCAGGTGCCTAGATATTTCATACTAAATCTGTCTAATATTTGCAAATTTAGTTTGTAGTTATTTACCGTTTGGCCAGACGGGCAAGACACGTAAAAATAGCGCGGTATGCAACGTGTTAAACCGTTCTCAAAAGATTTTTATATTTCCACAGCTGCGCTTTTCGAGAAAACTGTTACCAAGTCATAGTGAAAATTAGAATTATTTAAATAGCTACAACTTTTTGTTTCTAATTTTTCCTGCATTTAAGGCAAATTAATTACACCTGAAAAATGAATTTTTGTTGCATTTAAAACAAATACTTGCTGTTACCCAATGTGTGTGTGTGAGGATATAAAATCTCGAAAACTAGAGATGTCTTTAAAAATGTTGTATTTTTGTCCGAATGGCCAAGTTTTTATAGAACTTATAGGTTTACAGACATATATACAAACTTGCCTGTTATATTTAAAATAAGACAAAAAACATATGATTTAAACGCAGACATGTCAACGCGGAGAGTTGTTTAGGTGAGTAAAAATGTGTTAGGATGAGGAAACGCTCTGAATATTCATTTTTCAGATACGATTTAATGCTGGAAACTGTTATTTGATTTGATAGTTGTGATATGCGGCATCGAAGGAGAAACGTGCAGCTATTATTATTATTATTATTATATATATATATATATATATATATATATATATATATATATATATATATATATATATATATATATATATATATAAAGGTAATTCAAATGAAACCTGGTCAGTCCGTCTAATTTTGCGTTAAACGTAATGTGGAGAGGGGCACGTAGCTGCGTGTATGGCGGCACCATCTATTGGTAGAGGGATTGACGCATGCGCAACGTTTGACGTTGCATAGTGACAGTATGGTTGCACACCGAAGAGAAGGTGGTAACACAAGTTATCGTCCACAGACGGCCAATGCGGTGAAGACGGCATTGCAGCAGCTTCGGTGGAAAACGCTGGAACATCCACCGTACAGCCACACATTTCACATTGCGACTTTCATGTTCTAGGACCTCTAAAACAAGCTATTCTCGGACATCGATTCACAACGCAGAGATGCCAACTGCTCCGGACACGCTAAAATAATTAAAAAAAACGGTAAATAACTAAAAAGTAAATTTTGCAAATATTTGACTACTTTTGCTTGCTTTTTCAAATGTATAGCATGACTTAACTACGATAAAGTGGTGAGTTATATGTCTACGAATTATTTAGAAATAGTGGTGGATAAAAATCTACTAAATTGAATTTATTAAACCAAGAATCACAATTGATAAACTACCACTTTAAAATATTTATTTGCTGTCCGGAGCAAGTTGGCATCTCTGACAACGTTCGACGACGTGTGTGACTGGGTCCAGGCCTGGATCCGATAGGATCCAGGAGGATTGAAAGAGCTATTAGCTCTTTCAAAGATGGAATCGAGCGGCTAGTGTCGCAATGGGATAAATGTGCCAACAGTTTTGGCAACTATTCTTGAGTATCTGTACTGCATATCACTACATTTGTGAGTTTTTAAAATTGTTACCGTTACTTTACACTAGTGACTGAGTTTCATTTGAATGCCCTCATATATATATATTGTATACATCGTATATATTGTATATACATTTGGTTTTGATCCAGTCTAACATAAATCAACATCATAAACATTTTACAAATTCAGATAATCAATAATTCATTATTTGAACTTTGAAACTGTTTGTTTTTATGTCATGAATGTTGAAATATGTTTTAATTTCTGAAGTGAATGAAGTTTACAATCAGACAATATCTTCCGCTTCAGTTTCTTAGGATTATTTATTTAATCTTGTAATTTGTAATCGCGTATTTTCAAAACTCGGCATAGTTGCCAACTTTCACGTTTTCTGATGCGTATAATATTTTGCAAATAACAAAGTAACAAATATATTAATAATATTCTGCAAATATGCAAGTATCAAAATAATAATTCAATTAACATTATCAAGTAGTAACGATTTTCTTTATTACTCTCAACCTCATAAATCTTAATATAGACTACACTGTTGTCGTGCAATAGCTTTCAAAACAATATTAATAAACTTTAATTAAGTAAAAAAATATAACCTAACTTGTTTAGCCGATAGCGGCTGTTTTTTAGGGGTGAAAGCAAGACGGAAAAGAGGAGAGGCTGGTAGTAAAACCATTTCAGTTATAGCTAGTTTTGGGGAGGAGTTTACTTATTCTTTTTTTTAAATTTTTCAACAATATCTACTTTATCTTGGAAAAGAAGCAGTTTTATATATATGCCAGAATTATAAAAGAAATCTTGATAGTTACAGATATTTAATTTTTTTCGAAACAAATATGCTGGAATGAAATGTTTTACGTACCAGGTTTTTCTCTTTTCCGTCTTGCTATATAAGGCCTTTCACCCATGCTGTTTTTTACAGTTTCTAGCTAAAATTCTTTATAGTGGTAGTCATGTAAAAATTGTGTTTATAATTGTTACGAGAAATTATTTCAAATATGTAAATGCTCATTAACTTGAGAAAAAAAATCAGAATTTCATGGTTGTATAATTATGGTGTGAAGGCCAAAATCGTGATTAATCAATTTTGTTAAAGATAAAAAATATTAATCGATAGATTTGTTACCAATTTCAGAATATAAAGAATGAAGAAAAGTAAGCCTCATTACTGATAACCGAAAAGTACCTATTGAACGCAAAAAAATTAAAATTCAGTGTGCACAGGTTATTTGCTTATTGAACCGTTTATGATGTCAAATTATTTCATTTAAGTTATGGTGTATTTGAAAATTGACAATAAAGGGAATGTACCTGTGGATTGTGAAGTTAAAGAAGACCTGGCATTTACAACAATGGAGATTTTTATTTAGTGAGTATAACTTTTCGGTTCATTGTTTTCATGTGTTAATTCTGCCGATAAAAGAAACTTCCAAAAGTAATTTACCCTATATTTTTGAAATGTAAAATTTTTTGCTGTAAAATTACATCGGTCTAGAGGTTTAATATTTCTTCTACGTAATCTATATTTAGGTCGATGCATTTTTGGAGATACTGTATTAATTTTTGCTTACTCATGTCATACCAGCATGTCTTCACTATGTTTTTGAAAAAGCACTGTACTTATTTTTCGCATCGTATCCAGTTAAATCGTCGCTTTCTCGAAATGATTATCATCTGTGAATAATTGAATGATTATCATCTTCCACCTTATAGTCCTGCCTTTTCTCTCAGCGATTAAGTTGAAAAAAAAATATGTGGCCGAAATAGAAAAGAAGATGAGATGAAAGATTTAGTCCAACACAAGAGCTTATTTAGGTACAACATGGGGCATACAAATAAAGTCACAGCGTGTATAAAAACGCACAATACACAAGGGATAATAAAGAATTGCACACTACACGTAAATACAGACATTCAATTGAGTAGAATACTTAAATGACCATAGAATAGCTCAGTTGAAAAAGCAGATAAGTGACACTTTCAAAAGGTATTAGGTCTACCTCTTTAAAATGTTTAAACTGCCTTAAAAGAAATTTATTTGATACAAGTCAATATTATCATTGCCACGAGGAAAAGCTATATCTTTTCTGTTTCTCAGAGGAGCAAAATTTCCGTGATGATTATTATAACATACATTGATATAGAAAAAAATCGATAAATAAGCTAGGTAGAATGTCTACTGCCTTAAACAAAAATCAAGTAGTGTAACTTTAAATTGGCACTTCGCTTTCAATTCCTACAATTAGTTCTCACTCTCCATATATATATTTATATATCTAGTTCATATTTTCAATCATTAATTAAGTACTTTTTATTCATCCACTCTTCAAATACATTTTCTAAAGCTTGTAGTGGAAAACACTTGATGTTCATACACTTTTTTTTGAAATATTAATTAAATTTAATTAACTAGTTTTAGATAGGGGGAAAAAATTCCCTTATAGGGGAAAGTTGGACAAAACGGGATACCATTATTGTTTTCATTTACTACGGAAAATCTGCTAAAGTGAACCACACATTTTTTTATAGCTACATCACTTGTTGAAGCACAGAAAAAACATATTTTAAACTAATTTTAATGACTGTAAAATAGAAAAAAAATCGTTTTCCAAACTCTTACATATCCCGTTTTAGTATACCTGGGTTGGACAAAACGAAATAGGTTTTACAGTGTTTAATTTTTTGTATAAAACTAACTAAAAAACATAATTAACTGACAGAAAACTGTAAAGCAAAATTTCTAAAAATTTTATTTATGGGATTTAATTGCTTCTAATATTTTTGTATAGACTGTTGTTTAATAATTAAGTACACAAAAATTACGATGCTAATTTTCACTGTCGAGATGTATCTGGTGCCCACAAGAGGGATTTCTTAGCAGTTCTTTCTTCAATTCTCTTGGTTCATTCTTGTAGTTTAATCCTCCTTTATTTTTCTTCAATTTATAATTCAATTTCATATGGAGATGATGTTATTACTCCAGTTTTCTTCTTTCTCTTCCCATTTTTTCTGGGAGCGGTCCTTTTTCTTGAGGTACAGGTAGAACACACTTTGAAAGGATGGAAATGGGTAGCTTAGGTCGATAACAAGAGAGTTATAATCCTAAAACTGCACTCATCAGTCATATCAGTCTGGTGTCTAACGCCTGGTGGTTCTTGCTGTTAGATCAGTGATGACAGACAATTCAAACAGGTGATCTGGGAAGACGTCAGGATTGTAAGGACTTATACCAGTTTTGCTAAACCCTTTAATGGTAGTTTCTGCAACTGCTGCCCGTGAGTTGAACAGTTTTGTAACCTCGTAAATAGTAACTCACCTACCTGGATGGTTGAACAGCCACTTTCGAACTTCTTGTTCATAATACGTGCTCAGTGGTGCCACGAAACTGACATCCAGGGGCTGAAGGCGATGAGTTGTATGTGGGAGAAGGTTAGGATGATTACATTATTTTATCTTGCCAAATTTACAAGTTCCAAACTTTTGGTGTGACTGTTGCGTCTATCAAGCAGCAACAGCACTGGCTTCTTATGCCTAGGGTTGAAAAATTCTACGATCTTTTAAAACTAAACAATGAAGATCTTCTTAGTGATCCAGTCGGTCTTGTGATACACTTCAAACGATCCTGGGAAAGCATAATCCTCGAGTCTTGGGTTTTTCTTCACTCGAGGATACAAACATAGGAGGGACGAATACCCCAGCTGCACTGATGCATGTTTCAACAGTAACCAAAACTCCTCATTCGGCTGAAGATAAGCTACCCACTTGCTTTTCGCCTCGTAAACTCAACACTTTTGAAGGCTTGTCTGGCGCTGTTAGAATTCCTATTTCATCAACATTATAAATATCATTTGGAGTAACCTTATGTTTACTTAATAGAGAATTCAAAAAACTGCTTAACTGCAGCACGATTAAACCCTTTTGCTCGGGCCACACTCGTGGGTTCTGGATTGAGGAGGCTAAGTTCTTCATGTCTGCCAAGAAATGATTACAATCAACATTTTCCAGCCATTTTTCTTCTGTGTTAAAATTATGCTTAATATTGTTTCTCTCAGCTAACTCAAATGCTAGCATTCGTATGTCCGTACGAGTTATACCAAATAATCTCTCTTCTAGAGCCAACACATGCTCATGCGTTTTTTCTTGTTCAGCATTGAATACTGTCTCATATCTGTCCAACTTTTTCACTGCTGCTACTACAGGGCTTAATGTATTTGTACGAGCCTTTTTTACCTTTCTTTCAATATAGTAATAATAATATAGTAGAAGTATTAGGGCAACAAATAAATAGGTGGACAAAACGGGACATAAAAAACTACATCCCGCTTTATCCAACTCATAAGTGTCCCGTTTTGTCAAACTCAGACACTTTTCAAAACAAATATGGCTGCTGCCTAAACGTGGAAGAAAAATTAGATTGACTATACATGTAATACTCACCGGAATTGTAATCCCATATATATAGGCAGTACAACGAACGTAAATGTAGAAAATGGAAAAGAAAACGGAGTAAAGCAGTTCTGAGACCTACAACTTTCTATCAACTTGTGATCTCGAGGCGAGACGCACTGAAAATGATATAATCACAGTCAAATAACAAGTTTCTGTCGTCGCCCGCTAGATAGCTGCAATAGTCTGGTCCCTGGGCGACGTATCCCGTTTTATCCAACTCTCCTCTATAAGATATTTATCTGTAAATAGGAATTGACTTAAATTCTTTTTATATTACTTGTTAAAAACTAAGCTAGGTTGTAACGGGCATGGGTGAAAGCCCTTATATACCAAGACGGAAAAGAGAAAAACCAGGTACGTAAAACATTTCATTCCAGCATTTTTTTTCAAAAAAAATGAAATATCTGTAACTATCAAGATTTCTTTTATAATTCTGGCATATATATAAAACTGCTTCTTTTCCAAGATAAAGTAGATATTGTTGAAAAATTTAAAAAAAGAATAAGTAACCTCCTTCCCAAAACTAGCTATAACTGAAATGGTTTTACTACCAGCCTTTCCTCTTTTCCGTCTCGCTTTCACCCCTGGTCACGGGCAACAAACTGCGCTGAATGTGGGGATTGATAAAATTCAAAATTTTATTTAGTCATTTAATTTTGCAACATTTTCTGGCAATTTTCGCAGGCTTGCAGCTGTGGTAGGAAGATTAATGATTTTTGTTTGATATATGAATAATTTAGAATGTAATTTACAGTGGTAGTTACGATTAAAATATTTAATAAATAAAAAAAGTGTATTTAGTTTTTACATTTTTAGTCGCCCATGGCATTTAAATTATACCTTAAAATGGAAATTATATCTTAAAACTTGAGTTAATCATAGAAAA
The DNA here is from genome assembly GCF_982258835.1 of Parasteatoda tepidariorum. Taxonomy (NCBI): domain Eukaryota; kingdom Metazoa; phylum Arthropoda; class Arachnida; order Araneae; family Theridiidae; genus Parasteatoda; species Parasteatoda tepidariorum. The sequence continues at coordinate 37,626,576 of NC_141757.1, read as the reverse complement.
ATAGTGAATTCGTAATAAAGGTTACGAAAATTCTAGTGACATTGATGCTTTTATGTCTACCGGAGTGTTCTGTGTTTTGTCGGCAAATGTACAGTGCACCAAAAAAAAAAAAACGGGCCAAGCTGTATAACTTTTAATTTAATGTTCGGATTTTCACGTTCTAGGACTCTTTCTTATAGGCTTGAGAGGGTAACGTCAAATATACTAATATAAAATAAGAGCAGGCAATACTTTATGTTACGAAATTAGACAGAAAACGTACTTTCTTCGACTGATTCGGATTTCTGACGTCCAAAATATAGTAGCCCCTGTCTGGAAAATATGGTTCCAATAGTTTGGTCAGGAGAGAGATCCAAAGCTTGGACCCCTTAATGTTAATTTCACTTTTCATGTATTTCGCTTATATCGAGAACTTTTTAAGCGAATTGAAAATTTTTTTAAAATTCACGTAACAAAAAATAATCCCATGCAGAAAGTAATTTTTAGTAAATAATATTTATTACTTTTTATTATTTTATTTAAGAATGGTCGTAAAAATTTTGAATTGTGATGTATAAATTTTTTTTTGCATAGTTTTAACGAATGCAATTTTATACAGCTAAGTACAAACTTTGAGCAAAATAGTTCGAATAGTGCCTGAGAAATTGTATCTCAAATAAGTCAGATACTTACATTTATATATAAAATTGATTGAATCCTAAAACGTATAAATCCGATCAAAATATATTCTTCAGGGGGATTCGTTTTTTTCCACACTGTACACTTCTCTTTTAATGATTATGCAAAAGGCTCTTTTATAAAAGAAATTGTACGGTATTAACTCGTTAGTAATGTTCTATTTTAAAGAGATAGTGCAAATGGGCATGTGCATACACATTCTAACTTGTAACAATTGTTTCCGACAGAAGTTGGCGGTGCATCTGATGTGTAATTTGAAGGGTGTATGACCTACCACTGTGTTTAAAAAAGGTATCTTTTGCATCCTTGTATAATCATGGAGAAAATTTTCTGGTAGCAGAGATGCCGATTGCTCCAAATGGGAAAAAAATTAAGTAATAATGCAGATTTGAAGCACAACTTGAAATCTGCAGCTTTTTCATAGATGCCAACTTGCTCCGGACAGCAAATATATATTTTAAAGTGGTAGTTTATCAATAGTGATTCTTGGTTTAACTCAATTCAATTTAGTAGATTTTTATCCACCATTATTTCTAAATAATTCTTAGGCTTATATAATTCACCACTTTATAAAACTTACGTTACGTTATACTTTCATACCTGCCAACTTTTAATCCTTTCGAGGATGATTTTCCCCAGTGGTAGTAAAATGGAATGTAAATTGCAATTATAATCAGAAACATATGCCGTATTTTGAGGAAGCTTATACGGACTGACGTAAAAGTATTACATTTAAATATATATGCTTATTTTTTTAAAAAATAGTGGTGGTCAAATAGATTATAAATTAAGTTTATAAATGCTAAGAATATATAGAAAGGATGCATTTTGCAACCACTTTAAATACAGAAATAAAATTTTACGCCAAATGCGTAAAAGTTGGCAGGTATGTACCTTTTAAAAAGCAAGCAAAAATAGTCAAATATTTTCAAAATTATCTTTGTAGTTATTTACCGTTTTTTAATTATTTTGGCATGTCCGGAGCAGTTGGCATCTCTGCATTTTGGGTAAATTTGCAAGCTGCAAAGTTTCGATGCGGTATATCTGCAACTTCAATAAATTAAATCTTTGAATTTTTTAGCAGTGGTAGATAAAAACACTATAAATCGACTTTACTAATCTAAGAATCATAGTATAAAACATACACGTTGCTACCACTGGATATCCGGAGCAAGTTGGCTTGTTGGAGCACTGGCTGTAGGTTTTAATTCATAAATCACAAAAATAACATCGCATGGTCGCATTAATACGAGTATGTATAAATGTGTTTTTGCTTTCACGAAAATTTCAACAAAACTAACCGCATAAATTTTGAAAATGCTTGCATGAATGCTATTTCAAATTAGTTTAAATATTAATTTTAAAGTAATTGAAATTAAAAAAAAAATTAAGTAAAAAAAATTATATTTGAAAATCCCAAGTTATAAAACACAGGAGGTTGTATCGAATACAGAGGAGACAGTTTTTATTAAAAAAAAACATTTATTTAAAACATATAAAAGGCTTATACAATTTCCAATTCTCGTAACGGGTTCGTGAACACATTAAAAAACAGTTTTCTCAAAAGTAAATGCATAAATAAAATAAAATAAAAACTAGCTCTCCGACGTTCCAAAATTGTATGCTTCATTTACTGTTTTTTCATCAAGGATATTTAAACAGGGAAGATAATTTAAACAGGGTTCCCACGGTTTTTGAAAAACTTCAGTAGTGTAAATATATTTAGGATAAAAAAAATTTATTTATTTCATCAAATATTCGCCTCTAAGGCAGCAATCTCTTCGTTTGACACTTACGAAAGAGGTATGATTTCATCTCAATTTAATATGATCTTTTGTACAAAATATCTGAAAATGTGTGTTAAAAAGTTTGGGAAAATTATTTCAAAACTGCAAGCTTTTACTATGGTTGTGTAAACAAAAATATTACTCATTAAACTTTCTGTTTAATCCCTTTTAGCATATTATTCAGCTTTTTGATCTGCATGGTGGTGCTAGGAACTTCATTGGATATTCTAATCAGAAATAATCAAAAAAATGATTTTGAGAAAAAGGAGAAAAGTAAGTTTTTTGTTTTAAAAAATACAGTAGAACCTCGATTTATTGTCTTCATGGGGCTATTCATAGCTAATTATAGATGAGGGAAAACGACGATTGTTTGCTTAGATAAAATATCAAATAATGACTTGAAAACATATGAAAAGTAAAAAAAACTACAGAATTGGAAATTAAGAATTAAAAAAATTGTTTTAATTAAAAAATTAATTATGTACTTATTGTAAAATAAAGCGAAATAAATGCATTTATTTATTCAAAATATTTGGAAATCTTAGCTTTAAAACACTCTTTTCTTTTCATCGCAAATAATATTTTTTCGACTTAGTAATAAACAATGTTCGGAAGTAGCTAGCACGCTACAAGTAGTGAAACTACTGTAGTCGCTGATTTTTTCGTAGTTTGTAGTGTAGTGTGCTACTTTTTTTTAAAAAAGTAGTGTGGTGAGTAGATCGATAGAAAAAGAGAAACATTACTTTTAAGCTTAGTTTAGAATAGACCTTAGTTAGAACGGTTCTAACGCAACTAATTATTCGAATTAGATACGTACAAATTTGCACGAGTCCGTCGATGGATGCAACGGAAATGACCCTGTTTCTGTAGCTGAGCGTTAACAGAAACGACGTATTTAAAATTACATATAAGATGTTATTTCGAAAAAGGGGAACGTATTTTCAATGACTATAACTTCTGAAAGAAAAAAGAGCATTAAACAATTAAAAAATTGCAAGTATTCGATAATTTTGGATTTCTTAAATTAAATATTTGTTTTAAAAAGCATACAAAGTTGAAGGTTAAAAAAAAAAAAATTCGGTAAATGTTTTGGAATAACATGAATAAATATTTCTTAATTATTCCTTATATTTAATATTAGCCAACTTCTTATTCAAAACCCTTTTGAATATAGGTGTAACTTAAGTTCTCCAGCTAAGCACGTCTCCTTAAGGAAACAGTTACTAATTTTCAAAGTTGTTTCTATTCACCACATTTGAAAAATAATCAGTTGCAGTTGTAGTTAACTACGTTTGCAACAATGTAGCTGTAGTTGTAGTAAACTACAAAAATGATGTAGTTTTTCCGACCACTGGTAATAGATTACTGATGTTTAATTTCTGCAATTTTGAATGATTTTCCTTATTGTTTCAAAGGCTTTAAGAATTTCCAACAATGTTTTCACCTATCGTAGTTCTATTTCGTCATATTCATTAACATTACTATACATTTCTTCGGTTTTTGCAACAATTTCTTGAACAGTCAACATCACAATTTCAATTTTTTCTTCAACTGATGCATAATCATTTAATGTACTAGAAGCGTCTCTTCCAAACTGTAACAAATCCTCATTTTCGGCATCATTAGCGTCAGAATTACTATTACTGTTTTCCTTCACAAAACAAAATAACTTAAATGCTTGTCTTGAGAGAGCTCGCCTCTTCATGAGGTAACCCCGGTTCGAATCCCAGTTATGGCTGGTTGATACGAATTTCGCACCTAGCTTTCACCGACCACAGTGTTGACGTAAAATATCCTCATTGATAGACGGATTAGGGGGTAAGAGTATCCTTGGCATCAAGCTAGCTGTGAATTGTTTTCGTGGTTTTCTTCCCCATGTAACGTAAAATGTTTATTAGTTCCATCAAAAAGTCTTCCACGAAGTCTAATTTGTCCCACTGTTTCTGTAGTCCGTGGATTGAGATTCAGACAGAAAGTAAAGGTTTATTAACAAAAAGCAAAGAAACACATACAAATTTAAAAAGAACGCCATCTGGCGGTATAAGAAGAAAAAGACTTCGTAGCAATCCTTCCCTGGGAATGACAACAGTTTCATCCAGGAGTTCTCTTGTCTTCTGGATTGGGTTCACAATTACAATAATACTGAGTTGAACATTGGTAGTCGTGAGCTCAAAATTGGGTCAGCTGTTCAGCGACCGTTATAAAATACTTGTTTTAAATGACGGTAGAATTTTTGAACGACGGTCACGGAATATGCTAGTTTTAAAAAGCGAACTAAACGGATATTATCAGCCTTATATATGTATGTATAATTGACGGGATCGTTAACATAAGATTGTGCATACGGGTAAACGAAAGATTCGGGATCGATGGATCGAGGTTCGACAATATATTATTCATATATCATCAGCCCATTAAATATCACTTTAACTTTATTTTAATTTCCAGGTGCAGGAATAAAGGCATTATTATGTTTTTCTTTATACACAAACTTCATTAGTCTTTTAAAGGTGGACAACAATCCAGATACTCTACACGTATTCCATGGTCTTCGAGTATTATCAATGACTTGGATAGTATGGAGTCATTCATATCTTGTTGTTAGTTTCCGAGCATATGGTAAAAAAATTCAACCCTTTCAATGCTTATTTTGCGATTAAAAATCTTAAGTACATTTGCGAAATAAATAATTAAAGGAAATATATCAATGAAATAAGATCATAGGTGATAGAAAAAGAAAAGCGAAAATGAAGAAAATTGACGCTAATTAAAATTAAAAATTTACACAAAAATCTGTAGACGTATGAAAGAAAAACGTGAATAATGCTTTGTCTATTTTAGGGAGAATTTCTTTTGGTCGCGCATGTTCAGGAAAATTTCCCCAACACACTTTGAAAAATAATGATCAAAGCTTTTAGAAAAGCAATGTCCAGTGATCTGCCAAAATGAATTAAAATAGTTATAAACAAATGAGCAGTGCAAGTAGAAATTTCCCAACTTTTGTTGATTATGTATAAAATATTTTGTAAAAGGCGTGTAGTATTTGGCAGCCCTGTATATGTAAAAATCACCAATGTGTATGTATCTTGATTCACATAGCTTTTGAACAGTATTTTATTCTGTAAAGTGCTATAACAATACCATGGATGTATAATTATCAATTCTATTCACTGTATAATGAATTATTAACTAAAATAACCCCTTGCATATAAAAGTACTTATACTTATCAAATTTATAAAATACTTATCAAATTTATATATTAAAAAAAATAAAAACTATGCTTCCTATTCCAGAAACCGATAATCTTTTACCTGTTGGCAAGGTTGTCACGGGCGACTAAAATTCCAAAAAGTGCTAGTTATATTGAAATTCAAAATATTAATAAACTAAATTAAATTTAGCAACACTCAAAGGCATATTCTTTTCAGTTAATTTCAAATAGTGGGACTTGATAGGTGGAGGATTAGAGTACTTGCCCTCTCATCTCACTCCTTCATCTGAGATTCACATAAGTGACTGGGACTAATGGCGTTGGCAAAAAAGATTCGAGTGTAGGCTGGACAGCCTCTGTAAATTACAGTCAGATCTGAATTTAGAGATATAAATAAAACGATATGCATTAACTAGAATATGAGGGTATGGAGATATAGAATATATTGATCTTTATCTGGCTTATGATCAAATAGTGTGACGACGATCTGTAGTAGATAAGGTACCTGCCCGCGTAAGCGGCCACCAGACCCCTTAATCTGTGATTTGCCCTAGGGCAACTGATACTGTTGGGCGAAATATGTTTATATGTGAATAATATGAATGAGTCATAGTGGTAGAAACGATTGAATAATTAAAGTGATATTAAAGAAATAAAATTAATTAAGTTTCTACCAATTTTTACATGAACTCTTTTTATCTTTCAAAATTTAGCTTTTAATTTTCATTACCGTATTTATTTGCACACTTAAAAAAAACATCGAGTGAGTTTAGAAAAAAAAGGGGGGGGGGATTCTAACTATTTGTCTCCTAGAATTGTAAATCAACAATGAATATAAACATAACATTAATGAATATAAATTATAATTATTTATTAATATTATTTTATTGTGTTATTATGTTTAAATTATGTTTAAATTATTCAAGATCATTTTTTTTTCAACAACAATATATATATTTAATTCAAAAGAACGAGCTGTAGAGCCCTAGACAGTTATATGCCTAGAGCAGAAATTTGCAAACTTTTTTGGTCGAGGGCAAAAATTCGAGAAAAAAAAGTTTGGTGGACAAAGTAAAAATTTCTGAAAAAAATAATAATAATAAAACGATATACAAGTTTTAGCTTAAGTACTTAATGAGATTAATGAAATTGCGATTTCATTTGATTTTCTGATCATGAGATATTAAATTTTGGAAACTAACTTTTGGTAATGATTTGTAAAACTCAAACTTTGGCATATTTAAGAACAACTGCTGCAGATGATTGTTAGATTGCAGTTCAATTAATTCAAGCTGAAAATCCGACCTCATTGTTACACAATTTACGTTGAAAGGCACGGTAAAAATATCTAATTTTGTCTTAATTAGCCACTGAAATCTTGAAATCTTAAACTCAAAATAGAGTTTTTTCAAGCTATATTCATAATTCTGAAGCTTTTCCTTATTAACTGAGGGTATTGAATTTAACCTAGCGGAAAAAGACAAGTCCTTCTTAGCTAGCTGCCCAGCAAGCATATTAAGCTACAGTTTAAAAGCTTTGAGATGGGCCCAGATATCATAGAAGAATTTTCCCTTGCATCCTAACATTCAAGTTGTTCATATGACAATGAAAATTTGTGAAAAATGACAAGTCTGAAAGCCATTCTGTATCTTCTAATATTTCGTACTCTGCTGAAGACTGTTTCTCATAGAAGGACGACATTATCTCGTCTTTCAACTGACAAACTTGTTCTAAAACACATCCTGCAATAAGTCACTTTACTTTCGTGTAGTACAGTACATCATCTTCTTCTTCTTGGGCACTACAGCGTATGACAGGCCAAGACCGATCCAATAAGTTTTTGCCATCCTAATCTATTTTGCGTCATGGCCTTCCAGTTAGTTATTCCTATTATCTTTTGGTCCCTCTCAACTGCGTCTAGCCACCTAGTCGGTGGACGACCCCTTTTTCTTGTACTTTTTGGCTTAGAAAAAGTTACTTTTTTGCTGGGTTTTGGTTTTCAGATCTATAAAGGTGTCCCAGCCATCGAATGCGATTGGCCTTAACCCTTTCGCGCCGACTGTCACAAATACGTGACAGCATGAAACCGTATCAACCAGGGTAAAAAGATAAAGCTGGTAATCAAAGTAATTCTTTAGCACAGTTTATTTGTGGGCGGAGTTATAATTGTTTGATTTATTTTATTCACCGTTACTTTGTTTAAAATAAAACTATTTAGTTATACTTTGAATTAACATTGATTATATGTATGATAAAACTAACAATAATTAAGATAAAAGCAAAGTAAGTCTGTCAAATTAGAAACGACTACATTTAAGTTACCGTTTTTTATTTAATTACATCCTGATTCTGATTTTGTACGAATGCTTTTCTGAATCACCCGTCCCCAAGGGGTTAATAACATGAACAATGTCTTTCTGTTTATACTTTTTATATAGCTCATGATTGTAAAGGGTACGCCATTTGTTACTCTCATAGACTGCACCAAAAATTCTTCTAAGTATCCCTCTCTCAAAAATCAGCAATTTGTTCTCCTCTTTTTTATTAGGATCACAGGCCGCAGGTGTGTTTTTATATGCTAATTTTTGTGTTTTGTTTAAGAAATTTCCTTCTTAGTTAGCATTTTAAACCAAAGTAGCACTTGTTTGCCATTGCTAAACGGCTATCGATTTCAGTATTTATGTCATTTTTGCAGGTTACAGTTGTCCCAAGATATTTAAATTCATCAACAGCTTCATAATCATTCACATGCAAAGGCATTGCCTTAGTGAGCCCTCTGTTTATCTCCAAATATTTAATTTTGTCAACATTAATGATTAGTCCCATTTCATTAGCTGCTACTTCAAAAGCTTTGAAGTTCTCTACTACTGATTGTCTAGATCTTCCTATAATATCAAGATCATCTGCATAAGCAAGAATTTGTGTAGATCTTTGAAAAATAGTGCCTCTTACTTTGATTCTAGATGCTCTGATTATTTTTTCAAGTGCGATATTAAATAGAAGGCAGTCAAGTGCATCTCCCTGCCTCAAGCCTCTATCAGTGTAGAAGGGCTCGGAGAGTTCGTTTTACAGCTTAACTCTGCACTTGATTTTTCTGAGTGTTGCCTTTGTCAAGTTAATAAGCTTCAGGGGAAAACCAAATTCCTCCATTGTTTAATACAACTCATTTCTCTTAACGCTGTCGTATGCTGCCATAAAGTCAATAAAAAGATGGAAAGTCTCAATATAAAATTATTTTGTCTTCTCAATAACTTGTCTTAAAACTTGTTCTTGATCAATTGTAGATTTTCCTCTTTGAAAACCACACTGGTAACTTTCAACCACCTTCTCCACGTGTGGTAAAAGTCTTTTATATAGTACATTGGAGAAAATCTTGCATGCTGTATTCAATAAGGTGATCCCCCTATAATTTTTACAATCCATCTTGTCTCCCTTTTAGTAGATTGGGCAGATAGAATCATTATCTCATTCAATGGGCATCTGTTCCAATTCCCATATCCTGCATATAATATCTAGGATTGCCCTGATCAATGCTGGCTCCTTAATTTTCAAAAGTTCAGCTTTTATTCCATCCGGTTCAGCAGATTAATTGTTGTTCAACTTCTTAATTGCCTGTTCAATCTCACCTAGGGTAAGCAAACCAGTCTCCTCTACTTGATTATTGGTAGTCCTATAAGATATACCATCAGCCAGGTTTGGTGACTCACCCCCAAGTAAGAAGTCCTTAAAATGTTCTATCCATCTCTCAAGTATTTCTGTTTTTTCTCCTGGAAGTTGTCCATACTTTTTCCTGCAAGTAATTACTCTAGGATTAAACTCTTTTCTGATATTATTAATTAATTGGTATTATTTCCCTGTTTCTTTCTGTGTCTTAAGTGATTCAATCTCTTGGTACATTACAGACATCAGAGTATTCAGATGGCACGGACTGAAGAAAATATCTGAATTGCCTGTGAGTAAGTCCACGAAATAGAATGGTATTAACAAGCTTTACTACTGCATCATGCACAGGTTTCATATTCAATGCAGATTTACACAGAGCATCTTGGCGTATAACACAATGTAGAAAACTAACGCATGCGTGCCAATTCCTCGGTAATTTCTAAGTTCTTATTAACAACTCTCATAAATAACACTAATTGAGCAGTATCAATTAGATCATCCATAGCTATTGAGCAAAATTTAAACTGTGCAATTTTTGACTCTAATTGTGATGTCAATATTTTATCGATGGCTTCGATTCTAGAAGTCACCATTTTACACGATAAGCTTACAGCCTCACAATTATTTTTTATGTCTGGACATGAAACATCACAAACTTGGAGCATACATTGTTTAACAAACTCCCCACCAAACCACAGAGAGGTTTATTATTTTTAGCAATATTGTATGTTACAACGCAACTTGCATGCGTTACGCATGCAAGTTCTTGGGCACTGTTTATCTTCTTGAAAAAATTTCGTCGGTCTGATAATTCTTTGAGAAAGCTTTCTGCATTTTATCTTCTTTCACATTCAGACATTTCCTCGTAGTTGGCATTCTTGTGCTTGGCTGTAAAATGTCTGTTAATGTTGTATTCTTTTCAAACTGCTACAGCTTCATTACAGATAAGACATACTGGTTTATCTTTTACAACTGCACAAAAATATTTCCAAGTCCATTCATCATTGAACACATGGCACTCTGAATCAACTTTGCATTTTTAGTAGCTATTTTGGGGTTAAAAAATAACTCATAAAAGTACTAACCATTTTATACATTTAATGATTTCACCATTATTTACAATAACCTTACATGTGTGCTATTTTTCCACATGAAATGAATAACGTTAGAGCTCGCGCCGGCAGAAAAATCCTCTCGTTGGAGCTTAAAATTCGCAGTTTACCACACGTTAAGTACAATTCACCTATATTAGACACCATGCGTCTGCTTTTCGAGAAAGACAAACGATCGTTGGAGCCATTCTACAGCTATTCTATAAAGAACTTCTGCTTTCAACATTTTACCAATTGAAGCTGTCTGTGCTAACTATTTCCATCGATTTATGATTTGTAGAACAAAAATAGAGGAAGTTGAAAGATCATCAGTACTCTGTTAAAAAACAAGGAACAAAAATAGTTTTAAACAAAGCAGACAAGAAAATGAATGTATAATTTTGTTGCTCCATAGCGGGGGGGGGGGGTTAAGAACGAACACTCTTATATATATATAACAAGCACTATTTATTTATAATTTACAACATTTAAAATTTAGAATACTGAAGATGCGTCTAAACGCAACACCAGCAGGTGAGGAATCTAAACAGAAATTTAGGGAGAGAAAGTCAAGATTAGACTGCGCATGCGTGAAATGATAGTTCGAAAACATAGCCTCGAATGGCTAAACACACGACATCTTCTCCCCCTTTAAAAATAGAAATTTAAAGGTCAAGTATCTCAGTGGGTCGTCCAAACCTTTGTGATCTCCTCGGCTGAAAGGCGGCTTGTTGAGAAGTTGAAGATGGATAACTTCTCGGCAAAACAGTTGAAGTTTGGTTCTAGGTAGGAGATGGTGGACAAGTTTCCGGTGTTGATTTGACAAATTCAGAGTGTTTTTGGATATCTCACCCAGGATCAGTGGATGCAGAAGAATTATCAGTAGTGCCGATGTTTGGGGTTTCAGTGCTGAAACTAATTCGTGGAATGTGAACAGTCTTATCCAAGATTTGGTCACCTGTTAATCACATTTTGTCTACGTGGCGTCTATACAATGTACCTTGCGCATTAACTGTGTAATGAAGAGCTCCATCTTTACTCATAACTGTACCAAATTTCAAACTTGCTTTGGGTGAACAATAGTCTCGAATAGCCATATTATCACCGTCGTGAAAAATGCGATCCTGTAAAGCATACGTGTTTTCCTGACTTTCTCATTGACTCTTCCGACCAAGTCAGGAAGAACAGGATCTATTCTAGTCCTAATGTTTCTCTGAAGGAAAAGCATAGCCGGACTAATCATGGTTGTCATGTTAGGAACCTTGCGATATTGCATGATGAAGGTGATAACCTTTTGCTGGATATTCCCTGCAAAGTTCTGCATGGGACGGAATGATTGCTTTAATGTGTGCAGGTAGCGCTTTGCTTGTTCATTGCTGGATGGTTTGAAAGGGGAGCATGTCTTATGCTTAATGCCATTGCTTTGTATAAATGTTTGGAACTCTTGAGAAGTAAACTGTGCACTGTTGTCAGAAACTAAAACTACAGGTAGACCAAAACGTGAAAAGCAATCTCGGAGGCATTCAATTGCCTTGTACGAATTGGCTGTTCCATGGGCTAAATTTCAAGCCATTTTGAATGGGCGTCAACAATGAGTAGAAACACCCGTTCATATATAGGGCCTGCGAAATCAATGTGCACTCTTTCCTATGGTGCACTGGGATACTCCCACTGATGAACTTTTGCTTTTGCTGGGTCCGTTTTGAACCTAACACAGTCTAAACAGTTTTTTGAAGAATTTTCTATGTCTTGGTCGATATCTTGCCAATTCCCGTAAGATCTATAATTGCTTTCATTTTAAATTCACCAAGATGCTCATGATGCAATTCGTCTAATATTTTTGCTTTGTAGCAGTCTGGAATACACACTTGTTGCCCATACATAATACACCCATCCAGTAAGGTATATTTTTCCTTCCCTTCAAATTGACCTCCATATTGTAATATTTTTAAAAGTTTTCCCAAGTGTTCATCGAACTGAGTGGCCTTTTCTAAATCTTTGGCGGTAACGGGCAAGGTCCTAATTTGGGAAATTTGGTTTACTGCAATATCATCTTTTAATTCCAGTTCTTCAGATTTCAATGGTAGACGAGATAAGCAGTCAGCATTGCCGTGGTCCTTTGTATTGCGATAAACGATATCAAAATTATAATCTTGTAGAACCAGAGCATCATGCAAAAGGCTTGTTGCAGAAAAGACTGGGAGACCCTTTTTACAACCTAAGCCTTTAAATATGCTAAACCTTTTAAAAACTAGCAAAATCTGTCTAATATTTGAAAATTTAGTTTGTAGTTATGAACCATTTCTCCAGGCGAGCAAGCGTGGCATTTAACGTTTTAAGCAGCAAAAAGATCACTAGCACTCCAACAGTTTCACATTATTGCTATTTTTTTCCGAAATTCATTAAATTTAACAATCTTGCTTATCCTAATTCTTTTCGAAAGCCACAAATAATCTAGTATTCATCTGACGCTGACACTTTTATACTGTCCAAATTTTAAACCTTATACAGTCATCTTAAGAAGAATAATTTTTACAATTTTAAAATATTAGGAGAATGATAATTTTTTTCATCCCTCACTCGCTGTTCTATTATAAATTATAAATTTTAAATTAATAAGTGGGCGTTCCTTTTATTGTATATCTAACTAGATTCGGTATAAATAGTAACGCCTACTTCTTCGTCAGATTAGGTATGTGATTATACGAAATAGCGGCAGCGGACACTTCACTCTTTCATCTGTTTATTTACTATTGAGTTGAGGCATTGTTGTAGTTGAAAAGAATTCCACGCAAGGTTCCCACGGTCTGGAAAGTTTTCGAAAGTGATAGCAAAATTGAGATATATCTAGATGTTTTAAGCTATCAATAAACAGTTAATTATAAGAAAATATATGAGTGCAAAAATCAACTCGGTAATAATTTCATAATTCACAAATAAAAGAAGAATTCAAGAATTTATCTGTTATCTTGAAAAATCATAGCCGCCACTCATTTATTTTTGACACTGCCATAGGAAATCGGTGCTCTGCTTGTCATGAGTGAAGCTGTAATCTTGGAGAATGGTGAGATATAATATTATAATACCGGTAATAATATATTCCGCATCTTTTTAAAGATAAGTAGATGTGGCTCTACTTCTACTTTGAATAGTTCTGGTTGTTCAGTACCCCGGTGGGCTCTCACTGATTCATCGGATCTGACGTGACTCAAAGTGATAAAATAATGACATGGCTAGTCATATAGTCATGGTCGGCATGAAAATTAAAATAAAAAATAATAATAGTTGTAATACAGGTGCATGATAAGAAAAAGGCTCCAATGTGCTGTGTATGATATTTTCGTTTAAGATTCTGTGCTGAAGATATCATTAAATTTTGCATGGTCACATTTTTCTGCTTTACTAAAAAATTTGAGGCAATATATTGAGAGAGTTTTAAAAGATAGTTTAAGCCATCTTCTCAAGTTTAATTCCTGACGTAGTAAGGATTCATTCTTGAGCATTTGTAAACGTTCGTAATATTTCAAACTGTCAAATTTATTTAGCTAGTGATCTGGTGCTGTGCACCATGCAGGTGAAGCATCAGTTGATATAGGTTTTATGGTTTGTACTTTGTTAGAGTAGTAATAACTTTAAGTGAAGTGGCATATTTGAGACTTTTCCTACGAGTGGTCTTAGAGCTACGAGTGGTCTTGACATTACATATTTATTTACTACCTTTTAAAATATCTTTAATTACTGCTTATTTTATTAATCGAATTATATTTAAAATAAATCAAAGAGTTAATCTTTTAAGGCGAACATAAAATATTTATTCTTTTTTTATCGATCAATGTAACGGATACTTTTTATTTCATTACTAATGGAGACCCATTAATTCATTCTGCGCCTAATCGAAAACAAAAATCTATTTATAACTTTATAATTCTTAATTTCTTACCGCAAATATGTTTCAATTACTTGATTGTAATAATGCTCATAAATTTGTTGTCGTCTCGTGATCGCCAAGGTATTTTTAATCCCTATATTGATTATGCGGGATTGGATATGTTATATTTTGATAATTACCAATTTTGGATCTTCTCTCCAGGCTTCTCCTGTGTCCGTTGGGAACAATTGCATTCACTTTTAATTTCAAATTTGTGGACTTGGAGTCCCAGCCTAACCGTTTAAAAAAATGTAATTTTAAAAGGAATGCTAACTTGAACTCTCAAGGGAGAGTGTCCGATTTGATCCCTTTAAGGGATTTGCTTTTCTTTATTATTTGTATTTTGTAGATGGCCATTACTACATTATCCATCATACCAATTCTTACTTAATAAATCAAATGTTCACTTAATTGATTTTTTATTAATTCCTGGAGACAATCATTTTACTACATCCATAATTAAGATGAGTTAATAAGGTCAAGAAAATCCATGATGAATTTTTATAATACCACTATATGCTAATAATGGCGTTTGCCATCATCGCCATAGATCTTTAAATGCTCCCCAAGTTTTTGAGATTCAGATGATGTCATTTATATGGTGATCATATAAGTTTATTGTCCGGGCAAGGTGTTTATTTTCCTGCAACACTGAAACAGTTTGGTTAGATATTTATACGCTTTTACTGAATTTTGCTTTGATTCTTTAGTTTTTAATTAATAATTAATTTCTTTTATCGGTATTTATGGCTAAACGTCAGTTTATACACCAATCCTCAATTTCGTAGACAAAGTCTTGTCTTGAAAATATAAAATTAGGATTTAAAGATTTTTTGACAACTGCCGTGTCATAGGAACAGAAAAAAGGTTCTACTTCGAACTGTACTTATTATTAATTCATAAAAATTCACTATCAATTTTACTGAGAATAAAGATATTGACCAATACTGCCATGAAGCTGACAAAATTTTATTTCTTATTAAATTTAGCAAAAATCTAAAACAGGGATCGGCAACCTATGGCCTGCAGCCCATTTACGGCCTGTTTAGTAATTTTGTGCTGCTTAATGCGCTTTTTGAAGCAAGCAACAATTTTTAACTTTTTTCAAATAATAAAATTTAAATTTTTTTTTCAAGTATTAAGTTTAAAAAAAAGTTTTGAACATTGGTGTCCAAAGAAAAAATACTTTTTTACTTTGTCCTACTAATAGCCATATTTATTAATGCTTTTATGCAATTTAATTATTATTATACTCATTATTGTTATTAAATACGAAAACTATTTTCAATTAATAATCATAATTTTTTGTTGATCCAAATAATAATTTATATTATTCAGTTTTTATAAACATTTCCAAAAAAACTACAAATTAAATAAAAAAAATGATTGAGACTATTCAATGCATTGAATAGTCTTAATCCCTTTATCATTCCCTTAATCCCTTAAAAATATCCCTTTTTATAATTTAAATATATAAAAGTAATTTTAAAATTTATGACCTGCCGGAGCATTCTCAATAAACCGATAAATCACATAATATGATCTAGTTTACTCATAAAAATCCAAATTTTTTCCCCCTAACATTTGCATAAATTTATAAAAGTATATTGGGACAGTACCTTTTACCAAGCTACCACTAGTACCTATTACCACGGGGAAAAAATTATCACTGGCGTTGTATGACAAATTTTTACAGCTCTCCGAAGCGTATAAGTTATACAAATTTAAATATTATGATTTATAGTAAATTTTTAATCATTTACAATTATTAAACAATAAATGAAGTTAAGTTTACTTTTATCATAAGATTTGTATAATCAAACGTGTGAAATAAGATAATGAAAACTAAATAGTAAGCTTTTCACAATATTACCAAACTTATTATATTGTAAAGTTTGCTGAAAAACTTTTATATTAACCATAAATTAAACTGAAATTTAAAATGTTTTTTTTTATGTGAGCTTGCAATGATAATCAATCATTAAATTTGTTATGAAAATAAAGCTTCCCCTTTAAATATATACACGCATTAATTATTATAATATGCATTTTATGTCATACATAGTAAAAATATTATAAAACTCACCAACTCAATGCATAACAAAAATAAAAGTGAAAAAAAAAAGAATTCTAAATTTTTTTAAAAACATTATTCTAAAAATTTTTTATATTTTTGATTTTGTTAAACCTATATCTAGATTTGCATATCATTTGATTACTAAAAAAGTGCTTAAAAACAAATTTGAAACATTAATTATAGAAAGAAATTGAAACTTCACCTAATTTTGAGCCATCACCATCGCTAAATTGCAGTATTTCATATTATACGTCATACGCGTTAATCTACACTGGTTATCATAAATTAAGGAAAAATCACAAAAATAGCGATAACTCTTTCAAAAGTAAGCCAAACCGTGCAAAATTTGCATATGTTGTCCACTAAGAGTAGCTGAGTAAAATTGCAATATGCAAATTAGTGGCGCTGCACTCGGCTTACGTCATCTGCCTGGAGCATAAAAGTCCAAGTTTGAGAGAAAGCACACAAATTTTACTGTGATTGCGACATTGAAAATCTGAGATAGCCAATTCGTAATAATGACCTCTAGGCATCATTTGCCTGAAGAACTACGATGGAGAGCCATCGGGAGACTAGAGGCAGGGCAGAGTCAATCAGAAGTGGCCAGATGGCTAAATGTGAGTCCATCTGTGGTTCATAGACTTTGGAGGCAATTTCAAACCACAGATTCGGCATCTAGGAGGTTCAGTCAAGGACGGCCAACTGTTACGACCAGTGCCGATGACCGATATTTGACATTAAGTGCACGCAGGAATAGAACCGCTACTCCGACACATCTTAGATCCTCTCTTGCTGCAGCCACCGGAAGGTTGGTGTCAACGTCAACTGTGCGCAGAAGGCTCCACGAAGGTGGTCTGTATGCGAGACGACCAGCCATTTGCGTGCCGCTCACATCACGCCATAGGAGAGACCGTTTGCAGTGGGCCCGACAACATGTCCACTGGACGTCAGATCAATGGAGGCCTGTTCTCTTTACGGATAAGTCCAGGTTTAGTCTAGAAAGTGACAGTAGACGTTATTTGATATGGAGAGAACCTGGGACCCGTTATCATCCATCAAACATCCGTGAAAGAGATGCATACGGAAGAGGCAGTGTCTGTGTTTGGGGAGGCATATCCTTAGGAGGGCGCACATACCTCCATGTCTTTCCAAGGGGAACCGTGAATGCTCAGGTTTATCGAGACAACATCCTTGATGCTTATGTGCGCCCATATGCCGGGGCAATTGGTGATTGCTTCCTGTTACAGGACGATAATGCAAGACCACACAGAGCTCGCATTGTTGATGATTATCTTCAACAGGAAACAATTACTCGCATGGAGTGGCCAGCTCGATCCCCGGACTTGAATCCTATCGAGCACGTTTGGGATGCTCTAGGGAGGCGTGTATCTGCCATCAATCCGCCCCCTCAGACCCTTGCCACGCTTGCAACTGCTTTACAAGAGCAATGGCTCTCACTTCCTATTGAACTGATAGACCGCATAATTGAAAGCATCACACATCGCTGTTTGTGCTGTATTGCTTCTAGAGGCAATCATATTCCATATTAAAGGTACTTTTTCTATTGCAAACCGATACTTCCAATTTGTTTATTTTATACATGTGCTAATTTCTATACTACTATTAATGTCTGATAATTTCTTTTTATGTTGTTTAATACCTTACTATGTGTTGTATATTGTGGGTAAGTTTCATAAAATTCCATGTGTAATTTCTTGAGTTATCGCGATTTTTGTGAATTTTCCTTAATTTATGATAACCAGTGTATATCTAAAATATAATAATCGTCTTTTTTTAAATTTGATATTTATTTTTTTCTTTAAATTATGTGTTATATACGTCCAAACTTATAATATTCGTCCAACCTTTTTAGTAATCTAGTAACAGATTTATTAGAACGTTTATCCCACAATAATGCTACTGCTTTTTTAAATGTTTTAGGTTTCTGTTTCATGAGGTTTAAGCAAAATAAAAGGGTGGAGAGTTTGAAACTTTTGTTTTTGAATTCTAGATTATTCGTAATAAATTATTTTTAATATCTTTTATTGCTAGTAAAATATTGAAGAAAACTGCGAAGAATATTAACACAGTTAATTAAATTTTAACAAAATTATTTTTTTTTTCGTGATCACTAACAATTATCTTTTTTACAACAATATATATATATATATATATATATATATATATATATATATATATATATATATATATATATATATATATATATATATATATATATATATATATATATATATATATATATATATATATATATATATATATGTTTCCTAGGAAAACAAAAGTTTTATTTCTTGGATTCTTTGAGTAGGAATGTGTGAATTTTGAAAAGATTTTCACCTTCAGGATAATAAAACAAATTTATACTGTATTAATTACTGTATCTCGGCATGTTTGATACAGGTTTGTAAACACATTTCTATGGAGAACATTTTTGTGATGAAAAGATGGAAAAATTTCGTTCATATTTATTAGTTTATGAAATCGAATATAAACTATAAATTCAAATTCAGCTGAACATTTTGATGTTTGTGTAAAATTTGTAATTAATTTCACAGTTTAATTTTGAATCTCCTTGTAAAATACGCAAGGCAAGAGAGAAATGATTATATTCATTGTTGCCTTATGATGTTATTATTAACTAGTGGGCTGCGCCCCCTGCTCGCTAACGCTCGCCAACCCCCGAAAATTGCTACGCAATCTTATATGATTTGCTTCGCTCTCTACTAGCTTAGGTACATTGCAAATGTACAAAATTCTAAGAATTCAAAACAATCATTCAATTCCATATAAAAACTTTTTTTTTAAAAAAAATTACATCTTTTTAGTAAATACTAAGTCGTTAAAATAAATTTGAATTCAAATAAATGACATGTAATTCGTTAAACCCATTAGAAATGTGCTATAGTATAATTCGTGATATAAATCAAAAATCGTCAAATAAATTCGTAATATATAAATTCGTGAAAAAAAGCGCTTTCGACAAAATACTAAAATAGAGATCTATCGACAAAGACTACTCACTTCTGCCTAGCTTAATAGTATGAGATTGCCGCAGCTGATGCTCTCTAGTTATTTCAGTTTCTGTTTTTAAAAGCGCTATATGTTGTGCCACCTCAGCTAGATTTGGCATATGACATTTTTAGCGGCAATCATTGGTCGATTCGTCGTGTAAGAGAAATAGTAACGTAAACAAAACAAAGCAAGCGTTGCCACCGGCGGAAAAGAAATACAGCCAAAATTTGGGAGCCACGTAAGAGAATTATATTTATTAGATTAAGCTGAAATTTAAAGAAAGTTTCCTCACACATATTTACTTTCATTTGTTCTACTTGAAAATGTTCATAATTATGGGTCAAGTAATCTAATACATAATTTTATGCAATTAGACATTCAGATTACCCTGGGGACAAAGTATTTGATTTTAATGATCCTAATTTGGGTGTAGGGATTGTTGACGCCAGAAGCGCCATCTATGAAAAATTAGTGTATCTTATGAATCCGAAGAGCTCGGATGTGTGAAAACAGCGTTTCTCTAATTGACTTGTGTTAATAAAGTGGTGTTTAATTATTACAGTCCGCTCATGAGATTTTTGAGAACTTTTATTTTTATTATATTGAGAATTTTGTGACTCTGAGTTATCGTCGGACCCATTTGTTGGTCCGTCGAGCCGGAGTTATCAGTAGTGAAATTTAGTGGATAATATACCTAATAAAAGGTACGTGATTTATTATTTAGTTATTGAAATTCAATATGTTTAAAAGTGCTAAAAAAGAGGACTATGTTCGGCTTGCTGTCGAGCTTAATGTAGACATTTCTAATCTGAAAACTATAGTTGATCTAATGGCAGTAATTCAGAGTTCTGATACGTATAAAAATAACGCTGAGTTAGTTGAAGAGTTATCAAATAACATAATCGAAGAAAGAAAAAGTGATGAAATCCGATTAATTGAAATTGAAAAATTAAAAACTGAAAGAGTGAAATCGGAACTTGAGCTCGCTAAATTGCGAATCGAATCTAAAAGTGAACTACCTGTTGATAGTGTAAAAAACGAAAGTGTAGAAACTTTAGACTCTCTCATTAAAAGTGTGAGGACTTTAACTCTTAAAATTCCTAATAGACCAGAAGGATGGGGATATTTCTTTTCGTCATTAGAAAGAGCTTTTATTTCAAAAAATGTCCCTGAGAAATGTAAAGCTGAGATTCTTCTCAATCTGTTAGGGGAAAAAGCCACAAATGTAATTACATACATTAAAGATGACGAATTAGGAGATTATTCTAAAGTTAAAACTATAGTTTTGAGAGAATTCGAGCCATCCCCCCAAATCTGTTTAGAGAATTTTAGGAAAGCGCAAAAAATGACTAGTGAAACGTACGTGCAATTCGCGTCTAGATTAATAACGAGTTGGGAATATTATTTAAAGTTAAAAAATGTAACTGACTACGAAACTTTGAAGCAATTAATAGTATCTGATAAAATTAATCAAACACTTGATAGAGAGGTTATGTGCTTTATAAATGTAAGACAAGCAAGTTCTTGGTTTAAACCTGTAGAATTAGCTAAGGAGATTGATTTATTCTATACTTCTAGGGGGAAACCCGTAGTTGATAATGCTAGAATGAGTTATAAAAATAATTCGAGAACTATGTCAAAAGTGTTTCTAACGGATGTAAAAAATACTAAATGTATTTTATGTGATGAAATTCATCCTTTGTATAAATGTACTATTTATAAAAATATGTCTGTAAGTGATAGAGTTGAGTTCGTTAAATCGAAATATTTATGCTTTAACTGTTTAAATAATCATAAAGTAAGTGAGTGTAGAAACAAAATCTCTTGTAGTATTTGCAGAAAAAGGCATCATATTTCTCTTCACTTTCCGCGAGAGCAAAAAATAAATAAAGAAATAGTTTCGAATCAAATGTGTAATGAAAATAGGAACATTCAATCGTCCTTGAATTCTTCTGCACCAATTTTCCAAATGCCTGTGAATTATGAGACGCCTGTCGTCTGTGAGGGTGGGGAAAATATATTTTCTTCTACTACAATGGGAAAGGAATTAAAAACAGTCTTACTCAGCACTTTTGTTTGTGTGATTAAAGATGAATCAAATAAGTGTTTTGAAGTTCGAGGATTATTAGACGTGGGAGCGAATTCTAATTTTATGAGTAAAAGGTTAGCAGATTCTCTTAGTTTAAATAGGTCAAGTACAAATATAACTGTATCGGGAATAAATAATATGTCTCTGAGCATAAAATCGAAAGTTAATGCTACTATTTTAAATAGAGATAAGAGTTTTGATTTAAACTTAACTTTTTTAGTAATTCCTAAAATTACAGAACTTACACCAGCTAATCCTCTTGATGTAAATATTCTATCGCTAAATAATATTAAACTAGCAGATGAAAAATTCTTTATTCCGAGTCCTATTGATTTGTTGTTAGGAGCAGAACACTTTTATGAAATCTTAAAATCGGGTCAAATTTTCCTTCAGGATACAAATTTAAGATTACAAAATAGCGTTTTCGGGTATATTGTCAGTGGGAGTCTTCCGACCAAAAACGAAAATAAAATACATTGTGGGCTCGTTACAGATAATTATGAGTTAGAAAAAACATTAAAAACTTTTTGGGAAATAGAAGATGTAGAGAGAGAGTCTGAAATTTCTAAAACTAAAGAAGCTGAAATTTGTGAAGAGCATTTTCTTGAAAATTATTCAAGAACGGAGAGTGGAAAATATGTTGTTAAAATGCCCTTTAGAGAAGATCCGTCGTGTCTGGGTGAATCTAAGAAAAAAGCTGTAAAGTGTTTGAATTCGTTATGGAATCGCCTTGTTAGAGAACCTCAATTTTGTGAACTTTACAAAGCATTTATGTTAGAGTATTTAAATATGGGTCATATGGAGGAAGTACAAGAGTCTGAAGAACCAGATGTGCAGTATTATATTCCTCATCATTGCGTGTTTAGACCTGAATCCAAAAGTACCCCTTTGAGAGTTGTGTTTAACGCAAGTGCATTAACTTCTACTGGAAAATCATTAAATTGTTTACAGTACAACGGAGGTATAATTCAGGATGATTTATTGTGCATCATGCTTAGGTTTAGAAAACATCAATTTGCCTTTGTTGCTGACATCAAAAAGATGTATCGCATGATACTTGTAGATCATAGCCAAAGAGATTTATTGAGAATTTTATTTAAGGCAGAGATTAATGATCCAGTGAAAGTGTATAAACTGTCTACTGTTACCTATGGCACAACAAGTGCTCCCTTTTTGGCAACTAGGACAGTGCAGCAGTTAGCCAGAGATGAAGGAAGAGACTTCCCATTAGCATCAACTGTGTTGTTACATGATGTATATATGGATGATATAGTCTCCGGTGCAGAGAGTTTAAAACAAGCAAGAGACATTCAACAACAGCTTATATCGTTGTTAGAAAAGGGAGGAATGGAGCTTCATAAATGGTCAGCTAATAACAAATGCCTTCTCCGTGATGAAACTAATGAATCGAGTTATTCATTTACTAATGAAACTAAAACATTAGGTGTGCTTTGGAAACCACAACAAGACAGTTTTGGGTTTAATGTAATAATTGACCAAAGTGAGGTTTTTACTAAACGAACAGTGCTTTCTCAAATCGCACGAATTTTTGATCCCCTTGGTTTGTTGGGACCAATCATCACTAGAGCTAAAGTGTTCTTACAAAAACTGTGGTTATTAAAATTGGATTGGTGTAATGCTCTTCCAGTTAAAGAAAGCGCCGAATGGCACAGTTTCCTTAATTCCTTGAGTGCAGTGAACTCAATCAGTGTCCCAAGATGGATTCTCAGTGAACAATTTCTCATCGTAGAATTACATGGATTTTCCGATGCCTCAGAAATGGCGTATGGTGCAGTAATCTATTCTAAATCCATCAACTCTCTTGGTGATTCAAAAACAAAGCTACTTATCAGTAAATCCAGAGTAGCTCCTCTGAAGTGTGTCTCAATACCTAGACTAGAGCTCTGCGCAGCAGTTTTGTTGGTGAAACTAATGAGGAAAGTATTAAGTGCCCTGCAGCTAGAGGTTTCTAAAACTTGTTACTGGACAGATAGTACTATCGTTCTGGCGTGGATGAGAAAAGAGTGTAGAGACCTAAAGACTTTTGTTGCCAATAGAATCTCTATAATCCAAAAATTAACTGTGAGTGAACAGTGGCATCATGTTGCTTCAAAACAGAACCCTGCCGACCTTGTTTCCAGAGGTATCGATCCATTGAGACTTAAAACATGTGACTTGTGGTGGAGTGGCCCTCTATTTCTGCAACAATCGTCAGTAGATGATTGCACGGATAATATATCTGTAGAGTCTGATGAAATGTTTCTTCGAGAATTAAAACCACCAGTAGTTAGTGAAATTTGTGCCCTAATTAACACAATTGAGCCTCTAAGTGTTATTAATGAATGTTCTTCTTACATGAAAATCTTAAGAATTGTGGCTTGGTGCAAGAGATTCTTGCATAATTCTTTGAATCCATTGCATCCTACCCGTGGAACGTTGACAACAAGTGAACTTTCTCAAGCTTTGTTGTGTGTTGTAAGAAACGTTCAACGTACTTCATTTGTGACTGAAATTCAGTGTTTGGAAAAAGTCTTACCAATACCTAACAATAGTAAACTTTTAAATTTGTGTCCCTTTCTAGATGAAAATGGAATTCTGAAAGTTGGTGGCAGACTTCAAAACAGTGACTTAAGTGAATCTCAAAAACATCCAATGGTTCTGCCTACCAAACATAATTTTACTTCAACAGTGATTAATTATTTTCATATTCTTTATTTTCATGCAGGTGCAGAAACTACATTATCTCTTATAAGATCAAAATTTTGGATTGTTTCTGCAAGAAATGTTGTTAGAAAAATTGTCTTTAATTGTATTGTGTGTAAAAAGGTAAGTTCTAGGTCTAAACCACAGCAAATGGCTGACTTACCAGCTGCTAGAGTAACCATTTCTAGAGCCTTCTCTCGAACTGGACTTGACTTTTGTGGACCATTTGTAGTTAAAAGCTTTATTGGTAGAAGTAAGCAGGTAAAAAAGATATTTATTTGTGTTTTTGTTTGTTTCACAACAAAAGCTGTACATTTTGAAATAGTGAATGATTTAACAACAGCTGCATTTTTAGCTGCTTTTAAAAGATTTGTATCTAGAAGAGGCAAACCTTCTGAGATTTTTAGTGATAACGGCCGAAATTTTATAGGTGCAAATAGAGAATTAAAGTCATATCTTAAATTACTATTTAAATGTGAGAGTAAAAAGGAAATAGAAAATTTTATGACTAATGAAGGAGTTAAATGGTATTTTAATCCCCCTTCTACTCCACATTTTGGAGGATTATGGGAATCAAGTGTAAAGTCTCTGAAATATCACCTTAAACGAGTAGTTGGAAAAACAATCTTAAGTTACGAGGAATTTTTAACTTTCGTAGTTCAAATTGAAGCAGTCTTAAATTCTAGACCACTCTGTCCTCTTTCAAGTGATCCAAATGATGTTGAAGCACTAACACCTGCTCATTTTCTTATTGGTTCTACTTTAGTAGCAATACCTGAACCTAACTATACTGAGGTTCCAATGAATCGTCTTAGCCGATGGCAATTGGTTCAAAAAATGACTCAACATATTTGGAAAAGATGGTCAGTAGAGTATCTTAATAAGCTTTTAAATAGACCTAAATGGTACAAGGGTAACATAGATATAAAAGAAGGTGATTTAGTATTAGTAAAAAATCCAGATGTGTATTGTCATTTAAAATGGAATTTAGCAAGGGTTATTAAAACTCATCCAGGTAAGGATAACAGAACCAGAGTTGTAACTCTTAAAGATAAAAATGGTACATTTAAAAGGCCAGTAATTAAATTAGTAACTTTGCCTCATGTTAATTAAAAATTGTGTTGATATATGTTTATGTTTTATTGTTATATATTTGTATTTTTTTGGTTTGTTTTTATTTGTTTTGTTTTTATTTCTATTTTGTTGAATGCTGCGTCATTCAACGCCCGGCGGTATGTTGACGCCAGAAGCGCCATCTATGAAAAATTAGTGTATCTTATGAATCCGAAGAGCTCGGATGTGTGAAAACAGCGTTTCTCTAATTGACTTGTGTTAATAAAGTGGTGTTTAATTATTACAGTCCGCTCATGAGATTTTTGAGAACTTTTATTTTTATTATATTGAGAATTTTGTGACTCTGAGTTATCGTCGGACCCAGGGATTTCAAATTTGATATTAGTTCTGTTTTGAAAGCTACATATTTTTTTCCTTCAAAATGGCATATTTAGTTTAGTTCATGTTTTGTTTAAATGTACAAGTTTTGAAATAGGTATTGGTTTATATGCATACATTTTCACTTGTCTACACGTTTGAAAATAACTTGTGTCAAAAACAATTAACCTTAAACACTGATATCATTTTAACATTTCGTTTCGTTTGATTTCAGATGGAGTATTCCACGGACAAGAATTTTTAAAAGATTTTCTTTTCCAGACTGTACCATTAGGATTTTTGGCGGTTGACAACTTTTTCTTTATGGGGTAATTTTCTTTAATCATCACCATTAACATTTATCCTATTCATCTTGTAAATTATGGCGCTAAGATGATACTTTCTTGTAAGTGGAAAGCAAATTGGAGTTAAAAGAAAAATAGTTTTTGTTCTGGATAAAGAAGCACTGCTACAAAAATAAGCGGCCTGAGTTTTACTATGCCCTTTTTCGAGTTTCATTATATTTTGCGACATCACAATTTAAGAATTTTTCTAAACAGTTTGCATTATTATATTACCGTTAAATTTTGCAATATGGTTATCCAAATAATCAATGATGAGATTCGGCTAACAAAAAAATAAAAAATAATAATTAAACGGATTACTCTTATACCTTTAAAGACATTTGCTTGGATCGTTTTCTTCAATGCTATGGAACTATCTCAAGAAAATCCCTTAAATTACGTATAACAGTTAACTGTAACCTTGGCCGAATATGCTTATTTTGAAGTAGAAATACATTTTTGTTATCGAATCATATGAATTTTTTTGAAACATTTTATTTAGCGTGCAAAGTAACCTCTGAAAATAAGTTTATGGAAATTCAGATATTTTGGGCGATTTACAGAAACATGAATATTTTGCATAAAAAATATTTTCCGTTTTTTATTTTCATTGGCCAGCACTGTTGGCAACATATGGCCTCTTGATACTTCACTGTTGAGCTCGCTTTCGTTGTCATCAAGTGTAGAAGGATCAACATCACCTCAACAAGGAAAAAGAGAAATTACACCGATGCCAAATGCGGGATTCGAACTCGTAACTTTACAGGTATGAAGCCAACTTCTTGACCACCACACAGCTGGTTGGCTGCTTAAGAAAAATAAAGTTAGAAATTTGGACATTAGTAGAAGCAGATTACATAAAGCAGCGCTAGAGAGTAGTGCTGTCTTTATGAAATTCATAGCGAAACCTACTGATTAGTGCACTTAAGTTAATATGACTTTGGATTTTTTTTAATAGCATGGATTACACTTTTTATAAAATTTTCACTTGTAATTTCAAGCAATGAAAAAATCTAATCCAAAATTCACAACAAAAAAAATTATAATAAAATATTCAAATTTTTTCATGGGTTAACCCCTAATTTCGCACGATGTAGTAAATCTGATCTCGACTTAATGAAATAAATAGTTGCTGTGCTATTTTTTCCCCTCAAACAAAAACTAAGGATAAAACTTTTTCCGACTATTTTAGCTAAACAGGAGGACTTTTATTTCTCTTTTTTTCTTCTTTTAGTTTTTGTACAGACGCAACATATTACACTGTTTAATCTCGTTACTTAGATTATATGCATAACTTTCGTTAGTTTGTTTTTCTTTTTTAGATTTTGAACAGGCGCGCAACTTACAAAAATTAATCTCGTTACTTGGATTATGTATATAACTTTCGTTAGTTTGCTTTGTTTCTCTCTTTTTCTTCCTTAATATTTTGTACAGATATAACTTGTAAAACCGTTTAATCTCGTTACTTTGATTATGTGCATAATTTTCATTAGTTTGTTTTGTTTCTCTGTTTTTCTTCGTTTAGCTTTCGTACAGGCACAACTTCTAACTCCATTTAATCTCGTCACTTTGATTGTGAACATAACTTTCATTAGTTTTTTGCTTTACATTTGACATAGTTAGTGGCTTAAAAATCTCCTTTTATCAAAGTGAAAAAAAATTAAACTAAGAAATAAAATTTTAAAAGAAGTGGAAGCAAATCAAAATAAAATAATTAAATCGTAGCAAATTTAAATAAAACACCTAATAAATTCTTGTGCTAAGACTTTATTGTGTGTTATTTCTCGTCAGTTTGTTTTGTTTCTCTCTTTTTCTTCTCTTAGTTTTTGTACAGGCGCAACTTATAACAGCGTTTAATCTCGTTGCTTTGATTATGTGTATAATTTTCGTTAGTTTGCTTTTGTTTCTCTCTTTTTCTTCTTTTAGTTTTTGTACTGACACAATTTGTAACACCGTTTAATCTCGTTACTTTGATTGTGTAGTTAGACGCTTAAAAATCTCATTTTATCAAAGTCAAATAAATTTTTAAACTAAGAAATAAATTTTTAGACGAAGTAGACGCAAATCAAAATAAAATAACAATTAAATTTAAATAAAACACCTAATAATTTCCGCTGCTAAGAAACTTAGGTTTCAGAAATTAGAATAATGATATGAAGTTCTATTTTTTCTCTTTAAAAGCCATAAAATTTTAAATTAGAAAAAATACGAAGAAAAAAATATCGCGAGCAAAATTATTTTAAATAATTTTGAATATTATAGTCATATTTAAGAAACATTGGATTGTTTTTTAAATTATAAAGGAACGGTTAGATTTTTTATAGCGACGCATATAAAGTTGGCATTTTGTACAAAAATCTTATATTGCATATTAACCTAAACACTAGTTTAATATTATTATCCTATAAAATTATATTCTATTATTATTTTTCAATTAGTTAGCAATCCTTGCGAATGCATCAACAATCTCATATTTCTATTTGAATAAGTGCTACGTAAAAAAGTGGACATCAGATCAATTTTACCTTGGCTTTGCTTTAATGCAACTTTGGAATAAAAAATTCTTTTCAAAATATGCATTATAGAAGTAAATAGAAAATATAAATATGAAATTGAGATTTATTTTAAGATATCTTTATACAACACTTTAAAGATAAATCTGTGTAGTTAATTCCTTTTCCTTTAGTATCAAAGGCGTCTATGAGAGACTTGAAAATGCTAAAAGTTGTTTCATCCCATATTTTTATCAAATTTTCCTTACACTTACACTTTAAAGCTTTATCAAGTTTATTTTCATTATTTCCTACAAATTCACGATGGGACTAAGACCAGGGTATCAAGCTAACTACTTAAAAATACATATTCCATTAAAGTCCAGCCATTTTGAGGTTTGTCTTGAAGTGTGAGGACCGGCATGGTCTTGTGGTAACAAAAAGCAGCATGGGTAAAATGTTTCCATAGCATGGATGTGGGAGGGAGATTCCACAAATTGTTGAAAACTTCAATGATTATTTTTTGTGTGTTCAGAATGATATTCTATGCTTAACATTCTGTTGAGAAAATCATAGGTTTTCCAGCTTGTGGTCTTTTTTGAGCGCCTTCGTTATTTTCGCTTAAGAACCCATTGACTTGCAATTTCCTGGATCAACATCCATCAGACCTGATAATGGGAAAAGTTAAAAAACTAATGGTAAATAGTTTGCTTTCAGGAGAAGTAAAATAATTTACACAATTCTTGATTAAGAGCTATTCATTATGATTTACTTTTTCTCGAGTGGGAAGCAAAAGAATCTGGTACAAAATTTTGAAAAACTTTGTTTCTTGAAAGCGGAATTTGATGACGTAGAACTTTCGTATTTTGCTTACGTTATTTAGAGTAAAACAGATTTTTTCGGTTGCAAACATTTGAAGGTGAGCTTAGCGTGTTTTTCTCCAAACGCAGAAAAAGTTGCTCATTTTGGATAGAGAAAGAATATAAATTTTTACTTATATTTATACTATAATTTATACTATTCTATGCCATTAAAAGTAAAAGATGGAAAGACACTTTTGAGTCACTTTGTGAATTAAAGAATTGTAGATAAATGTTTATTGCTCATAATAAATTAATTTCTCTATTACTTTATGCTAGTATGCCTCATTTTTCAATTTTTTTAGGAACGGAATATGACACTCTGCAAAATTGACCAACCCACGAGGACATTAAATGCATACTTTTTTTTCAAAACAAATACGTTCTGTGAGAAGTATAACCTTTAGGCTTCGATTTAAAACACCAATATTTTTAATTAGATTAAAAAAATCGTGAAATTGACTTAGGAAAATAATCTTTGAGTCTGAACTTACTTTTAATTCCTGAATTTCAAGCTAAATGTTCTAAAAGAAAAGAGATGCGGAGATAAATCCTGGATGTATCTTCCTGGATTGTACCATCTCTCTTTCTACTTGTCAAAGGCTTCTAAGTCTTACTTAGTCTTACGTAAGTTACTTAGTCTTACGTAAATGAGCACGCAAGACTGCTGGTAATTTGTGCCATTAAATAAATCAGAAACTGTTTTTGAAACGTGTTTGTTTCTCTTTAACAGTTTTTGTTATGTACCAGAAACAGTTGAACTTTTTTCATGAATTCGAAGAAAAAAAAACAGATAAATAAATAACAAGACAAAAAAATACAGCGAGAATAAATGAGTTAAGAGGCTCTGTTTAATTCTATTAGTCTATAGTGTCCTCATTCGCGTGTGAGAATTTTTCGCATTTCAGTGAGAACGGTCTTTACTGCCGATTTTACTTTCTCGAACAATCTCCATAGAATTTATAATCATAACTTATAATACAGAATTTATATTATAAAATTTTATCAGAAAAATTGTTATTTCATTTGGTTTGTTTGTTGGGTAAGAGTAGGGGAAGAGTCCTAGGGACAGCCATCTACGCATGGCGGGCAGCACTGCCCAAGGGCGTGAAATCCGGTATTTGTAATTTGTATTTGTTTTGAAAAAAATTGTAACTGTAATGTTCAAGTGGGTTGGACGTTTTGGATGCGAATTACATGGGGCACCCTATTGTGTTTATTATAATAATGCTTCATATAAACAGGGTTTCTACGCATTGGAATTTTTTTTTTAAATGCTGGCAAAATGAAGTTACTTATTTTATCACATTAGTAACTTCCAGTGGTGGAATGTGTGCTTAAAAATATATAAAGTGGTGCCAAATAATAAAGCAGAAATCAATTTAAAGTAGTTAATAATGGCAACTTTTCTGTCATATTTGTTTCACGTATGATTAATTTAACAATATAACAGAACATTAAGGTGATTGTTTTCGTAAATTTATACGATTGATAAATATAATAAAAGGTGGCAGATATATTAAATAATTAAGAAAATTAAGTATCTATCACTTTCATAAAAAAAAGGGTGCGCGAACTACCACTAACATTCCGTTAACTCTGTTTTTTTAAATTAAAAAACAAAACATTTAGGGTGACTCTCACACGTACTTTTATATTCGATAATTTAAATTTGAATTTAATCATATTTCCTATTGTTCTATTTAACTAATGCACCATCATAGTATATTATAAAACCATTCAAGTATTGTTCTTTCTTTTTTTCTCCTTATCAAGCTCAGTTCTTCTCTCATACATTTGCATCCGAATGAGAGGAAAAGTAGATATGAAACTATTATTCTTAAAGAGGTATCTCAGGTAATTTCTTTTTATCTTTATGCTCTCTCTCTCAGGTACATACATACCTGTACATTTTCACACTTTCTGAGAAGACTCCAGACAATTTCTTATTTTATTCATCTCTGGTATTTTAAAAATTTGTATCAAATACAAATTTATATTGATAATTTTACTGAAAAAAATATTTTGTATCCTTTCACTTTATAAAAGTAATTGCTTAGATTAGTACTTCAATCAGTTCTTTAAAATTTCTGAAAAGTAAATTGAAAATATTGAGTGGCTACTATTTTACAATATATGATTGATAATTCACAAAGTGTTCATGCGCTTTGTTGAATTATCGTATTGTCATGAACCTTTATACATAATTCTAAAAGCGATGTCAAAAACTAAAAAGCACAACTTTTTACTTTCTTTAAAATTGCAATATTTTAACAGCATAAAGTGAAAAAGAGGCAATCCCATAAATAAGGTGTTAGATTTTTCAGATTTAAAAAATCTGATAATTTTGTGCAAAATTTATTTTTTTCTCGATGTATAGGCTGACTCCAACTATGATGCTAGTTGTAGCATTCTTTGCGATTATCGGACGTTTCGGATCTGGACCTCTGTGGAAAGAAACTGTTACTGATTTCTTGAGCAAGAACTGCCTAGAACGAGGATGGAGGAATTTGTTTTACCTTAACAACATTTTCTATTCGTCGAAAACGGTAAGTTTTAAAGATCAAGGTGAAGTTTAATGTCAAGTTGTACAGCATTATGCTTCCAAGTTCTTGTCCCCAGTAAGTAAACGCCCTGCAAGTCTCTATGAAAAACGAAGGATTCCAGTAACGCTTAGGCTGATTTAAACCATATGGTAACTTATAAGCAAATCAATTCATTAATGGACACTAAAGAAAAAGTTATGAATATAAAAATCACTGCGATCAGAATGGAAAAATTAAAGAATTTCGCAGAAATCACATTAGCCTGTGGTATAGCGGTATAATTTGCAAGCATTTAAAACCCAAAACTTTCAGAACTGTTGGTAATTTTGCCAGAATTTTTAAAGCCTCACCACAAATTCACGAAAGGTCCAGATCTAGTCTGGTCTAGCTGGCCTCCTGAAGCTAATAAAGGCCCTCTTCCCTTTCATCCTGTAATGACAACATAAGCAAAAACAATAGACAGATTACATAAAATGCAACAAATAATGGCACATGTTAACCCCTTGGGGACGGGTGTTTCAGGAAAGCATTCGTGCAAAATCAGAATCAAGTTGTAATTAAATAAAAAACGGTAACTTAAATGTAGTCGTTGCTAATTTGACACCCTTACTTTGCTTTTACTTTAATTATTGTTAGTTTAATCATATATATAATCAATGTTAATTCAAAGTACAACTAAATAGTTTTATTTTGAACAAAGTAATGGTGAATTAAATAAATCAAACAATTATAACTCCTCCCACAAATAAACTGCTAAGGAAATACTTTGATTACCAGTTTTATATTTTTACCCTGATTGATACGGCTTTATGCTGTCACGTATTTGTGACAGTCGGCACGAAAGGGTTAAGGTAGAGAAGAAATAATGGCACTTTGCCATGGTAAAAAGTAACATATAATTGAATATATAGAAAAGTTCAAGACATATTTACAAGAAGGGAAACGAAAACTACACAAAGGGAAAATATTTACAAAAATGGGAAGAATTAACAAATATTCATAATGACAAACAAATATTCATAACGTTAAGATCATAACAAACTTCATTAACAAAAAAGTTTACCTCTGTTGAAGTAGAGTCCCGACCGTCCTACGAAATGTCAAGAATTAAAGTTCGTTGCATATGAACTTTTAAATCATTTATATGTAGTGGTGTGAAAAATAAGTTCAAATAAATAAAAAGTAAAGCACCAAAACGTAAACTTAGTTACCACTAGAATAAATATTTACGAAAAGGTTAGAAATTTGGCAGCTTTGATTATCTATGAGTTTTCCCTGCTCAGGCAAAATTTTAAAATTGATCAGATCCCAAGACTTTGTATTCCTTACGTTGTGGTTTAGTTTTTGAAACATCCTTTTGAAATGCAAAATTATTTTCTCAAGTTTAGGATTCTTTTAAACTTAATTTAATTGATGAATTTTATTTAGTTAATGAACTTTATTTAGTTAATGAATTTTATTTAAGCAGTTAACCCGGTGTTTTTAAAAGTTTGTTTTTAATGCTCTAATTTACTATTAAACCCTTTAGATCAGCAGTTCCCAAACGGTGTTCCGCAGAACTCAAAGGTTCCGAGGGTTAAGATTTTTTTTAGCACTCTAAAAAAAATTTGAAATCTTTACTTATATTTGGATCTAATCAATATTCCATTATTTACTTATATTATTCCGTTTGAAATTATATTTAAAATAAAATGCCGAAGAGTGAGAAAAGAATTTTTTTTTAAAGATATATATATAATATTTCAAACAACAATTAAGAGAAATTATAAAAAGGACATAATACTATTTCACATTGCTCTTTTCAAACCAAAATGAAATGTCTGAATTCTCTAATAAAGAAACATGTTACCCTAATAATCATTTTCACAGTTTATTCAGTTCTTGTTTTACCTAAAATACTTAATATAGCTAAAAACATATTTAGGAGTATACTTAAAATACCCAAAAAAAAATTTTATAGCTATTTTAGGTATACTCCGAGACTGCGAATTCATTTATCTTTCGAAAGTTCATTTATCTTAATAATTATAAGCAAGTCCAAAAGTCAGAATAAAGTAGTCTTTTATTTCTTTTAGTAACGCATTTGTTTTTATTCATTTCAATTATGATGTCGGGGTTCCGTCGGAAGAAACTTATTCATTTAGTATTCCGCAGCCGAGAAAAATTCGAAACCGTTGTTCTTAGATTTTTTGGGCTGTGAAACCTTAAATTTTCGAACTTTTTTGAGCAAAACCCCCAAACCTAATAAAGAAAGTTCATAAATATTTGTGAATTTGATCCGTGGTGGTTCAGGGATAGAGCGTTCGTCTGACAATGAGGTGCCCCAGGTTCGAATCACAGCCCTAGCTGGTTAGTACGAACTCTGTTCTCTGTTCACACTGACCAGAGTTCATGGGTTAGAATCACCATGCCGTCTAGCTTACCGTGAATGTATGTGGTTTTCTGCTTAAAGTAACGCATAGGCAGGTAAGTTCAATCAAAAAGTGCTCAGAGAAGGTTTGCTTGATCCCGTATATCCCTTGTCTTCTGGGTTTGGTTCAAAATTACAAGATTACGGAGTTGAGCATTGATAGTCGTAAACTAAGAATTGGGTCGGGTGTTCAAACGCTATTTATAAAAGATAAAGTAAAAGCAATTGTGAAGAAATTAATCAACGATTGGTTGTTATTTTTTAGAAAATAATTATTAATTGCAATTTTATAAATTATTTGGAAAGCATTTAATAAAAAAAGGACATCTTTAATCATGTAGTTTAATCAATACTAGTCTTAAAATTGTGTTTTAAGTCAGACAGTTTAATTTACCGGCCACGAGTGTCAGTAATGAGGTTCTTGATTTGATTTTTCTCATGCTTTACTGAAATAAATGAGCTAAAAAGTAGTTTTGGTAAAAATAAAGAATAATAAAAAAGGAGAATGGTTAGAAAATAGTTAGAGTGAGGAGAATAGTTAGAAAGAAAAATAAATATGGAGAATGGCTATCAGACTAATATAAATTAATAAAGAACTAATTGAACATAAATTTTACTGCAAGTTTTCGTAAATAATAATATTTTGAAAATCATAAGCAGTTAAATAATGTCATAATTCATGGAGCTCTTAGGAATAGAAACCACTAAAATCTAGATGCTCCTCTAATTTTTAATAAAGTCCTCTAAGTATTTCTCTAGTTTTTACTATACCTCTAA
This sequence comes from Parasteatoda tepidariorum, assembly GCF_982258835.1. Classification (NCBI taxonomy): domain Eukaryota; kingdom Metazoa; phylum Arthropoda; class Arachnida; order Araneae; family Theridiidae; genus Parasteatoda; species Parasteatoda tepidariorum. Next base: position 37,591,455 of record NC_141757.1, on the reverse strand, counting down.
CGTGGATATTTGTATACGAATATGATTGGATTATTTATTTTAGTGCTTAGGATGGACTTGGTACTTATCTACAGACACCCAAATATTTATAGTGAGTTTGTATGTCTGCGCTATCATGAGAAGGTAAGTTGTGCTGCTTACAAAGTAAATATAAGAAATTAGTTATGCTAATAACCTGAAATCTAATCTCTATGAAAGAATTTTCCTAGTTTTAACCCTTTCCACTCGAGAGGTGACTGTCAGTCACCTGTAAATTACCCACCACTTTGAATGTGAAATTTTTTTCATCTTAATGTTTAGTTACCATTTCATTCAGTGATCCTCGGATTTTATAAGGTAAGATTACAAAAATTCTTCCAAAATGTGGTGGAGTTCATTTTTTTAACAGTTGAAAGGACTACGAGTGCAAAGGGTTAAGAGAAGCAAAGAATTATGGATTTTTATTTGATTTTTGGTTTAACTGTTTACATGCCGCACTCTTATTTTGCAACAGTAGAAAAAAGAAACCTTAATGAAAAATGTGGTAGCAAGTTTGCACAAAAAGTAAATGAAAATTTCTAACGATGTTAACTGCTCCGGATAAGATAAAAAAAATTTTAAAAATAAAAACGGTTGAAAACTACAAACGACATTTTGCCAACTTACATATAACAAAGTAGAGTATTACATAATTCTTTTAATTGTTTGCAACTAGTGGTGGGTAAAAATCCTATAAATCGAACTTACAATAATCCAAAGATCATACGTTAAAGACTTCCACTTGAAAATAATTATCGGCTGTTTGGAGCAATTAGCAACTAGTTAGGTTATAAAACTTAACGTGTACAGTTCATAACAAGATATGTAATTTTATATTATTGATACATACTGCTGGATAGGAATTTCAAGCTTCTAAAACTATAAGTGATTAAATTGAAAAATTTGAGTTACCTGTCTTTAATATCTCAAAGATGATATATGTTCCAGAAATGGAGCATTCGTATTTAAATGGTTTATAAAATAACTTAAAAGAAGGCTGATCATAAAAACAATCGAAACTTATTTATGAAAAGTAAGAATATTATACTGTATGATAAAGTCCAATTTATGTGGACAATTTTTAAATCATAAATACTAATTTTACATTGGTACATTCTTTTCCTAATAGATTGACAAATTAATGCTTTTTTCCCCTTCTCGCACTGGTAAAGTACAAACTGTTTCAGTTAAAAATTCGAAATACATCTTAAGCATTTTTGTAAATTTGAAAAAGACTTTTATAGAATAAAATTTATATCATGATTAAAATTCAACAATCAAACAAGACAATAAGTCAGAAAAATGCATTTTATATACATCACATTATTTACTCCTTTCACTTTAGTATATAAAACACACTATTATTTATTTATTCATTTCTGTTTAACTCACTGAAAGAGGAAAAAAGATTAAAATCTGCCATTGAAATACACACATTTCAAGAAACTTGACTCAGTTAAAAAAAATAAAATTGTCTTACTTATTTTAGCTATAACTTTAAAAATATTCAATAAAATTTTAAATGTTTTTTACCTAGTTGCAGCTTATATCTGAGTGTCAGCCCTGTGAGGAGCTCTAGCTCATTCATATGATTGAAGTTGAGAGTTGCCGAAGCAAAAATGGGAGGGGAAAATAATAGCTTACACTCTTTATGTATCGGAGAAAATATACTTAATTATAATACAATTAAATCCAGCCAATCCCCTTGGGTAAAACCCCAAGCTTCGCAAGTGCATAGAGTGGTGTATTGCCAGAGATGAGATGGGCAAATAATAATAACTGACTGTATGATACAGTTTAATCGGAGTGCCTATCGCAAGGGGATATCTGCTCCTTCATCTAAGTTAATAAATTTAAAAACGGAGGACGTAACATATGCTAAGTTTCAATTGCAAATGATTTAAATATGCTATAAGATAAAAATATAAAGATGTTTTAAAATTATAGTGGTATTTAAGAAATTAAAAAAAAAAATTTAGACTCTTTACGCTCATTTTGGTAGGGGTAAATTTTGCATGGGTAAAAGGACATTATTTCTAAATGTTTCAAGCGTAATCTTTCAAGTTTTGTCACATTAAGCCTACCAAAACATTTGTCACGAAGAAATATTGTTCACATAGAGTTTTGTCCATATTTTTATCCAAATCCTGTAGATTTTACTTCAATTGTTAAAGTGCATAGTTGATTATTATTATTATTTTTTTAAAATTAATGTAGAAGGCCGGGAAGAGGATTCTTATTAGTTGGATTGATAATCATCATGAGCGTTTTGCTATCAGCATGTTCTCAATTTTATTACAAGCTTCCACCAACTTTTCTTCTATCATATTTGAATCTCGAGTAAGTCATTTAGTGTTAAACTTTTTTGAAATAATTAACTTCATAAGTTTCCTTATAAAAAACTAGTCAATAAGAAGTTCATATTAAATTTAATTCTCCTAATTTTCGAATAAATGAAAGGAAATTAATTTTTATTTTACTAAATATAGAACTCGTTTAAACTGCTAGGGCAGGAGTTACTAAACTTTTGGGTATGCAGACATGCCAACTGCTCCGGACACGCCAAAATAATTTAAAAAACGGTAAATAACTACAAATAATTTTTTTCACATAATTAACTATTTTTGCTTGCTTTTTAAAAGGTATATAGCATCATACCCTCCAACTTATGAGGATTTTGAAAATAATTCTTTCTAGTGGTAGCGAACCAAAGTAGTAATTTTTAAAGCAAATGGATCTCTCATAAAACTTTTATCAGAACTTAAGAATCTAGCCATATGGCCGGTTTTTTTATAAGTAATAGTGGACTAGTTACGCTAAAATAAATTTTTTTTAAATATTAAGACATTAATTTTGCTACCGTCAGAAAAGATTTCTGAAACTACGGAAATTCCGTAGCAGTTGGAGGGTATGTAGCATGACAGAAGTATTATAAAGTGGTGAATTATATAAGCCTACGAATTATTTAGAAATAGTGGTGGATAAAAATCTACTAAATTGTATTTATTAAACCAAGAATAACAATTGATAAACTACCACTTTAAAATATATATTTGCAGTCCGGAGCAAGTTGGCTTCTCTGGGTATGTTTACTTAGACAATCAAGATATTTGCTTAAAAATTTCTGTTTTATTTCATTACTGTTCTAGAAAAAGTATATTTTCCAAATTGTCATTTTATATAGCTATAAAATTTATTATGCTATTGACCTACGCATTATGCGTATAAGTTGTCTTATTTTTTACTCAAACTCGAGGCACAGGACTAATCAAATAGGTGTTTGACTTCAATATTTTGTAGTTTGTTTTGTTGTAGGTATTTTTTTTAATTCTTAAAAAAGTTTTTTTTTTCTTTACAGTGATTGGTTTTATTATGCTGTCAAAGGATACACACCAATTCATTTTCACCTTCCTGTTTGTGCTGTTGGATTAATTGTTGGTTACATCTTGGCGACTAAAAGAGGCCATATACCAGAAGTATTATCTTGTTTGTTTTACAATTGTTTTCAGTGTACCAAAAAACATTTTACTTTTATTCCTGACTGTACTGTCGTTTTAGTTCATAAAGGTTGTAAGTGGATATAAAAGGAAATATTTTGTCAACGCCTTTTTTAGACCAATTTCTTTAAAGTTTCGGTTGTGTATTAGAGGCTGGATTATGATTATTGCTGCGTGTACTTTGCTAATTATGATTTTTATATGATCATTCCAGGTTAATCTACCGTTTATCATATGATCAAGATAAGTTACCTTTCTTACTATTGGTGTCTTGATATTAAACATTTTAAGGATATATTTGGGATACATTTTTATTCTCCTGTGGATATATTTTAACTGTTGCTACTTGAACATCTTGTATACGTTTTGGGAGCCCTCTTTTCCTCAAGGAAGCTACTGGAGTTATCTGATGTGCAACACGAAACTTATTGTGTTCTTAAAATGGGGCTTAGGCCGATACATGATATTTGCCGAGAATCTTATCGGGTTCATTGGGATCAGCAATATCGAACGTTGTTGGAGGTCTTATAGCAACAATGACGTAAGGACCATCTCTTTTTGGAATGAATTTACTAGTTTTCTTTAGATGACCCTTGCTTACCGGGTGGAGGCTAACCCAAACTTTGTCTCCACGGTTGAATATAGGATTTTCTCGGTGACTCATATCAGCATATTTCTTTTGTTTATCCTGATTTTTTCCAACTCTCTCCTGAACTTGGTGTATAGTTCTGGTTTCAAATAAGGAGTTATTTCCGGAACGAAATTATCATTCTAAATAACTGCTTTTATGTCGTGTTTAACATCATCAAGTGTTCGTAATTCTCGTGCAAATTGGAAAAAGGTGGCGGATTGTCCTGTCTATTCACATTTGGCAGTGTCTAAGGAAAACCTTATGAATGGCAACTTTTCTTTCCATGATTGATGGTCATTACCAAGCAGTATGGTCAAACGAGTTTTTAATTCTCTGTTCTTTCTTTCAACTGGGTTAGACTGAGGATGATAGACAGGCGTTAGACATTGGTCAATATTTAGGATATAGCATAGCTGTTGCATGACAGCACTTGTAAACTGAACACCGTTGTCACTTATTATTTTTCTGGGTAACCCAAATTGAAGTAAGACTTCTTCCATGAGAGTTGTGGCAAACTCTCTGGCTGTTGCTTCCCTTAACGCAAATAGTTCTGTGCACTTTGTAGCACAGTCCTGGACAATAAAAATCCATTTCTCACCAGTTGGTGTTTCCGGAAGAGGACCGAAAAGGTTAATTGACAGGGTCTCAAAGCGTTGAGCGTATATAAGAGTTTGAAGTAACCCTGAAGACTTTTGATTAGATGGTTCATAGCGACAGCACTCAACACAGCTTTTAACATAGTCTGCTATATATTTTCTCATTCCAACCCAGTAGTATCTTTTTGCGATATGATGAAATGTTCCTTCAGATCCAAAGTGACCTGATATTGGCGAATCATGATATTCCTTCAGGATTTCTGTTTTTCTTTGTAGGGGTATGACGAGTTGCGCCTCTTCTTCATCTGAATCTGGCGAGTACCGGTATAGCAGTCCTTTGTTCATGATATAACCACGACCAGTTCAGGTGGCGAAGTCTATTAGTTTCTCGGGATTCTCTAAAGCTTCAATGATCTTTCGAAGTTTATCATCTTCCAGCTTTGATTGACGTAATTCAGCAGGAGTAGTAGTGGGAATTTCAATTGATACAGCACAGATTTGGCAGGTCCAAAATGATATTGCAAGGGAGCTAAAAACCGGAGTGTCGTTCCCGGGCGTCATAAACTGGACTGAAACTGCTCCGCTTTCTGCAAAAGTTTTATTGAATAAGGATTATAACGTTCACTTTTTAGAAAAGTAACCACATGAATAATAGAGATGCATTTTATATGATATTTCAAATTTTTGATAAGTAGTGGTGGAAAAAATGACTTACAATATTAAGCTAAAAATAACTGAAATTTCGTTTCCGCTAGAAAATACTCTTTTACAAAACATAGCAAGTTGGCATCTCCAATCCCGATTATACCCCTGTTTTAGGTATAACGTTGGAGTAAATATGCGCAAAAATAATCAGTTTCTAACTAATAATAATTTAAATTCCTTTAACACTTACAAATGCAAATAGTTTCATTAAATTATATATCAGGAATTTTAACTCTTTATGATATTGTTCATTATAACTGCAGACTAACTTAAACTTTTTATTAACAGCATATTAATGCCATAGGCTGGTTTCTATCATTTATGACATTCTTTACAATAATGACTTTGACTTACAAGTGGAACCAAGGAGCGCACGCTCACCCAGGCGTCTTTGTCTCAACTTTATATGGCTCCACTCACAGACTGGCTTGGGGTCTGTGTTTAGCGTTTATAACATTATCGTGTACTTGGGGTCAAGGCGGTAAGTTCACATTTTGCAGTTTGAGAAAAAAATTGCGATATTTTTAATGCGTTTTGTAAGAAGCTTCCATCCATGGTTCAAACTATTTATATCTGATATATCTGATCAAACTATTATCTATGATACTGAAATATATTTATGAACCACACTTTTTGTACGTTACCATACCTACGAACTCTTCCGGATTTTCCGGAAGATTTTGTTTTCATATTTAAAGTGGTAGTAAATATATACTATTTTTTTCTTTTATAAACTTAATTTTTAAATGATTTTGATCACCACTTTTCTTACAAAAATTAAGCACATATATTAATATGCGTTACTATCATGGTTGTTAACTTAAGTTTGCTCATATACAACGTATTTGTTTGCTTAAAATCGAAGTTTTAATTCCATTTTAATACCACTGGGAAAAATAATAATGGAAGGGATTAAAAGTTGGCAGGTATGCATTACAACTTTTGCAATGTTTAAACAGTAACTATAATCCATCATCTTATGGTATTTCTACACTTTCCATTTAAAAACGTGTACTATAAATTCATTTAATTTTTTTAAATACAAAAATAAATTTAAAATTCGCACATACATCCATTAATTTCTTATATTTCGTTACCATTTCTAAGTAGACGTCAAAAGTCACCACTATAAAACCCAAAAATTTTCTACCACTTTAGCTTCAAAAAGACTTTTTAAGATGACAATGCTAGCCAATCACGAGATGATCTACCATATTGAGAGCATCAAGCAGATCCCGATCAGCATAGAGAAATACCACGGCGGCCGCTGCAGTGTTTTCGATGTCAGAGTTTCGGCCACACCCAACGTTCCTGCTCCTCCAGCCCAAGATGCATGAAATGTGCCGAAGGGCACTATTCATTCCAGTGCAGAAAGAGCCGAGACTCCCCAGCTAAATGCTGCAACTGCATGCAAAACCACACCTCAAATTTCACTGGGTGCGAGGCCCGTCCCAGTCGAAAGAGAAAAACGACCAAGGACACGACTACTTCTACAGCCCACAGACTTGTTAGCCTCATCAGTGAACTTAAAGACTTGCTGAAGGACCAAGACGTACTGCATCTTCTCACAACTTTAATCCAGGGGAATTCCCCATACAACTGATGTACTACTGAATCAACTCATGCCTCACCTCATCATGGACTTATTATCTGATCCTAACTTAGAACTATGAACTGTATATGTATATGAACTGTATATGACGATATCTGGACTAAATGCCAAAACAGTATAGATGAATCGGTTAGAAGCGCTTCGCGCTTAACACCGAGATTCCACTCATATCAATCAATCAATCTTTTTAAGATGACTTGTTTTGAGATCGTATATTTGCGAAATAAATGCTAACAGTGGAGCTTTTGTGATAGCACTCGTAAACGTTTCCGAAAAACAGTAATGTCTTTTTAAAAGAAAGCTGTATCAAAATAGGCTGATAATTGTTTGTTTTTTTTTAAATTTTTTTTTTACAGAATTACCAGTAGTATTCTGATATAAATAAATATTAGCAATGAATATAAATGTTTTTCGAAAAATAGTTTTTTTTTTAAAAGAAAGCTATGTTAAAATGGCTAATAATTGCTTGCTTTTTTTCGGAATTATCAATAGTATTAGTGATTTGCAAATTGATTCATTAAAATGAGCGGTTTTATGAATCGATTGTTTGATTATTTTTTTTAAATTATCAATAGTATTTGTGATGTGCAAATCGATTCATTAAAATGAACGGTTTTATGAATCGATTCTTTTTTTTAAAATGGTCGCTATAATGGAAGAGTCGTTATAAGAGCAGGTCGTACATATTAGTTCAGACTGTTTTAGTGTCTGAATTAGTTGATCTAGGTCAGCGGTTCCCAATATTTTTCGGCCACGAACTCGAAATAATTAACCTTCTTTCGGCGGAACCCCCGACATTATAAATAAAGTTTTTTAAGGTAATAGTGAACGTTATAGACTATTTTTTTTTAAATATTTAACTAGAAGAAGGAAGAATTTTCATCGTTTAATATCCGAAAGTTAAATTCCCAGCTCTTGTGCTATATTTTGTCTAATTAAGAATTCTTTGTTAGTGTTTACGTTGAAAATAAATAATTTTTGAAATAAATAAGTTAAAATAAACCGAATTATGGTTTACTTCGAAATGAAAATTTAGAAAAACTGCTACGAACGTTGAAAATGGTTATTAAGGGGACACTTCAGTTTCAAAATAATTTTTTTTAAATATCAACCGATTTTAATGAAATTTTCACAGATTTTCTATTATGTAAGTAGGATGATATTTTCCAATTTTGAAGCAAAAATATTAATTAGTTCAAGATATATGAATAATTTTGTAATTTAATTACCCGATAAATATCAAAACTTCGAAATGTAACACGCGCACCAGTTTTCAACATATTTGTTCGAAACTTAACTCTAGTACAGTTTATATACATATAAATAAAATTGGATGTAATTGGACAAGTAAATATTTAATTCTTAGCAAATAAAAATAAAAATGAAAAGACCTTAAAAAAATTTTAAATTTCAAATTTTAAAAAAGTTTTTAAAGAAGTTTTAAAAACTTTTTAACTAAAATACAATATTCTATCACATCCATTTTTATTCGGCACATTTCACTGATAATTTTTAAAAAAGAATGAACAAGATTTGATAAAAATTCATGCGCAAGGAACATTTTGAAGTCTGAAAATTATCGTAAAACACATCATAGAGAAAAACAGATTTTAAAGATTAAAATGAATTTTGAAGAATTTAGTGAGATATATATGAATTTTAGAAGCATAGAATGGAAATAAAAACTGTTTTAAAGAGGTATGCAAAGATTTATTTAAATTTTGTGTTAATTATATAAAAAATGTGTCAATAGAAATAATGTACATAACATAAAATTTGTGCCTCATAATGCACAAATTCAGTCTTCAAAACATATCTTTTCACCCAACTCAATAAAAATTTTATGAAACAATTATTAGGTAAATCTCTAATTATAAAACAAAAATATTTAATGAATGCAATTATATTATTATTATTATACAGTCTTCTATGCTCGATAATTATAAAAGACATCAAAGCATCGCAGTAACAAAACATCAACTCTGTTATCATATATTTCTTCATATCATAATTTTTAGATGTGTATAGTTACTTTAGTGTTCAAAAATAATAAACAAGCTTTTTTAAAAATTGAACAAAAAATTTGTGGAATTTTCGTCAGAAAATTCTCGAGCAATGATTAATTAAATGAAAGTTTTTCCTAAACTTGGCAAATCAGCATAATACATATATTTCAAAATAAACAAAAAATCTGTTTTCAAATATTACAAGTTACTACTTGAGACTCATGTTACTTGTGAAAATTATTTTTATAACATGAAATAACACATAAATAATATTATAAAATGTGTTAAAAAGCATAAATTATGATACAGTCCACATTTTTCATTATGTATGCAAAATGTCAAAATGCACCAGCCTTATAAGTAGATTTTGTGTTTTTTTTCTGCGTTTGCTTAAATTTTTTTTCTCGACAATGATTTTTATATGTTTGCGAAGATTTTCTCTTTCTTTGAGATGCCCTTTTATTGTCACGAACCTTAGCATTCTTCAAAACCACAGGACTTAATTTTCCATTACGAATCGCCAAAGTTTTCTCACACCCAAAATTGTATTCACTTATAGCTAGTGAAACAGCATAATCAAGTCTTTTTCTCGAAACGAAAACCTCCTTGGGACACTTGCTCCATATTACACTATGGAGGCTCTCGTTTGCGTTTTGTGTCTTTGCCGACACGCAACGACTCAAAAGATCGGTTGATGCAAGACGCTGATAAACGGGGAGGATTTTCTCTACCACCTCTTCTGATAATTTAGTTTTCATTAATTTATGGCTTTGTGGTTTTACGGCTTGAGCTAAAGCCCTTTGGAAGAAACACCACGAGTCATCCCCTTTGGGGCACTTATTATGTTGGGGCTTTCGATCAGTGGACATACAGTGATATAAGGATGCAAACACTGCAGTCTTCATGGAATCGATGTTTGGTATATTTTCTTTGATAGCCTTACGATAATAATTTTGTAGTTTTTTAATCGTTTGTTCAGTTAGGCTACCAAGCTTTCGACCACCGAGTGTTACGCCTTTTATACTCCACTCCTTAACTTTATTTTTCAAACCAGTGCCTAACCTTTTTGAAACATGGTTGAGGCACTCCTCTTTCTCAATAATGCAATCAGGACCATAAACTTTAGCTTCATTTAGAGAAGTAAATGTCTTAGAATCTCCATCGCTCAGCATTGTTGAGTAGCGCATTCCACTGAAGCTCACAGAGCGCTTCCAAATTGCCATAGCTGCGGCAACCTCCATGTTTCCTGAAGGTCCCTCAAAATTTTTTTGGCACAAAGATTTGTGGCCTTCATACCAAATCGAGTACTCTGGACTCTCTGCTCCTAAATCTCGAGCTGCGGTTACACAGTCTGCACAATATTTTGACAATATCTCGTAGTCCAAGACTAAATTAGTCAACGAGTCTATCGCAATGCCAATGCCATAGTTGGAGGTATGGCCTCGCTTGTGCCAGGTGCCATCATAAGTAACTGTTATGTCCCGCACTGCTACATTATCGATCGTTATATTGGTATCAGAACTCATGTGAGCTTTTCGCACTGTTTCTTGTGATAAATTCAACACAGTCTTTTTGAAATGTTCATTTTCTTTGCTTAATTCCTTGAGGCATTTAGAAAAAGTGGCAGAGTTCATATTGGCAACACCCATGTTCATGGAAAATGCTTCCATTGAAGCGTGACCCTTACCAAAGTAAAGAAATGACTTTACCATTTGACGGTTTACATCAAACTTTCTGCTGTATGGTTTTCGATGGCTTGAAAATGAAGAACCAAAACTTCTGGAGCAGGACTTACAATATACTTCTAATTTGACAGCATATCCAAAAGAGTCAAGAGAACGAACATCCAGACAACCTGTCCCACATTCATCACAAGAAAGATTACGAAGTAATGGTGCAAAAGAAGATTTACTGATGATTATATAATCATTACTTGAACCTTGGGAAGTACTCTCATGTTGGGAATCAGATGAACAGACGTTTACTGAGGATGAAGAGACACTATTTTCATTTTCACTTGTGGTTTCAGCTATCTGATTGTTTGTTTCAGATAAATCTGAAACTGGAACCGATGAAGATTTAGCTTTGAAAGCCTCACTTCTTGCTTTATCAGCTTTAGTTCGCCTCCTTTTCGGCTTTCTCCAACGAGAACTAATGCTATGCATTGTTCAGGAAATAAACAAATATAATTAAAATTATATAAAAAGATGGTAATTCTATGTTTATCAGAATATTTAAAAAGAATATAGAGTATTAGTTCTGAAAAGAACTGTTGTTTTATGTTTGTAAAGGTTCTAAATAGAATGTAAGCAAAACAACGTTGTAAACAAAAGTCGATTGTCAGTCAAAGTTGAAGTTAAATAATTATTGCCAGGTTCAAATTCAATACAAATGTAAAAAATATGAGGCTTACTAAGTAGCACCAAGCATTTACACACAAGAATCGAACCCTTCTCTTGTAGAATGATCGTGCAGACGATATTTACATTTTTGACAGGTACTGAAGTGGGCGTGGCACCATGTTTACAAGCATTCAAATGCTTATAACTTTGCAAAAAATGATTATTTTTCAAAATTTTTTTTTAAATTGAAGCCTGGTGCATATATTATTTTTTAGGATCAAAATTGAAAAATCGATTATTTGGTCGATTTTTGAGTTTTTCATCGTGAAGTGTCCCCTTAAGGAAACATATGTCTTTATGAAAGAAGATAATTATTTTGATCGGAAAAGCGTGATGAGGAATACTAATACAATATTTTATGAATGCCTGTCCTTTTCATAATTAATTCATTATATTGTTATTAGAAATATTATATTTTCTTTTAAAAAAGGACATTTCTATTTTATTGGCATTTTCTCAGAATTAATTTCATAAAGGCAACCGAAATGTTAAATTAATTATAGATTGTATCTAAATATAATCTGAGGTTTTGAAACTCATCACTGGCTATAAAAAATACTAACTCGTGGAACCCCTGTAACTCTTCTCTTTCTCCCTTTCAACTCATTTTCATCCAATCAGAGATTTGCATTCATATTTCAGTTTATTACCCAATCAGCGCAACGGTTTCGTTTTCTATAGCTCTCGCTTGTTTTCTTGGCATAGTATAAACGATAACATAAAACGTTGCTTTGCTTCACTTTTTCTGAAATTTATAAATTGAAAGTTAACCTTACTTATGAAAAAATACGTTCTTTAATACTAAAGTACTGAAAAGTAATATCTGGGCTTTACAGTTTTAATTTCTTTTTATTTGGAAGGAAGAACCGAAACTGTAGAAGACAGCTTTTCAGTTGTTGTTGCCATTTTCAAATTGCTGTTTATCAATAGAGTTAATTAATTTCGTAAATGAAAAGAAAAAAAATACAGTAATGCACACTTTTCACTGCATCAGAATGCAGTACGTATTGCATTAATAACATTTTCAATTCCCTTCATTCTTCAAATGAGTCCGCTTTATTAATCACCTCTCGAGACCGGTGGTGCGCTAACATTGACATCTGGGCCATTCTTATTGGATGCGATTTTCCGCTTGTGAAAAATCTCATACATACGAGTACCTTATTGGCAAGTTTTTCACATGTAAATATTTTCAACCAATCAGATTGTCGTTTATATGATCATGAAGTGAGAATGGACCTGTGTCTATTCGACTGCGTTGGAATTTTAGCATGCACCAATTGTATAAACGAAATGCTATAGAAAATGCATATGCGGATGTTTAACAAGTATAAATACTAACTCTGAATAAGCTGATACAGCGTAGAATACCAAATATTGACATAAAGAAAAAAACAAACGATTCTTTTTAAAAAACGAATTTGATGAATCGATTCACAAAAAAGAGTTGACTAAAATATCGATTCGTTTGTTTTACGCGCATCACTATATTATTCTCATATAAAAAAAATGCATACCTGCCAACTTTCACACGCCTTTTGCGCGAAATTTTATATTTTTATTTAAAGTGGTAGCAAATGTATGCTATCCTTACATTTAAAAACTTAATTTTTCATGTTTCTGTCTACCAGCATTCCTAAAAAAATAAAGCATACGCATTAATATGTAATACTAATATATGGATGTCTGCTTAAGAGTTTTCAAAATCAGAGTTTTTTTCTGTCTAAAATCTTAATTCAATTTCCATTTTTCTACCATTGGGAAAAATCAACCTCGAAAGGATTAAGAGTTGGCAGGTATGTAAATGCTAACAATGAGCCTTTTGTGATGGCACTTTCAAGTATTTTTCGAAAAATAGAACTGTTTGCTTAAAAAAAAAATGCTAGGTAAAGATGTATCTCAAGATGAAGCGATTATTACTCAAGATGTAATAATCGTTTTTACTTTTCAGGAATTATCAATAGTATTCTGAGTTGGGAAGGCTTTGTACCATTCGCAAGATTGAGCTACATGGTGTACCTCATTCATCATGGTCTAATGTATATTTATACCGGGTCCATAAGGCAGTCAATGCAGTTCGGACATCGGACTATGGTAAGATCTTGTTCAAAAAAGACCATTAAATAAACGAAATCTTTAAAAAAAAATATGATAAATAGAGTTCCTAAAATACAATATCCTCCCAAATATAGAAACTATCTATTTGGGATTCATCTAATTTTCCAATTCCTTTTACTATATGGTTAAAGTAATATCTTATATCATAAGGGTGCTACGACCTGGAAAAATCAAAATGTATTAAATCATAGCTTTCATAACTACATACTCTCCAACAATTGCTGTTATCGTTAATTTATTTTTCTCAATAGTAGTGAAAAAAAAATCAGAAACTCATGAAACAAATTGAATTTCTTATAAACCATTTGCAGTTTTCTCCACACCTTAAAAAATAAATGAGTGGTAGCTAAGATTTTTCAAGATTATTAAAAAATGCATAAATGTATTTTTTATTTGTGAATTACGAAATAATATCACAGTTATTTTTCGCACCCTTATATATTTCCACTTAAATTAAATATTTATTGATCTCTTAAAACATCTAGATATATCTCACTTTTTCTACGACTTAAAAAAAATTTCAGACCCTGGGAACCCTGTTTTACTAAATCTTAAGAAGATAGCTAAGTTTTTCCTTCTGTTGAATGCTTTGCTCTTGTACGCTGTCTCCGCTTCATTACAAAATTGCAATAACTCGAATATGATACAATTAAATGTAGTAGATGCTCTTTACACCTATTTTAACAGTTTATAATTAGTGGTAGAATAAATTCTTTTAATTCTGATTAATTAAAATTTTAATGCATTACATTTAATTGATACTACTAGAAAAATATTTTATGTATCTACAACAATTCTTTAGTTTTAGTAACTATATTTCTGAAATCAAAGTAGCAAGATCAAAAAGTTTTACTAACTGTACAAAGTAATGGAAAAACTCTATGTAAATAATCTTTCTTTTAGAAGCGAATGTTTTGTAAGATTTGGTGTGGTAAAACTGTTGGCACAATTTGAAATAAGTTTTTAGAAATAATGTCATTTTTAATCAAAATGATTTGTATTGAATAAAATGAGCATAAGAAGTTAAAAGCTTAATTTATAGCACTTTAGTGAGTTGTAATGCTATTTTTGTGTTTCGACTCGCATTTTGAAAAGTGTTAGTGCTAGGGGTAGGACAAAAATATAGAAAGACTTCTATATTAACTCTATGTAAACAATCATTCTTTTAGATGTAAATGTTGTGGAAGATTTTAAACTGTTGCAAAACTGTTGACATAGTTTGAAAGATCATGCTGTCATGCCTGGAGCTTTTAGAAGTGGGGTCCTTTTTACCTTTATAAAATTTACATCGACCAACAGAGATGCCAACTGATCCGAAGTCGACAAAATATTTTAAAAAATGGTTGAGTAGGGTAAACCAACAGTGAAGGAACACTATCCAGTGAAGGAACATTTCATATATATTGATTAAAAATAAGAATTTGAAAGTTTTTCTTTCGATTGATTGGTAACAATAGCTTACTGCCAAACAATAGGAAGTCATCTAGCAATGTTTTGGATTACCTGGTCAAATAGACTTCTCTGGAATATTTTTTGAATTTGTTATTATCTCTGAAACACCTTGCTTCTTTGAAGAAATTATAAGATGAGTGTTTGCATGTATATGTCTGAAGTGGTATTAATTGCATGTAATAGTTTTATTTCTCTCACTGTGAAAAAGAGAATTCAAAATATAGTTATTGAAGTTACGTTTTATTTTTTTAAAGCATCATAACATAATAAAGTACTGAGACAAGGGGGTGTTTATTCACTGGATCACTAAACGATGAAAAACCAGTGAAGGAACAAGTGTTACTTTACTGGATTTTTTACTAAGTTAATGAAAATAAAAGATAAACTTTAATTTCCTTGTACCTTTAGTGATGTTCCGCATCAAAAGTATGTTAAAAATACGAAAAACAACTACTAACCAGTGAGGGAACAGACATTTTCCTTTACTGGGCATAGATTTCCCAGTAAATGTAATATGCTGACACTTTAATTTTCAATTCATGATTACAAAAAAAAGTTAACATTTCCCAAGTATTTATATGTTATAATTTCAAGAATAGGCTTGTTTTCAAATATTTGTATGGCTTATAAATTCAAAAAGAGCATTAAAAAAAAACCAAAATTAAGTGTTCCTTTACTGGGTGTTCATTCACTGGTAAAAGCTGTTCCTTCACTGGGTCTTCTTACTACTTGTTATTTGAACCTCCAAAACTTTAAAACAATATTGTGTAAGTTCTAAACAATTTTTTTACATAATTTGCAATTAGTAACAAATATGTTGACACTGTCATTTAACTAAAATTACGAATTTTGAAATTAATATGATTTTTTAAAAGGCAAGCGAAGCTTAAGTGTTCCTTCACTGGTTAGTTTACCCTACTACAAACTAAAATGTGCAGATTTTCGGTTACTTTTGCCAAGTTTAAAGAGGCCAACATGGCTTTACTTCAGGGATGAAAACTGTTCTCCGTTCTACAAAAATTTTAATAAATTGATAGCGAATTAAATAGTAAAACTTGCAGAAAGAGTATAATAACGCCTACTCTTTAGAGGTTTCACCCCGATATGAGTACAATAATGTTGCATTTCATATGATAATTTGAAGCTTTTTGAACTGCTTGAATCTTTTAATAATGATGCCTGATTCACCCATATAAAATTCGAATCAATCAAAATTCAAGGAACAGGGCCCGAGCTAAGGATTTCAAATTATTAGCCTGTAAATTCGACAACTGTCAAAAGTCTTAACCAAATACGAATCTTCATTTCAATATTTTATGATTAATTTTTTCCCCATAGAAAACTGTTTTTCGGTTGTTTGTTTCTGGCGTATATTATTTACACCCAAATCTAATCGTTTATGCATCAATACCGAAAATTACTGTAATCGTATCAATCACTGTAATCGTACCAACTACTGTAATCGTACTGTAAATGTATCAACGATACAGAAAATTACTGTAATTGAATAAAAATTTCGGATTTGTTTAGAAAAATTCATTTGGACGTAATTTCGAGGATCGAGTTAAATATATTTTTTTCTTTCCAGTGCAGTGGAAAAATTATTCGTCAAAACACATTTTTATTCGCCAAATTAACGATTTTATCGCATTTGGGAAGGTAACGAAAGCTTAGGACTTGAAAGAGGAAGTTAATAACTACTTATTAGCTTTAATATTAGCAATTTTATAAAAAAAAATTTACGGGATTGCAACATTTATAGTAGAATGCTTTTTTAATTTTAGTGGTATAAAAAAAGAAAATAAGTTTTTAACTACCTACCCTAATGTAGGTTGATGCAACTTTTATAGGAGTAAAATGGATCCTACTTCTGAAAGCTTCAAGCATGATTTTTCAAACTGTGACAACAATTTTGCCATTTAATATCTTCCCAAACATTTACTGCTGAAAGAAAAATTGTTTACTTACAGTTAGTGTTTCTTTTTTTTCTCCGAATCTTGTATATCATATTTAACTATTCTTATTTTGTCTGCTTTCCAGATCTTCATATTTCTCAATAATATGTTCCTCAGCTTCCTGACAGCTTTGGTGCTAGGTTTAATCTTCGAATCGCCTTTAATGGCATTACATAAAGCATTTTCTGATGGAAAGCTGAGAAAAAAAATTATGCCGGTCAATATAGCGAATGGAACTGCTATATATATGAATGCTGTGTGAATATTGAACTCTGTGAATATGAATGACTTATTTTTAAAGACGTCTTCATTGAGAAGTGTGTGTCAGTTTTTCATTCATGCTGTCTTAAATCCATTGGTAATTTCCAAACTGTTTTAACCATTCCTATGCTGTCAATCACAAGCTGTTTAATTAATAAAAAAATTTTAAAAAGTTAAGATTAAGAAAAAAATATCCAAATTTTAATGCATAGTAATGAGCAGATATCAATTAATTGTTTTGAAACATTGCAAATATGGAATTCATAACGTTTTATATTCCACCTATGCTCCAGATCAGGTGAGGAAAATTAATTCCTTTTCTTCAGATGTATTTATTGTTAAGAATCCTGAGAGATTTTCGATAAAAAGAAGAAAAAAACAATTCTTTTTATGTCATAATTTAAGTTAATGATGCAGAGATGCCAACTTGCTCCGAACAGCAAATGCATATTTTTAAGTGGTAGTTCATCAATTCTATGCATCTGGAAAAGCAAGCAAAAGTAGTCAAATATTTCCAAAATTTACTTGGTAGTTATTTACCGTTTTTTAATTATTTTGGCGTGTCCGGAGCAGTTGGCATCTCTGATGATGTTGTAATCAATTCAGTACTAAACTTATTTATGTAAACAATAATCATACTTTTGTTTAATAAACAGGTATAACAAAACTTAAAATAGAGTATGCATAGTTTTTTAAGTTTACGAACGATTTCTAGTCATTATAAATATTTCTAATAGACAGTAGCTATTTTTTTAATTATGACTTTATACTAGAAAACTACACTACGAAATTATGCACAGAACTGAATATTAATATCGACGCAGATAATTAAGCTAAAATATTTCCGATGTTCTTTTATTTATTGATTTTTTATATATATTGAAGTAGGTTATGAAAAATAAATACTGTCACATTTGAGCTCCTAAAATATGCTCCTTCCCCTGTAGAACTTCAAGGTCATTTTTTTAAAAGTTAAAAAAAAGTATGTTTTAAGGGATTTACCTAAAATAAAAACACCCTAAAATTTTGTTTTATCATATCATTAATGTATCGCTGCTTAATTATGGACATCCACTCGTTTCATGGAGCATTGTTGCGTTTCAGAGTTATGCTTTATCAAATAGTGAAAAAATTCAATTTTCAGCATTTTTCTGCCCTGATAATCTTAGTAGAACCCATTAATTTCTTTACTTAATATTAAAACTCACAGTTAGGACAAGCTCTGATACCCAGCACTTTCCAGGGATAATGATGCTCCTAATAGATAACTTTCATTCGAACTTTCAAAAAATTTTAAATCTACATTCAACTATTTTATTTTACTTCTTGTTGGTGAATGTATCGATAGACAGGTGCAAAAGAAAAAACAATGAAAGCTAGTCCCCTTTTCAAGAAGAAAAAAAAAAAACAAAGTTGCATAATGTTATGTTATAAATCACACCCCTTCTCATTTTTGACATAGTAATGATGGATCTTCCCCTTCTAAGTAAAATTTTTTTATAAAGACTGTATAAGTAACAGAAACATATAATTAGGGAAGAATAAACACTCAGGCATTATAGCATGAAAAATAGAAAAAAATATGTTTTATTTAATAATGTATTTGTATAAAGTACTGTTAGAAATAAACAATAGAACATAAAATAATACACTTTGTTATTCATTTCTTATTATTTACTCATTTCTTCGCGTTACTTAATGACAGTCGTAAAATCAAATTTAAGGATACTAAAAAATCTACTTTTAATAGAGCTGGGGCATTTTTTTCACACAAGATTTCTTCACTTTTTTTCAGAAATGGACGACCAGTATTAAAACCTACTCGCCTTCGATTGAAATACAATGTACTTTTCCTTCATAACGCTGCTTTAAATATCAACTATTTTTTCCCGATATCAAACGCTATTAAATAAAATGTCTATCTGATTTAAATAAATCGGAGTTACTTTTATTTCAGAATATGGATCTCATAACTTCGGGTACATTTACTTCTGTTTTGTCAATTATTAAAATTAGTACTCTCCTGATTAACTTACCTAGTTGAAAATTCTTTTTAAATTCTTTTCAAATTAAGTATGTAATGCTGAATTTTATTTGTTTATTTTTAGAACAAAATCATTTCCTGTACATCTGTTCTAATTAAATGTAAAATTCTAGATCATGCTGCTTTGCTGCTGTGTTTCAAATGTTAAATATGTGAAGCAAAACTTCATTTTGTTGGTTTAGAAGTCGAACATTCTTTCCTTCCAGAAAAGCTTTATCTTTTAAAAATTTCTCAAAAAATTCACACCCTGAATTTTTCAGATGTTACATACATTATACCTACCATTAAATATTACGTTATTTAATCAAGCAGGCTTGCACTCAAGTAAGTAATTAATCAAGAAAATCTCAGAGGTTTTATCTCTAAGATTTACTTGAAAGAAGTTTATATCCTTGTGCAGTTCAGAAAAGATTATATGCTGTTTTTTCGATTTTTATGGTAAGGTATGTCAATTTTTTCATAGGTTGAGAACTATCCATTTAGTAACATACGGTATCTAGCAGAAATGGCTGACAGCAAAAACAGTGACTTTCTTGGAGGTTAAATGTATCAGAAGACAACCTCCTCATTGTTTTTCCTTCCAATTTCAGAATAGAGTTCTTGAAAAATATTCTCCTTTTAATTGATTGTGATAGGAAAAAACAATCATTACTGTCTTAAAAAGGAGAAATGATGTGATTTCTAACAAAGCATTCATATCCATTTTGATAATTTTTTTCTTGAAAATGGAAAGAAGTCCAATTGATTTTACTTTCCCACGTACAGCATTCACCGACAATATGGTACTGTTATTTTTTCTTTGAGAGACGATGCAGTTTTAAGATAAGCTAAATAAAAAAAATAGATTTTGCATTTTTTGAAAGCTTGAAAGGCTATATTTACTAAAAGTATCAATAACTCAAAGAAGTGTTGGGTCACAGAGCTTGAGTTAAAAGAAAACTTTGACTGAATTTTTCACTAACTTTGACATTACTCTTAAAAGCAGCAATGCCACATGGAAACGATAGTGCATGTCCATAACTAGACAGTGATATACTTAATATATGTTGATAATTTTGCTATCAAGATTTATAACACCAGATGGCGCTGAGCTCAAGCAATTTATTATTATTTTTTCTGCACTTCTTCAGTTTCAGTTTACTTTTACCACTGAATCACGATGGAATAAAATTCATCTTAATCATTACAATTGTGTAATTATTATTTAATTTGAATCAATATATAGCAAAACAAAATTCGGGCTGATTTTGCATTTTTTAGATACACTCCCTAAAACATACTTTTCACTTTTATAAAATGACCTTGAAATTTCAAATTTTCTTAAGGGGAGAGAAATTTTTTTAGTAGCTCAAGCTTGCACAATATTCATTTTTTACAGCCTACTTCAAAGCAATAAATATTAATAATATTACTAAATAAAGTCAATCGAAAAATATAACTATAGAAATTTCAGATTTTTGTCTTATTTTCTAAATAATAATTTTGTTTTTTTTATTAACTTCAATAATTTTTTCACCCATTTTAAAGTGTTTGTAATGGTGAGACAAAGCAATTTTTGCTTTTGAAACAACTATAACTGTATCTCCAAATAAAGTAACAGTACTTTCGTTTAGAGTTTTTCTCTTGTTGGGTTTTTTAAATGCTGATTTAACAGCTTTAATATTTACTTTTGCAATTTTTCTTAGGTTATTCGTAATAATAATCAAGACTCCTAAAATAAACAAAACTCTAAAGAAGCAGTATTTCTCTGCTAACGGTAGCCTCAAAGTAATTGATTTCTGCCAATCTCTTACTTAGAAATGCTTTTCTTTATTTTAACTCAGTTTTTTATTCTTTTAAGTATAAAAAAAGCTCAAACTATGTAACTAAATTAGGACACCTAATAGAAGTAACTTTATTATCTTTTCCTAAGAGCATTTGTTTACGGATCCAGAGGTACTTAATTCGTTCCCAGTTGGCAACCTTTGAACCTCAATATCTCACTCCTCAATTTAGTTCATGTCAAAGTCCTCTTGTTGCTTACTAATGTCTAACGAAGATGTTAAGATGGCACTTTCATATCTTTCTAAGCTGTTACTCATGTAAGAAAGATAAATACATCGAGGTAAAGGCATTTTACTTTTACACTTTTTCTGTTAAGTATTATTAACAGTTACCTAATATAAATTTACTAGTTGAAAATTTATAAATGTTATGGCAAATATATATTTATATCACTTTTAAAAATAGTAATAGCCATTTTAAAAATTTTTCTCGGAAAAAATAAAATATGAATAAAATGCTCCTACTACAATTCTTCTACGTTTTCAGATTAAGTTTAACCCCTATTCTACTATTTGAAATCAAAATGGTAAAACAGGGCTCCCAAAGGTGCATCAAATTTTTTTAAAGCATTAGCAAAATTTATGCAGTAATATACAGTTCTTGTTTTCAAAATTTAATATAAAATTTTTCTTGATAACCACAAAGATTTAGAAACCTATTGCATGCATAGAAGCCTGGTTATTTAAATTGTAGTGGTTTCAAAATTAGGAAAACTTTAAATTGCTTTGATGAGTAGTTTGCTACCATTTGAAAATTTTTTGAAGGACCTTTGAGAGCCTTAATAACATTATGCTTTAGTCACCACTTTTTAAGTTTTTATGGGACGCTTCTATACTTGAATATTTTTTAACAGAAAAATAAGTAATCAACGAATAAACTTTAAATGATTATTACAAACATACAATAAATGATTGTGTGCTTTAAAGTATGAATCAAATATTTAATATAAAAAGTGTAAAAAATATGTAATCAGCATACTATTTAAAGCTTCATACTAAGACTGATAGATACACCTCCAAAATAATTACATTTATGTTGCAAAATATTTCTATTTCGAGCAGTATTTTTTTTAAAAAAAAAATTCTGCAAATATCTTATGTTTAACTAGCGTTCAATGTCAAAACCATTAATTTTAGTTCCTATCAGTGAGCAATCAAAATTAGTAATTTAAATATCGTCATACTTTGGACATCAAATATAATATGCTCTACCCGTTGGCATACAATTAAATCCTCCCTTCTTAGTAAGTGAGGAAGCTAATGTAATGCAATCTTTACAAAGAGGTGTTGATCACCTCATTTGTCTAGATAGCATCATGTAATTTCTATAATCATAAAACTTATTCGTTGAATATATTCCTAAGTAAGATGTCGCTTTAAAGTTTCATGCCACCATATTTTTATAACATTTTTCAACTTATGGCAATTTAAATTAGTGAAAAAAAAATTTCTTTTTACCCATTGGCAAAAGTGGTCTTTGTATGGATTTGATAGCGTCCTCAAACTTTTCAACTTTGTTCAAGAGTAATAGTAAACAGTGCGCATGCGTCGTCATTGCATGTGTTGCTATGGCGACCGCTGCTGTTTTCGTTTTTATTTTCACTAGCAAGCATTTTTATTGTATTTACATAATAATAATTTAAAGTATTTTATATTATTTTTATTATTAACGTATAATTACTGGCTTGACGGTGTTTTTAATATAAATATGAATGCTGAAGAAGGAACAGGAAAAGCGAAACGGAAAAGAGGAAAAACTGGTAGTAGAACTATTTCAAGAATAGATAATTCTTTCAGTCTTAAGAAGGAAAAGGATACAAACGATAACTCAGTATGGAAGATGATCTAATCCCTTAAATCGAATAATATCACAAATATGCCTCTTAACAGCGAAAATGGTAAAGTCTACTCAGACAAAGAAAAAAGAGCGAAATATTCGCTAATACAATAGAAGAACAATTTTCTCCTAACAATACACCAAATGATAATAGCTCAGATAAGCATGTGATATCCATCTATAACAACTTCTTCAGCAACAATCAATTCAGTAATACTATGAATCCTACTGATCTGAAGAAAAGATTATATCTTTTTTTTCTTCCGGTTTTTTAAATAAAATTTCATCCTTTTTTTTCTTTTTCTTTTTTAAACTGTTGTTTGTTATTTTTTTTACTTATTATTCCCCCCCCCCTTTTTTTTTCTTCATATGTCTATAATTTTTCTTTGTTTTATTCTTCATTTTGAACTTATCTAATGAGTTCTGTTTACTTGCAGCTTAGGCGCGGTAAATGAAACTTATTGTTTTTCTTAACTTTCTTCGTGTTTTCTTGTATTTATATATATATATATATATATATATATATATATATATATATATATATATATATATATATATATATATATATATATATATATATATATATATATACATGAAATAACGGTGGATCCACACCGATATTTTTTAGTAAATTACTAGTCAAAAAAGCATGATTAATGAGTCCATGTTGTGCATAATCTTTTTTATTTAGTACCGATGGTGAAAGCATACATCTCAGCCCCCTCCAAGCTGGAGATGGGGGGAGACCCATATCCCGTCTAAGCTGACGGATTATAGTTAGGCATGATAAACAACAAAAAGCCACGCAAAAACATTGCTCCTGCATTTTATAGGATGATTAAAAGTTGTGAAGAGGCCAGTCATCATTGCCTTTTCTGTATTCTTACGCCTCATCGAAATTGTTTATTACTCATAGAAAATCGTTTAATCTTTCCTTATATGGAAGTGAAAGATCTTAAAATAACTTCTCTTTTGAAATATAAATCTAATTATTATTCATTGGCATGTTTTTAGCCTTGAAGTCCCAAAATAGAATTTCTACCCTTATCCTTTACCAAAGATATTTTATGAAAACGAATAAGTTTTAATGCTTTTATTGATACAAAAGTATTTAATTTTTGTATTACATCCCCCCCCCCAATTTTTTTTTTGGTAAGTCAAAAAAATAATAATAATAATAAAATTTAGAATACTACGAATTTATAAAATTTACGTTGGTATGACTGTCCTCTTTCCTACTATAAATAACATTTTTCCAATATGTGAAAAAAATTATTTACAGCAACAACAATAAAAACATAATAATACACTTTATCTGTTTAGTGAACTAAACAGAAAGAAAAATGAAACATTTTATATAAATATTCTACTAAACTTTTCAAAACTTTTTCACACAAAAATATACAAAATTTTCATGCAAAACGACCTGGACAACAAGTGTCATTTAATCAGAATTTACGATTCTGTATGGTTAAAAAAATATTCACAATTTTTATGTGAAAGAGGTGGACAATTAAGTGTTATTTAATCAGAATTTAAGATTCTGTGTGGTTAATGGGGTTATTTACTTGATGAAATTCAGTATTCCCCGTTAAAATGGAGGAAAACAGAGTTTCATGAAGCACTGTGAAATTGAGAGATCCAAACTGGATAAAACAAAAATAGTTTAGAAAGTTTTTTCTCACTGTGTTGAGAAAAAAAAAGTTCAAGTTACTTCGCCCTCACTCCCAACTGATGCTGAGGTAAACATCTCCACACAACGCGATTCGGATCTCTCAAAAATATAGGGATTACTTCTTCCCTTGAAGAAAGTAAAAAATTTCTTTTGTTGACTATTCATGATTTAATCTTAACATTTGTGGGCTGTGATATTTCCTAAGCTTAGAAATATGTACTATTTCAAAATTTTGTTTACTCAACATATTCTTTTTATTTATTTTGTAATTAACTTCCGAAATTTTTTGAAGAATTTTATACGGTCCACTAAAAGGAGGTGACAACTTCCTCGTATTAGGATAAGTAAATTCTTCAAACAGAACTAATTCATCATTTTTAAAGTCTATATCTAAAAATCTAGCATCATAATAAATTTTATTTCTTTCATGATATTCTCTAGTTCTTTGAATTGCTATTTTTTAGCTTCTTCAACAGGTGGATAGACTTTTTCATTTAAGGGACTTTCGTAGGGGAGTCCACCATGCATGAGGTATGCAGGTGGAAATTTTGTTACAGAATGGGGAGTTAAGTTATAAGTATTAACTATATCTTTTAACAAAATAGGAGAGGAAGTTTTATCAGGTTTTTCATTAATTTTACATTTTAATCGGGTAATTATTGTTTGACCAAGGCGTTCAACCTTGCCATTAGACTGCGGATGATGTGCAGTTGTCAATAATTGTTGAATTTTATTATGTTTCGAAAACTTTTTAAAATGAGAAGAAGTAAAGGCAGCGTTTCGATCACTCAACAAGGATTTAGGGATTTGATTTTGAAAAATTTGATGCAAAAAATTTGTATGTTTCTGAGCTAATGGATTTTGATGCAAAAGCCCAAATGTAGCGTGTAAGGTGGTGAATAATTAAAGTTAAATATTTTTTTGTTGAATTATAGTAATTCAATCCACCAACACTATCTATTGCTAGTAAGTCAAAAGTCTGATTAACAGGGGGTAAGGATTGTAATAATCCAAATCTTTTTTGTCGCAGTTTTTTTATTTAATTGGCACGTATGACAATGTTTACAAAATTTTGTTATATCTGAAGTTATGTTGTTTCAATAATAAACAGGGGTTATTAAGTTAATCATTTTCTGAACTCCTGGATGATTAAATTTATCATGAGTACTTTGCCGAAGTTTTAATCTTAACGAAAATGGAACAACTGTTTTAATAAAGTTTTTCTTACGTACACACAAGACATTATTGATATCAACAAATTTACCTTGTAAGTTATCTTTCCTTTGAGCTTCCACTATTTCACTCGAATTCAACAAATGTGAAACATGAACATTATTATTTTTACTATTACTTTGGACAATTGAATGTGTTGCATCTCTCGAAAGCCAATCTGCTTCAAAATTAGCAGAGCCTTTTGTGTATTTAATATCATATTCATACATACTTAACAATAATGACCATCTAAATAATCTACCTTTTAAATTTTTAACATTTCTTAGCCAAACTAACGCAGCATGGTCAGTATGTATGGTGAATTTTTGTCCAAAAAGGTAATGATGGAATTTATTTAGAGAATCGACTATAGCAAGACATTCAAGTTCTGTAATTGCATAGTTTTTTCATAGTCCCTTAATGAACGAGAATGAAAAGCTACAGGATGCAATACACCACATTCATCTGTCTGTTTTAGCACAGATCCAATTCCAACTAACGATGCATCAACAAAAAGATGACATTCATGATTAGGGTTAAAAATTTTCAAAATTGGTTTACAAATAATAGCATTCTTTAAAGGTTCAAAAGATTGTTGACATTTTTCTGACCACACCCATTTTATATCTTTTTTTAACAAGTTATTTAAAGGATGTCGAATACTTGCATTACTATCAATAAATTTATTGTAAACATTTATTGATCCGAGAAATCTTTGCAATGATTTTACATTTTTAGGGGGCAATAATTTTTTAATCACTTCATTATTATGGTTATCGGGTGATACAATTCCATTTTTAATTTCATATCCTGAAAATTCTATTTGTTTTTGCAAAAATGAACATTTTGAAAGTTTTAATTTTAAGTTTTCTTGTTTACAAATATCAAAAATCTTTTTAAGATGGGTGAAATGTTCATCATAAGAATTAGAAAATATAATGATATCATCAAAGTAGTTTGTAGCAAATATAGTTTTATGTTTATTTAAAATTCTACGAACTCTACGTTGAAAAATGCTCGGGGCATTCTTCCAGCCAAAAGGTAATCTTAAGTATTTAAATAAACCATTGTGAGTAGCGAATGCTAATTTCTCAGTGTCATCAGGATGAATACGAACATGATGATATCCCTGTGATAAATCTATTTTAGAATAATAACTACTATTAGACACTTTCTCTATTAAAGTTTGTATTGAAGGTAGAGGTTCAGAATATGTTTTTGTAATTTGATTTAATTTCCTAAAGTCAATACATAAACGACTCTTTTTATTTTCATCTTTTTTAAACACTAAAGTTACTGGGGCAGCATAAGGGGATGAACTTTCTTTTATAATGTTATTTTTTAACTATTCCTTTATTTGCAAATCAATTTCCTGTTGTTGTTTTGGGGATGTTTTGTACGGCCTTAGAGATATAGGTAAATCTGAGGTTAACCTGACTCTTTGCGGTTCCATTCTAATTTCTCCTACGTCATGTTTGTGTTTCGCAAAATTATCATCATAACTTTTTAAAATTTCTTAAGTCCATATTTTCTATTTTGCTTTCATTTTTTATTTTTTCGTCGATATTAACCTGATAATGTGTGCACCCATTACCTAGATCTATCTTCGAATCATTTGAAATTTTTGGACATTTTTTCTTTTTCCTATTTGTCCTTTTCCTTTTATTTTTGTTACCCTTTACATTATTTTTTTCAATGTTTACTTTTACTGAAACATCTTCAACTTTTATTTTTTCAACATTTATAACCTTAACATTTTGAGAATTTTGCTGTCTAATGTGCAAAGATAAGTTGTCATTGTTAGAATTAGCAGAGGTGATCAATCTCTTACCAAATTGAGTAACAACTGGCTCGACACAATCAATAAACAAACAAAAATCTTTGCAAGTCTGCAACCCAAGTAAAGCATATGGTAAATCAGTATCAAT
The DNA here is from genome assembly GCF_982258835.1 of Parasteatoda tepidariorum. Classification (NCBI taxonomy): domain Eukaryota; kingdom Metazoa; phylum Arthropoda; class Arachnida; order Araneae; family Theridiidae; genus Parasteatoda; species Parasteatoda tepidariorum. Next base: position 37,563,683 of record NC_141757.1, on the reverse strand, counting down.
TACAAAAAACTTAACTGACTTAACAATTTCGCCTAATTTAAGGGGAAACTCACAAATTTTGTTAAGTGTTAGTTGTCCTTTCGTTTGGGTAACCTTTAATTCCTCACATTTTTTAATAGGAATATTCAATTTTAGCACCAAATCTTTTGGTATTACATTCAATGTTGACCCGGTATCAACATTCAATAATATCTCTTTGTTTATTTTCTCATTTTTATTTTGTTTTGGACGTCCCTTTAGGTATTTATTTTTCACTTTACCTCCATTTAGGTATTCATTTTCAACTATATATCCGGATATTAGTAATTGCTATTGATTACTTGTCATATTTTGAACGTTCACATCAACCACATTATTAGGGTTGTTTACACACGTGGAGCCCATGTGAAATTGATTCAAAAGTCCTTTCTTTGAGCAATATTTACATTGATTCAATGGGTTCTCCTGTGTTGTATGATGTATTTTGGGTTTAGTCACATTTGGGGTTACATTTTTATTTTTAGGACAAGCCGGGGCTTTATGTCCTGGTGCATTACACTTAAAGCACTTAATGTCATATTTAGGGTTTTCTAACTTCGTAACATATGGTCCCTTATTAGCTTGAAATTTATTTTTATCAAGTCACTTTTAATTTTTTCATAAAGTTTAAGTTTTTGTTTAAATTCAAAAAGATTACTGGAGACTTGTTTTATTATTTGTTTGGTCTGGTATTCCTTGAATTATATAAGTGATTAGAGCTAAGTCATCAATATCACTTTGAGTAGCTATTTCTCTCATTTTTAGGAAATATTCTTGAAGAGTTTCATTATACCTTTGTTTTCTTTTTTGCAACATTGCATGTACTTCTGCACTATTGCAACTAAGTCCAAATTCTTCAAGCAAAAGATTTTTTAATTTTTCATACGAATTTAACTGAGTTTCACTTCTAATTAAAGTTAATGCATTTTGTTTCATACATCTTTTTGCAAATAAAAATTTTTGCATATCAGACAATTTAAATAAATTAGCATGAGTTTCAAAATTTTCAAACCAAAAATTTATGTTATCAAAGCGGTTTCCATTAAACATAGGGGTAACTGCTTCAATATCTGAAAAACTAACTACTAATTTTGTTTCATTTTCCCTATTTATATAATTACTAGAACTTGGACTATAGGATACCATATCTTCATCAACACTACTTTTTGTACATATAGAATTTAAACTAAAGAATTTAAACTAACTTGTGTAAATTTATTTACATAAGTTTTAGTCTGTAAATGTGGTTCAAAATCAGTTTGAGTGTGTTTACTCTCAAACTGAGTAGTTTCCTCCTCATCTTCGGAGGGATTTTCATTTACGATCGAATTTTTTTTAAGTAATTAAAATCACATAAACAATTTAAAATATGTTTTGCGATTTCATTTTTATTTCCCTCACTGGAAATATTTAGAATGTCTGAAATTTTGACTAATTCCGAAAAATTAAAATTATCGCAAATTTCTTTCAGTTTGTTTGAAAATTCATCATCTTTAGGTTCAAAAGAAAATTTTGAAAAATTTAGAATTTTGTTACGGTTTAAACGTGATATTTCATCGGGAAATAAAAGTTTAAATAATAACTTAATTTCGTTTGCCTTCTCTACTTTAATTGACGTTAGAACCACATCTATTTCTTTTAAAAACATTTTAAAAGCAGTATAAATGCACTATTAAATCATTAAAAAAAACAATATAAACACAAAAATGCACTTCATATTTCACGATTACTCATTCAAAGATTTGTAATAAAAAATTTCAGATTACTAAAATATGCAATAAAAAATTATTCATTATGAAGGAGAAAAAAATATTTATGCAAATATGCAAGGGATTTCTCTATTGTAATAAAAAAAGCACTTTTTATAACACTTCGAAGGAGAAAAAAAAATCTTTTTCCTATAAAGGAATTTTCCATAGGAGCAAAAGCTCCTCTAATATTTCTAATATAAATTGCGTACATTCTTTCACTACACTTTCTTTATCACTCGGTGCCGACTCACTACAATAGAATGTTTATTCCCACTTAAGGCACTGATCTTAGACATCAAACTTTTCATGGCTGTGACACAAAAACCTGAATCACTTTCAGCATTCTAGTTGCCGCGAATGTACCGGAACTGGTACCGCTATACTGCTGACGCTAACTGGTATAGTACGGGTGGAAAATCGTCCTTCCTTCCGTCACACTGTCTTTCCATAATGGCGATATTTTTTGGTCACCGATGAAGCAATTTTTCGCCCAGGTGGGTGAATGAATGAGTTTTTCGAATCCGCTTACCGTTAACTTCTTTTTTCCGGGGTTGTTTCTTGATGGGGAAAATTTCTACTTTGCAGCCAGGCTCCTTTAAGCTAGTTTCCTCCGCAAGCCACAGTATCCTGAGCGGCTTGAAATAACAGTGGATCCACACCGATATTTTTTAGTTAATTACAAGTCAAAAAAGCATGATTAATGAGTCCATGTTGTGCATAATCTTTTTTATTTAGTAGCGATGGTGAAAGCATACATCTCAACCCCCTCCAAGCTGGAGAGGGGGGGAGACCCATATCCCGTCTAAGCTGACGGATTTTAGTTAGGCATGATAAACAACAAAAAGCCAAGCAAAAACATTGCTCCTGCATTTTATAGGATGATTAAAAGTTGTGAAGAGGCCAGTCATCATTGCCTTTTCTGTATTCTTACGCCTCATCAAAATTATTTATTACAAATAGAAAATCGTTTAATCTTTCCTTATATGGAAGTGAAAGATCTTAAAATAACTCCTCTTTTGAAATATAAATCTAATTATTATTCATTGGCATGTTTTTAGCCTTGAAGTCCCAAAATAGAATTTCTACCCTTATCCTTTACCAAAGATATTTTATGAAAACCAATAAGTTTTAATGCTTTTATTAATACAAAAGTATTTAATTTTTGTATTAATATATATATATATATATATATATATATATATATATATATATATATATATATATATATATATATATATATATATATATATATATATATATATATATATATATATATATATATATATATATATATATTGGCACAGAGATATCCGCTATGCTACGATCTCAAAGTTTCGAGCTAGAATGAATAACTTCAACAAGCACAGTATCTCCAATGGTATTGTTACTGGTTTCTTCACTAGTCGAAATAGTGGCGACGACGGGTTCGACGATTGAATGAACTTTTTGTTAAGACAAAAAAAAAACAGATTCAGCGACAAGCTCCGAAAGACAAGCGGCAGAGATAACTCTTAGTCTGACTAACTAACTTCACTGCACCCCGTTCCTCCTTTTATATAATTTTTCACCGCATCTCCAAAATTCTCGAATTGTCTCAAAGACGACAGAACGTCTAGGATTCCAGAATCATCGCGTCAAGGCCTCGCGAATGACAGCCAGTCTCGAAAACTATACTGGCAGGACAGAAAGGAACCAGTCCGTAACAATATCACGTGAATTTGGTTTCAAAAGTATAACCCTATTATAGTAAATGTTTTTTCAGTATTCTGAGAAATACCGTGAGAAAAAAAAAGTAGGCATAAGGCTAATAAGAATATATAGTCTTAAAAAATAATAGCTCGCATAATTTCTACTAAAATTTTATTTCTTTTTGCCATTTTGTATGAGCTCAAGGGGGGTGTTTAAACCCCTAAACCCCTCCCTTGCGTACGCCACTGGATATCAAAAGAGCTACTTTCCTAAAAACTGGAAACACGCCAATATCATATTAATTTCAAAACCAGGGAAAAACTACCTAAATGCCGAAAACTACAGGCCAATTACCCTTCTTTTCTCTTTATCTAAGATCATGGAAAGGATATTACTCAACCGCCTATACCCTTTACTAAGCTTTCTCCCAGATGAGCAATTTGGATTTCGATAAAACCTATCTACTACCAAACAACTGATAAGAATCATCGAATTTATTACCGAGGGTTTTTTCAAGAAACAAGCCACTGCCTTACTCATGTTGGACGTCGCAAAGGCGTTCGACAGAGTATGACACACTGGGCTAATCTGTAAAATGATTCGGCAAAAATTACCAGACGACTTTATCCACATCATTAATGATTACCTAACAAACAGGTCATTCCAAATCTAAATCAATGAGCATTACTCAACAAATAGAAAAATACTAGCTGGTGTGCCGCAAGGTTCAATTTTGGGGCCCATACTATTCCTCATTTACTGCTCAGACTTCCGTATCAAAAGGGGAGACCCTTATTTCCAAACAGCATTTTATGCGGATGATACCGCAATTCTCAGTAAGTCTCTAAATATTAACAATGCAATAAAAATACTTCAAAAAAATTTAGCCGACATAGAAACCTGGTGCAGCAGATGGAAAGTCAAGATAAACAGTTCAAAATCAAATTTACTCATTATTAGAAAAACCTATAAAAGGAAAATCATCAAATCTGAAAAAGTCATGTTCTTTAATGAGGAAGTACCCAAAGGAGCAAAAGCAAATTACCTAGGCATTATTATTAATAACTCACTAAACTGGAAGTTACACATATCAAATATCCTAAGAAAAGTAGAAGCTGCATACCAAGCCTTAAAACCAATTCTAAATAAAGAGAGTAAATTAGCATTACACACCAAAAGGCATATATATCTGATGTGTATCAGGCCGATACTATGCTACGCATCCCCGGCCTGGGGGACACTATCAAACACCCAGTGCAAAAAACTGAGAACTTTCGAACATAAAACCATGAGAAGAATTACAGGGACTCCCTGGTTTGTTAGGAATAACACACTATATAACGATCTTAATGTACCCAAAATAGACGAATATATATATATACTCAATGCGGTCTTTTATAAGGGCGCCAAAAATTGCGCTACTTGTGACTTTAACAAGCTGCTAAATATCGATTTTATCGAAAACAACAAATATTTTAGCCCGATCACCGCTTTTTTTCCTTAGGCGACTGCGTCCTCTCAAAACATTTAAGCTAATTTTCCTGGACAAACTTCGCACTCTGCACCGATGAAGCCCGGCTTCGGGGAGAGGCAAGGGAGTGCTAAGGGAGTCCAACCCATTTGTAAATTTTGTAAATATTTTATTTTCCTTTTCTTTCATTACTGTTTTATTAGTGTATCAATTGCGACTTATTATAATATTTAACCAGGATTTCAATTTGCTTACACATTTGAACTATTTGATATTTAAAGCTAATGTTCCTTCCCTTCCTCCAATTTTAGTTTGAAGGAAAAGCCACCGACCTGGATGCGACCGACTAGGAGGAGAGCTACTGGAAAATTAAGTCTCTTCAAGAGTTAAATCCCACTTAACTTTAATTGAATCCTCTAATTTATCCTATAAAATGAAAACCAACAATAATTCAACCAATTTGTTCGATTCTAAACCTGAAGTTTCAAAATTTCGAAGTACTTCATTACTAGTAACAATCATTACTCGAATGGAATCTGTTGTTGATTTAATATTTTTCATGTAAAAAATTTCTTAACCCTGTGAAAATGCTAACTCCCTTTTATAAGTGTTTCCCTCGCATGTTTTGAATTATCACTAGTTATAGCAAATCCCTTAATTAATCTCGACGCATTACACGTAACTGAACTTTCTAAAAATTGCAATATTTGAATATCAGTTAAAGATTTATTTGAATCAATAGAACTTAAAAAATAGATTTAAAACTCAACCATGATTGAAAATGTCCAGAAAAAGTAGGAATGGAAAGGTCCAGAAAAGTTTGGCAAATTAACATTAACAAAGGGATTGGAAGAGAAATCATTATTACCGATTTCATCTAACTTCAATTTATCATTAATAGAATCCAGAAACTTCTCAATATTTTCGATTGCTAAATCAGCAGCACCTTTTGATTCAGTGAATTTTTTGTATTGAGCTTCTTCTTTGAATTCATCAAGAAGAGGAAAAATCATAATAAACTTCTTCGAGATTATCGCGACATTCCAAAATGTTATTTTTTAACGCCATTATTTTTTGCACGTTTTGAAAATTAATAGCGTCAACAATGTCTTTTGATTTCTTCAACTTGAGTATCAAACATAAAAGGAACAGAATTTTTTCCTTTTGGCATCTTCGATTTATGGGGAACCTCCTTTTCCACTTAAAAGTTTCACTTCGGATTTGGAAAGCAGGAAGTCGTGATAACTTTGACCGAAATTATTTGATTTGAATTAGTAACTAAAATTACATTCGAAATAAGATTAAAATGACATAAATATTTAAAAAATATACCACACAAACTAAACATAAATTTCGATTCAAGCTCTATTTATTAAAAAGTTAATATTAATCGATTCATAATCATAGCAGCAAGTCATTAAATATAAATATAAGACTTTCGATTTCAAATGATAATAATTTTGATTTTTTATCTTCATTAATTCATATAAATATTAGATTTTGAAATTTTTTATAAATAGAATTCCTCACTGGTGGCTCCAAAATGTTTCGATTGGTAAGTTTTTGAAATAATATCAAGATGGGCTCACGTGAGATTTCCTGCTGCTATAAAAAAAAGAAAAGGAATTATTGAAAAATATGAATTCCAATATATCACGTCTACAACATATACTTCCAAAATCTGTGCAAAAATGTGAAGTAAATAAAACTTCGCACTCTAAGGATCACAACTCAATATCAGTAAACAAAAGCGTTTTCCAATCATTTTAGTGGTTGAGAGGGCCTGAGATGTGGAATTAAATCAACCAAAAACTAGTTCGTTTGCGTAGTTGGATTAGAATGTCTTATCCTTATGTTAGGAACCATGTTTAAGCAATCCTCAAATAAGCTCATCTTAAATAAATTTTAAACCGCTCTTTGCTCGAAATGACCTCAATAGTGATTGGTCATAGTTTGAAAATGATTTGTTACATTTTAATTTGTGACACTATATATTAAAATTATATATTAAAAGTAACCATTGCGGAAAATTTTGAATAAATATTGTTAATGCAAACCAGTTTCCTGTATGAACAGAGTTGTTAAAAAATTGCTTACATTCATCAGAAACAGTAAATAATTGATACTAAGCAATGGATCCAATTTACACGGTCGTTTGGAAATATTTTACAAAGTGATAGTAAAACAAGATATTAAACAGGAACAGTTTTCAAAAACTTGGTCATGTGAATGAATCAATATTTGTAAACTTTAAAAATTACGTTTTTTTAGTTTAATACACAAATGCAACTACCACAAAGAAACAATATTCTCAACGAATGTACGAGTTGGCAACTATGATAGTGCTAAACTCACATTAAAATTAGAAACACTTTATGGTTAAGTTACGAGAATAGATAGATTTCAGTAATAAATAATGCATCAAATTTACACGGACGTTTGGAAAAATTTTACAAAGTGGTAGCAAAACAGTATAATTAGTAGGGACAGTTTATAAAATGTTAAGCTACTTCGTGAACATGATTACTGATTTGTCATGATAGTTGAAAAAAAAATTTACACGTTAAAACTTAAGTTTTATAGTTTAAAACATAAATATGACTACCACAAATAAACATTTTTCTCAATGAATGTTTAAGTCTACACATACAATAAAGTAGTAAAAATTTAGGGTTAAGTGACGAGAATAGATAGATTTATTAATTTTATTTTATATTTAATAATTTTGTTTTCTAACCGTCGTTGAACAGCCGGATATTTTACGTTGCCTCTGCGGAATTCGTATCTGTGGGTTTAACCCACAAAGCAAAGTACGCTAAAATGATGAAAACACAAGTAAACCGGAACACAACATTTATTAATACTTTAAAATGTTTAACTTAAATTTAAAAATCGTAATGTTGAGTAAATATATACGGAATCATCATCATCATCTACAATCTTAATCCTTTGACGGATATCAGGCCATCGGCCAAAGACCAAAAAGAAGGGTGGGCTGTTCATACATGCATGAGAAAAATTGTTCGTTCTTTTATAGAACACGATGTCTTACGTCACATTGATTAACTGATTATTTCTTGACTTCTCTACACTTCCATCCTGGAGACGAATCTGCAAAAGACTAAAACACTAAAGTTTATAACTTGAAATCACTTATTTCCACAGTATCGACCAGCCATCGCTGGGTTTGGAATTCGGTTCACCTCATTGGAAAGCGAACGCTCTATCCCCTGAGCCACCACGGCTCACTAGATTTATTCAGTGTGAAAAATAGCTTTCTCAACTTAGCTCCATGCACGGAGCAGGAAATACATTAACGCAAATTACTCAACCATTTCAGTTGCAAGCCTATCAAATTAAAAAAAAAAGGAACAAATTTGTTCAGAAAAAAAACAAAAAAGCAAACCAAGAAACAGAGCTGAATGGTAAGGAGGAGGGAAATAAATCGCTTCAAATATATTAAAAGTATTTTCAGAATGAAATATGGATAACGTCGACGAGGCTGAAATTAAATTTCCATAATATTACATCCGTAATTATCGTGTGGGCATTTTGTTCGTTGCTTTTCTATTCATCTGTCTTTTAGATTTGTATAAGAAATGCAATTAAGGGCCTTACAATTTACTATTTTTACAAAATAGATCAACTCTTCATTGATAGATATACTTTAGTAATGGATGCATTTCATATAAACAGTGCTTGTTAAAGACATAGAGTCCGAGGGTTGTTTTTAAATATATATTACAGAATAATAATTAAAAAACAAAAATTTGAAAAATGAAAAACGTGGGGAGCATGAAATAGTACATAACAGTAACAGTATGTGTGCTCATGAGAATATGTGTATGTATATCTGTAATTGTATCTGAATGTGGCTGTGTAAGTGGCATGTGTTTGTGTATATGCATGTGTATGTGGATGTATATGCGGATGTGATTGTGCATGTGTATGTGTATATGTACTGTTATGTATTTCATGCTCCCCACGTTTTTCGTTTTTAAAATTTTTGTTTTTTATTTATTATCCTCCACTACAAAAACGTGGTTTTTAAAAATATTATTATTATTTTTAATTTCTCCTTTGTACTCACTTCCGAAATCTCAATTTTTTCACTCACTGTACACAAAACTTTTCAACTGACTAATTTGAAATAATCGAATCGACAACAAAAGACTGTCGCGAAAATATTAATTTTTCTTTAATTTAAATTTAATTTCACTCTGTATGTCTTTTTTCTCTTAATTTTCATGCATTGTCATCCAATTCTGAACCATGTGCCAAATTTGAAGTCTGTAGCTAGTCGGGAAGTTAGTTTAAAATCGATTGCAAAATTCCACCCGAACAGACATACACGAAGGCAAGTTGATATAAATGTGGTAATAAAATAGATAACTTTCATATTAACAGATTAATAGATATATTGAATCAATAGTCTAATGACAAAATAGTCAATTATGACTATTTTAAAAATTAATGACTTAATATGTCAAAAATTAAGTTTACTGTTATAATGTTTTAAAATAAGCTACCATTACAAATACTTAAAAACATTATTTCTAATACGCAATCTATAGTAGATGTTTATTACATAATAATTATAAATAAGTAACAGCTGTATTGGAGAATATAGAGTTTGTGGTATAAATTTTTAAATGAATTTGTTATAGTTAAATTCTACCATAATATATATGATTATTTTTGTTAATAAAAAAAATTATGATAAATTTGCTTCAAATTTTTTTAACTGAGTATTTAATTCTTTCCTAAAACAAAATGTTTCAATTAATTGGGAAATCTTGTTCGCTGCAGCTGCTGTCATCATTTTTCAATATACTATTAGGCTAATTAGAAAATTCTTCAGTACTTTTTATTACGACTGATATTTTTGAAACTTATTACAATCAGCACATACTTTTGGCTAATTAGGAAATGTGCGAAAAATTTACCCATAATTGCGCTTTGGTTCATTACAATTACCCTTTAAAAAGGTTATTTACAATAAACTTTCACTACTATTTTATGTGTTTGTATGATTATCATGCATAATATGTATATTTCAAATAGACTGAAAAAGACTAATTGAGTAAAAACTGGTACATTTAATAACCCTTTAGGTATTAAGTCTCACTACATTGAGTCTAAAAAGTATACGACTGATTTGATTTTATTATGTAACGAGTGCTAAAGAGCTGGCTCAATTCTGAATATTTTGACTGTCATTAATCAACTCCGTAGGCATATAGTTTTGAACCTAACCCAGAAGGCAAGAGAAGTGGATTAAGCATTGGGCCAAACTGGCCTTCGAGAAAGACTTTTTGATGGATCTAGCCCTCTTTTGCGTTACATAAGAGGAAAGACACGAAAACCTTCAACGAATAGCCGGACGGTAATGGGAGTCTAACCTCTGATCCGTCTACATCTGAGGATATTTTACAATCGGGAAAAGAATTCGTATCAACCAGCCACCGCTTACATTCGAACCAGGTCACCTCATTTGGAGAAGAACATTCCATTCCCTGAACCACCGCGTCTCTTAATCAGGCTGATTAAAAGCGTACTTAAGACATTTTTCTAATCAACTTAGTTCATTGTAATACGAAGGCAGTTATTTTCAAAAATACTGATTATTCAATTGGTCAATGGCAACTAGATTTATATCATTTTTGAATGAATCTGAAAAAGTCTACAAAAAACATCTGTTTATATTTCGACCTTTTGTTTACTTTCTTTGTTTTTAAAATGGATTTGAAAAACTAGATATAACTTCAGAAAATTAAGCACTTTTTTTTAATAAACTTCAAAATGTATATTTTTATACTTTGTCATTGTACGAAAGAACAGAAATAAATAAAAACATACAATAAATGCTGATTACATTCTTTGAAGTACAGTTCCCCTGAAATTAGGCAAGCTAGTAGACAACGGGGTTCTGAAAGAACGTTGAGAATCACTTTTGACGCATTGACTTTTCGAAAACTTTCGGTGACAATGTTATTCATCGTTTTTCAATGTGGAGAGGGGCTGAAATCGGATAAAAGTAAAAATATGTTCCCTGTAAAGGGCATGCAGATTGTGTTTTGATTGGAGGCTCTGCTCTTAGCACATCTCGTCAATGCTTCGCATTCATGATCTTTCTCGTTGTAAATTGGAAATTTCACTGAAAAAGTTTTTCGATTTTATATATTTTCTTTATTTAATTGTTAGTTTAGCGTTATAACGTAAGCTTTTTTCTTATAATTTTTTTTAAAATTAATTATTTTTAAATTAATTTTTTAATATTTTATTTAAATTTAACTTAGAAAATAGCAATTGATACTCATTCATCTTCCAGGAGAATATTTTGAAAGAAAGTAACAATTATCTCCAGATTAATTCTATAGATAGGGGTATTACGAAGACTTATCAAGTTTGTCCAGCGACTGCGTGGATCTGATCTGGTTTGATGATAAAATTATTGGATATTTTTTTTGTCGTAACATTGTTTGCGCAGAAAAAAAAATCCTACTTTGATCATTCCTTTCTTTATTGCTTCAAACGTCGCTTACCAATCTCCACCTCTGTATTTGCAATTATTTCTACTTCTCTTCGCTAATTCTATGAAAATAAATCTTTGGAAATAAATATTATTTGTCTTACTGTCGATAAACAGATTAAAACCAGGATTGAAAATAAGATAGAATTAAACATTCATCTTCATATTCTAGCGATTTTAAACGTATAATGACATCAAACGTAATTTTCAAGAGTTGTTCTTTTTTTCTTTTCTTTATTTTTCTGTTCTTTGAACATTTGATTGAAAATCTCTTTAGAAGTAGAGTATAAGGAAAACAATTATCCTAAATAACGGTTTACATAATCATCTAATACTACGTCTTGTGATGACGAAATTATTTCATCCGTCAAATTTCTGATATACATTGTTAATATATAAGACAAGTACAATACAAATAAGTAGCGTACAAATTATTTATATTTTCACAATGAGTAAAATTTTCGCTTAGCCCTTTATCATATTTTTTCAGTTATTTGTGCATATTTACAATTAACTTTTTTTACTATTTTTAGTTAGTATATTTTAATTAGTTTGAATAATTGATCGCAGAAATTGACAAATTTTGCTACCCTTAATTCAAATTTCAAGTTCGATATTTTTCTTTTGTAAAATCTTAATATTTTTTATATATTTCCGTAATAATGAATCAAACTCAGAATATAAATATCACGAAGCAACAAGCTGTGTGAAATGAATCAATAATCCACGATAAAAAGTTAAAAAAAAAAATTTCAACTGCAATTGGATACCGATTATAGGTTTTGCTAGTAATGTTATGTTTTGCAGTGCAGACTAATGCGGTTTGTATATATATATATTAAATCTAACACAAAAGAGTTTCGTAGAAAATTTGATTGATTGATTTGTTCATTTACGTCGCACTAGAGCTGCACAATGGGCTATTGGCGACGGTCTGGGAAACATCCCTGAGGATGATCCGAAGACATGCCATCACAATTTTGATCCTCTGCAGAGGGGATGGCACCTCCGCTTCGGTAGCCCGACGACCTGCACGCGAAGTCGAGCACTTTACGGTAGAACAGTTTAACGAGGACCAATACCGCACACCCTCGGTCCCTTCGCAGACTGATCCAAGTGGTCAACCACCCGCACACTGACCGCAGTCAGTGATGCTTGACTTCGGTGATCTGCTGGGAACCGTGTCTTAGCGATCAGTCCACTGCGGGACGTAGAAAATTTGAATAGATATAAGTTGAAAAATGACAATTGTTCTAAACGTTGACGAAATTAGGGATAGCATTTTCCTCTTTTTTTATTTTCAATTCTTACGAAACGATGTAGTGCAAAAAATAAAATTATCGAGAGAAAAAAATATTTCTACTTGTCTAGCAACAAACAACTATATGGCTAAAATTAGAAAAATTAACGAAAATATGGCATCAACTTTCGAATCAACAACAATATAATGTAGAAAAAAAATCTCAATGTCTAATACACTAGATGTGTACACACATGTGGCCCTTTCTGCACACTCAATTTCAACTCTGTATCTGCATTTCTGCGTTCTGCAGAGTAGAAATGTTTGTTTTAACTGTAAGTTAAACAATTCCCAAATGAATTATGGAATGTTAAAATTTTGCGTGAAACAATTGCGAAATGTTTTTAACCACTCAAACTTCCAGTACGTTTCTCTATGCACCTTCATAATTCCTCGTTTCATAGTTTGTGCTCAGTAAAGCAAAATGTAATGTTATGTTGAATACCAAAAACAGCGGTAGCGATTAAAGTGATTCGTAAACCCTTTGCAATAGTTTTCAGCTACCAACTCCCATTAATTACACGGAGGAACAATTTTTCTTTGTTTTCTGTTGCATAAGATTTTTGAGCGGATCTTTGATATTTTTGAGTCACTGATTTAATTCATTTTAATTATACATTAAAAAATAGGATATTTAAAAAATTATTCGAGTGAAAATTAAATGTCTCCCCGACTCTGCTTTGTTGGCAGTGGTAAGAAAAAACCGAAGATAAAATTTCAGTTTATGATCAGTTTATGTCTATATATGTATAGAAAGACAAAAAATAAACGAAACTGAATCCAGACGAAAAATAAACTATACTGAAAATATAATTTTGGAAAATTTTTTTTTAGCTTTCCGAATAAAATTATTTTCAAATTTTAAATCCCCACACCCGAATCAGATTCGATGAAGTACTTGAATAAATGCAACAAAACATTGCATTAAATTTATAATATGATTAAAAAAATTGTAGGTTTTATAAAATTTGTTTTTCAACTTGAGTGTTTAGTCTTTTTAATACTTTTTTTGTATTAAATTTAAATTGTGAAATATAACTAGAGGAACGAAAGGAAAAGAAACGTGTTGATGAAAACTTAAGAGAAACAATGAATCTTTTATTCTCTTTTTAATAAAAAGTATTCTTATCAGGACTGATAATCAGTGCCTGTCGGATTAAAAATAAAACTTCCGACTCGTCAAAAAAAAAATATGCAAGCAACAGGTGTACAATTAGAATGAACATGATTGTAAGCTTTCCAAATAATCGTATGTCCAGTCACATTGTTAATCTATGCACTTAACTTTAAAAGGGACAGCCTTCGCACATTGCTGGTAAGCTGTAACTCTTTCTTTTTCTCAAATTTTCTTATATGGTAATTCGGTATAAATTTCATTTGTTTGTTGTAACGGAATGCTAGACTGAATCTTTCCGTAAAATCCAAAACCATTTATGCTCGGGTCATGAAATTTGAACATTGACAAAAGAGACATTGATTTTAGGCCCCGATACTAAAAATTGTTTAAAAAGTTTGATTAGTCCGATACGGAGAGATATTTGAAACATTTATTTTTCGTATTTGTTTAACTTTAGCTATTGTTATAAATTAACAGTAGGCGATTATGTTTATAACAGGGTTGACACGGGCGACTTCAGAGCTTTGAAAGAAAAATGCATAAGTTTATTTATGTAATTAAATATTGGCAACTTTTTTAAGCTTATATTTTTTCTTTCAAAAAACTATCGAAAATACATTAAAACAGGGTTTCTTCATGCACCCCTTAGGGGTCCATGGGTCATATTTTGGGGGTACACCGACTACTTTTAAGACGATTGGATCACTAATATTTAAATAAAATTATCTTTTTTTTTCTAAAAGGTGAAAATGCATACATATTTGAAACTAGGTGATTGAGATACCCCAAATTCAGTGCAGATCCTCTAATATTCCTATCATATTTTTAACATTCTCCACCAACCGGCTTTCAGTTTGCACCATCAGAGACAACCCCTGATTACGTCCGATTTGCTATTTTTATAATCCTCTATCAACCCCTCATTTTTTATGAGCCGTCCCTTTGCTCTTTCTTCTTAGATATGCCAGCAATTCTCCACAACATGAGGAAAAGAACATTCGCAAACCATATAAAAATTTAACATTTTTACAATTGAAAAAAAGTAAAGTAAAAATAATTTATGGTTTTTGCAATAATTTGTTTTACAGGTGGTGGTTTGTAACTTCTTAAAAATTTTTTGAAAGGGTCCATTATACCAAAAAGGTTAAGAAACACTGTATTAAAAGAATGGTAGAAATCACATAAACCGCCTCATCTACAGTAATAAATCGTTGATTAGTGATGTGCGAAAAACGAACGAATCGATATTTCAATCAACTCTTTTTTGTGAATCGATTCATCAAGTTCGTTTTTGAAAAAGAATCGATTCTTTTTTTTTTTTTGACAATATTTTGTACTCTACACTTTATAAGCTTTTTCAGAGTTACTACTTATACTTACTAAACATCCGCATATGCATTTGATGCAGCATTTCGTTTATACAATTGGAGCTTGATAAAATCCAAACTCAGTCGAATAGACACAGGTCCATTCTCACTCGAGTATCATGTGAATGACAATCTGATTGGTAGAAAATATTTACATGTGAACAACTTGCCAATAAGGTACTCGCATGTGCGAAAGTTTTCGCAAGCGGAAAAATCGCATCCAATGAGAATGACCCCGATGTCAACGTTAGCGCACAACCGGTTTCCGGAGGTGATTAATAAAATGAACTCACTTGAAGGATGAAGGGAATTGAAAATGCTATTAATGCAATACGTACTGCATGCATCACTCTCTCTTTTTCACTTTTCATCTACGAAATTAATAAGTTCTATTGATAAACAGCAATTTAAAAATGGCAACAACAACTGAAAAGCTGTCTTCTCCAGTTTCGGTTCTTCCTTTCAAATAAAAAAGATATTAATGCTGTAAAGCGCAGATATTACTTTTCAGTCCTTCAATATTTAAGAGCGAATTTTTTTCATTTCATATGGTTAATTTTCAATTTATAAATTTCAGTAAATATGAAGTAAAACAGTTATCGTTTATTCTATGCCAAGGAGCGAGAGCCATAGAAAATGAAACCGTTGCGCTGATTGGGTAATGAACTTACGTATGAATGCAAATGTCTGATTGGTTGAAAATGAATTGAATGAGAGAAAAAGAGTCGAGAATCGAATGAACGATCCTCTGATTGGTTGAAAATGAGTTGAGTCGAATAAAAGACTCAATGAACTGTTTGCCTATCTCTTAGCATTAAAAGAATCATAAAGCCAAATGAATCGATTCTTTTGAACTGTTTCCTATCCCTTAACATTGAAATCGACTCAAAGAGTTGAATTGAACTTCTAAACGATTCATTTGAGTCGTTTCGTATCTCTTAACATTGAAATCGGCTCAAAGAGTTGATTTGGATTTCCAATCAGTTCTTTTGAGTCGTTTTCCTATACTTTAACATTGCATTCGATTCACTGAACTGTTTAAACGATTCATTTGAGCGGTTTTATATCTTTTAACATTAAAAGAACTGTTTTGTGAAACGAATCGATTCTTTTTCGCTATTATCTTATTTTCTAAAATTAAAAGATACCATCAGAGGGATGGGGGTAATGAAAAGGGGCATGTAACTAAAAAATTTTAGAAAAAAGGACAGTTTTTTTTTCTTAAGAAAAAGATAAAAAAAATATTTATTTATTATTTTAAGGGGTTGAAAAACTGTTTATTGCGAAAAATTTGAGTATTTAGAGTAAATATTTTTTTAATGCTGGGGGGGGGGGGAGGGATTTTTTTTATTTTATTTATTTATTTATTTATTTTTCGTTAGGAATACTTTTAGACAAACTTATAGAATATCAATTCACATCCTCTCATTTTTTCAAGTTTTAATTTTTTTAAGTTTTAAAACGTAATTCAACTATTTATTATTTTGTTTCAGGTGATACATTTTGAATTTTTTTTCATTATTATAAGTGAATTTACTGTTTTATTTTTCTACGAATATCTTTATTGTTAGTTATCGGTCTTTATATTGACAAATTTAAAAAAAAAAAAAAAAAAAAAAAAAAAAAAAAAAAAAAAAAGTTATTAAAATTGTTGTTTCAAACAAATTTTAACAAAAAAATTAAAAATATTAAAATTCTAAAAAAAATATTAGTATTGCCTAGATTAGCAGTTCCCAAATGGTGTTTGGCGGAACCCTTGGATTCCGTTTAGAATTACAGGGGTTCCACTAGTTAGTACTTTTTATAGTCACATTCAAGTGGACCACCCAAGTGGAACATTCTGCTTCTGAACCCTAGAGCCCGAGATCTAGATTAACGGTTCCCAATTGGTGTTCCTGGCAGCCCTATGGTTCCGTGGAAAAGTTACAGCTGTTACACGAGATAGTACTTTTATAGCCACCCAAGTAGAACATTCAACTTCTGTCCCCTAGAGTATAAGATCTAAAATAGTGGTTCCCAAATGGTGTTCCATGGAACTCTAGAGTTCCGTCAAGAATTGTAAGGATTCCGCCAGTTGGTACCTTTTTTAGCCACATTCGGCTGACCACTTAACTGGAATATTCTGCTTCTGCACCCTAGAGCCCAAGATCTAGATTAACGGTTCCCAATTGGTGTTCCGGGGAGCCCTATGTTTCCGTGGAAAAGGTACAGCTGTTACACGAGATAGTACTTTTATAACCACCCAAGTAGAACATTCAACTTCTGCCCCCTAGAGTATAAGATCTAAAAGAGTGGTTCCCAAATGGTGTTCCATGGAACTCTAGAGTTCCGTCAAGAATTGTAAGGATTCCGCCAGTTGGTACTTTTTTTTAGCCACTTTCGGCTGACCACTTAAATGGAATATTCTGTTTCTGCACCCTAGAGCCCAAGATCTAAATTAATGGTCCCCAATTGGTGTCCCGTAAAGCCCTATGGTTCCGTGGAAAAGTTACAGCGATTACACGAGATAGTACTTTTATAGCCACTCAAGTAGAACATTCAACTTCGGCACCCTAAAGCACAAGGTCTGAAAGAGTAGTTCCCAAATGGTGTTACATGGAACCCTTTGGTTCCATTAACAGTTACGGGGGGGGGGTTAGCGAGTCAGTACTTTTTATGGCCAGTGATGAGTTTCAAAACCTCAGATTGTATTTAAATACTATCTGAGGATACGATTTTATTTAGATACAATTTATTTAACATATAACCAATAAAATAGAAATGGCATTTTTTTAAAGAAAATATAATATTTCTAATAACAATCTAATGCATAAATTATGAAATGGACAGGCATTCATAAAATATTGCATTGGTATTTCTCATTACACTTTTCGAATCAAAATAATTATCTTCTAAGGGTACAAGGGACGTTGAAATTGGAATAAAATGACTAAATTTTCAATTTTGAGATTTTACTTTATATTTGAAGTAGGAATCATAAGCTTTAAATTAAAAAAAAAATTAAAATCTGATCATTTTTCTCCGAGATATAAGCTTTTTTAGTATGACCACGCCCCTTTGCAGTTGCATTTGGCGTAAGTTTGCAAAATAAGTGTTTATATCCAAAAAAAGATTAGAGTTTGGCGTTATTGCTGCAGTTGCAGAGTACAATTTAGGTTTTGTTGAGACATAAAAATTAAAAAATCAACATATTTATCAGAGCTCTGTAACAGTTGCTGAAAGGAAAGATTGCAGGCGTGTAAGTCAGAAAAAACGAAAATCCTCTCAAAAATTCAAGGAAGTGAAAAATTCAAGAAAATATAAAAAAATATCATTAGAAAAGAAATCAGTTAGAAAAGAAGGGTTGACATATTCTGCAGGCGAATTTTGAATATTAAATTAAGTGTTAAAAGTAATATATTTGAAATATGTTTAAAAATGTGTTATCACATCTTTCTCGTTTTCTCGTTCAAGTATTGTAATAACATTGTTATTTTGGATTATTTTTCATTTGAATATTATTAAATACTATATAATTTCTGATGAGGTCAATCATAAGTATTTTACACATATTTAACTCATTAAAAATTTATTATTCAAGCAAAAAATAGTGTATTATTGTGTGCAAATTTTAAAACTGGCTTTTTCTTAAAATCAATATTCTGGTAAATTTTGTGTTTTCGAAATGCTCCATACATTTTAATTTTTGTCTGTTTTTAATTATATTTCATCAAATTGCTCGTTATACATGTCTAAATGAAAGTTGCGATGCATTATAGGTTTAACTAGAGTAAAAAAAAATATTTAGTCACAAATGAAAATTCTTATGTAACTATTTTAGTTAAAATTATGTGTTTTTTAATATTTTATAATTGTTTTAAAATTAAATTTGTTTAAAAGTTATGAATTATCGCAACTTTTGTTTAGAAATATAATAAAAATCTTGTAACAAAAAATTAACTTCCTACTTTGCTTTTCCGAACAAATGGAGCATTTCAAATATTTCCTTTTTTGGGTATTTTAAAAAAAATTAACATTTAATTTAATTTTAAACTAATTGAACAATCATCACCAAACTTCATGCTTAGTCTGTTTAAGATGCAACAACTAAATGCTGTAAATTTTAAAATTGTAGCTCAAAAATTGAAAAAAAAAATTTCAACGTCCCTTGTAAAAAAATATGTTTCCTTAATTACCATTTCCAACGTTTTTGGCAGTTTTTCTAAATTTTCATTACGAAGTAGAACATAATTCGGCTTATTTTAACTTATTATTTATTTATATTATTTATTTCAAATTATTTCTTTTCAACTTAAACACTAAAATGGAATTCCTTATTAGACTAAATATAGCACAAGAGCTGAAAATTTAACTTTCGGATATTACTGATAAAACGATGAAAATTCTTCCTTCCTCTAGTTAAATACTTTAAAAATATCTTTTAATAGGCTATAACGTTCAGTATTTCTTTAAAAAATTTGTTTATAAAGTCAGGTGTTCCGCCGAAAGAAGGTTAATTATTTAGGGTTCCATAGCCGAAAAATATTGAGAGCCCCTGACCTAGATCAACTAATTCAAATACTAAAACAGTCTAAACTAATTTGTACGATCTCCTTTTATAAACACTCTTCTATTATAACGACCGTTAAAAAAAAGAATCGATTCATAAAACCGTTCATTTTAGTGAATTGATTCTAAAGAATCGATACATTTAAATGAATCGATTGGCACATCACTATCGTTGATGAATATAATAAAAATGTTAATGTTTTAAATATGAATAATTTAAAATGTAAGTCATAGTGGTAGTCGCGATTGAACATCGTCATGACAAAATATTCCATGGGAAGCAACTAGTTTTACATCGTTTAAAACAACTGATTGATAATTGGTCCACTCTTTAAGAAGGAAATTTATTAGCTCCTCTTTGTTTTCACTAAGCAAAAAATATTTTTTAAATTGTGTTGGAATTTTTTGATCAGCATTCTTTATTTTTTGAGCGAAATGTCTTCCACTGCTCTCCTTCGTCGTTCACAGGACTTTATACTAAAAGTCGGGCAAGTATCAGTAACAAAATGCACACAATTTGCATTACTCTTTATGGTTAAATCAGTTATATGGTTTAAAATTTGTAGAGCTAATTCTCCAAAAGTACTTGGAACAATACGGATTTGCTGGTTAATCGACATTACGTCAATAATCGAAATTTTATCAATATCTGCCAGACTAACACTATTTTCTTTTGCACCAGTGCTATTTAATAAACGATGAACAAATGTGGTTTTATTGGTTTTTGCAAGAGTATTTTCATCATCTGCAAGAGATACAGGATAGGTATAAAAATTACTGGATAAAATATCTTTAACATTACTTGTAGTTGACGGTCCAGATCTTATTAAATGAGCAAAAAACTTACTTGTATTGCAGATATTTATTTTTCCTTTTTTATCTTTAATTTCTTTGGAGGAAAATGTAAACAATTGGTTTTGTTTGATTATTTAAAAAAAATATTGCAGTTATTTTCTTGTTTAGATTTACAATATGGATTGTAAGTAATTTTCCCAATTTCATAAAAATTCTCTAAATCCTTCAGAAATGACAGTTTCAGGAGGATTTATAGACCTTTTTCGAGTCCCTTTTTATGAAATGTAGATGCTGAAACTATTGGAGAATGTTGCGCGATGATGCCATTTGTGCTGTGGGTTGTGTTAAGCCCACTTAGAGTCTCTTCTTTAAAATCAATATTACCCCATACTAAAATGCTGCATTTCTTTTCCTCAATATCAATAGGCAGATGGTTAGAAATATTTAACTGCGTGTGTGCGAGGGCTGTGTCATATTCTAAGACTGCAGTGTTTGACACAGAGTGACCTAATCCATTTAAAAAGTCGATTAACTTTGCTGAGTCAGTTATTTGTCGAACTGCTATTGCTAAAGATAAATGTTTAGCAGTTTTTTTTCTTCCTCTAGATGACAAGTAAATTTTATCTTGGGCAATTGATTTAATTTTTTTCTGTGTTACTTCAGAAATATCAACAAATTCCTCTAAGTTGATCTCCTCTGACATGGCAGTACACCAAGCTAAGCAATTGAATAGAAGGGGCGGAAGCATAGCTGTCACATTACTATCAGCAAAGTCTTCTGCGGTAGGAGGCCAAGTGAAGTTTAACGGAGGTGAATTTTCTATAGATGTTTTCAAATATAGAGCAGATTGAAAAAAATTTCTGTCCTCATGAAATTTATCATAGTTTTCTTTAGAAGAAGAGTCTTCAACTTCTCTTTCTGTTTCAGTTGAGTCGGTTAGACACTATTTGAAGTGGATAAATCTTTTAAAATTATATTGTCTATGCTGTTTCCCTTCTTTCCCACCTAATGTAATCTATTCTTGGGCAGATTTTTTTTCTTTCTAGATAATTTTTTCTGAAAAATTTACTAGTTTTTCTTCATTTTTTGTATTAACTAGATAAATGCAATACTAATAATAAGTTTTTACTAATTAATGTGCAAGTTCCCCTTGGGGAACATTTGAAATTTTTGCTAGAAATGTCTAACAGAATTCATAAACAAAAATTAGCGTAGTTACGTGGTATGGAAAACGAACTTAAACAATATTACACGATACCCTATGGACTATTTCTTTTTTAACTCTACACGTTATTACCAGACTTACGATGATTAATTTGTATTTTAATCATTATACAGGTTATCAAAACAACCAAATGGAAAAATGAAAGCGATAATCATCCCTATCAAGCTGATTCTTGTAGTTTTGCTCCTCCACCAGGCAAATGGATTAGGAAACCAAACTTTTAAACATGTCACAATTTCACAACATGCAAAGATGGTTCCCGGAATCACTCAAGACAACATCATCTTGGCATGGATGAATACGGAGGCTACATTAAAGAGAGCATACTTCAACCTCTTTAAAAGTTTATTAACGAATAGATTCGGCTTATCTCTCACTACTAATATATCTCATAGTTGTACTAACAGTTTATTTGAATACTTAAATGGATTGAGGAATATGAAAACCTGGGCTTTCAAAAGTAAGATTTCTATTTTTGAATAATCTAGTAAGCTATTCGAGTCTTATCTCTCGTGAATATAATCATATAATAAGATAATTCTACATCATGCTTGAAACTTTTAGAAATATTCCACTACAATAAAGTGCTTTTGAGGTTAATTTGAGCTTGACAAGTGTTACAAATATATACTTGAATTAGAAAATGAGGTCAAGCTTTTTCACCATAAATAACCTCCTGAATAAACCTCAATTTCAACCACTTTTACACCTCATAAAATTAACTTCATATATAGAGCTTAGCAATACTTTAAATTAAAATTTGTGGAAATTATTCACACCTCAAATATACTTATTTTCCTGAAGTGTAGAAAATAACCTGCATACCTCAAAAAATACATCTCTAAGTTTGTTGCTCTAAGGTAAATTCATATCAATCTCACGTGGGAATAAAACAACTGCATACATCTTGATTATAAACCTTGAGAGGTTGATTTTTATAAGGATGTTTTTGAAGTCAATTTCAAATAAACCTTAAATCTATCGTATTTATTTCAAAACAACCTGAAATAAACCTCAAAAACATGTTAAAATTTTATAAGGGTTGACCTGTTTACCCATGTAAAATTTGCATCGGCCGAAATAGGTGCATATAGTGTAAAGCTTCTTTCTTCTTATAATACCACTATATGTCTGAAAGCATTCTTAAATAAATATTACAGTCCTGTAGTAATATTTCGAGATTGCTGGTATTGAAGAAAAAAAAAGTTATTAACTTCCTCTTATCAGTTTAGTTCAATTTAACATGGGTGAAAATGATACCATTTCTAAAGCTTCAAGCATGATCTTTCAAATTGTGCCTGCAGTTTTTCCATGCATAATTCTTCAAAACGAAGAAAGATACAGCTACGTTCTTCTTTCTACGTTTTTTGTGAAAATTTATTCTAGGGATACCTAAGTTTATATTATTTTCTATTCATCTCCCCCTCACTACATATAAAGGATTTAAAAGTTTATATCCAACGCCACTTGACTCCAAAACTTTCGAAGATAAGGCGGCCCAGGCCCCAGATCCAAAAGCAAGACAAGGCAAGCAGCAGATCTTTCGTGGAGATTCTTTTGAAATGTTGGCAAAATTACCAAAAATTCTGAAGCTTTGACTTCAAATGTTTGCCCCTCTATTAAATATTTGGCAATGTAGTAGTTGGCAGTCCTGAATCTATAATTGCATTTCAATAAGTTTTTTTTAACACCATTTGAGAAATACTTTATCAGAAAGAGTAAAAGTTAGCGGGTCTGTCACGTGGTGAGACTATTAAAATGTTTGCAAAATTACCTAAAATTCTGAAAGCTTTAGTTTCTTGTTGTCTACTACTGTATTAAATATCCTTCAAAAAGCGTAGCAGCTTAGAGACCTGCATTTTTTTCCAGTTTTAATGTGAAAAAAAATCGAACTACCACAGTTTACTTATTTTTGTTTTTCCTTTTAGTGTTGGATTCATCTAGGAAAATACCAAATGGTGTGATGGGCGGAAATCCTACGGCGTTTGGCGACTTTGATACATGTCTTCAAATAGAATCTCCAAGTCGAAGTTTTCATGGACAGTATTGCCGTATAGATTTAGATTTACCATTGCCGGAGAGACCATCGATGTCACCAATAGAAATGCCAGTAGAAGCCATTCATAATCTGTTTGAGCCTAACACAGTAAATAGCTTTAAATGAGTCTTTATGTAACATCATTGATTTAACCCGATATCATTTCATACATCTGCCATGTCACTTATTTACCTAACATTAAATACTTAATATTTTTTTCATCCTGCAACATGATTGTTTTAACAACGACTTTAATTTCTAAATTTTTTTCTGATTAAATTCTTCTCTGTCTTTTTCTTTCGATTTCAAAGCTGTTAAATAATGGCGTATAACTTAGCTAGATCTGAATGATAAAAAATTTATTTTACATTACCTGAGTATGTAATTCTCCTCCCCTTAAAGCTTTACTTTTAAGAGCGTTATTTTGATCTTCAGACAATGTGTGATAGTTGTATTTTTTGATGAGCCTGATTTTGTTTTATATTGATGTAGGTTATAAAAAATGTATTTTGCGCCAGTTTGAGCTCTTAAAAAATTATTTCTCCCCTGTAGAAAGTTTCAAAGTACAAGATCTAATCGTTAAAAGTGTAAGTAAAGTAGGTTTTAAGTGATTTACCTAAAGAAAACAGTAACACCTCTAAGTTTTATTTTGCTTTATTATTAGTATGCAGCTGCCTAGTAATGAACTCGTTTTCATGGGGCATTATTGCTTTTTAGAGTTATGCTGCTTCAAAGTTATTGAAAAATTCAGTTTTTAGTGTTTATTTGGCCTGAAAATTAAATTACATCACCCCCAATTATTTCCTTACTGAATTTAAAGTTCACTATTAGGACAAGCTCTTGACCCAGCACTTTTCTTAGTTATTGATGTTTTTACTAGATATAGACAGGCATTCAAACTTTCAAAAGATGCAAAATCTGCGTTTTTTTATATAGCTTTTTTCAAAACAGTATCATCTCTTAAAAAAGAAACTACTCGTATTCTATCTTGTAGGTAAATGTATCTACTAACATCTGAGAAAGTAAAATGAGTGGGACCTCTCCCCTTTTCGAAGAAAAAAATTACATATATAAGTTGCATATAAATACCATGTTAAAAAATCACATCCATCATCCTTTTCATGTCTCGGCAACACACACACACCTATACATTATTTAACAAATACATACCTTATTTAATTACATTGTTTAATAAAGTAAGCTTGCAATCAATTTAAGTAGTTAATTAAGTAATTTGTAATTTAATCAAGTAAATTTCGAAGCTTCTATCTCTGATATTTATTTGAAAGATATTTATATCCTTTTACGCTGTTTATCAGTTCAGAAACGATTATATTACGTTTTTAAAGTTTTATGGTAATATGTGACAATTTTTTCATAAGCCTTGACTATCCAATTAGTAACATACGCTATCTAAGGGAAATGATTGACGACAAAAACAGTGACTTGGAGGTTAAATGTATGAGCAAATGAACGCCTCCTTCCACAATTATATCTTTAATTACAGATAGAGTCCATATAAAATATCTTTATTTTAGCTTATTTTGAAGGGAAGAATCCATTGTCACTGTCCCGTGAATGCAACTTTTTTCTTAAAAATAAGGCAAAGTCTACTTGTTTTTTCCATTCCGCTTGTTAGTAATTATTACATTTAAAAAATGTATTAGTTAGGTTTTTTGTGCTGCAATGCTTTTTAAAGAAAAGCTAAATGAAAAAAAGGCAGGATTTTTGAAAGTTTGAATGGTTAATATCTGCTAAAAGCATCGATAAGTCAGGAAAGTTCCAGGTCACAGAGCTTTTGCAATTAGTGAACTTTAATATTTAGTAAATAAATTATTAGGAAGCTGTTGTTTAACCAAGATTTTCAGGGTCAAAACTGAATTTTTCACTAACTTTGAATGAGAATAACTCTGAAAAGCAAGAATCCTTTATAAAAACGATAGCATGTCCATAACTAGGCAGCAATATACTAATAATAAAGAAAAACAAAACTTTGGGGTTATTGTTGTTTGAAATGAAATTTCAATGTAATAATGTAGATTTTGAAATTTTCTGAGGGAGAGAAAGTTTTTTTAGGAGCTCTAACTTGCACAATATTCATCTTTCATAACTCACTTCAATATAAGAAAAAATCAAACTAATCTATTAACAAACTATCAAAATGTTAAATTTTAGACTGATTTTCCAAAAAATGGCTTTGAATACCTTTAAAATAATATTTATTTTATTTTTAGGTAATTAAATGTTGGAATATGAATTGCAAGGGTAATTAAAAAAATACTTTATATTTCATGAGGATTACATTAATATCATCCACCAGCCCTAAAAAAGGAAGTTTTAGGTACTCCCCAAAAACCTTTAAGCTTATTTTTTGTTTGTAATTTCTAATGTTCCAAAAGTTAGAATTTAATGTATATTGATCTTAGCTATAAAATTAGTTTCTCTTTCTGAGGATGACAATTCCTTTCCCCATGTATTTTTCCTATTTCTCTAAAGCTATGTGGCTACTGTGCACCTGAAAAGCTCGGGGAGAAGCGAGGCTGTCTGCCACAAAAACCTCTCCTCTCTCTTAAACGTGTTTGTTTGATCCCGCTACATTATTTTAATTATCTCTCAGTAAATGTTACTGAACCCCAACTTTCACCTTTCAGAGACTCTATCGGGGCTGATGCTAAGATAACCTCCACATAGGAGTATGAGTTAAGCTTTATCGTGTTGAAACTTTTAAAATGTTAAAAATATTGCCAGAAATTTTGTAAGTTTTTGTTTTTATAGCTACTACTCTGTAAAATGTTTTGCAAAATGTGTAGCAGTTGGCAGACCTGCATTTTATATATATATATATATATATATATATATATATATATATATATATATATATATATATATATATATATATATATATATATATATATACATATATGGCAACGTTACTTTTAAAAAGTAACGAGTAAAAGTACAAGTATTTTTCAAAAAAGTAGCGAGTAAAAAGTAAAAAGTTCTTATTTTAAAAAGTAACGAGTAAAAAGTACAAGTAAAAGTACAAGTACTAAACAAAAAAGTAACGATTTAAAAGTACATTTCTAGGAAATCGAAAATTCAAAGTAACCTAAAATTTTATTGAATAATATTCTCATGTTCTTTAATATTTTTGCAAAATTTTTGTTATTTATTTAATTATTTTTAATTTTGAAAGTTATGGATATTAATTTATTTTTAAATTCGGAAGAATATTATTATATAATCGTATAATATAATTTTAAAATCAAATATGATTTTAATATCAAACTTTTTATGGATTTGCACGAAAAAGAAATGATCTACTGGTTTTAATTTTTAGTTTATAATTTTTATTTATTTAAATTACCATTGATTTAAAATTGTTTTACTCTTTAGAAACGCGTTTTAAAAGCACAAACATAAACAAAGCAAACACGGGGTTACAGATAGCTTTGTGATCTTTGAGCTAGTAAAAATTAATTGAATGTGCAGTATAAGTTGAAACAGAAGGTATTTAAGCACGAAATTAGCTGTGAATGCATATATATTGCACATTAATTTTATAAATTAAAAAAAAAACGTAAGCATTTTTTTTTTAAATTAAATTTTTTTTTTAATTTTTTTTTTTTTTTTAGAAAGCTTACCGAGTTTTAGAAAAAAGTAACGATTTCATTCGATATTTCCGTTACAAATACTTGTACTTTTTCCCTATAAAAGTAACGAAAGTACAAGTAAAAGTACTAAATTTAAAAAGTAACGAAGTACAAGTAAAAGTACGTACTTTTTACTTGTACCGGCGGTACAAGTAACGAAAGTAAAAGTACTGCCATATATGTATATATATATATATATATATATATATATATATATACATATATATATATATATATATATATATATATATATATATATATATATATATATATATATATATATATATATATATATATATATATATATATATATATATATATATATATATATATCGATTATCTTCTTCCATCAGCATAACAGCCTAGTGCAGGCCACATCTGTCCCAACTAGTCGTCTCCGTCTGGCTCGATCAGACACTACGTTTCTCCATTTATTGATTCCCATGATTTTGAGATCTTTTTACACAGAATCAATCCATCTGGTGTTTGGTCATCCCCTTTTTCGGTTGCTTGTAAACTTTCCTAAAGTCAGCTTCTTAACTGGATCACCATCATCACTTCAATAGATGTGATCCAGCCTTCTTATTCTATAGGATTTAATAGCTGAAATTATGTTTGGTTGCTGGAATTTTCTTCATAATTTATGATTGTATTGAAATCTCCAAACACTGTTTCCTTTAACCATTCTGAAGATGGCTCTGAATATTTTTCTTTCGAACATTAGTAGTTGATTTTTCTCAGTTATGTATAGTCACATTAGTATTAGAAATATAATCATGATAACAATAATAACAGGTAAGCAGTTATTGTTGAACAAGATGTTGATGTCATCATATTTCTTAGAGCTCTTGTCCCAAACCACCCTTCTGATGAAAAATTGGAAGGAAAAAAGCAAGCCATTCTAAATAACTGCAAGGATTGAATCTTATTTCTTTATGAATTGAATAACTTCATTGATGCTTTGCTTGAAAAAGGAAAATAGAGATTGGTTTAGCTATTCAACCGGAGTATCAAATTCAACCCAAAATTTCCAATGATACAAGCTCGACTTTATATTCAAAAGAAAAAGCTGGTGTTTCATACCTTTCCGAAAAACTGGGAAAGAAGAAACGATTATGTTTAATGAGACACAAAATGAAAATTAAATTGTGCTTTCAAACAATTGTATTTAAAAAACATATTACATTTTACCTTCGAAACTAGAGTTTATTACTTTTTGTTGTGATTCAAAGTAATAAAGAGCCATGAATCGTGGTTGATTACTGGTTTATTGAAGCTAAAAGTGAGGTTTGATGAAAATACACTGGGCTTATATACTGAGATTTGACATACTACATTTTGTGTGGGAACAGGATCTTATACAAGTTTGGATTACACAAGAAAGGTTTGAGGAAAGTTTTAAGTTAAATGTCGTTCTCATGACCTTTTGAATCTTATGTGATTGCAACAGGATGTGTTACATTTTCAGATCCGGGATATCAACACCCACCCTTAATCACATAAGGGTTAGAAATTACAATAAAATACAATTTTACAGAATTAAACATTAATTACGTATACACAAAAATAAGAGTTTTACACTTCAAGTAAAGTTAAAGTTTTGAAAGTTGCTAGATAAATATTACACATGGCAAAAAGGATAAAAACACTAAGTCCAAAAAAATATTACATTTTAGGTTTGATCACTGAACATGCCTAATAAGTGCAGATTGTTGTAAAATTTCATTTTAGTTGACGCTTTTGTTAGGATGTCGGCAATTTGATATTCAGAAGAAATGTACTTCAATTCAATGTTCTTTTTAACTATCTCTTCTCTAACGAACTTCGTTTTTATATCTAGATGCTTTAATCTTTCTTGGGCATTTTCATTCGATATGAATTTGATGCTAGACATGTTGTCGTCGAAAATCGTTAATTTCGGATTTTCATTTATCGTTACTTTGATCACTATCTAACCAAGTGAAATCCTGTAATCCTAAAATAATTGCTCTAAGTAATAGAGCAATTATTTCTGCCTCCGTTGAGGATAGTGCGATTACCTTTTGTTTTGTGCAATTCCACATGATCGGGAAATTGCAAAATTTTATTACATAACCTGCTATTGATTTTCTATCTTTATGATTTGAACCCCAGTCTGCGTCTACATACAATGATAGATCATTATACGAGGTGTCATTCTTAATGTAAGTCAATTTATGATGGGAGGTTTTCTTATGGCTATATCACACGAGAGAAAATAAGTGCAACTGCAAGTGTAACTGTAAGTGTAAGTGCAACTGTAAGTGTAATTTCTTCAAAAATATCCTCGTGTGATATAAAAATCACGGTTGCACGAAATATCTGCAACCGTTCAGGCAATTTCTTTCATGAACCAATCAGATCGTTTGCTTTTTATGACGTTTCAATTTTATGTGATGACATATACAAATGTAAATAAAAATGGCGGCGACGTTAGGAAGAGGATGATCGGATGAAATTTTTTTATAGATGAGACGGAACAAGTTTTTAGTTTAATAATAACATTTCCTTTAAAATGAAAGCATTAAAAATACTTTCGCACTGTGAGATGACCATCTCAATGCAGTTGATGTACTACCATAACAGGAACCTGCACACGATTTTAGTATCGGTGAGTATAGTACATTATTTTTGCGATAAATTTTCTTTTAAAATATTTATTTATTTTAGGCTAATAAAATTAAAACTTATTATAATTTGTTCCGATCAAAGTTTTAATTACTTTAAATAGAAATAATTTCTATTTTTATATATGTAAAGAATTATACTGGCGAAAAGCTTTACTTTGAAATATTCGCCAAGCAACTCGCCAAACTTTGTTACATTATTATAAAATACTAGGGGGCTCCGCCCCCTGCTCGCTACCGCTCGCCAACCCCCGAGAATTGCTACGCAATTCTTTTTTGTTTGCTTCGCAAACAAATTTTAATACATTTATATAAGGATATAAATGCGCGGCAGAGCATAAGGAATTTTATTTAACAATGTACTAATCAACTTAATAATCAGTAAAATACAAAATTTTTAGTAAATTGCAAGGAATTCTATCATAATAATGAGATTCGAATATTCTTCCATGCTCTGCTACAAAGGATAGTGCCCTGCAATGAGAGCATTCTACAGACATAGATCCAATCAAAAGAGGTGGACAGTCATCACTGTACGATTCTCCCAAATACTGATTTTCATCTATTTCTCGAAGACGATTAGCTGCCCTACTTCGATTTTCTCTTTGGCTGGCATTAGTAAGCTCTTAATTATTTTGTCGATTTATTCTTCGACGCTCTTGTTCATTTTGACGAAACGTGGGATCCAATCTCCGCTGTCTGCGATATTCTCGATCGCGATCTGTCCTGTCAGACATTATTCTGAAATTCCAAATGATTGAAATGAGTTGAATAAATAAATGTGATTTAAAATTTAACCATTTTAAGGTAAGCAAGCCTCAGTAAGCTTTATAATAGCAAACAACAAAAATGTAAACATTAAAAGATATCAATCACTGGAAAGGCATAAGAATGATAAGATAAGATGAGATGTAATCAGCAAAAACCCACTCAAAGTAAATCAACAAAAAGCTTTGACGCGAATGCGTTCTCTTTTCTGATTGGCTTAAAACTGCATCCTCGCTTGGATTGGCTACTTCTTTCATACTGTCACGTGATACCTTAGATTTCATTGGCTGGTGCGACACCATCATTGGATTTTTATATATATAGATAATAATGATTATATTTCTTTATTTTTAAATTTTAATCTTTATTTCTGTTGATTGTAAAAGCATGTGTCCGATTATTTGAAAATTTTTTATTATTATAATTATTAGTGAAATAATTATTTTATTCTTCCCTAAGAATTCTTTTAATTTTTGAAAATCTCATTTTAAAACAAGTTAGAAAATATGTGTGGTAAATATTTACCTTGTTTCTCACAAAGTTACCCCATTTTCCAGTAATTATTGAAAAGTATTACAAGAAAGGTAGTATATTATATATAAAAAGTAATTATTAAAAATGCAAATTCCCAATCTCCTTGTCTGTTTCTACATTCATACCCTCTATTTTTTTTTTTTTTTTGTGTATGATGATTTGCATAATATTTTGCTTATAATTATTCAAAGTTAACTAATGATACTTTACTTTTTACTTATACTTCACATTTATCTTTTAATACTTAGCCTTTCTATAATGACAGTAAGTATGTAAGTGTACCTTACTAATTTTTCAATATACTTACATTTTTAAGAGTCTTCGTTTATAAATACAATTTATTTTTCTTGAAACAAATTTCAATCCAAACATAAGAACTACAAAACCAAACACACCGGCCATCTTTAATTAGTGTATAGAATAATCTTAGAGCTATAATCAAAATATCTGTTAAACTTAAAATAAGTTTAAAGGGGATACCTAAGGAGTTAAATGATTTCAAATTAATGGCATTTAATCTTCCTTATTCTAATAATGTGTTGGTAAAATTTTATCATGAAAGTGATTTCTTTCTTTAATTTCAGATATTTCGTATAATCCTGTAAGGTTGGTCTGGCAAAGAAGGAAAGAGATGTAATACTGTTTTTATGGAAGAAATTAAAAAATAAGAAATAAAAATGAATAATGTTCTAAATGTTTCACTTGACAATAAATGTTTTATTTTTTAAATTGATTCTTGTATTATTTAAAATGCAAAACAAAACACGTAAAAGGCTATAACAAAATAATATGATACATAAAAAGTATGTTCTTAATAAAATATTGTTTTTTTCTTTGTTATTAATAAATTTTAATCTATATACTGTATATTACAATAAATTTGTCCTAAAATAAATCCTATAATTTTTAATTAAATTATTTTATACCAATAATGAATGTTTTAAATTTTACAATAATAAAATGTAAGTATGACATTGAAAATCCTCTTATATTTAAAAAGCAATTTTACTAAGAAATTGGAAAAAATAATTTTCATAAAAGTGATATTCCTGATATGCAATGTGTAAATGAATAAAATTGATGATCCCTTCATGTAATGTAAATTGATTTGATGAAAATAAAATTCTGAGACATTGTAGTATAGACAAGTCTGACATTATTTATTATGTATTTTTTAGACTCAATTAAAAAAATAGAACTGATTTGATAGATCTAATATTTTTGATGTTATAAATATTTTATGAGTGAAAGGTAATTCAAAAATTTTATATTTCATACATTAAGCCATCATTTCTTCTAAAGAATTATTTCAAAGGACTATGTTTTTGAATTAAGCTTGAAAAATTAAATTTGAAGAAATGCCTTACTTGATTAGATAGCAATGTCAGTTGCATAAAGTGGTATAAGTCATAAAATTGTCCTTTCTACACATGAAACTTTTTATAAATTTTCGAATTGTTAAACTATTAAATCAGACAACTTGTTTTTATTCACATTCGATTTAGTGTTTACATAGATAATGATACCGCACTTGCCTAGCTAGCATATTAGATAGTAAATATATATAAATAAACTATGCTTTTACAGGGTGCGGAGCCAAATCTTTCAATAAAAAATAAGCAACTTTTAAGAACATTTTAGGCACTCAAAAAATATTTTAAAGCACTAGGTAAATTGACAAAATGCAAAATAATTCTCAGACTTTACATGATCATGATAAAATAACTAGAATTTGACAAAGAACTGTTTTCTTGATTATATTAGCCATTAAAAAAATTATTAAGAGATTTTTTGGTTCGATTTCAGAGGGTGGAAAATAAAAACTGAAATTGAGAATATCTTGCAAAATGCAGCAGAGTGCAACAAAATGCAGCATGAGAGAGCAAGAATCTCACCGAACCCAGTTCACTAGACTCACATGCGGACTCGCAAGTATTTCACCAAACCTGTAAAATGATTGGCGCTTTCATACGCTATGGACTGACGGTACGCTGAAATTGATCATGGTTGAATGAATTCTGTTGTTGTTGTTAATTTACGTCGCACTAGAGCTGCACAATGGGCTATTGGCGACGGTCTGGGAAACATCCCGGAGGATGATCCGAAGACATGCCATCACATTTTTGATCCTCTGCGGAGGGGATGGCCCGACGACCTGCGAGCGAAGTTGAGCACTTTGCGGTAGCACAGTTTAACGAGGACCAATACCGCACACCCTCGGTCCCTACGCAGACTGATCCAAGTGGTCGCCCACCCGCACACTGACCATAGCCAGTGATGCTTGACTTCGGTGATCTGCTGGGAACCGTGTGTTAACGATCAGTCCACTGCGGGACGAATGAATTCTGAAAACGTGAAGTAGAAAAATGTGAAAAGTACGTTTTTACATAATATGTGGCGAAAATCGACATTCCCTTTCATAAATCTCATTTTCGAAAAAGGAAAATAAGGCACTTTTTAAAAACACTTATTAAGAAAAGCACCTTTAAGGGCCTTTAAAAAATGAAACTCGAAAATAAGCACCTTTAAGCACTTTTTAAAAACGCTACGCTTCATGTTTTATACCTTAGTCACTCAAATCAAGATAAAAAAAATCGTCAAAATTCTAGATAGTATTTAAGTGCATCCCCCTTTCACCCCCTTATCCTTTTAGGGACACAACATGAAATTCATTGATATATTAATATCATTTTATATTATGAGGTAGAAATCATAATCCTTTTTATACTATGCTACTTCACTAATGGGGAAATAAAGTTTTCAGAATTTTAATTTGCTGCTGAAAAAAAGACTTAACACAAATACAAATGTAAAAAATTAAATCAAAATCAATCAATATTCTACAGCCTCTTTACGAACATCGTTGAGAAACTATGATATAATAGAATCATATGATAAAATTAAATATGAGCCAAAAGTAAAGATAAATAACAAAATATGGTAACCCAATTGCATTCAACCGTTCAGGCAATTAAGCAACCCTATCGGCAACTCCGAACGGAGGAATTGCGCTTAGAGTTTCACTTACACTTGCAGTTACACTTACGGTTGCACTTACTTTTCTCTCGTGTGATAGAGGCATAAAGATATCTGAGAATACCCTTCAAGGTTAAATAAGCTGATTCCGTTGGTTTTCCCTGTAATTGACTTAGGTAGTTTACAGCATATGATATATAGGGTCTGGTCACGTACGCTAAATACAACAATGAGCCTGTTAATTTCCTGTAATTGCCTTCAAAAAGTGCTCCCTCCTCAAAATCTGCCGCGATGGCTTTAGGTTGCATCGGTATATCCTGGGGTTTAGAATCTATCATATTATACTTTTCTATCAACTTACAAGGGAAACTAGGGAAGTGTGACTCGCCAATTTTGAAATAAACTAGTGGGATGTATGCCTTATGAGGAATAATTTTAGAGGGCAACATTCGTTTCGGCCCATAGAAGGTCCTGTGAGAGATAAAAAATAAATCAATATATAGAAAAATCGGTATTTTATTACTTCAATGCAGATTATTAGTTATTGTAATTGTCTCATACTCAAATTAATTGGATAATTAATTAATTTGCTAATTAATAAATCAATCGGAAAATTAATTATTAATTAATTATTATTTAATTGTTAATTAATTATTAATTGATTTGCAATTACATACTCCAACTAATTTGGAAAGTTTTTTGAAAAAAAAATTTAAAAAATTCTATGTAAATTTTTTTTTAAATTAACCTAACAGGTTTTTCTGAAAAACTACAGATATATAAAATTTTCAAAATCAATTTCGACAATCAATATGCATTATATAGTACGTGAAAGTACCACAAAATTAATTAGAGTATGAGACAATTACAATAACTAATAGTCTGTATTGAAGTAATGAAATACCGATTTTTCTATATATTGAACTATTTTTTATCTCTTACAGGACCTTCTATGGGCCGAAACAAATGTTTCCCCCTAAAATTATTCCTCATAAGGCATGCATCCCATTAGTTTATTTCAAAATTGGCGAGTCACACTTCCCTAGTTTCCCTTGTTAGTGATGTATGACTCCTGATCTGTGGTTAAACGGTCCTCTGTTGACTCTATGTTAATTCCCAAAAATTCAGTTAAGCAGCCTGTTTTAGACATTTTCAACATGACATCTATAATATTATCAATTTCAGAGGTGTTATCTCCACAGATCAAGATGTCATCAACATGAAGAGCTATGTAAATTTTACAAGAGTTTACAGACCCGATAAAGACGCAGGGCTCGTCCTCTATGTTGTTGAAATTTAGTTTGTCCATAAGCTGTTTAAATTTGAAAAGCCAGTTCGCAGGAGCCTGCTTCAGGCCATAAGTACTCTTCTTGAGTAGACACAGTTTGTCTGTATCGTCATCGAAGCTTTCTGGTTGATACATAAAGATCTTCTCGTCGAGATGACCGTTGAGAAACGTGGTTTTCACATCTAGCACACATGCGTAGAGAGATCGTATCAAAATCAGGATCGGTATTACTCGCAATGCTGGATAGCTGATGACTGGTGCAAAGGTTGATTTGTAATCGTGGCTTTCAAATCCTCTCTCCACGAGTTCTCCGTTCCATCTCTTTTCCTTCTGAGAATCCAGCGGCACGATATAGGTTTCACTTTCTTCCCCGGGGATTGAAGACTCCACACATCATTTTCATTCATTGAAGCGATTTTACTTTCCATCGCTTTACGCCAGGGGGTTTGTTCCGAAACGGGGAGAGAGCACAGGTCACGATAAGTGAGAGTTTCTTCCGCCGACGTCATTGCTGCTTAAACTTCCGCATTGAGGTACCTAGTAGGGGGTTTTCTCAATCGTGTTGGGCGGGTCCGCTCGGTTTGCTCAGAAGAGGTCACTGGATGGAGGTTCTTCCGTGTTTTCACTTTCTTGCTCAATGGTAGTTTCCAACTCAGGGAATTCGATTGTCGCGAAAGGAATTTCTTTTTCTTTCCGGTGTTCGTTGAATATGACATCTCGACTGATGGTTATGCGGTTTTGTCGATCTAATAGCCGATAACCCATGGTCGAATATCCTATAAAGACCATCTTCTCTGAACGACTGTCCATTTTCTTTCTTTGTGATTTCGGTATTAAAGCATGGGCTTCACTCCCAAAAACTCTTAGATACTTAAGTTCAGCTTTTCTTCCATTAATCAATTCAAATGGTGCAGAATTTTCTATAGATCTGCTGGGTGTCCGGTTCTTTAGATAAGCTGCAGTTTGTATTGCAAATCCCCAGAATGTCTTGGGGAGTTTTGCGTCCATAATCATTGCTCGTGCCTTCACAACTAGGGTTCTGTTAACTCTTTCCGATACTCCATTTAGGGCGGGAACATATGGTGGAGATGGGTTCAAGATTATCCCAATGCGTCAGGTGAAACTTTTTACTTCTGTCGTAAAATATTCCTTGGCGTTATCACACCTGACTTTTGTCACCGGTGGGTGCGATTTGAGGAAGTATATCAGTTCTTTAGCCGTCTCGGCCCGGGTTTGCATGAGACGAACTTCTGTGTATCTGCTGTACTCATCAGTAAATGTCAGGAAATACTTAGCTTCTGAAGGGGTTTCTGGCGATATGGGTCCACACAAGTCGGAGTGGATGGTTTTCCAGGGAACAGTCTCTCTAGATCTGGGTCTGGCTCCCATGGAAGATGCACTTTGTTTTGCTGCAGGGCACACCTCACAGGCATTTTTAGTTGTAGGAAGGGACATCAATTTCAGTACTATTCTATTGGGATGTCCCAGGCGTCTATGCCACAGCATACCATCTGCATCAACAATGGTATAAATTGCAGAGTTACAGTATGGCTCGGAGTCGCATCAGTACTGACCGCTTGCGGTCCTCTCAGCTGAAAGTATGCTCCTCTCTTCATTTTTCACATATACTTTTTCATCTTCCAATGTTACGATAAATCCTGTGTTTTCTATGCCTTTTACTGATAGTAATTGTCCGTTGATATTGGGCACGTATAAAACGTCCTTTGAAACGATTTTTAGTCCTTCGGAGGTTTGTCCTTCGATGTCACCTTTACCTTGGACTTGCAGTGTTTCATTCTTTGATGCACAGCTGACTGATCCGGTGTGAGGTTCGAGCTTCGTGAACCATGTCTTTTCTGAACTCATGTGGTTAGTCGCACCTGAGTCCACTATCCATTCTTTGTTGTGGATTTTTCCTGCCACGAAGGTTACGGCAGCAGGAGGTATTCTCTTGTTGCTCCCTATTTCTGTTCCTGGTGCAGTCTTTCTTAAAATGCCCCTTCAGGCCACAATTGCAACTCGTTTTAATGCTCCCGCAGTATCAAGCAATATGTCCTTTTCTTCTGCATATATTGCAGGTCAGGTTTCTTTTGTTTGTGCTGGTGAAGGCTGCTGCATCACCCAGGCATTTTGCTTGGCTTGGGGATTTTCTTTTCCGGTTTTCAGCAGTAGGGCTTCGGCATCCAGACGTCTGGCTCGTACTTAGGACAAATTTACTCCAAATGGTCCTTGAGGCATTGTTTCAAGAACTGTCTTGGTTGTCTCGTACTCCTTGGGGAGCGACATCAGAATGTAGACAACTATATCTGCATCGGATACTGTTGCTCCAGCTGCTTTCAGGTCACTGGCCAGTTTAGCGATATGATCCAGATATTCCCTCATGTAAACTTCTTTGTTCTTCTTGGCTGTCATCAGCCTTTTTCTTGTAAGTATCTGACTCACGGTTCCCTTTGAGGCTTCACAGTACAGTTCGTTCAATTTTATCCAAATGCCAGCTGTGGTTACTTCTGATTGGAGAGAATGTCATCAGAGGCATACTGTATCAAAGTTGCATAGGCCTTCTTCGACTTTAGGACTTGAGCTGCATCGTCTGCTGGGCCCTCTGATTCCAGGAATTTGCTCAACTCCTTGGCTTCCATATGGTCCAGCACTCGTCTCTTCCAATTCTGATAATTTTCGCCATTGAAAATATTCAGCATCGCAATTCCAGATCCAGTCTCCATTGTTCCTAGAAGTCGGTGCATGTCAGTTCGAAGTCTGTGTAAGAAGTATTTCGATTGTGGGATCAGGCACTAAATACATCTTGATCAGAAGAAAAGACTTTTCCTTTCTACCTCTTTTGGCCTGCATTCCTGTCACGTTCGAGTGAGATCATCAGAAAAGGAATTTAGGAAGGAGAATATGACTCACTTTCTTCAGATTAGAAAGCAGCTAAGGCCTCTTTTTCTTTCCTCCAGTCAGAAACTATTCTGGCCTCTCAGTTGCTGATGATGACTCATTTCTTTGATGCTCTTACCAGTCATTAGGAGTATATAGAATTACGGCATAAGTGAGCGAACCACGCTCTGCTGTTGTGATTCAAGGAAATAAAGAGCCATAGATCGTGG
This sequence comes from Parasteatoda tepidariorum, assembly GCF_982258835.1. Taxonomy (NCBI): domain Eukaryota; kingdom Metazoa; phylum Arthropoda; class Arachnida; order Araneae; family Theridiidae; genus Parasteatoda; species Parasteatoda tepidariorum. The sequence goes on along the minus strand of NC_141757.1, from coordinate 37,524,861 downwards.
TTGACTAATAGTTTATTGAAGCTAAAAGTAAGGTTTGGTGAAAATACACTGGGCTTATATACTGAGATTTGACATACAGTTGGTGTGGGAACAGGATCTTATACAAGGAAGTTTGGATTACACAAGAAAGGTTTGAGGACAGTTTTAAGTTAAATAAGTGTCGTTCTCATGATCTTTTGGATCTTATGTGATTACAACAGGATGTGTTACATTTTCAGATCCGGGATATCAACACTTTTTAAAAAATAGACATTATAAATTAAGAAATCAAACAAAAGCCATGAAGGGAAATGTGACAAATTAGTATGACATCAGAGTAACAACAATTTCCGCCGTTTTAGCGTTTAAATGATAAAAAACAGTTTTTCAAAACATTGTCACCCTTGTATTTTGAGGTTAATAAATCGAAATTTAATTTAAAAAATATCATTTTTAATCAAAGAAAAACATATTCCCCATCAGTTCTAAGATATAGCCCCGAAGATATAGCTTTTTGCAATGACATTATACAAAATGAAAATTCAACAAATGTTATAACGCTGATCCGTTTTTTTCCTTTAACAAAGAATATAAAGATACATATGATTCGGATCGTTTGACTTTACATTACATTCACAGAATGTGAATATTTTAACTATTGATTGATTAATGGAATATTCTGTTTGTAATAATTTTAAGCACTCGTCCCACAAACTTGTATTAATAAAAAAAAGTTTTTCCCTTTTATCTGAATATAAAGTTTTTTTCGAATGTTTAGAGAAAAGATATTGCAAACTTCTTATTTATTTTTTTATTATTCTAGTTGATGAGTAACTTAGCAAAATTCGCTCAATTTTTTTATATTGCTCATCCAAGTTTGAATGCCTGCCTTCCATCATCTTGTTCAAAAGAAGACGTAGCAGCTTTGTTTTCTAACAGTATGTAAAATAATTTGTTTTTTGCACGTTTTTTTTATTTATTTATTTACTTTTATGTATAAAAAAATGGGCACATCTAAATTTACCAAAAAGATATTTAAAAAAAAACAATAACACAAGTATAAAATATGTGCGTTTTTAATTTGCATTGATACAAAATTATTTTGACCAAGATCCAGGGCAAGTTTCTATCGATGCTAAGTGATAATACTTTCGAAACAGCTTTCAAATGTATTCAAAGGGGTACCGATAATAAAAAACAGCAATTGTCTTAACCCTTTCACGCGAATTTTTATTTAACATATTTCTCATACTTTTTCTTTATTTTGTATTCATTTAGATTAAAGTTAATGAAAAATAATATATTTAGCATTTTAATAATTTATCATTATAAAATACAGCATGAATCTCAGGTGCCTTTTTCTCCTTTGAAGCTAAAATCTTTTAAACACTGTTTACTTCCAAACAAAAACAATTTTCCTCAAAATTGCAATTACAGTTATTTAGGTCTAAGAGAAACAGTTATTTATCATTGAAATTTCTTTAATTTTTAAAATCAATTATTGTTAATTTTTTGAATATGAATGGAAATTTTTTTTTAGGTTGTTGTTAATTTACGTCGCACTAGAGCTGCACAATGGGCTATTGGCAACTGTCTGGGAAACATCCCGGAATTTTTTTTTTTTTAGGATTTTGTATTTTAGTACAGATATAATTCCAATTAGGGATTTGTTTAGTAACTATTAGACAGTTTTTAATAATCAAAAATTCTGAAATATATTTTTGCTGTTAATTAGATCGTTTGAAAAAAAAATATTGTTGTCCCATCTTCGTCAAAGGGTCAATCCAATAACACAAAAATTTTTTAAATAACAATGATGTGAAAATTGACGTTTTTAAAAAGAGTAGTAGCATTAAATAAATTGTGTTGTTTTTTTTTACATTAGCTCCACCATAATTTAAAAAAAAAATACAATTCCTGATCCTGATCAACCTGGCACCAGATTGAAGGATCAGAATGCAATCAGAATTTAATTGAACCAACATGACACGACACCATGACCAAGATTTGCTTACAGATGCTTGAATTAATTATAAATGGCATTGGTCTTATTCCTCTAAAATAAACTACGAAATGAATATTTAAGAATAAACTTTTTTATCACCGAAAATCTGCCCAAAGAATTAGAATCGGTAAGTGAACATATTGTGAAGCGGAGTCTACTTTTGACGGATGAGGGTAGGAATTTAACTCTTTATTTACAAATTTTACTTAATTCCATGATGGTCGGATAAAAAGGGTAATATATTTGTTTTTGAACTAAAGCAAATGTTCATGAGGCAATAATTTTCACTACCACCTTTATTTCCTCGAAAATATAAAAATGGCACTCCGAAGTATCGTCGTCAAATAAGGGATTTATGACATTGTTCAAATTGTACGGTCGCAGAAAAAGATTTTACAAAGTGGTAGTAGAACAACAATTAAACCTGGAAATACATTCTAAAGAAAATTGAGCTACTTAAACACTAAAGAGCTAATGAAGTTATTAACCTGCAAATCGCTCGTCAGTGCTAATTCTTCTTTAAATTCCCCTCTTTGAAAGGCTACCAACTGTATTTATAAAATTAAATGTTTAATTTGTGATGTTATATATATTGGACAAACCTCCCAACCCCTTCACAAAAGAATTAATTTGCATAGGTCTTTAACAAATAAGTTTAACTATAATAATAACAATAGCCTTGAAATTAAACATTTTTCTGAACACGGGTTTAAAAATATTTCAATAGAGGTTCTGGATTTCGCAAAAAACCCTAAAAAACGTCTTGAGGCTGAAAATAAATATATGATTATTAATGAATCTATTTTTCCTTACGGTCTAAATACTAACTTCAATTTTAAATCTTTTGATAATAATGAGTGTATTTATAATATTTTCAAACTTTTTAAAAATTACAATAATAATAATAGAGGAAAAAGAGGTAACAGTAAACATAAAAATAAAATTAAATATAACTTAAAAGATTTTGTTAATGATTGCATTAATTGTTATGATGAACCCAATGCTATTAAATCTATTAAAACTAAAATTCTAGGGGTTAAACTTAATTTTCACAACAAACTTTTGAATTTTTTAAAGTTAGATCAAGTAAAAATTAATTCAAATCAATATTTTTCTAATTTTTTAAACTTAGTTGAAGATCTAGCTAGATATAGGTTTAAGAATAATTATAAGCACAAGGATTTACCCAAACCAGATTATTTTGTTTTAGATTTTACCAATAAAATTTTTAATAATCTTAACATAAATGCCATTATAGGTAAAAATAAAAACCTTCTTCCTATCCAACTTAATTGCAAACCAACTTTCAGATACACTAAGAGTCTAAAAAATTTAATCTGTAATTATAGGAATATAGCTACAGATAATTTCAACTATGTATGTAATTGTGATGATTTTAAAGATACTCCTTTTTTTGATAACTTCCATAAACACGTTATTACAGGGGATTTAGATATTATTGACAACGATAATATTAAAAAATTTATGTCTTTAGGTTCAAAATTTAGACCATCTTTTCCAACTTCAAAAAACAAAGTTATTTCCATTTTTATTAAAAATCTCGATGATTTTATTTTAAAATTATCTTACAAACATAATTTCCCAATTGAAGGTTTCTTTGAATGGAGAGAGAATATCATTAAAGATTTTAAAATCAATATTAAAAGGGACAAATTAGTTTTTCAAAAGGATTTAATTTTTAACTCTGTTTTAAGACAAGATATTAAAAATATTCAAAATAAATTTTGTATAACCACTGTTGATAAAGCTAGTAATAATTTTGCAATCATTTGAAAATTTTTTTACAAACAACTTCTTTCCAATGAACTTAATAGCAATATTACCTACAAAAAACTTAACACCAACAGTGATATTATTGTTAATAAAATTAATGCTATCTATAAAAGACTTAAAATTAAACCAAATAATATTAACAATTTTCCTTTTCTTTTTGCCAATTCAAAATTCCATAAGACTCCAACCAAATTCAGGTTTATTGCAAGTGGCGTTAATAGTAACATGAAAAAAATCGGTATTTACTTTGAGAACATTCTTAAAAAAGTTTATAACAAAATTAATAAACTTACTAAAAATAATAACTATTTAAATTGGAATATTAAAAATAGCATTCAGGTTTTAAATACACTAAAAACTTTAAAAAATGTAGATTCAATTCACTGTTTTGATTTCGAAAACCTCTATACTTCCCTTCCAACTAATAAAATTCATGATGACCTTCTTCAAATTCATAGCATGTTTAATCTCAGTGATATTATTAATGAAGATAACTGGAACTTTCTAGTACATATTAACCTTAACAACAATTATATTCTTTTCAATGACCACCTTTTTCAACAAATTAATGGTATTCCCATGGGAAATAATTTCAGTACTAACATCTGC